>NC_056731.1:786461173-787061173 GCF_019279795.1 Protopterus annectens | reverse complement strand
CTTGAGAAGGATGATTAGGAGAGAATAGGTAAGGTTGGAGCTGAATTTATTGGCTGCCAGGTTTACTATATCTTCTGGCTCAGTGTAGGTGGTTCCATTTACAATGAGCTCTGCACACAACTGTGTATTGCCTTTGAGGTTGCGTACATAACTAAAGAATGCCTTGGGGTTGTCCTTGGCCTTGAAGGCCAAATTTACCTCAAATTTGACATTGGTAGACTTTTCCTGAGTTGTTTGTTTAAAAGTGCGCTTTCACCCTGCTGGGTATTGCACCTCCTAATCCTTGCCATGACTTTCTTACTTCTGTTATACAAACAGGTGGTCTTAGACGTAGTAATAGGAACCGTAAAAAGGCTGACTGTCCTGACGGTCATGTTAGTAATTTTACAAACTCTGTTGATTCTA
This sequence comes from Protopterus annectens, assembly GCF_019279795.1. NCBI lineage: Eukaryota > Metazoa > Chordata > Ceratodontiformes > Protopteridae > Protopterus > Protopterus annectens. The sequence goes on along the minus strand of NC_056731.1, from coordinate 787,060,768 downwards.
CCCACAATTCTAGTGACAACTCTAGTTTTTTAGGGAACCACAACAACAAATACAACAAGGGCAGGAACAGGAATTGGAACAGATAGGTAGTCCTAGTAACAATGATGAAAATGTCCAATTGCCTAAAATTGTTTTCAATAGTAGAGGTGATTTCAAGGTTTATAATTTTTCCTCATTGTTCTTGGAACCTGAACTTATTGAACTGTTGGCACTAGGTAACACATTTGTGCCTTCTAAGAAGTTTGATGTAGCCAAATTTTTGATTGACTTAAAATGCTATGTTAGAAAACTCAATTTAAGGCTGCTTTTCAACAATGAGGTGAATGTCCTAACTAATTCACTAACTTTATCGAGCACTTTTAACCCTCCCTTACACCTTGGTTTAAGAATGTTCGAGAACATTTGTGAACTTGATGCTCGCCATTTGGACTTCTTATGTAGAAGTACAAAAAATACTTCCAACATCACTAAGGTCCAATTTGAAGCACTTAACAATTTATGTGCTTCTCCTGTGAGAATCATCAAACCGGATAAAGGGGGTGGGTTAGTCATTTTTGAAAATGACCAGTATACTCAAAGAATGTTAGAGGTTCTCGATTCTCAAGCTTATAGACCAGCATCATTAAGTGAAATGAACAGCTGCTCAAATAGAATTAGAGGTTATTATAGGGACATTTACCTTCTAGGAAGAATTGATGTGGATACATATAAATATATAGACATTGTTTCACCAAAAGTACCGGTAATGTTCGGGATACCAAAGGTCCATAAGAATAGCAGTGACCCCCCTATGAGAGCGCTAATAGATGGAAGATCTTCTATGACCTACCCATGCTCTAAATATATTGATTTCATGCTCTCAGAATACATTAAACTGGTACCTAGCATTTGTAAGGACTCTTGGTCTTTTTTGACCAACATTAACAGCATTCCTTTTAACAACTCTTATAACCTTCTCACCATTGACGTTGTCGACTTGTACACCTCAATCCCTCACCAAGAAGCGGTTGAGTGGATTAGCTTGCTTCTTAATGAATTTAAAGCACCTAAAGTTGAGATCGACAACGTCACTGAATTATTAGACATAGTTCTCACATCTAATTTTTTTACCTTTGATGGATCTATCTGCAATCTCAAGGTGTGGCAATGGGTTCACCCTGTGGTGCCAGTGTTGCCAATTTGTTCATGGCACACTGGGAGAAAAACTTTATTTTCAGCAATCCAGATTGGATGAAACACATCCATTATTACACGCGATTTTTGGATGATGTTTTCATCCTCTTCGAAGGAGAGGCCACACTAGCAGTCATTAGTTGAATTTCTAAATACTACCACATCTTTCCTTAAGTTCACTTACAATTTTTCTAAGGAAAGTATTGATTACCTCGACGTGAAATTAACTAAAGATCAAAGCATTTCCAGCTTCCAATCTTCCATTTTCAGGAAAGCTACTTACTGCAATTCCTTTTTACACTATTCTAGCTCTCACCCTTACAAACAAAAAAGAGCTATTGTTAAGGGTCAACTGGTGGGGGCAGTAAGGATGTGTAGCAAACTTTCTGATTTCATTTCTGAGTGCAACTTCCTGAAACAACTTTTCATGAATAGAGGTTACCCCCAGGCTATGTTTGAAGACCTACTTAGTGAGGTCGAGCTTAAGAGATCCAATGGCTTTTTTAAGCCTTTTCTCAATTGTGAGAAGGTAGTTGCAACAACTGAACAGGCTCTTGTTATTAATGTAGAAGAGACGTGTAGCCCATGTACAACAGTTGAGTTAACTACAGCACAAGGTTTGACCATCCCCCCTCTGAGTTTTATAACCACTTTTAACAGTAATTCTAACCAGATTTTGAGGATTATACAGAAAAACTGGTTTTTCATTGAAAGCAATCCACTGTTATTAGAAAAATTAGGTACTAGACCTTATGTCGTTTATAAAAGGGGAATGAACATAAAGGAATTGTTACAGAGGAATACCTACTCACACCTTCATCCCTATAACAGACTTAAAGGGTCTTTTTCCTGTGGAATGTGTAACTGGTGCAATGTTATTCGTGTTGGTTCTACTTTTTCTATTAGGGATAGGAAATTTGATATTAAATTCAAAATTAACTGTGAAACAAAGTCTATAGTGTATATTGCATTTTGTGTGTGTTGCCCTGCGTTTTATGTCGGAAAAACCGACAGAAAATTTAAGGAGCGTGTTTACCAACACTGTTATGCCATCAAAAAAGGTAAAACTGAAAATGCATTGGCAAAGCACGTCTCATGTAACCCAGGGCACAGTTTCACATTTATGGGCATCGACCATGTACCAGTATCCATTAGAGGTGGTCCTATTTCACTGGTTCTTGAAAAACGTGAATTGGAATGGCGGTTGAAACTTGATGCCTTTAACAACCCGGGTTTAAACGAGAATTGTAATATTGCACCTGTTCTAAAACTTAAGGCATTTTTGAGATGATGCTTATATTGAGAACATTTTGTTCAGTTCTCTTTTGTTGTCAACTGTTTTTTGAGTTGACTCAATTTTACTACCAATAATAAACTTTGCAACATAACTTTCATAACTTAAGGTTTAATATAACTTTTATATTTTTAAAATTTGAATTTCTATCATTAAGCCGTTTGGCTTACTGACTCAATAACTTACTGGACTGTTGCAACTTTTATAAACATTGTTTTAATATCTGTTAAATAATTTCTTTGTCTATCCAGCTTTATTAATATTTTTGACATTTTTTTGTGTATATAAACCATGTCAATTTAGACTGATGAGTTATTCAATTATTTACTTTTGTTTTTCCTATTCGGTATTGCCTTTTTAAGTGTACTGCTTTATTTTATTGGAAGGAAGTGATGTATTGCATCAACTGTTTCTTAAGTTCAAAAAGGTTTTGGTGCCCTTTTTGTACTTCTCTGATGAAGCTTCTCTTTTAGGAGTAGCGAAAACGCTTGTTGTCTTTCCACAATAAACCTGCGTTAAGGATTACTTTTTGTGCTTTGGGCTTTGCTTTGATTAGGATCTTTCGTAGTGCTAGTTTGCTTGCTCGTTTCCAGTCCATACAAACTGTTGACGTTGTGATTCCATCAGGGTGGCTTGTTTTTTTAGTTAGTTCTTTACTTCTTCCTGGTCGGTACAGCTGCCAGTATGCAACTGTTAATATGCTTGTATAGGGTTTCTGTGCGCACTTCTGCGTAGGCAGCGATGTTCTCAGGGTTTATGAGTGCCTAAATTGTTTCTAGGTTATCACTTAAGTAGAAGGAAGTTAGCCTTAGAGTAGTTCCTGAATATTCCAGGGTTAGCTAGGGTTCCAGGTTTTATTTTTAATTTAAAGGAGACCATTTTGCGGTCTGACCTTACCAGACATTACACTAGGGGGTGTGCAGCACTCTTCCGTATTATTGAGGACCAGATCCAGTAAATTTTAACCCCTTGTTGGTGTATTGACAGTCTGGTCCAGGAAGTTTGTATTTACAAAATCCAGGAATCTCTGTGCATCTGCGTTTGGTGTCGTGTATGATTCCCAGTTAATAGCGTGATAATTAAAGTCGCCCATAAATATGGTATTGGGTTGGATGGTGAGTGTTTCTAGGTAAAGCATCATGGTCTGTTGACCATCTCCTTCCATGCGGACAAATAGTGCACCCCCTTAGAATGACACCAGAAACTAAGCCAGTTACTAAAGATAGGCATCTATTGTTCATATTGTGGCATCATTCTTGGAGAATGTAAAATGCTGCTCAGCGCTAGACTTATACCAGCCTGGGACACGCATTCTGAGACCTCAATGATGTCTGTCTTCATAAAGTCTAGGGAGGTACATCTCAGGTCATTTACACCCACATGCACTGTGATGGAGTTATACTGCTACTTGTGGTCCAATGATCTGCATTTGGATCCTGGGCTCTGATAAACTGAGCGTGACTTTCTCCTTACTCAGCCTGGTGAGAGGGACATCAGTGTGTGTCGCAATGGAGTCTCTAATGACTAGAATGCTGGATTGTTTTGTTGCTTGCCTTATGGGCATAGAAGTGGAGGCTCCATGAGATGTGGCTGTATGTGTTGATGTGGGTGTTACCTTGAAAACGTATGTTCGTGGCTGCTGAGGGTGTTTGTCATGTACTTTGTTTAGAAGGTATTTGGGGTTTAGGTAGTTTGCATTTAAGTGCCTCAGCATATATGGGTCTATGTGTCTTCTTTAAATTGCATTGTGATGAGTTTGTCATGTGTACAACTGACAACTTAATTGACATTAGGAGTGCTTTTATGTGAGAGCTTTGCCTCCAGTAACATCATATACCTACATTTCTTGCATGCCATATCAGTTTGTTTGAGAATTAACTGGTTATCTGTAAATATTAGGCAATTTCTACATTGCCTCAGGATGCCCATATCCACCAAATGGTTAACGGCGATAGTGAGTGTGACGATTGGAGAGGGATGGGCGAAGGTTGCCAGCCTAGTCAAATAGAATTTGATACAAAATTCTATCAACTGTATAAATAAATGCAAAATACAGGCATGTTTTCTTGATAATAAATGTAAAATACAGGCATGTTTCTTGAGTGTAAAGAATACTGTGAATGGTGGAACTACAAAATATGTGACAATATTGCACTCTACTGGCCCAGTGAAGCATGCTGTGACCTTTTCATGTTAGAATTCGGCTCCACTGCAGCTGGATGAAGGTTTCATGCCCATTGTTTTAAGGCTAAAGTTTATGACAAAAATTTAGATGTGGTAGGTGCTTTATTGCTCTAGTTTCTGTTAGAATATACATGTGAAATGTCTTTTATTGTTGTAAGTTTCTGTGCAGGTGTTAGATTTAGATTGCTAAATAACGCAGTTTGTTTGCCTGGGAAAACCTAAGTGTCAAAAATGATGTAATTTGGGGAGGGGCCCAGCAAACATGTTTGTTAGTCATGTTTAAATACTATTTCTCAGAAGAGACTAGAAAGCATTCTGACTTTACGGATCTAACTTATCCGTACTCTGCCTTGTGCTCACATGTAAATTTTAGCACTGTGATTTCTTGTAGGACTAGTTAAAAGCTAGTAAAGATTAATTGGGTATTTTTCTTTGAAATCAGAACTGTTCTACTGTATTATTTTAAGTTTCTATGTGATCTCTGAACTCTTAGGTATCTCTGTTGTGTAGTAGTTTTGTCTTGTGTTTTAATTATGTATTATTAAATATTTTGAAAACCTCCTACCTGTGGCTGATTTGTGTAGAGATAAGCTCTAGAGTACATTGCATATTTATAGAGGTTATTGTAATAGGCCACTCTGAAGTAAGCCTTGACTGTTAATCATACTATCATTGGATATTAATATTGCACAGTAATAATTGGACACCCTTTTAAGGGCCTTTTAGTAGCTGATATTATTAACTGGGTGGTGGCAGTAATTACTACCGTATAGTCTGGGTAAAGGGGCACAGTTGGAGAATCTGTGTCAGCCTTTCCCAGGAGTATCTGTGAAGTTGTATAAATACTTATCTCAAAGTGTGTGTGTGTTGTGTCAGCTACTTGTCAGGGACACGAAGCACTGGTTGGACAGAGAGGATACTGGAGGTTTTAGCTTGCCTAGTTAGGCTGAGACCCTGGACCCTATAGCTGTGCTAGTGGGGAGTCTTATTGGGGACCTGGTGAGCAAGGGAACAACCAGCCCCAGACTGACTGTGATCTCTGTGTGCACTTAAGGGAAATTGTACTTTACTGTGTGTATTAGTTATCCTTTCCTCTTCCAGGAGAAGACCTCCCTGGTGATAGTGGTGAGGATTGAGGCTCCTTAATTGCTGGGCTAGGGCATGGTCGTCACAGTGAGAAAGTTAATATCCATGGCAACAGACCCTTTTTTATTGATTAGACAGTTGGAGTGAGAATATAAAGTAATGTCATGAGTATCCGGTTTGCAGCTCTGGGAGCAGTGTTTGTCACTGCAGACTATATATCTTGTGTGCATCTAGGTACTGGTGAAATTTCAGTGGTGCTTTTACAGGAAGCATGTCAATTAGAGATGTTTTTGGCTCTATAGGGTGCTGCCAAACAGTTGAGAGGAAACTAATAAGTAGAGCCTGATGATTTATGGATGAAGTATTCAGAAATTAGAAGCAAATCAAGCCATTACTTACTGAAAAGACAGAATGACATTGTCAAGAATGACAAAAACAAGGGAGTCACCTGAATGGCTACTGCCTTACTGTTACTAGTGTTGGTCTCACCATAGCTTCATTCTGCTTGGAATACAATGATTTTTTGCTTTTTCTCTCACTAGAAACAAAACAGTAGCAGTAATTCCAACATGAGAAGCAGGCCACGCCCTGTTTGGTTATCCACAGTCTTGTCCCAGATGATGCAAGGGTCTGTAGGCTTGTTGTAGCCTTTTCCTGGTAGATGCCTTGAGTAGCAACCAGACCAATCGGGAAGATCAAGCACAGCACTCACATGTTCATTGTGTTTTACTGCTGCAGTCATTACACTTGGGTTATCCTGCCGTCAGGTGGTCCCGCAGTCGGTCAGAGTTCCAAAGTCTTGGTCCGGCGTCGGTTGCTGTCGCTTCTTCCCTGACGTCAGTGCGCCAGGGGTATACAAGATGCAGCTGACGCCATTTTCTTCAGTCTTTTTTGTCGCACGGTGCCCGAAGCAAAAGCAGTTTGCAGGTGCCGGTCAGCCGACTCCTGAGATTTTCGAAGTCGAATTTCAGAACCGAAGTCTTCAATAAAGCTAAGTACCCCATTGGGGAAACTTTTTCTTGCCTCAGACCGATGTCAGTAAAAGTTAATAATTGCATTTCTTGTGGGAAGCAAATACTTCATAAGGATTTTCATTCTTACTGTATTCCATGTCTAGACCCAGACCACGACGTCACTAGTTGTCGGTTTTGTGCTAGATTTAACAAGCGCACTATTAAACATCGGTTTGATTTTGCTCGCCATTATTTTGGCCGAAGGTTCAATTATACCATGCCATCGGAACAACCGACGACTGGAATACACAAAAAACACAAAGACAAAGATAAGGACAGGCATCCGAGGTCCAAAACCAACGATGAAGCCTCTTCTAGGCCAGTCGCCGGCTCGCCGTTCTCAGTGAGGCGCTTTCGCAGCCCCTGACACCCGCTACCTCAGAGCCACAGGCCACCTCCGACTCCCACGTGGAGATTACTAGGCCTCTGGAAACTCAAGGTATTGGGCCTACAGAAATTAACCCCTCAGATGAGTCCGGAGCCACTGAGCAGGCATTGACTTCTGAGGGTATTTTCAAACCTTCACAGATTGCCATCAAAACAACAACGAAGTCTAAAACTCCATTAAAGACAAGGAAACAAGTACAGCATTCACTTGGACAGGCCTCCATGCCTAAAAAACGATGCTCAAAATGGCCGAAGACCTAATTACTCTGATCAGGAGTTCCCATCCCCCTCCTTATAAAACGCCTAGGCAGGATACAGACTATGATTCCTCTGACCAGGTTTCCATTTCTTCTGGTACCTCTTCAGACCAGGGATACTCTTTACCCCCCCCTATGAGGACTCTGATGCTGAAGAATCAATCCTTTCAGCCTCTCCTCCTGAGGATTACTCTTTTGGGGAAACTTTACATACCATGAGAGAGCATTTCCATTGAGAGAGCCAGGATTATTCAGAATCCAAGAAAAGGCTCAGAGATTTTCTTTTATTGCCTCAACACAGGCCCCTTGCTATTCCGCCTTTGTTGGATATTGTGGATGATGTATTCTCCGAATCTAGTTTAACCCCTGATTCTTTGCCTCCAGCACCAGTCAAGCCAGATAGGTACTACAGAGTCCCTCTCACAAATTTCTTTATAAAAACCCTGCTGCTGACTCAGAAACTATTTCCCTGGGTCCCAAAAGGGTAAAGGCTTCCACTGCTAAAAATCCAGTTCCCTCTGACAGGGATTCTAGAGCATTAGACAGATGGGGAAAGAAAGTTTACACTTCTGCAACTTTAGCAGTAAAGGCTTTAAATTGCCAGTGCCACATGCTTAAATACCAACAATATTTAATGTCTCTGTTAAAACAGAAAATGCTTACAAGCTCAGAAGGTCCTGATTATAAGGAAATGCAGGATTTATTGCATGCAGCTGAACAAGTGGGAAAACATACTCTGCAATGTGGTTTTGATTCTTTAGAGGCTTCTTGAAGAGCCGCAGTTACAGTATCTGTGATTCGAAGGCATGCTTGGTTAAACGAACAACGTTTACCTGATCATGTTAAGGCAAAATTATTGGATGCTCCTTTACAGCATGGTATCTTGTTTGGTGTTAAGGCAGAAGAGGTATTAAAGAAAATGGAGGATAAGGCAAAATCTATGCAAACAGTGAAGGATTTCTTACAGGTATAGTCACCTCGCTTTAACAGAAATTGGCCTTCTAAAAATTGGTCCTTTCCATTGTCAGACAGGCCACAAAGAGGCAGATACAGATGCCCAAGAGGCAGATCTCAGCCCCAAGGCTCTTACAGACCATGACAGTGGGGTGCTTCAACCCCAAAAGGAGGATAAGACAAGTCACAACCTTAGAGGAAATAGTCCCAGTGACTTCCCCCTTCAAATGCCAAGCAATTTGGCCGCTCCCTTAGGGGGAAAACTAGCACTTTTTTCACAAAATTGGCATATAATCACCCAAGACAAATGGGTTCTGAATATTGTCTCAAGGTTACAGGTTCCACTTTCACACTCTACCAAGGCCAAAAGGAATGCCAGACCTGCCACAAAATCAATGGGCAGAGGCACAAAGACAAATTACAGCCCTCATGGACATGAGAGCTGTTAAAAAAGTGCCACAACAGGAACAAGGACAAGGATTTTACTCAAGACTTTTCTTGATCCCCAGAAAGGACAAAGCCTGGAGACCCATACTGGACCTATCTACTTTAAATACTTACCTGGATGTTCCGAAATTCAAAATGTTGACACCACAGCAACTTTTTCCCATGCTGGGCAAGAAGGCTTGGCTTGTTACCTTGGACCTCAAAGAGGCATACCTGCATGTCCCAATCAGACAAAATTGCAGAAGATACCTCAGATTCATAGCTGGCACAATGCATTACCAATTCTCTGCACTGCCCTTTGGCTTATCTACTGCGCCCAGGGTCTTCACAAAATGCCTGACACCAGTAATTGCATTTTGCAGACAAAAAGGAATTCAAGTATATTCCTACTTGGACGACTATCTTATTCAAGCAGAGAGCAAGGACATTCTTCTAAAGCATCTGGCGTTTGTAAAAAGATTGCTAATTTGCCTAGGGTACACAGTAAATGAAAAAAAGTCAAAACTAGTGCCCTCACAAGAGATAATATTCCTGGGTGCCAGCTTAAATACAACTGCCCAGATGGCTTATCTCATGCCAAACAAGCAAAGACAACTGACTCAGTACTTTCAGTTTATGGCAACAAAATCCCAACTCCCTGCAAGAAAAATTCTGCAGGCCTTGAGGTTCTTGGCGTCCTGCATACTACTAATACCATATGCCAGGCTGCATATGAGGAAATTACAATGGTACCTAAAAAGTGTCAACACTGTCACAGTTTGGAAACAGTAATACCACTTATTCCCTGCCTACAACAGGAGTTTCGATGGTGGGCACAGGCATGTCACCACAAGGGACAGCCTTTCACTTTACCCACAGCCAGGCAGACACTAACAACAGATGCTTCGGATTACGCCTGGGGAGCACACATGGCAGGAAAATGTATTCAGGGCAAGTGGGCCGCAGACCAAATGCATCTTCACATCAATCAAAAAGAGATGCTAGCTGTACAAAATGCCCTAACAGCTTTCAAGGACCTTCTGCATCCAGGGCAACTATTACTAAAGACGGACAACACCACAGTTATGTTGTACATAAACAAGCAAAGGGGCACTCATTCCTATCCCCTCTGCAGGCAAGCCATGCCTTTGTGGAATACAGCACTGACCTATCAAGTTCATCTGCAAGCACAATTCCTGCCAGGAAAGAAAAATACTCTGGCAGATGATTTAAGCAGAAACATCATGGATCCTCATGAGTGGAAATTAAATCCGCAAGTATTCAACATGATAACACAAAAATGGGGGTGCCCAGACATAGATCTTTTTTCCTCCCCTCAGAACTGCCAACTACAGAAATTCTGCACAAGGACTTACCACTCACAGGCATGGAAAGTGGATGCTCTCTTGTTCAGCTGGAAAACCCTAAAAGTTTATGCCTTCCCACCGCTGTCTCTCCTTTCAAAGGTACTCCTTAAAGCCAGACAAGAAAGGCCAAAAATGATCCTTATTGCCCCAGACTGGCCACGCCAGCACTGGTACCCAATCTTAAAGAATTTGGCTCAGGGCCTAGCATGGATTTTACCTCAAATTCCTCAACTTGTGACTCAGCAAAACAATCAGATTCTGCACAGCCAGCTCAGAGCCTTAAGCCTGGCTGCATGGCAGATTACTTAGCCAAGCAACCAACACCTCTCTCTCTAAAGCTGTTATGGGTGTTATTTTGGAGGCCAGGAGGCCCAGCACCAGGAAATCCTACTCAGAAAAGTGGAAGAGATTCTGCGCCTGGAACCAGGCTCAAAGCTTTGACCCTCTTGTTCCAAATATTCCTAAGATATTACAGTACTTAACTGAGATGCTGGACAAAGGCCTATCCTTTTCATCCATTAAGATCCACGCCTCTGCCATCTCAGCTCATTACAACACGGATCCTCATATTTTCTCTCATCCATTATTAAAACAGTACCTCAGAGGGGCTAAAAACAGAAGACCGCCCCGGAGAGCACCAACACCAACTTGGGACCTCAACTTTCTCCTGGAAAAACTAACTTTACCTCCTTTTGAGCCAGCCAATACAGCAGAATTAAAATATGTGTCATGGAAAACTGCTCTGCTTCTGGCAATAACCTCAGCACGAAGAGTCTCAGAGTTACAGGCACTAATGGCAGTGGAACCTTTCATCAGGACAGGGTTTCTTTAAGAACAAACCCTGCATTTATGTGGCTCTTAACCAAACTATTCACTTGCCAACATTTTATCCAAATCCCCAGAATAAAGGGGAGAGACTTCTGCACTCATTGGACATACACAGGCAGTTACGCTTCTACTTGGACAAAACAAAAGCTTTCAGGAAAACTGAGCAATTGTTTGTTGCATATGCTGCAGGATCACAGGGAAAGGCTATTTCAAAGCAGACCATTTCAAAGTGGATAGGACAGTGTATCTGTTTCTGCTACACACAGCATGGAAAAACTGTACCTAGCAACATTAGGCCACATTCCACCAGGGCAACAGCCACTTCAACTTCCTACCTTAGAGGAGTACCTACCAAGGATATTTTGGAAGCTGCAAATTGGGGTTCAGTGCACACCTTTACCAAGCATTACCACTTGCCTCTTTACTCTAAATCCAGAGCTGGCTTTGCCACTGCAGTGCTGCAGGGCCTCATAGCCACCCCAAATCCTTTAGAGACCCAGCCACCCAACCTCAGCTTTGGGATTCAACCCAAGTGTAATGACTGCAGCAGTGAAACACGAACATAGTACAGTTTTGTGCCTACCATAAATGTAGATGTTCGAGTATATTCACTGCTGCAGTCCAGGTTACCCTCCCTCCATCCCCTCTTTCTTAGCTGGGACTTATCTATACCTTTCTACCCTATACAACCTATGTAGTGTATCTGCTTGTAACTGAAGGTATTGGTTTTATTTTTTATGTATGTTTTATTAGCATTATGTATTGCCTACCTATTTGGGTGCACCTGACATCTGGGGCAAGAAAAACTGAAGAAAATGGCATCGGCTGCATCTTGTATACCCCTGGCACACTGACGTCAGGGAAGAAGCGATAACAACCGATGCCGGACCAAGACTTTGGGACTCTGGCTGACTGCGGGACCGCCTGACTGCAGGATAACCCAAGTGTAATGACTGCAGCAGTGAATACTCTCGAACATCTACATTTATGGTATGTACAAAACTGTACTTTCCCAACCAGAAAGAGTCAGGACTCTCTGCACTCTGGTCCTTCTGTCTCCAGAAGCAAAATGTAAGCACAAATTCCAAAGTAGCACCTATAAAGCAGCTATTAGGCTTTCCGGTGATAAGCAGTCCCCAGGAAATATTTCTTTGCTCCTTCTGTCAGCAGGAGCAAACCAGAAGCACTAATCCCAAGATGACTACTGACAGGCTGAATGTTGGCTCTCCAGTAGTAGGTGGTCTTGGAGTAGATGTTGCCAATTTTAAAGTTAAGATGGAAACTGGTTTAATATCCTAAGAGCTGTAGGGTGCACTAAACAGAGATGAAAGGGGGTAACTTAAGTTTTAGCTGTCTAAGTTGAAAGACACTAATTTTTAAAGCGCAAGATAGATTGGAAGGGGGTGGGCACTTTGTATTTTGGTTCTATGGAATGCAGTGGGATGGCCAATACATTTAAATAGTCGAAGGGGAGTGATTTCACAAAATAATAATTTTAAGCTTAATCACAATAGCCATTGTGGTCACGTTTAACATGAGGCACACAACTAGAAAGATAGTTGAGTTTAAAAACACAACAGTGGGAGGGTGGGGAAAATTTTATTTTTTGTGTGACTCACAAGAGAAAGAGTTGTGGTCTCTAAACTAGTTTAAATATGCAATTAAAAACAGAATACAAGTAAAACACAGTGTATTACACTTTTCCAAAATTGACTTAACTTGTGCATCTTTTAAATTGCTTGCTTCTGGTAATTCAGCCTGCATGTCTTTGGACACCTCCTTGTACTACTGACTTTCTGTTAAGCAGTTTCTCAAAAGGGAGTCCTGCATCTAAAACCACAAAGGAAAGCTTTGGCTTCGTCATGGAATCTTAACTGCATTTCAGAGTACCTGACCCAGTCACTTTTTGAGCAAAATGTTTGTACTTCTCTCCAGTTTTTTTTTTTTTTGTGGCTTTTACATCTGAAAGCACTGAGCTTCAAGTTATAGTATACAGAGAAACCTTCACTGTCTTCCATAAAAGCAGTGTACTCCTTTGTCCAAGCCATTCTTCCATTCCTACAATTGTCTTTAAGCTGTCCCTAAGCCAAGCTTTTCACTTGGCAGTTTTCCTTATAAATTCATAGAACAAAGTACATTCCCTCGATGTGCACAGACAGTTGAAACTTTTTTTGCACAGCACTAAGTAATTCAGGAGACTGATCAGTTATTTCTTTTTAGCAAAAAATGAATGAAGGAAAGAGTGAATAAGCACACACTTTCTGAATGGCTTGCTTATTATATTTTATATTGTTGTACTGTACATGGCAAATCTGTTCCAGGGCATATCACAGCCCAGTCCACTCAAACCACTGCGCTGCCACAGGCTTCCATACAGGGTCACCACACAGGCTATTTTGGAAGCAGCAACTTAGACTTTTATCCGTGCATCCCTTCTGTAAGCACTGCAATATAGATGTGACCTGTATGGCCAGAAAGATTGCTTCTGCTGACCTGCAGGACATTATCTGTCTACTGCATGCCTCTGACCTCCTCATTTTCTTATGCATTTGAAATCTTTCCAAAAGCGACTACTGCAGCAGTGAATATGATGAACACAGAAGAGTTACGTTAGGAACTTAACATAAATGTAGGTGTTTGGGTAGATTTACTGTTGCAGTCCATTTACCCCACGTCTACCCTGTTTACATCTCTCTCTCTCTTTTTGCATTTATATCACGTTATCGAAAGATGAAAATAGCGAACGCTGTTTCATTGGCCCCAAAACATCTAAACATGAAAATATTGAACATTCAGAACAGCAAATTTTTTCCCATGGAAAAATTTGCTGCTCCGGAACACGCACAACACAAGCACATCAAACAAACAGCAACCACACGCATACACTTCCTACATCTAACGCTACACTAAACTAAACATACACTACTATCTACCCACTTACCTTAACCCAAACTCTAACCCTAAAGTCGGTCACTATCGCACACTCACCTAACCCGCGTCCTAACCCCATCTCACTTAACCCGCCCCAACCCTAACGTACAAACAATCGCACACTTACCTGAACCCAACCCGTAACTTTCCACCACAGCGCTAAAAATAGCGAAGCCACAGAAACAGCCAACCAAATTCTTTCCCAAGGAAAGAATTCTCTGTTCTGCAGCTTCGCTATTCTTAGCATTCGCTGAATAGTGTTCGATATCAGAACATTCTAAGTTTTAATACTTTGATGTTCTGATATAGACTCCTCTTTTTGACTATTACTGTATTCTTTTCACTCTTGGTTGGGGTGGCACCCTAAACCTGTTATTACCTCGCCTCTCACTATCCTTGCAAATGTATCCCTACCCCTCTTTTTCTTGAGCCTTCTGGCTAGAGAGGAATATTTGGGACCTCTGGGATGGACCTGTGATGCTTATGGCTGTTGTCCTCTGGTCCACATGAGCTTTGGTGCTAGGGTCTTCTACTTTGCTTTAGACAGAGAAGAAAGCTGTGCCAGCATTTCTCTTACATCACTGATATCCTTGCACAATCGTGGGAGGGTTTCACCAGACAGTCTGGTCAGGCTACCTTTAGGCAGGAAATCCCAAAGGTGAGGACCACAGTAGTGAATGTACTCAGACATCATCTTTTGTGGTGTGGTATGTACCTAACACAACTGTACTTTCTCACCTAGTCAAGTCCAAGTTGACTCTGACCCCAGATACATCCAGTCTTTCTCACTGCTACTTTAAATAGGATAAAATGCAATATTTATTATCCATTGGAGAAAATTAATATGCTTGGATAACTGTTCCTTCTTGCAAGCCCAAAGATTCACTACAACAGTAAGGGAATTCCTCATGGCATTTGACTTCATGGCCTGGCATTCGTGTGGTACCTTTTGTTGAGAATTCAAGTGAGCTAGATCCATTTGTATCTGATGGTTCAATAAGATCAGCGTGTACCACCTCTGAGGAGAATCCTAGCACTGTGTATCGAGAGAGAGAGAGAGAGAGATTGGGAGTTTGCCTGATGGATCAAACTGGTCCAGATGAAAAAGAGCATAATTTTCTCACCTCCGGAGTACAATCTGACATTAATGACTTGTGCATCAAATATTGCCTACCAGCCTTCACGATTTTGAAAACCTTGTGGAAGCCTGGGTTATTTTTACTAAATACAGACAGTACAACAGTGATGTGTTACATAAGAGTGAAACTCAATTATACCGCCCATGCAAGATTGTCTTTACAAACCTAGAACTTTATGAGGTATGTAGGCATAAAGCTTAAGTAGTGTACATCCTGTTAGCAGTGAGTACGAGAGCAGACAGCTTGAGCAGGGCTTTCGTTGGAAACCATGAGTGACATTTAAAAGGGGGAGGTGTATTGAGATTTACATTTCTCCATTAAAGAAAACGTTACTGCCATTTCTACATGCTTTGCAAGACAGCTGCCCCTGTTGAATGACTCATGAAGTATTTTTCTAAGAGGGTCCATCTCTTCTCACTCTGGAGAGGAGTACCTAGCAAGTTTGTGCTGAAGAAATTGTGACTTTGCTCCTCTTTTAACCAGTGGTTACCTGTCCAACTAAAATTCCTGTTGTCCACTTCTGCCAGGAAATGTCAGAGCACCAAATTCTAATGTGTAAAGAACCATTCACAATCTTTCATTAGTACGGGATCAGTTTGCAAACAAACTTCTCATTCACACCCAAAGTATTCTTAGAATTTTCACATAACTAAACCATTCAGCAACCTGTAGTCTTTCTGCAGTGATAAAACCGAGGCAAAAGAATTCATCTGTCAGATGTCCGCAGATAGGTTAAACACTATCCAGACAGGACAGAGGACTTCAGGTGGTTGGGGCTGTTCTTTCTGGCTTTCTGCACAGGAAGCCAGATAAACTGTTTCTATAGCAAATCATCTTAAATGGTTAGCAAACTTTTATTTTATTCTGGAAGGGCCATCCAGAGGTAATACAGCACATTCCCTTAGGGCATTGTATATATTTGCTGCTTTCTTTTTGACTCGTCTTGTCTCCATTTATTTATAAGGTGGCCTCATGGTCATCTGTCCATACATTTTGTAAACATAAAAAGGTAAATGGACAATCTAGGGGCAGAGTAGGATTTGAGACCGTATTCCTTCAAGGGCTCTTCTAGAGGGCCCTTGCAGGAATAAGTTTGGATTTGTCTCTCCCCACATTCGTGATGTATCTTTGGAAGTCTTCCTGTATGTCAGAAGTTCTACTGCAGTGGTGATGCATATAAAAAACGTAGTACACTTGTGTTGTAACTGCACAAAACAACTGGTGTTGAGTAGGATCTTTGCAGCACTAGTTTTCTACCATCTTCTCCATGAGCAGACTTTGTTCTACAGTGTGACAGAGGAGGAGATAGTATGCTAGCAGCAGATGGTGATGTTCTTCATGTTTCACTGTTGCAGTCATTACATTTGGGTTATCTGCTTGCAGTAGCCCTCAGTCGGCCTGATTAACAAAGTCTTGGGTCCTGCATCGGTTGCTGTCCCTTCTTCCATAACGTCAGGTCATCAGGGGTATAAAACATGCAGCCGATGCCATTACATCAGTCTTTCTTGCCGTGCAGTGCCCGAAGCAGAAGCAATTCCCAAGTGCCGGTCGGCTGACTCCTGAAATTTTCGTTTTCGAGTTTCAGAACCAAAGTCTTCAATTAAAGCTAAGTACCCCGTTGGGGAAACTTTTTCTTGCTCCTTACTGATGTCCGTAAAAGTTAATAATTGCATTACTTGTCAAAAGCAAATACCTCTCAAAGATTTTCATTCGTGCTGTATTCCTTGCTTAAGCCCTGACCACGACGTACCTTGCTGTCGGCTTTGTGCCTTATTTAATCAGCGCACTATCCCTCGTCGGTATATTTTCGCCACTAAATATTTCCGTTCTCAGTTCAGTTATCCAGAAATGTCATCGGTTAACCATCCGACTACCGGTATTCCGAAAAAAACTCAAAGATAAAGACAGAGACAGGCCGCCTAGGTTCAAAGCTGCCGACGACGCTTCTCCTAAGACCGTCGCCAGTTCGCCGGTACTCAGTGAGGCGCTTTTGCAGCCCCTGATACCCGCTACTTCTGATTCGCAGGCCTCTACTGAGACCCATTCAGAGTCCGGTATGCTGTGAGATGCATCAACTGTGGAACCTGCGGATGTCTCTACTTTGGATGGGTCCGGAGTCGCTGTGCAGGCACCTGCTTCTGAGGGTGTATTCAGGCCTGTGGACTTGCTTATTAAACTGACGCCTCCTTCTTCATTTAGGCCTAAACCTCGAACCATGCCTAAAAAACCAACTCCCAGGCCGCATGCTTAGGCCTCTATGCCGAAAAAACAAATGATAAGAACGGCTGAAGATCTTATAACTCTAATCAGAGGAAGCCAACCACCCCCTTCTAAGATACCTAGGACTGAAGTTGTTTATGAATCTTCTGACCAGGATTCTGATTTTTCTGATTCTTCTGATGATCTGGATTTACCCTTATCTACTTATGAGGATTCTGATGCAGAGGACTCTATTCCTTCTGCTTCCCCTCCAGAGAATTTTTCTTTTGGTGAAACCTTACATACTCTAAGGGAGTATTTCCATTGGGAAAGTCAGGATTTTTCTGATTCTAAAAAGAGGCTTAGGGATTTCTTACTCCTGCCACAGCATAGGCCTTTAGCTATACCTCCTGTACTAGACATTGTTGATGATGCCTTTTCGGAATCTAGTTTGGCCCCTGATTCTTTGCCTCCTGCTCCCAGAAAACCTGACAGATTTTACAGGGTTCCTGATTCACACAAGTTCCTTTTTAAAAATCCTATTGCGGATCCAGAGACTATTTCACAGAGACCCAAGGGCATTAAGGCTTCTACTGCTAAAGATCCTACCCCTTCTGATAGAAACTCCAGGGCGCTGGATAGATGGAGTAAGAAGGTTTACACTTCTGCAACCTTGGCCTTAGGGCTTTAAACTGCCACTTTCATATGTTAAAGTATCAAAAACATGTTATTGGATTGCTTAAACAGAAAATTATGTCGATTCCTGACTGTGTTGAAAACAAAGAATTACAGGATTTAATGCATTCTGCTGAACTGGTTGGAAAACCTACCTTGCGATGTGGATTTGATTCTTTAGAGGCCTCTTGCAGGGCTGCTGTTACTGGGTCTGTGCTCAGAAGCTATGCTTGACTTAAGGAGCCATCTTTGCCTGATCATGTTAAAGCTAAACTGTAGGATGCTCCCTTAAATCAGGACCGCCTGTTTGGCAAAAAAGCTGAGGAAGTTCTTAAAAAGATGGAAGATAAAGCTAAATCTATGCAAACTGTTAAAGATTTCTTACAAGTTCAGCCTCCAAGATTTAGTAGGCATTGGCCCTCTTAGAATTGGTCCTTTCCAGCCCCTTTCAGGTCTCCTCAATTCAAAAACAGACACAGCAGAAACCCCAGGTTTCAGTCCCAAGGGACGCACAAGACTAAGCAGTGGGGGGTTTCCGAATCCAAATCTGGGAGTAGTAAGATTCCCCCCTATGGAAAACTGTCTCAATGACTTGCTTTTAAAACTTCCAAGCACTTCCCAACTGAATGCTCCTTTAGGCGGAAGGATTGGTATGCAGGCAAAAAACTGGGAACTCCTTACCCAGGACAAATGGGTTTTAAATATAGTGTCCCAAGGATACATATTTCACTTCCACACGTTACCAACACCAAGCGGGTGGCCAGATCTACCCCCAAATCAGTGGGCAGAGGCCCAAAATCAAGTACTCTCCCTCTTAAGCATGGGGGCTATTCATTTGGTACCAGAAGAAGAAAAGGGACAAGGTTTCTATTCAAGACTTTCCCTGGTACCCAGAAAAGACAATTCTTGGTGTCCTGTCCCGGACCTTTCTACTCTAAACACCTTTCTGGTGATTCCAAAATTCAAGATGCTGACTCTTCACCAGCTGCTTCCTATGCTAGGCAAAGATGCCTGGTTGGCAATACTAGACTTAAAAGAAGCATACCTGCACATCCCTATCAGGGAGTCTTGCAGAAGATACCTACGCTTCAAAGCTGGCTACATGCACTATCAGTTCTCTGCACTGCCCTTTGGATTATCTACTGCACCCAGGGTATTTACAAAGTGCCTAGCTCCAGTCATCATTCTGCAGGCAAAGAAATATTCAAATATACCCATATCTGGACGATTGTCTGATTCAGGCAGAAAGCTGGCCTTTGTTCAGAGGGTACTGACTTGTCTGGGGTACACAATAAACAAAAATAAATCACACCTGGTACCCTGTCATCAAATTATATTCCTGGGAGCAAGCTTGAATACAGCTTCCCAGATGGCTTTCCTAATGCCAGAGAAACGGATTCATTTGACAACCTACTTCAAACAAGTGGCCACAAAAACCCAGTTATCTGCAAGGCAAATACTGCACGCTTTGGGGTTCATGGCCTCCTGCATTCTTCTAATTCCATATGCAAGGCTGCATATAAGGAAACTGCAGTGGTATCTCATAAGCCTATGTTGTCAACATTCACAGGATCTCGAAGCAATGATTCATATCATACCTTGCCTACGCCTAGAGTTCCTTTGGTGGGCAGAGGCCTCCCACCAAAACCAGGAACTACCATTCACACTACCCCCTGTTGCCCAAACCTTAACAGACGCATCAGACTATGCATGGGGGGTTTCACCTTGCAGGGAAGTGCATTCAGGGCAAATAGAAACCAAGTCAAATGCATCTGCACATAAATCAAAAAGAAATGTTAGCTGTACAGAATGCTCTGCCAGCCTTCAAGGACCACATTCTTCCAGGACAGTTAATGGTAAAGACGGACAACACCACTGTCATGTGGTACATAAACAAGCAGGGGGGTACACTTTCTTACCTCCTGTGCAGACTAGCCATGGCTTTGTGGAACACAACCTTGAGCTACCAAGTGAATCTACAAGCTCAGTTCCTGCCAGGAAAACTAAATACACTGGCAGATGGACTAAGCAGAAACCTCATGGACCCACACGAGTGGAAACTGGAACCAAAGATTGTCAACATGTTGACAAGCAAATGGGGGAGCCCAGATATAGACCTGTTTGCCTCCCCCCAGAACCATCACTTGGACAAATTTTTCACAAGGTTTCCCCACAAGCTAGCTTGGAAAGTGGATGCTCTGTCTCTCAGCTCGAAAAACCTATCAGTTTATGCCTTTCCTCCCCTGCTCTCCAAAATACTACTAAAGATCAAACAGGACAAGCCAAGGACGATTTTTAATTGCATCAGACTTGGCCACACCAGTACTGGTACCCCCTGTTGTGTAGTGTGTCACGCTTGGCCCCATGGCACCTGCCTCAGACTCCTTCCCTGTTGTCTCAGCAGGAGAACCAGATTCTGCACCCCCAACTGCAAACCCTTAACCTAGCAGCCTGGCTAATTACCTAATCTCTCCTTTACCATCCCTCAGTAAATCAGTGATGGATATCTGTTTAGAAGCAAGGAGACCTAGTACTAGAAAATCTTATGCTGCAAAATGGAAAAGATTCTGTGCCTGGAATCAATCTCAAGGGATGAGGCAGCAGCGCCCAATTTACCTCAGATTCTACAATACTTGACTGAGATGCTTTATAAGGGCTTGTCCTTTCCTCCATCAAAATTCATGCTCAGCCATTTCAGCTCATTGTAACACAGAGTCTCCCCTCTTCTCTCACCCACTGCTCAAGCAGTTCCTTAGAGGGGCCAAAAATTTAAGGCCACCCAGGAGAGACTCCAACTCCAGCCTGGGACCTTAACTTTGTCTTGGAGAAGCTCACTCTTTCTCCGCTCGAGCCAGCTGCCACTGCAGATTTAAAATTCCTTTCTTGGAAAACAGCTTTCCTTTTAGCAATCACTTTAGCAAGAAGGTTATCTGAATTACAGGCCCTTATGGCAATGGAGCCTTTCATCATCTTTCATGTGGACAGGGTGTCCCTCAGAACCAGTCCCTTCTTCATGCCGAAGGAGGTATCTAGTGTGGCTCTTAATCAGTCCATTCATTTGCCTACCTTCTTTCCTAACCCACAGAACAAAGGGGAGCGGATACTGTACTCCTTAGATGTGCACAGACAACTTAGATTCTACTTGGACAGGACTAAACCTCAAAGGAAATCTGAACAACTGATGGTGGCATTTGCTGCAGAGACAGAGGGGAAAGCCATTTCAAAGCAAACCATTTCAAAATGGATAGGCAACTGCATTCATTTCTACTATACGCACCATGGAAAACCTATCCCACAGGGCATCAGACACCATTCAACCAGGGCTGCATCTATCTCTATAGCCTTTCTCAGAGGCGTCCCTACCAGGGACATCATAGAAGCTGCTACCTGGAGTTCTGTACATACTTTCTTTTGCCAATTTTCTCTAAATCCAGAGCTGGCTTTGCCACTGCAGTCTTGCAGGGTGTTATAGCTGGTCCTAATTTTATTTAAATTCCTCCTCCCAACCTTAGCTTTGGGAATCTACCCAAATGTAATGACTGCAACAGTGAAACACGAAGAACATAGTACAGTTGTGTACACTTACCATAAATGTAGATGTTCGAGTGTATTCACTGTTACAGTCCTGGTTACCCTCCCTCCAGCCCCCTTTCTTCTTTTGGCTATACCTCTACTTTCCCTTACTATGCTCAAAAGCTTTTTGGTATTTGCTTTTTTGTTGGAGGTATATCCTTGTATTTATAGATTTAATTGCTTCCCATTAGAGGGGCACTTGACATCTGGGGCAAGAAAAACTGATGTAATGGCGTCGGCTGCATGTTTTATACCCCTGACGACCTGCTGTCATGGAAGAAGGGACAGCAACCGACGCAGGACCCAAGACTTTGTTTATCAGGCCGACTTGAGGGCTACTGCAAGCAGATAACCCAAATGTAATGACTGCAACAGTGAATACACACAAACATGTACATTTATGGTAAGTGTACACAACTGTACTTTCTCCTCCTTGCCTGGGATCTACAGGCCCACCCAGTACCTAAGGTTAAGGACTGTTTGTCATTATTAAAGCTTCTTCCTCTGCAACCTTAACAAAAAAAAAAAAAAAGGCAGAATATGAAAACGTTTGACTTCTTTTTGACTAGGATGTAGGCATGTATCCTGGATTTGGAGAGGAATTGGCCCTGCCTTTTGTCTGCTCTGCTCTGGAGTCTTGCAGCTTGATGCAGCAGTGATCCCATGTAGTCATACACTGTTAATTTGATTTCTAATGCAGATGTACTTTCACCCCCTTTCTAATGAATTCAGAAATAGAAAGATGGTAGTAGTCAACGTAATCCTTTCTGAAACTGTAGTGGGATTCTGGTATGAGTTGATTAGGTAGTATGAGGTCAACTAGTTCTTTGTGAAACATTTTTTTAATGGTTTTATCTAATTATTACATATCTTGTAACAGAAGAAAACAAATTGTAATAGCAGTTTCCTTTATTGTCATATTTGTAGGTTTTCTTTTCAGCAATTTTCATTCACTCACAGCTCCCGCCTTCCCTTAAACCTTTCTCTTCCTGAGCAATATCCCATACATTGTTCCCACAAATTCCATCCATTTCTGTAAATGTGATAATTTCTAAAGATCCCAACTTACTTGAGCACCTTTATTCAAAACCAAGATTACAGTTATTTTGATTTTTGTTTTTCATTTATCTAGTTATTGCTTTTTTTGCTGCCAGTGCCACAACATCTTGAATCCATGATGCATGTAAGGCTTACTATGTCTAGGCAGTTCAGATCCTATATCCCATCTCAAAAGAATAATTCATTTCCTTGGTTATTACCATTTGTTCCTCCCCTATTTCTTGCACTCCCAAAAAGCATTCGGAATTGCCTTCCTCTCCCAGTCACATCTTTAGCAGTTTTCTATATTCCCAAAGAATAATAAACATAGCTATGCTGAGACTCTCATGAAATGAAATACTTAACTTTTTGGACTTTGTGTTGCATGCTTGGGAACCTACAGATTTCTTCCCAGTGTCCCTGTATAATTTCTTTCTGTTCTCTTTTCCCAGTCTTTTCTAACCTCCTTTGATTGATTTTTATAGTTATTATGCAACATTTTTGTACACCCTACTAATTATCCATTTTTAGCAGCAGCTTCTGTTCTAGACATCTCAAGTAATGTAGCTGCTGTTTGGAAAGATCTGAAATAATGTAGCATTTGTTTGGAAAGAAATACACCAGTTACAATGTTTCCTTCATGTAGGAAGGCAAGAAAGTATTCTATGTCATAGAACTGCATTTCATTAAGTTGTTTTACTGCATTATCATCTTGCTGTTATAAGTGCAATGAAACACTACCATGCTGGCTTAAGTTCAACAGTTTTATGAAACTGATTCCTTGATTTCTTTGCCCATATTCACAGAGTAGTACAGGCTAGGTGGCAAGTCCATAAATAAAGACGAATTTGATAGAATAAGCTTACAGTTGATTATTGTCTTTCTACCACTTTAGATGCAGCACATGGCGGGATACTGCTTAGTACACTTTGTCGTTAACACTGGTGCATTTTCCCTGAAGAAGTGTAATATGAGGTACCCTCTAATATTGGTAGATATTCAAGGGAGAGCTGTGTGAAGTATCCTTTCACCATGCTGCTGTAGTGTATGGAGTACACAGATCTGAAGTAGTTTACTTCATTTGATCTTCAACCTGTGGGTACCAGATCCGAGTTGGCAATTTCACTAGCATCTGCTCTGAGCTCCAAGCTCCTCCCCTTACCCATAGTACACATCCACTACTTTCCAACCCCCAGATCTAGTTTGCTGCCACTTGTACTGAGAACCCGACCTGAAAAAACACCTTACACACCTAAAACTTCAGCCAAACAGGCTGTCCATTTGTCTTCAACCGTCCCTCCCACCTTACCCCTGGCCTTACCATATGAAGTAGAACTACTCAGATGGAACGTTATGGTGAGTACATAACTTCTTTATCTGAAGTAGTTTACTTCATTTGATCTTTAACCTGTGGGACAGAGTCCCCAGCTACTAAACTCCTGGGTGGTCCTCATGGAAGGATATTCCGGTGCACCGCAGAACCAACAGATGCTCTCCTTCTAGAAATGAAATCCAATTTATAGTGAGAAATAAAGGTATGAGATGAGGACCAAGTAGCTGCAGAACAAATATCATCCAATGAAACTCTCGACCAAAAGGCCACAGAAGTAGCCATTGACCTAGTCGAATGAGCTTTCAACTGACCTGGAGGAGACAAACTTTTATCCTTATAGACCTGAAGGATGCACAAGGAGATCGACCTAGCCATGGTGACCTTAGAGATAAGTTTACCCAAAAAGGATTTAGAGAAGGGCACAAACAATTGATCAGATTTACGAAAGGTTCTAGTCCTGTGTAAATAAAATTGTAACTGTTTATGAACATCCAACAAGTCGTGTCTGTATTCCATTTTGTTAGCAAAATTTGGAAAGAAAACAGGTAAGTTAATGTCTGATTGATGTTAACTTGTGATGCTACCTTGGGAAGAAAGGAAAGATTTGTATGAAGGGAAACCCTGTCCTTATGAAAAATCATGTAAGGAACTTTAATAGACAATGGTTGCAGTTCAGAAACCTTTTTAGCAGAGGTTATAGCCACTAGAAACGCTGTTTTCCAAGACAAAAACTTGAGATCCGTGGTTGCTGCAGGTTCAGATGGCGGAGTGGCCAAAACTTGAAGAACCATAGTAAGGTCCCATGGGTGGGATCTTTGACTGGAGGGTGTAATAGGAAAGTACCTTTAATAAAAGCTTTACACAGTCTAGCAGAGGCTAGTGAAGCAGAATTCTTGCCCACATGAAAATGAGAGATGGCAGCTAGTTAACTTTGATAGTAGAAGAGCTTGCTCTTTCTTGAAAAATATTTGCTAAAAAATTGCGAATAGCTGAAACAGGAGCCATGAAAGGGTCTAAACTCCTTTGAGACCCCCAAAAGGAAAAACCTTTCCATTTGCTACAGTAAACCTTCCTGGTGGAAGACTTATGAGCTCCCACCAGAATAGACCTGACTGAAGAGGATAATCCAGGAGTCCTAGTAATTAGGGGAACTGGGACAGCCAAGCTGTGAGCTTCAAACTATCCAGGCTCGGATGAGGAACCCCTGAGGGTTGTAAAATAAGATCCTGAATGAGATCCAAGGTGGAGCCAGAAGATGAGACCAAAGGAAGGAAAACCACACCTGGCGAGGCCAAAACAGTGCAATAAGGATCACTTTGCTCCCCAGTCGAGAAGCTTTCTGTAGAAACCCAGGAATAAGAGGTATTGGAGGGTAAGCATACAGACGACCTGGAGGCCAGGCATGGACTAGAGCGTCTCTGGGGGGACTCTTTTGGCTAGGGGTTCAGAGCAAAGAACTTGCTGCACTTTGTATTGGAAGGAGATGCAAAGAGAGGGGGAGACTCAGCCATTTCCATTACCAGGTCGAGCTGTAGTCTAGTAATGTGGGCAAAGTAGTTCAGCCCCCTGATGGGAAAGGTTGCTGACGCATAAACCCACTTCCCTAAGTGGTCCATCATCCAAGACTTTCGGTCGGTGATGGACCGAGCAACCCTCTTGGGCTAGTTCCTTTTTGGTGGCTGCTGCTACCTCCATAGCGTCTACAGGGGACCCTTTTTTTCCATGCTGGTCTGTCAGAGGGAGGGCTCAAAATTTTGTCTGGTCGTTTTGTGATTGGTTCCACTGTGTCCGACTCCTTCCAGGCCCATGAGGTGACCAGGTCCACCAGGGGATCTGCGGAAGGGGACACCCAGGAAGTAGATGGGCCCGTGCCAAAAGCCTCCAGGAACACAGATTCATCAGAGGAATGTTTGGGGGCGAACCAGCCTCCCCTCTGGTTAAGGATTTCCATGATGTCTGCAAAGGAGACATCCTCAGGAGGTGATCTGGAGGAACCTTCTGCATTATCCAAATCTGTGTCCTCGGGGAGGGACTGGGGGGGTCCAAGTGCCTCCTCTAAGATGTATGCTTGCGAGGCACGTCTCCGGTGGGGGCTGCCCAGGGGGAACTCGCAAGCCACTTGTTCCTCAGGGAGAAATACCTGGGGCTCCTTGAGCATGGGCTGTCCCTATGGTAAAATGATGGGATTTGTAGACAAAGCTTAGAGAGTCGGGGCGGAGTTTGAGGAAATAGTCAAGGGTCTCGATCCAGTGGATAGAACCCTTTCTACCACGTCAAATGCCGAAAGAGAACGTGCCTCCTGGACCACCAATAAGGAAACTGCTCTCCTCGGAGCCCGGCCTAAAGTGGACGGTGCTCTGGGGGGGGGGGGGCTTGGACTGACAACGTCAGAGCTGATGGAAAGAGTTCCACTCCCTCAGATCCGACACCCAGGCTCCAGCTCCGAGAGCCTCTTGGATCTGAACTGGTCAGATCCGACACGCTGCAGGCTGCTGCCGGCATTGAGGAGACAGGCACCGTCGGCACAGACCCCTTGACTAAGGCCATTCTTGGATCCATGTACACCAAACCCGGTGGGCGGATCAGAGAAAGAGAAATTGGCATGAAGAAAGGAAGTGAGCTCCCCCCTCCAGAGGGAGAGGAGGCTGGCAAGACTCCCATCTGGATTTGTCTACAAATGAACCTCCTCATTATTTTATCCTTGTCGACTTTGGAAAGACTTTGGGTGTACCGTGACAAGGCCATGGACTCTGACTTGTAGGGTCAAGGAACTGAGGCCCTAGATGGTGGTCATGGCTCCTCCGGGGAAAATCTAGGAGATCGGAGCTGAGGGGAGTCAATGAGGCTAGACTGACTCTTGGCGGAAGTCCCTGATGTTGAAAGGTCCGGGGACCTCTTGTGCTTTTCAAACCGGTGCTCTCTCTCTCTCCTTCTCTCTGCCTTTTCTGCACTTTGCTTCCACAGGCTTAGAAGTGGGAGGTTGAGTCCCAGCCTGGGAAGGGAGGAGAAGGAAGGACAAGAAAGGAAGGAGAGGCGGCCACAGCAGCCGCTGTGACCTATGTAGTAGAGGAGGCAGCCACCTCTGTCGTAGGCAGAAGGCCTTTAAAGGCCAACTTGGCCCATCTGTCCTTGATGGCGAGCAGATTGAAACCCACGCAAATAGCACAATCAGTGCTTAAATGGGCTACGTCATCAGCGGGTGACCATTTGTGGCCACACTCAGTGCACCTTTTGAAGACCGTCTTGGGATCAGCCATGTCTCGCACAAAAAATATTATAAAGTCTAACACAATATATATAGAAAAAGAAAAAATATTTCCTGCACAGACCCACTCACTACACACTCAGAAGGCACACAGAACGCTGAGGGGGGGAGGGGAAGACAACACACTTAACTAACCAACTGACTAAAACTACACAAAAACCCTGAAACATGATGCACCAGCAAGAGGAAGAAGAGAAGGAGCCTACACTAACAAGCTATACTCAAAAAAACCTTTCAAAAACCACTAAAATATCAAAACTACCCAACTCACAGACTCGGGGCTCAGGATCACAATGCTTATGGCAAGCCGCATCAAACGAGATGTGGGAGAACACAGTTGAAAGTCTCACCTGAGTGATGGAAATGTACAAGATAAAATGCTAGTTGGATCTAAAATGTCCAAATGAAAAATCCCGAGTGATGGAAATGTACAAGATAAAATGCTAGTTGGATCTAAAATGTCCAAATGAAAAATTAAATAAAACTGTATTGCAAGAGTAATAATTCTGAAAAGATGTACACAGTGAAATTTAGGCCTTGTGCACAGCATATGGCTATAAGCATGAGAGAAAGCTTTGTACAACTTTTTTTCCATTTTGTAAATGTAGATTGTTTGCTGTAACAAACACCTTTCAAACATATATGAAAGAAAAAAGTATATTCAGAATAGTTTGCATCCTGTTGAACAGAATCTTGCAAATCATTTGCATTAACAAATACGCCTTGGTAAATATTATTGAAGTGGACAGAGTTGATAGAGTGCAGTTTAAAATGCATCAGTCATTGAGATAAGATACAGATCAAACTGTATGCAAGAAGTGCTTAGAAGGAATTTTGGATTGTGACTTCAGGTAGCGTTGTCACACAGCAAGACGTTGTTGCGTTTGATTCTCAGCTAGAGCGTCTTCTGTGTGGAGGCATGTGTGAATGGGTGTGCCTTCGTTCAAGGTTGCTCATCAGGGCTGGTAACTCGCACGTAAAAATCCACTACCAAAACATTAACGGACTGGAGTTCCGCTGTGTCGACCCCTAACCGGGATAAGCCGAAAGAGACAACACAACAACTTCATAAATTTGCAATGTGCAATAGTTTGTCAGATGATGACTTTTGAAACATTGGGGATGAAATGTAAAGAAAAGAGAACTGAATGCACATTAACATTTTCTTGGCAGCAAGTTAAAACCATTGGGTCAGAAGTTGCTTTCTTATGAATTTAAAAATAGAAAAGTATAAGATCCTGTTTGACTGTAGTATTTGAGATGATTCTTTTGATAATTTGGGTTGTGCAGCTTGCAAAAAGCTAAGAACTGTGAAATGAATTTACAGTGTGATAGCTGAGAGTACGTGTATAGATACAAACTTAAATTCACTGAAGCATTTTGAATATTGTATAAAGCTGTAGCTGTGATTTTCATAATTATGGTGATTTATTAACAGGCATAGAGCAATTTACCAGAAGACTGTCCTGTACACATAGTTTATTGCTGCCTGTGGTACTTGTTGCTAGGAAATTACCAGAGTATAAGCAAGTCCCCAAGTTTGATCAGTTGCTCAGGTTCCTGTAGAAGATGGCTCGGGAGGTTGGCAGTAAGCAGACTCAGCCAGCTTGTTCATCGGGGGAATTGGCATTCGGTCTCATTACATGGATGACGCCTTAGTAAGAGTACTAGCTGCTATAACCAGTAGAGTTAGAACTGACCCAACGTGGCTGAGAATATTTACACTCATATTCTGATGGAGCTTCAGCATGCAAAGGCACACATCTCCCTGTGAATACAGCAACAGCAGAGCTTGGAAGAGCTGCTGCATGTGGTGCTCCCAGTGGAAAGAGAGTAGGTGACAATGCAGGACTAACAGGCTAGCCCTCTCCCCACCACAATCACTTGGGAATGGAGGGCCATTTGGGATTATTGTGCAAGAACAAATGGACTGCAGGATTCTTACCTAGCTGGGAATGGCTGGCTCCTGTATCCTTGAAGCATATGGATTGATTTGATACAGGTAAGCGAACCAACTGACAAGGTCATGGGGATTGAGAACTACAGAGAATTTGCAGCAAATACAAATATTTGGTGTCATTAAAAAGCAGTTATAGCCAGTGCAAACCATGAATAGTATTGTTGGTGTTAGGAAGTAAGAAGGGGTTTGCATTGTAGTGACCACCAAAACTGGAATAAAATGGTAAAAAAAGAGCTTAACTCATTGCTGCTTACAGCCAATGAAGTGGTATCAAGAATAACAAATATTAAGTTTCTCAGTACTAGATCCACATTGGGAATTCTGAAAGATAAATGTTAGTGGAAGTAGCAGCTCCAGACTGTTTATTTAATGTACAATTACAAGTGTGCATATTCCTTAGACTTGATTTGATATTTCATCAACACAGTAGGTATTTCAGAGAGCTGTTGCACAGATGATTAAAATCCTTGGAGGAGTTTTAATCATTATCTATTTGTGCTGAACCATATTCAAAAAGAGCATCACATGAGACATATAAAGCAGCTAAACAGATTGATTGTGTAATTTGAAGTTACTTATTAGCTATCTGTAACATAAATGACAAGTCTCAAATTCATGGGCCATTGTTTAACATGAAAGCGGACTAAAGCCTGGTCAAGAAAAAGTTAGAGGAGTTGTTCAGATGTCAAAGCCTGAAGACCAGCAGACATTTTGTAAATATTTAGGAATAATGCAGTAATTTTCACATATTTTATATACTATTTATAAAGAGAGCTGTGCTCCTAAAAAGACCATTAGAGCAAGATGTGTCCAGGAAGTGGAACTGTTAACATGAGTGGAATTTTTAAATGCTTGCAAAACTCTTTGCAGAAACTCTGACATTAAAGTGCTGTGATATATAAGTCATTTGAGTTTCAAAAAGGTGTCAGTGGTAAAAGAGTCACAATACTACATGAGAACACACTAGTTGCCTGTGGGTCAAGAGCATTTAGATATGCACAACATTTATGTTTGCTTAGAAAAGGAACTGTTAGCTGTAGTGTGTGGTTATATTCAGTTCCACAAATATGTGTCAGGGGAATGAACCACAAACCCCTTGCTAAGCATAAAGGTCTTTATAAAAGGTACCTCTGAGATTGTAAGGAATGTTACTTAGTGAAATGCAGGTAAATTTATACAGCAGTTATATGGAATAGATTACATTTACTTCTGAAGTCCTGAATAATTTCTAGAACTGCATATACTTTGGGTTATGCCATTTTGACTGATGATGAAAGAGAAAACTAACAGAATTCCAGAGACATACTGAAACTGACTTAGAATGGCAATTTCCAGAAGAAGCTAGTAAGTAGAGTTTGGGCTAGGTAAAATTGTCACTTAAGAAATTGTCTTATTTTTCATTCAAAATAAAACAGAGTAAAAAGGTCACACAGACAACCAACTGGTTAGAAATACAAAATAAAAATCTAGCAAAGTTAGATTTGTAACTGTGTGATACCTTAAACCTCTTGCATCAGAGGCCTCATGGGATGTATGCATATAATCCTTTAAGGATATCAGGTGTTTCAGCTAAATGGTAATTCTGAAAGTCTATGACTTTCTTTTACTTTCATTTTTAAGTCCATTTATGGACAACATCATGCCATTAAAGCCAAACCACTCTAGCTGTGGACATGCATGTTTCTGCCTTCTTAAGACATCATTAGCACAGCATAAGAGGAATGTTACACAGACAACCAACAGGTCACACAGACAACCAACTGGTTAGAAACACAAAAAGAATAATCTAGCAAAGCTAGATTTCTAATTGTGTGATACCTTAAAACTCTTCCATCAGAGGCCTCATGGGATATATGCAAATCACCCTTTAAGGATATCAGGTGTTTCAGCTAAATGGTAATTCTGAATGTCCATGAGTTTTTCTTTTACTTTAATATTTAAGTCTATTTATAGACAACGTCGGGCCATTAAAGCCAAACCCCTGTAGCTGTGGACATACTTCTGCCTTCTTATGACATCATCAGCACAGCATAAGAGGAATGTTTGACCTTTGGGAACACAGGGTTGTCATACCCAGCTGATATCCATAAACATTAGGGTGTCTACAAAATATCCCAACTAACAAACTAAAATAGAGAGTAAAAAGGTCACACAGAGAACCAACTGGTTAGAAACACAAAAAGAAAAATCTAGCAAAGCTAGATTTCTAACTGTGTGATGCATTAAACCTTTTGCATCAGAGGCCAGGAATAAGTAAGTTATGTCCAGAGTTTCCTGGTTAGAGATGAGAAAATAATAGTTCCTAGATAGCTGAAAAGACACACAGTGACAACCAGTGTTATCATCATGGTCTGGAGTACAAAGCCAGAAATTCAGAATATTTGTACACGAGTTGAAATTCAGGCATGTAACGGTAAGTCCATGCATCTGTGATGAATAAGGAAGAGAAAAGAGAACTATCCATGCAGTAAAAAGTCTCACAGGAAAATAATATGAGGTTTGTGATCTAACAGTTTTGAAGTGTTACATGGCAGGGAGTCAGGTCTCTCACTAGCTCGCTTGGTAATGGGCAGAAGGATGAAAAAAACAAGATGTGAAGTTGTTCAATCTCGCCGTTCATTCTTTACTAATGGGTTCGGAGCCGATCCATCGGCTCCAACACGGCCGTTTGCAAAGCTCAAGGTTTACCAGTAGCTCAAGACAGCCAACCCCTTATCCCATGGATGCACTGCTGGAATTACCTCAGATCTAGTTTGCCGCGGTACGGATCTTAGAGGTTCCAGCATTGCTCAAGCCAAAAAAGTGTTTTTTCGCAAGTTATTTCTTCTATGTCTGGATATATGTCATTATTCTATAGATAGTACTTAGAGTAGTTCTGTAGTTTTGCATTAGCTACCCTTTCCCTTATGGTGCCTGCTAAATAGCTTAGCTTAGCTTAATGTAGTGACCTTGTATTTGGCCTAGTTATTTCTCTATTATTTAGATGTATAGATAGTTACCTATTTAACCAGTTTTGGCCCTTGGCCATTGTTTAGTGTATGTGTATGTATTTTCTAAGTATCTGGTAAATTACTTGTTTTTTTTAGGGTTGTTAATCCGCGGTGGTGCAGCTGTAGTGTTGTTGCCTCACAGCAAGAGATTCTCGGCCGGAGTCCGGGGAGTGCCTTCTGTTTGGAGTCTGCATGTCCTCCCCATGGTCGAGTGGCATTCCAAAAGACGTGCATGGTTGGGCGTCGAGCTGACAACTCGGCACCGTAAAAACCTACTGCCAATCATTAGCGGACCAGAGTTCCGCTGTGGCAACCCCTGCCGAAAGACAAACAAACCAGAACATAGTGTATTTTCTTTGTGTATATCTGATTGTTGCTTTTTCAGCTTGTGTTTTAGTGTTAAGTCTAAAGCTATTTCATGATATGTCTGAGGATAAAGGCAAGCACCCAAAGTCTGGATTCAAGAAATGTCCAGACTGTGGGCAAAAGATGTCTCCTACTGATGGGCACGTTCAGTGCATTTATTGTTTAGGTGGGGTGCATTTGCAGGAGTCCTGCCGTATTTGCCATTCCTTGAAGAAAAGGAAGCTTGTGGATAGAGGTTTGCTGAAGCAACCTTTTGCTGAAGCTTTGCTCGACCAGGATGGGACCAGCAAGTCCTCTAACTCTTCTAAAACCTCAGCAGACTCCAAGGCATCTAAAGACTCAAAAAAGTCAAAGAATGTGGAGGATACTGGACATCGGCTCCACAGCCCTCGGAGCAGAGTCTCTCTTCATTTCAGAGCCGGCCCACAGTTCCGGAGCCCGTCTCTGAGAGACCTGTATCTCCACTCCTTCAGTCTGTACCGTCAGTGGACTCCTCCAGGTCTTCTGTCAGCCTCTCGGATTTGGATATGGACCGATTGGTGCAGAAGCTCTTACGGGCACCAGGCCTTGCTAAATTGTTGTCTGCTCAGACCCTAGTGTCGGAACTGAAGACCACCACCCCAGATTTGACTGCTCCTCCTCCAAGCCTTACCAGATCTTCAGAGCTAGAGGGGGCCGCCCTGCTGATTGTGGAACCTTTGGAGCTGAAACCTGCTCCGGTGTCATCAGTTGTATCTACTCTGAAGTCCTCGGCTCTGACCAGGGACTCTAGGGGTCGACACTCTCCTGTTGGGTCCAGGGAGGATAGTCGCACCGACTTGTCAGTGCTGACTCTTCCTCTCGAGGACTTGGCTTGGATAAGCTCGGCTCCTACCTCTGGCTCGGAGCCCACGGCCTCTGTGCAGGAAGGGCTGGCGGTTCCTTCAGGTCCGTCGACTCCTTCTCATCGGAGCCTTAATGCCTTTGAAGCCATGAGGAGAGCCTTGTCCCCAAAGACATCCTCAACACCAGGTCTGGCCTATTCTTCTCCCCCCAGAGCGTCTGTATCCGCTTCTGCCTCCATCTTCCAGGCCAAGTGTAGAGACATTGAGCCTCAGGTAGCCCAACAGGGCACCCCTTGCTCTTCCGAGACCTCCCCAGAGGCTCCCACTGAGGAGGTCCCCAGGAAGAGATTGTGTAAGAGGAGACACTTGGACTCCCTACAGGAGTCGTTGACATCTGACATTGACTTGGATGAGTCAGAAGGGTCCCCATGATCCCCCTCTGAGGATATCTCCTTTGCGGAGATACTCAAGATCCTTAGGCAGAGGAATGATTGGCAGTCCAAAAGCCCTACTGAGGACGAGTCAGTTCTCCTGAAGGCTTTCGGGTCTCAACCTTCCACCTCTTGGGTGTCTCTGCCCTTTGATGAGCTTATGCAGCTGGTCTCTCTGAGGGAGTGGGAGTCACCGGAGTCCATGGAACCTGTCCCTCGGTGGCCTAACAAGTTCATTTCTGCCCCTGTAGATAAAGCCCTTTTGTCCAAGGGAGTCCCTGTTGATGCCATGGTGGTGGTGACCACCAAGAAGGAAATGTCTGAGACTTTCTCTTCGATCCATCCTCCTAACAGAGAGTCCAGGATCATGGATCGATATGGGAAACGCATGTTTAGTTCAGCAACTTTTACACTTCGATCCCTGAACTATTTGACCCATTTCACCAGACTGCAAAGAGATCTCCTTAAGGAATTGGGAGATGCTGTTCAATGTACTGTAGCTGCAGGGGCTTCCGACAGAGTTGCCACCCAGCTTGCTACCCTAAGTTCCATTGTGAACTTGTCCATGCGGCTCATATCATATGCAGCCGATGGGACGAGTAGGGCAGCGGGTACAGGAATTGCTCTAAGAAGACATTCCTGGATGCGGTTGTGTTCCTTCGCGAAGCCCTTTAAGTCTTCATTCGTCAACACCCCTTTTGATGGCTCATCTCTCTTTGGGCCCAAAGTGAAGGAAACTCTCACCAGGTGTGAGCAGGAGGGAAAGACTCTGCTGTTGGAGTCCGTTTTTCCACTCCTACTCGGCCTTACCCCAAAGGCCAAAGGGGAAGGAAAATGTGGTTCTGAAAAGCCCAGGGAGCCTTTCAGGGCACACGTGGTGAACCCCCCTCTAGGGGCAGAGGAGGGGGTAATAATGGAAGATGCCGCCCTCCCGGCAGACTGGGTCCGCAACACCAGGGTGACAGAGATCACTTCTCTGGTCAACCCTATCAGCGCTTCTGAAAGGAGGGCCGACTGTCCTGCTCTGGAGGCAGTCTGGGGTCACTTATCTTTGTACCCAGATGCCTGGCGAGATATAACAAACGACATCTGGGTACAAAGTATTATTTCCAGAGGGTACTTTATAATGTTCTCCACTCCACCAGGGAACAAGCAGCTATAGAGGTCTGCAAGTTACTAGAAAAGAGCGTCATCCAGCCAGTCCCAGCAGACCAAATAGGATCCGGAACTTACTCAAGATTCTTTATGGTTCCAAAGAAAACGGGGGACTGGAGACCTATTTTGGACCTCAGCAGACTCAACCAATTTGTCAAGAAAGAGAAGTTCTGGATAATCACGCTACAGTCTTTACTTCCCTTTTTAGGGAGTGACCATTGGATGTGCTGGATAGAGCTCAAGGATGCGTACTACCACATAAAAATGGTCAGGCCATCCAGAGATCATCTGCTTTTCCAGCTGGGAGCCAGTCATTATCAATTTCGAGCCCTGCCCTTTGGTCTCACTACAGCCCCCAGAGTTCACCAAATGCATGGCAGTGGTCACGGCTCACCTGAGGCATCTAGGATTCCAGGTGTTTCCATACCTAGACGATTGGCTCCTTAACTCCACCAGACATCAACTGATTCAGGCAAGGGAATACACTCTCTGACGCACTGCAGTCACTTAGACATTACAATCAACTCAGGAAAGTCTGCCTTGTCGCCATCGCAGCATATCGTCTTTATAGGGGTAGAGTTAGACACTTCAACCACCACCCAGCAACTGCCAATCGAGTGGGTCTTCTTTGCCAGCATGTCAGCTCGTTGGTATCGAAAGACAGAGCACCGCAGAAGTTTTAAAAGTATTGAGTTTGACGGCTGCAGCAATCTTGGCCATACCATTAGCAAGGATGCATATGCGGATTCTTCAGTGGTTGCTGTTCACTCAATGGTCTTCTCAGGAACTTCCAATGAATCACATGATTTTAATTACGAACTTTTGCAAGAGAGATCTCCAGTGGTGGTTGACGTCTCTTCATGTAACTATAGGACACCCCTTTGTACTACCCCTCCAGTAGCCACTGTGACCATGGATGCTTCCATGATGGGGGGGGGGGCATTTTCAGGGAAAGACTGCCCAAGACACATGGACGGATCAAGAGTTACATTTGCATATCAGTGTTCTGGAGATGAGAGCAGTACTTCTGGCGTTGCAGTACTTTCAGGACTCTCTTCCTCTAGGGACGATTGCAATTCAGACAGGCAATATGTCAGTAGCCTGGTACTTAAATAAGCAAGGTGGGACCAAGTCTTACCCCCCCCCTTGCTGAGAAGCCTGCAGAGTTTGACAGTGGGCTGTCTCCTCCCAGCACTTTCTGTTGGCAATGCACATCCCTGGGAGATCCAGCGTGATAGCTGACAAACTGAGCAGGGCAATCTTGTTGCGGCACGAGTGGTCCCTCAAGCAAGAGATTGCGGACAGGATTTTCCACAAATGGGGCCAGCCTTGTTGTGATCTTTTTGCCAGTCACATCAGCACGAAATGCAGAAGCTACTTTGCCCCGATTCCCCCTTCTGGAGAACCTCTGAGAGACGCACTCGTAAACGATTGGCCCCTGGGTCTCCTCTGTGCATTTCCTCCAATCCCGCTAATACCCAGACTTCTACAGAAAGCAAAGTCGCTGGGAAGGACTATCATTCTTATAGCCCCTCATTGGCCTTGGCAGATTTGGTTCCCATTTCTTCATCATCATCTCTTGGAGGATCCATGGATTCTGGACCCAGTTCCGGACCTTCTGACACATCCATCGGGGGACCTCCATCCCTCATTGCAGTCACTGAAGCTAACAGCTTGGCTGCTCCAGTTCCCCTCATAGCCAGGCTTCATAACCTTTCGAATGAGACAAGGCAGATCCTCTTGTCTTCCCATAAGCCGTCCACCAGAAGATTATATCTTAGTAAATGGAAGAGATTCTCCTTATGGGCCTCTAAGCAGAACATTGATCCTTATCAAGCCCCCTTGACGTCCATATTAGAATTCTTGATTATGATCTTTAATAAAGGAGCTGCAACCGCTACAGTTCGGGTCCAGTTGGCTGCTATATCTAACTTTCATCTTGGAGTTGACGAGCTAAACATTATGTCCCACAAGTTGTTCAAGGCCTTTCTCGAAGGAACCTTTCACATGAGGCCTCCAGTGAAAACTCCTTATTCTCTCTGGAATCTGAACTTTATGCTATCTCATATAATGCTTCCCCCATTTGAACCAGCATCATCTTGTGATCTCAAATTTTTATCATGGAAAACCATATTTCTGGTGGCTATTACTTTTGCCTGCATAGTGTCAGAACTTCAAGCCTCATCTGTCAACCCTCCTTATTTGATTTTTCATGCTGATAGAGTATCTCTTAGGGCAAACCCCTCCTTTTTGCCCAAAGTTTGTTCGGAATCTAATATCAACCAAGTCATTGAGTTGCCAGTCTTTTTCCATTCCAATAAACTTGAGTATATGCTGCACAAACTTGATGTTCACAGACAGCTCATATATTATTTGGACAGAACAAAATGTTAGAAAATCGGACCAGCTCTTTGTGTCTTTCTCAGAAACCAGAAAAGGTAGACCAGTGGCTAACAATGCTTTCAAAATGGCTTTCTGATTGTATCACCTTTGTTTATTCAGCTGCCAGTATACCCTTACTACACAAGATTAAAGTTCATTCTACCAGAGCAGTTTCTACATCTTCTGCATTCCAAGCCAAATTGCCCCATGATAACATTTGTGCTGCAGCCACTTGGTCTAAACCTCATACTTTTATCACTCATTACAAAGTTGATAAGGCCTCCAGGGACAGGGCTTCCTTTGGGTCTACGGTCCTGAAGAATGTACTCCCATGAGCCACCCGAGATTGAGGGTGCTGGGGACATTACCCATCAGTAAAGAATGAATGGTGAGATTGAACAACTTCACATTAAGAAGTTATGTACTCACCATAACGTTCCATGTGAGTTGTTCCATCTCGCCTTCATTCTTGCGTCCCTCCCTCCATCCCCCCACCTGGCTGATAGTTGACTTAGGGACTGGTCTCATCCTGCTTACTCAATTCTTCCTATGTATGAGAAGGTAGTTCTCTTACGTGGATAATAGTACACGCAGCAAACAAGATCTGAGGTAATTCCAGCAGTGCATCATGGGATAAGGGGCTGGGTCTTGAGCTACTGGTAAACCTTGAGCTTTGCAAATGGTCATGTTGGAGCCTGTGGATCGGCTCCGAACCCATCAGTAAAGAATGAAGGCGAGATGGAACAACTCACATGGAACGTTATGGTGAGTACATAACTTCTTCTTACCTACTTCAGTGCATTGCTGGTACCTGAAAGTCCATATAAAATGAAAGAAGCGTTGGAGATAAATCAGCAGGAACTGAAATACTTTCTCTCATTCCTTTCATTGAAGCTTTGGAAGTTTGTACTCTTAGATTTCCATTGGTTACATCCCGAGCCTTTTGACAAAATCAAATAATATCTTCACAGATGTTCGTGTTTCACTGTTGCAGTCATCACATTTGGGTTATCTGCTTGCAGTAGCCCTCATTTGGCCTGATTATCAAAAATTGCCCATAAATGTGATATTGGGTTGTATGGTGAGTGTTTCCAGTAAGCTTAAGTACATGTTATTGATTTCTCTGGTCGTAGAGTGGGACCTGTAGCGTGCAAGGTAGTTGTGTGAGTCTGCCTGTAGTGATTTGACTGTGGAGAAGCTCAAATGCATCATCCTGTTTGACCAGCTTTGAGATTTATTTTTGATGTAAATAGAGACACTTGCACCTTTTCTCCCTGCTGTATAGTAGCTGGTCTAAATATGTGGAAAGCATTATAGCCTTGCACTGCTGGTGTGCTTTCTTTGGTTTTAAACCACGTCTTAGTGACTGCACAGACGTCAGCATGCTCTAGGATGAAGAGAGCTAATTTATTGTTAACTATTAGGCTAACTGCTGTTGTGGGTCATTTTAAGCTAAGACAGTTTCCCTTTCATGGTAATCAAACTGTGTACCATTTGTCTGTGAGATGAACATCTTAACCATTCTGCCACCCCTCCTCCAAAATAGCATCCACAATAGTCTCCACAGAGATTTGAACCTTCATAGACCCATGAAACTTTCACACTGGCCTATTAGTTAGAATGTTGAGGTAATGGACATCTCAAGTGCTGTCCAACCATAGCTTCACGCTCCTGGGATACAGTGCCCCTTTGCTTCTTCTTTCACCAGAAACAAAGCAGTAGCACCAATCCCAAGATGAGAAGCAGGCCACAGGCTCTTTGGTGCTCAGTAGTCTTGTCCCAGATGATACAGGGGTCTACAGGCGTATTGTAGCCTTTTCCTGGTAGATGCCTTTAATAGCAACCAGACCACTCAGGAAGGTCCCACACAGACACTCTGTGCTCAATCAGAGACAGTCAGGAATCAGTGCCATCTGCTGCTCCTCTCACCAGGAACAAAATATAAGCACAAATTCCATGGTGGCACCAATGAAACCATTATTAGGCTTTCTGGTGATCGTCACTCTTTAGGAAATAATGTCCCTCTGTTCTTTTCTCACCAGGAGCAAAACAGATGCACTAATCCTAAAATGGCTACTGAGAGGCAGATTGTAGGCTGTCCAGTAATCGGTGGTCCTGGGCTAGATATTGCAGATTTTAAAGGTAAGGTTGAAAAAATGGGTTGATATACTAAGAGCTGGAGTGTGCCCTAAGCAGTTAGCTATGAAATAGGGGGTAACTCAAGCTTTAGCAATCTCAAGGGAGGGTCATTAAGTTTAAAACGAGAAGCTAGATTGAAAGTGGGGTAGGCACAGGGTCCAGGACCCAGTGCTGGCAAAGGGGCCCCATAAACATTACCAAAAAAAAAATCTCATCATGTCCTCAATTGCTGCTCAGCAGCATAAATGTTACCAAAAATTGAAAATATTGTTATTCTACTTCCCACTCAGCCGACACCAGCTGTTCAGCTTTGCTATGTAAAGAACCAGGAGCTTGGAAATGCACGGTAACATTGATGCTGAACTGTGAGGCGTGAAAGTGAATGCTAGTTCAAAACTGAGGCTATCTGG
This sequence comes from Protopterus annectens, assembly GCF_019279795.1. Taxonomy (NCBI): domain Eukaryota; kingdom Metazoa; phylum Chordata; order Ceratodontiformes; family Protopteridae; genus Protopterus; species Protopterus annectens. The sequence continues at coordinate 787,020,989 of NC_056731.1, read as the reverse complement.
TAATGGCTGTGTGAAAAGTCAAGCGCTGTGTGTGTGTGTGTGTGTGTGTGTGTGTGTGTGTGTGTGTGTGTGTGTGAGTACTATGTTCCTGTCTCTCAAAATAGTTATGATGTAAATGAAGGAACTGATTGTAGAAAGGAAAGCAGAAGCATCATCATCATATGAGCCATTGGGTGTGATCCTATCTTTCCTTGTTTTGTAGACTGCTGACAGAATGTTTATTGGTTGGCTATGAATAAACTAGACAACATAAAGTATATGATTTTAATGTTAAAATATTAATTCTGAATGGGTTTTTATTTAACTTGTTTTGTGCAGGCACAAGGGTGTGAGGGGTGTGAGATGCACTGTGGAGGACTGCATCAGTTTTTTTGGTACATAATACAGATGAGTCTGTCTGAGAGCTGCTTCCTGTAATGCAGAGATTGATTGTGTAGTGTACGAGTCTGACTAAGTCACTTCATGAGCTGCCCTTAAAAGGGACACTTGTATCCAGTAGACTATCTCAAGCTATTGGTAAATGCATTATAGATTTATCTTTTGAATTTCTGCACCCTTGAGATTGCTGCTAATTAGTGCTTCTTTTTATCATATTTAACTATGAATCCCAGCATGTCTCTTATATTTTAATGTATCACTAGACATGCTTTTAAATGTGAGTTTCAAAGGAAAACAAATTTACTGTTGCTTATGCTGTTTTCAATGTTTGTGTTGTGTTGTTTATCAAATGTCTGTCAGTGTTTTGTTGTAAAATGTTTAATGCATGTTTGAAATTAAATCAAAACCTAAAAGGAAAGAAGTAATGTGTACACTGACATATTTGAGCAGTGTTTTACGGTAAATGAGAAAAGACAGCTGAGTAATGGGTTATTGGTATGGTTGAGGAAGTCCAGTTCATTTCTCTGCCCAGGACCCCATTTCACCATGATCCGGCTATGGGTGGGGCACTTGGTATTCTGGCTCTGGAACACAGTGGGGTGGCCCATAATTTTAAATAGTTGAAGGGGTGTAACTTTACAAAATGATAATTTGACAGTAACCAGTGAAAGATGAGAGGAAGGAAAGATATGGACAAATTAACATAAGGGGAGGACAGCTACAAAGGCAGTTAAGTTTAAAAACACAACAACAACAGAGTGGAGAAGAATTTAATTTATTTGTGACTCTCAAGAGAGACAGCTCTGGTCTCTTTCCTAGTCTAAATATGTAATTGAAAGCTGAATACAATTAAAACACAAGTGCAAAGAAAATACATCAGAATATACAAAGTAGAAGAAGGCAATGAAGCAATACAGATTACAAGAAAACAAAAACAAATTAACCTTGCCCTCTCAGCAGTCTGTGGCAGAGTCTTCAGTGAGCTTTTCTAGTAAAGCCTTGAAATGTTTTTATATTATCCCTTAAATACAAGGTTTAGTTCCTAGCTCCACCCTAATTTTGCAGGTAATTAATCTTCATTGACCTGTTATAATTTGTGTACCTCACAAAACAGACAGCCTTTGGCTCTTTCCTGTTTCTAAATTCAGCTTTAAAAACTAGTGTATGCAGAGAGAGAGAGCTTAGGGAATGTGTACTGATTTGCAGTTTTTGATATTGTTATAACCATCTCCTTTCTAACCTTTTCAAAAAAATCTGATTGAAAGATGACTAAGGACAGATGAGAAGTGGAACATCTTGGGGTGGGCTATGGGCAACTGTGATATTATCAGATTCACAAAAGCAGCCGTCATCATTTGGGGTATTAAGATGAAGTAAATTAATTTTTTTAACTGACCAAACGTATTATAATATTTGGAACTGATCAGTGTTTTCTTGAATGCTTTATGCAGTACTAGTTACCTGTATGAACCAGAAGGCAATGCGTGTAGCTCTACAGACAGCACAGCTGAAGAACATGTCCTAGCTTTGGTGGAGCACGCTGCGGATGAAGCTCGAGACAGACTTAACAGAGCCTTATGTAACAGTAAGGTACAGATTTATTTGTACATATTTCACTATACTGCTGAAATACTTGTTCATAAAAGTAGATCATTATTGATACAGGATTTATTTTTCACTGGTTCAGTAATATTATGAACATGAGCATTATACTGCCCTCACTAGTATGGGATTGTTGCAGTCTTAACTGGCATGGAGAAAACTGATCTACTTTTCTTAACACCTGTTTCTAAGATGTGCAGGTGTCAGTTATTCTTCACATTGTCATCTGGTGGTGGTGTTTTTGCACAAAAGATTTATGGAATTTCATTAAATAATGTAACCATTGGAAATGTAGGGAAATTATGATATTTAAAAAGTCAGGGAACATTTTGAAGTGTTCAGTTGAATTGTTTACAACAAGTAAAAAGTTTCTTTCAACTAGCATTACCACTGTGTTAAGTTAAAGTTAGTAACGTAGAAATAGTTGTGCCACCATATGCAGGATTAAAAGTGTTCAGCTAAACTGTTAAGATGTTCATCGTGTTACCCTGCTGCAGTCATCACACTTGGGTTATCCTGTCGTCAGGCGGTCCCGCAGTCGGCCGGAATTCCAAAGTCTTGGTCCGGCGTCTGTTGCTGTCACCTCTTCCCTGAAGTCAGTGTGCCAGGGGTATATATAATGAATCCGACGCCATCTTCTCCAGTCTTTCTTGCTGCGCGGTGCCCGAAGCAGAAGCAGTTCGCAAGTGCCGGTCGGCCGACTCCTGAGGTTTTCAAACTCAAATTTCAGACCGAAGTCTTCAATAAAGCTAAGTACCCCGTTGGGGAAACTTTTCTTGCCTCAGACCGATGTCAGAAAAAGTCAACAATTGTATTTCTTGTGGGAAGCAAATACCTCATAAGGATTTTCATTCTTACTGCATACCTTGCCTAGGCCTAGACCACGACGTCACTAGTTGTCGTTTTGTGGTTTAATAAGCGTACTATAAAAAGACGCTTTGATTTCACACGACACTGCTTCGGTAGAAAATCTAACTACAGTATGCCGTTGGAGCAACTGACTACCGGCGTGCACAGAAAACGCAAGGATAAGGACAGGCAGCCTAGACCCAAGCCAGACTTCGAGGCCTCGGCTGGTCCGGTCTCCGGTTCACCGGTCTTCAGTGAGGCTCCGACGCAGCCCTTGACTACCGCAGATCTGGAACCCGAGACGGCTTCGGAACTTTTGGCGGAAAGTACCAGGCCGACGCAGCCGTTTTGTTCAGCCCCTACCGACGACACTGCTGAAAAAGATGTCGGTGCTGCAGAAACACCTTCGGTTTCTGAAGGCGTCTTCAGACCGACAACGCTCACCATTAAAACGTATCCTAAGATGAAGACTCCTATTAAACCTAAAAAGACTGCACTTCAGTCCCCTGTTCAAGGCCCCATGCCTAAGAAACAGATGCTCAAAATGGCTGAAGATTTGATCTCTTTAATCAGGGGTTCCCAACCCCCTCCTGACAAAAGGCCTAGACAAGAGGAAGATTATGCATCCTCTGAACAAGTGTCTATTTCCTCAGGCTCCTCAGAGGACCAAGATTACTCCTTCTCCCCTTATGAAGATTCTGATGCTGAGGATTCCATTCCCTCAGCTTCTCCCCCTGAAGACTACTCCTTTGGGGAAACTTTACACACTCTGAGGGAACATTTTCACTGGGAAGGTCAGGACTACTCTGACTCAAAGAAAAGGCTCAGAGAGTTTCTTTTACTCCCCCAGCACAGACCACTTGCCATCCCCCCAGTTTTAGACATTGTGGATGATGTTTACTTAGAATCCAGTTTGAACCCAGACTCTCTGCCTCCTGCTATGGCCAAACCTGACAGATACTATAGAGTGCCTGATTCCCACAAATTCCTTTACAAGAGTCCTGTTGCTGATCCAGAGACTATCTCCCAGGGTCTCAAAGGGGCTAAGGCTTCTATGGCTAAAAATCCTGTACCCTCTGAAAGGGACTCCAGAGCACTAGACAGGTGGGGGAAAAAGGTTTACACCTCAGCCACTCTAGCTATGAGGGCACTAAATTGCCAGTTTCACATGCGAAAATATCAGCAATTTCTACTGTCTCAGTTAAAACAAAAAATGAGCACACTCCCTCAACAGTCTGAATTGAAAGAAATGCAGGATCTGTTGCATGCAACTGAACAGGTGGGCAAACATACTTTACAATATGGGTTTGATTCTTTGGAGGCTTCCTGCAGAGCAGCTGTCACTGGGTCTGTTATACGCAGGCATGCTTGGTTAAAGGAACAAACTCTGCCTGATCATGTTAAAGCAAAGCTTCTAGATGCTCCCTTACAGCAGGATGTTCATTTTGGAGTTAAAGCAGAAGAAGTCTTAAAGAAAATGGAGGATAAGGCAAAATCTATGCAGACAGTCAAATATTTCCTACAGGTACAAGCCCCCTCGCTTCAGCAGAAATTGGCCAACAAAAAATTGGTCCTTTCCAGCTACTGACAGGCCACAGAGGGGTAAATACAGACGTCCAAGGGGCAGAGGACAACCACAAGCCCAGTACAAACCTCGACAATGGTGCACTGCAGCACAGAAGGGAGGAGAAGACAGGTCCCAAACTACCAGAAGGCAAACTCAGTGACTTGCGCCTCATCTGGCCAAGCAACACTTTCTTGGCAGCCCCCTTGGGAGGAAAACTCGCACTTTTTTCAGACAACTGGCACATTGTCACAAAGGACAAATGGGTCCTAGACATAATTTCACGAGGATACAGATTCCATTTTCACACCTTGCCAATGAAAAGAGGAATGCAAAACTTGCCCCAAAATCAATGGGCAGAGGCACAAAGACAAATTGCAGCTCTCATGGACATGAGAGCCATTCAACTGGTACCTACTCAAGAGCAAGGCCAAGGATTTTACTCAAGACTCTTTCTAGTTCCCAGAAAGGACAATGCCTGGAGACCGTTTCTGGACCTTTCAATTCTAAACACCTTCTTGGAAGTACCCAAATTCAAGATGCTAACACTACAGCAGCTTCTTCCCATGTTGGGCAAGAAAGCATGGCTAGTAACGTTGGACCTCAAGGAGGCATACCTGCATGTCCCTATCAGACAAAGTTGCAGAAGATACCTCCGTTTCATTGCAGGTTCAACCCATTACCAATTCTCTGCACTGCCCTTTGGCTTATCTGCTGCGCCCAGGGTCTTCACAAAATGCCTGGCACCAGTAACTGCATACTGCAGACAAAGAGGAATTCAAATATACCCATACCTGGACGACTGCCTCATCCAAGCAGAAAGCAAGGACATCCTCTTTCAACATCTGGCTTTTGTAAAACATCTTCTAAGTTGCCTGGGGTACACAGTAAACGAAAAGAAATCAAAACTAGTACCCTCACAAAATATGACAGTCCTGGGTGCCAGCTTGAATGCAACAGCCCAGAAGGCTTATCTGACGCCAGACAAACAACTACAACTGACTCAATATTTCAAAACAATGGCAACAAAGACCCAACTACCTGCAAGAAAAATTCTGCAGACCTTGGGCTTCATGGCATTTTACATACTACTAATACCATTTGCAAAGCTGCATATGAGGAAATTACATTGGTACCTAAAAAGCGTATGGTCTCAACACAGCCACAGCTTGGACACAATGATATCTCTCATTCCCTGCCTACAACAGGAGTTTCTATGGTGGTCACTGGCATGTCACCTCAACAAGGGTCAGCCTTTCACCTTGCCCCCAGCCAGGCAAACTATGACAACAGATGCATCGGACTACGCCTGGGGGGGGCACACATGGCAGGACAGTGCGTTCAAGGCGTATGGTCTGCAGATCAAAGGAATCTGCACATCAATCAAAAAGAGATGCTAGCTGTACAGAATGCTCTGACAGTCTTCAAGAATCTATTACATCCAGGACAACTTACAATAAGGACGGACAACACCACAGTAATGTGGTACATAAACAAGGGGGTACACACTCCTACCCTCTATGCAGGCAAGCAATGACATTGTGGAACACAGCTCTGGCTTACCAAGTTCACTTACAAGCTCAATTCCTGGCAGGACAAAAGAACACATTGGCAGACGACCTCAGCAGAAACATCATGGATCCCCACGAGTGGAAACTGGATCCACAAGTATTTGCAATGATAACTCAAAAATGGGGCCTTCCAGACATAGACCTGTTTGCCAGTCCTCAAAACTATCAACTAACAAAATTTTGTACAAGGACACTTCACCATCAAGCTTGGAAAGTGGACGCACTCTCATTCAGCTGGAAAAACCTGACAGTATATGCCTTCCCTCCATTGCCTCTCCTCACAAAGGTGCTTCTGAAAGTCAGAAAGGAGAGACCACGACTGATACTCATAGCCCCAGACTGGCCACGCCAGCACTGGTACCCACTATTGAGGAATATGGCCCAGGGCCCACCTTGGATTTTACCACAAACTGCCCATTTGCTCACACAGCAAAACAATCAGATTCTTCACAGCCAGCTAAAAAACTTAAATCTGACTACATGGAAAATCATCTAAACATCCAGCCAGCTCCTCTTTCCCAAGCAGTTATGGATGTTATTCTGGAAGCTAGGAGGCCCAGCACCAGGAAGGCCTATGCGGACAAATGTAAAAGGTTTTGTGCTTGGAACCAAACTAAAGGCCAAAACACACTTCAGCCTCACCTGCCTCAGATTCTACAGTATTTAACTGAGATGTTGCACAAAGGACTTTCTTTTTCTTCCATAAAAATCCATGCATCAGCTGTTTCAGCCCACTACAACGCAGAACCACCCTTATTTTCGCATCCACTTCTAAGGCAGTTCCTCAGAGGGGCAAAAAACATTAGGCCCCCCAGGAGAGCACCTACACCAACATGGGACCTCAATTTTGTTCTGGAAAAACTTACGCTACCTCCCTTTGAATCAGCTTTCTCTGCAGATCTACAGTTCCTATCATGGAAGACTGCCCTGCTGCTAGCAATAACTTCAGCTAGAAGAGTCTCAGAGCTGCAGGCACTAATGGCAGTGGAACCTTTCCTCATTTTCCATCAAGACCAAGTTTCTCTACGAACTAATCCTTCCTTCATGCCTAAGGTGGTTTCCAGTGTGTCTTTAAATCAAACCATTCACTTACCCACCTTCTTCCCAAACCCACAGAACAAAGGAGAAAGACTCCTGCATTCCTTGGACATTCACAGGCAACTTCGCTACTACTTGGATAAAACTAAGGCTTTCAGAAAATCTGACCAGCTCTTTGTATCCTATGCTACAGCTTCACAAGGGAAGGCTATATCAAAACAAACCATTTCCAAATGAATAGGACTTTGCATTCGTTTTTGCTATACCCATTATGGAAAACCAGTTCCTGCTACCATTAGGCCCCACTCTACCAGGGCAACAGCTACATCTACAGCCTTCCTCAGGGGGGTACCAACCAAGGAGATTTTGGAAGCTGCAACTTGGAGTTCAGTACACACTTTTACCAAACACTATCACTTACCACTTTACTCTAAGACTAGGGCTGGCTTTGCCACTGCAGTTCTGCAGGGCCTTCTAGCCTCCTCTAACCCTCTATAATTCCTCCACCCATCCATAGCTTTGGGATTCTACCCAAGTGTGATGACTGCAGCAGGGTAACACGAACATAGTACAGTTTTGTACCTACCATAAATGTAGATGTTCGAGTGTACAACCTGCTGCAGTCCAGGTTACCCTCCCTCCATCCCCTCTGATCTAACTGGCTAAATTTATACAATACCTTCCTGATGTATTTGTTTATAGCTGGAGGGATTTTGTGTTTGTGCAAAAAATTACTTTATTTGGTACTAATTACTGACCACCTTTTTGGGGGCACCTGACATCTGGGGCAAGAAAAACTGAAGAAGATGGCGTCGGATGCATTATATATACCCCTGGCGCACTGACGTCAGGGAAGAAGCGACCGCAGCCGACGCCGGACCAAGACTTTGGAATTCCGGCCGACTGCGGAACCGCCTGATGACAGGATAACCCAAGTGTGATGACTGCAGCAGGGTGTACACTTGAACATCTACATTTATGGTAGGTACAAAACTGTACTTTTTCACTGTTCTGTGCTTCATTAGACTGTATTGTAAAAAAGTCGGATCACACACCACAATTGACAAGAAATAAAAATATGTGAACATTGCATCCTTTGTTTTATGCCATTCACGAGGAATACTTGTTTAATTTAAAACGCAAAGTGTTTCACGTGGTGGTTTCATGAATATTTTACATTTAGAAATTACTGTAGACTTAGAAGAGGCATCACTTGCTTGTAGTTTTTGGTAAAGGTTTTAAAAAATACTTTTTATTTGATGTCTTCTTTCCCATGTGCTGCAAGTCTAACTTGACATTCTTTTTTTAAAACGTATAAAAAACAAATAAGTAAATTGTCAGACTCCCCTCCGATCTCATTTGCCTACTTGAAAGGCAGTAGCATGATTCAGAAATCTGTTGAAGTATTGTATCCGTTCTGTTTTTAGTGATTGTAGTTTGTTTCTACTTTTCTGCCTTTTTCTGAGTATTCTGGCTCTTAGTTTTATTCAGGATAGTTGCTAGGATTTGGTAGTAGTTTGTTAGTTGGCTTTTGGGGCCAGGGTGCTGAATAAGTACCAGGCAAAACTGATGTTGAAGGGGTTCCCTCAGGAGCATCTTTATTGGCTTCCACCCGCCCCCCCCCCCCCCCCCCCGAGAAGAAACCAGTGAAGAGTGACAGGAGTCCCAGGACAAGGACAGGGAAACCTCTAATGAACGGCTTCCCCTCCTCCTGATCAACCAGACCTGAAAGTCCACAGATGTTCAGCTCCTCCGGCTGTCTCAGTGCCCAGGCTGGCTCCATCCTGTCAGAGCTGATACCTGTCTGTGCTGGCTTCAGGGAAAACTGTGTCCCCAAGTTTAAGCTATCCCAGCCCTTTCTTAACCAAAGGGATGGGTAGTTCAGGTAGGGTGCACTCTCCTTTTTCTCCTGTGACAGTGAAGAAGTTCTCATCCACTTCTTCCCCTTCTCTGCCTCGGATCCGAGTCTCTAAGTTACAGATCCAGTCATTGGACCCCTTCAGTGTCAGAAGGTCTCTAAACCTTCATCAGTCACATCGTCTGATTAGTGTGCCGATTGTGTTGAGAGACTTCAACCCTCCTTAGTTGGAGCATCCCATGCACACATTTTTGTAGGACCACATACAGTTGGGGCTCCTTCCTGACGCTTCGGCATTGTTATTTTTGTTTCCTCTCTCAGGCCTTCTGGCTCTGGAGTATGTGGATCCGGGTTCCTTCCCATTACCTAGGTTGGCTCCGACCACTTGGTCACATCAGGTGTCGATTTTGTTCCTTGACATTTTCGACTGTGTCAGAGACAAAGCCAAGAGTTAGGGGTGGGGTTCCAGAATTTGGTTCGGCTCCCCAGGTTTTGTGGTCATCCCTTCCTCTCGGGACTTCGGAGCTTAGCAATTTGGCCCCAGTCTGAGTTAGAGCAGTTTGGGTCAGCCATGGAGACTGGAATCTCTTTGAGGTCCTTGGACTCGAGTATCTGTTCTGGATGGGCACAGTCAGCTTCTGCATTCACCATGGAGCGGATTTTGAGACAGTGGTCGTCAGCTGTGGGTAATCCTGACCCATCTATATTTTGAACTTCAGACATAAATCTATTGTTTCCTGGATATGCCTTTGGGCATCCATGTTGCCCTCTTCATCCTTTCCTCCATCCCCGGATTTTGCTATCCGAGAGGGTCACTGTAAGAATTGCTATAAGAGGAAGCACATAGATTCCACCAAAGAATCTCTCATGGAGTATACTAACCTCGAGGAAGGAGAGGAATGTCCTTCAAGGATGCATCTGCAGTCCTAACAAATGGGTTGTCCTGCCTCAGGCAGCCCTTCGGTCGGCCGGATTCCAAAGTCTGGGTCTGGCCCCGGCTGATGTCGCACTTCACCCGCCGTCATAGCTGCAGTCAATTGGGTATAAAGGCATCAGCCGACGCCATTTTCCTCCGTCTTTCTTGCCGCGTGGTGCCCGAAGCAGAAGCTGTTCGCAAGTGCCGGTCGGTCAGATCCAGAGATTTCTACTACCGAAGACTTCTAAAAAGCTAAGTACCCCGTTGGGGACTCTTTCTTGCCTCAGCCGATGTCAGAAAAAGTAAATAATTGTTTAACTTGTGGGAAACAAATACCTCATAAGGATTTCCACTCTTACTGCCTTCCTTGCTTAGGCCCAGACCACGACGTAGCAGCTTGTCTAGCCTGTGCTTCCTTCAACTGACGGACACTTAGACGTCGGTCGGAGTTTGCGGAGGAGTTTTTTGGTCCAACTTTTGCTTACAAAATGCCGTCGGAGACTCCGACTTCACATTTAGCTAAAAAGCGTAAGGAAAAGGACCGACACTCGCGGTCCGCAGTTTCGGCCGAAACCACGGTTAAGCCAACCGCGAGTGTCTCGGTTTCGGCTGAAACCGAGTCCTCGGTTCTTCCTTCGGCCGTAAGCATACCTCCTACAGCCGAGGCCTAATACAGCTTGGCTGAATCTGCTACCGAAATTTCTCCTGCTGGAGCAGGCACCCAGGATTTATCAGATACTATTCCTTTGGACATATCAACTCCTGCACGTTGAGCTGCTAGGCCCCCTGCATCCATGTCTATCAAGGCTTTCTCTAGGGCTAAAGCAGCTAAATCTTCTAAGGCCTTGCCTGCTAAAAACCCCTCACACAGGCCTAGCTCTAGTTCCCAAATGCTCAGCCTGGCAGAGGATCTCATTTCTTTGATCAGGGGATCCCAACCTCACCCTGACAGGGCCTCTCATCCCCCTCCAGAGAAGAGGCCTAGAGCAGAGCCCCCTGAACCAGTTTCTACGGATTATTCCTCTGATGATTCAGAAAACTCAAATCCTCCAGAAGGCCCTTATTCTCCATATGAGGACTCTGACGCAGAAGACTCCTTCCCTTCAGCCTCTCCTCCTGAAGAATTTTCTTTTGGGGAAACCTTGCATGCTATGAGGGAGCAATTTCAATGGCAGGACCAGGATTTTTCAGATTCTAGGAAACGGCTAAGGACCTTTTTACATTTGCCACAGCATAGGCCTTTAGCCATTCCTCCAGTACTAACAGTTGTGGATGATGCATTCAATGATGCTTGTACTGCCCCTGACTCTCTTCCCCCGGCCCCTGCTAAGCCCGATAGATACTACAGGGTCCCGGACACACATTATCACTTGTATAAGGCTCCTATTGCAGATCCTGAAACTATTTCTCAGGGCCCCAAAGCTGTAGCAACTGCTAAAAACCCCCTCCCCTCTGAAAGAGAATCTAGAGCATTAGAGAGATGGGGTAAAAAAGTTTATACTTCTGCTACTCTTCGGCTAGGGCCTTAAACTGTCAATTCCACATGATCCAGTATCAGGAATTTTTGTTAGATCAGCTAAATAAAAAACTATCCTCTCCTGAACCTATAGACCATAAGTCCCTTCAGGATTTGGTACATAACACTCAGCAGGTCAGTAATCATTCCTTAAAATGCGGCTATGATGCACTGGAGGCTTCCTTTAGATCAGCTATGACTGGTACAGTGATCAGAAGGCATGCATGGTTAAAAGAACAATCCTTACCAGACCATGTAAAGTCAAAGCTCCTAGATGCTCCCATGGAGAAACTCAGTTTGTTTGGCTCCCCTGCACAGCAAGTGTTAAAGAAGGTGGAAGAAAAAGCAAAATCTGTCCAAACAGTCAAGGATTTCTTACAGGTCCAGCCTCCTAGGTTTAGTAGGAATTGGCCTTCGAAGAATTGGTCCTTTCCAGACACCTCCAGAGCACAGAGAGGCAGAAATAGGCGCTCAAGAGGCAGAGGTCAATCCAGAGGTGCCTACAGGGGACGTCAGTGGCAGCCTAACAACCAGAGAAGTACTGCCACAGATCCAGCTACTACCACTTCCACAGGACAATCACAGTGACTTGGCTCTGATACCGCCTACCAGGGAACAACTGGATGCACCCTTAGGCGGGAAGCTAGCCTTATTTTCAGTAAACTGGCATTACATTACAGGAGACAAATGGATTTTACAGACAATAGACAAAGGTTACAGGTTTCACTTCCATACTCTACCAAGGAAGAGAGGAATGCCAAACCTACCACCAAATCAAAAAGCAAACGCTCTAGGACAAATCAACCACTTACTAAGGATGAGAGCTATAGAAAAGGTACCGGCTATGGAACAAGGACAAGGATTTTATTCCAGACTTTTCCTGGTGCCAAGAAAAGAAAACCAATGGAGACCTATTCTCGACCTGTCCGCTCTGAGCACATATCTCATTGTTCCAAAATTCAAAATGCTGACCCTACAGCAACTTCTTCCCATGCTGGGCAAGGAGTCTTGGCTGGTGACTCTAGATCTCAAGGAGGCATACCTGCATGTCCCTATTCGACCAGATTGCAGAAGATACCTCAGATTTCTTGCAGGATCAGAGCATTATCAATTCTCAGCATTGCCCTTTGGCTTATCTACTGCGCCCAGAGTATTCACGAAATGCCTGGCATCAGTAATTGCTCATTGCAGGCTTCAGGGAATTCAAATTTATCCATACCTGGACGACTGCCTGATACAAGCGGACAACAAGAGCAAATTAACAAAATATTTGGAAAAAGTTATTCACCTATTACAGGCCTTGGGATACACAGTCAACATAAAAAAGTCAAGGCTGGTACCATCCCAAAGGATTACATTCTTGGGTGCAGAACTGGACACATCAAATCAAATGGCATTTCTCACAGCAGAAAAGCAAAAACAACTACCACTCTATTTCATGGCATTAACAACGCAGACCCAGCTTACAGCAAGGAAAGTCCTGCAAGCCCTGGGTTACATGGCATCCTGCATAATATTGATCTCACATGCCAGACTACATATGAGAAAGTTGCAATGGTACCTAAGGAATTTATGGTCTCAGCACAAGCACAGCCTAGAAACCCAAATTCCAATAATTCCATGCCTGAAGCAAGAATTCCTGTGGTGGGCTCAGGCCCGAACAAAGGACTGCCTTTCCACAGCCCTCACCCAAGCCAGACTATCACCACGGACGCCTCAGACCTCGGTTGGGGGGCACACATGGCAGACAAGTGTATACAGGGCCTATGGACACAGGACCAGCTGAACCTACACATAAATCTAAAAGAGATGCTGGCAGTGAAACAGGCAATTCAGACATTCAGACCGTTTCTACAACAAGGCCATTTGCTGATAAGGACGGACAACACCACGGTTATGTGGTATATCAACAAGCAGGGAGGCACACATTCATATCCTCTATGCCGGATGGCAATGGACCTGTGGAATGTGGCCCTGAACCTCAACATTCAGCTCCAGGCCATATTTGTGCCAGGAAAAGAAAATATACTAGCAGACACCTTAAGCAGAACTACCACGGATGCCCACGAATGGATGCTGCATCCGGACATCTTCAAATCCATTACAAAGAAATGGGGGCTACCAGAAATAGACCTGTTCGCATCCCCACACAACCACCAATTGAGAAAATTCTGCACAAGGACATTCCACCCACTTGCTTGGAAGGTGGACTCCCTATCCTTCAGTTGGGAAAATCTAACAGCATATGCATTCCCACCTCTTCCTTTGATACACAAAGTGCTACTGAAGATCAAAGAAGATCACCCAAGGATCATACTGATAGCTCCAGACTGACCGAGGCAGCATTGGTACCCGCTTCTGAGGAGTATGTCTCGAGCACACGCATGGCCTCCACCTCTAGTTCCTCTGCTGCTAACACAGAACAACTTCAAGATCCTGCATCCAAACTTGAAAACACTGCAGCTAGCTGCTTGGAATCTTACATAAGACAAAATAACCCAGATTTATCTCAGAGGGTTAAAGACATTATCCTGGAGGCTCGCAGACCCTCCACAAGGAAGACTTATTCAGCAAAATGGAAAAGATACCTCATTTGGAGTGCAGCAAAAGGAGAAAATGTATCCTTGACAAACATAGCTAACATCCTGGAATATTTAGCAGAGCTTTTCCACAATGGCCTGTCTTACTCCTCCATCAAGATTCATGCATCAGCAATTTCAGCAGAATATAACATGGATCCTCCAGTCTTCTCTCATCCTCTACTCAGGCAGTTTCTGAGAGGAATTAAAATGTAAAGCCTCCAAGGAAGCCACCTTTGCCTACATGGGACCTAAACTTTGTGCTAGAAAAGTTAACACTTCCCCCTTTTGAACCAGCAGCAACAGCAGAATTACAGTTCTTATCTTGGAAAACTGCTTTCCTGCTTGCAATCACTTCAGCAAGAAGGCTTTCTGAATTACAGGCATTAATGGCAGTACAGCCCTTCCTTATCTTCCATCAGGATAGAGTGTCCTTGAGAACTAACCCTACTTTTATGCCAAAGGTGGTCTCCAGGGTATCATTGAACCAAGCAATCCACCTACCAACATTCTTCCCCAATCCACAGAACAGGGGGGAAAGACTACTGCATACCTTGGATGTACACAGGCAATTGCGCTACTACCTGGACAGAGCCAAGACCAATAGAAAAACTGACCAGCTTCTGGTAGCATATGCAGCAGGAATGGAAGGAAAAGCAATTTCAAAACAGACAATCTCAAAATGGATAGGAAATTGCATTAGATTTTGTTACTCCTTTCATGGAAAGACAACTCCAGAAAACATCAGACCTCACTCCACAAGGGCTACAGCCACTACTACAGCTTTCTTACGAGGAGTGGCTACCAAAGACATTTTAGAGGCTGCTACTTGGAGCTCCGTGCATACATTTGCCAAGCATTATAATCTGCCTTTATACTCCAGATCCCGAGCAGGTTTTGCCACTGCTGTTTTGCAAGGGATCTTAACTACACCATAATCTTCTTAGTGCCTCCACCCCCAGTTTGGCTACGGTATTCTACCCATTTGTTAGGACTGCAGATGCATCCTTGAAGGACATAGTACAGTTTTGTACCTACCATAAATGTAGATGTCCGAGAGGTATGCATCTGCAGTCAGGATTACCCACCCTCCTTCCCCTCTGTGGTACTCCTAGGGTATTTGCCCATCTTGTAGCTAGCTGGGGGAATCTATTATGGTGTATTTGTTTGTATATATGTACATACATGTTTATTTTTGTTTGCTCTCTACTGTTTGGAATCATTGGCATTTATCCAAATTTAGCCTTCCTCGAGGGCACCTGGCATCTGGGGCATGAAACACTGAGGAAAATGGCGTCGGCTGATGCCTTTATACCCAATTGACTGCAGCTATGACGTCGGGTGAAGTGCGACATCAGCCGGGGCCAGACCCAGACTTTGGAATCCGACCGACAGAAGGGCTGCCTGAGGCAGGACAACCCATTTGTTAGGACTGCAGATGCATACCTCTCGGACATCTACATTTATGGTAGGTACAAAACTGTACTTTCCATAAGTCCCCTTGCAGTAATGCCTCCTTTGGCAATCTTATGGAACTACTTCACCATCACAGGACTGGACTGCTGAAGCCCCCTGTCTAGAGTTGTCAATGTTTTTTGAGGCCATTGGTGCAGATCTGGCAACATCCTGAGTGTTTCTGCCTCCAGATGTGTTTATTGACCTGTTATCCCAGAGGGTGTAGGAAGAACCAGATCTGGTGGAGCTGGTCACCAAAAACACAGTAAAACCTTGGCCCCACCTTTGACTGACCACACTGGAGTAAGTGGCCCACAGTTAATGCTGTTGTGATGGTGGTAGCCACTAAAAAAGATATTTTAGAGAGTTCTTTGGTCCATTCCCAGAACAGGTAGTCTAGGGCCTTGGACCGTTTAGGAAAGCTTGCTTACACTTCAGTGACCTTTGCATTGAGAGTATTAAATTATTTGGTACATTTGACAAGACTTCAGCATGATATCATGTCAGAAGTGTCAGAGGTTGTTCAGACACAACTGGTTCCTAAGATGCAAAAGACTGTGGTGAGCCAGCTGTCAATCATGCAGTTGATCATGAACGTATCCATGGGTCTACTTTCCAATGTGGCTGACGATACGTCTCACACAGTAAACACCGGCACTGTCATGCACTAGTACACCTGGATCCAGTTATGTAGTTTTGTGGACTGGTTTAAGGCATCCTTTGTCAAATCCCCTTTTGACTTCTTAGTAGGTCCAAAAGTCGGAGACCTGCTTACTAGGAGTGAGCAGGATGGAAAAAGAAAGTCTGCTGTCAGAGTGTTTGCCCCCTCTCAGTGGTCCTTCCCTGTGGACCAGAAGGGGTCAAGCAGATTTTTCTTTTCACAGTTCACAGCAGTCTTTCCAAGATACTCCTGGTGAAGGCACCCCATGCAGTGGGGTGGGGGGTGGGGGGGGGGTTAAGGCCAACCAGAAGAGATGTCACCTGTATGGTAGGAGTGGTCCTGGTCAGCACCAAGCAAGACTTCCGTGGAGTTTACTCCAAGAAGGCATTTCAGTGTACCTGATAGTTTACCTGTCTACCCTACTCTAGAGGCAGTTGGGGGGGGGGGGGTCACTTGCCTCTCCTCCCAAAAGATTGGGAGGCCTTCACCTCGGATGCATGGGTGTTGAGGGTTGTATCCAGAGGTTATGTAATTCCATTTTTATTTCCTCCAAGAGACTCAAGAAAGTCTCTCACAGACATTCCACCCAGTCAGAGAAGAGAAGCAGAAGTCAATATTCAGAAACTTTGAAACCAAGTCATCTAGGAGGTCCCACCAGACAAACTGGAATCTGGGGTTTATTTAGGATTCGTTTAGGTACCAAAAAGAACAAGAACCTGAGACTAATTTTAGATCTGAGCAAAGTGAACCATTAAGTCAAGCAGACTAAGTTCCACTGGTTACGGTGCAGTTCATTCTACCTCTGTTAAGGAAGGATGACCGGATGTTCTCTCTAGTTCTTAAAGATGCTTACCATCATATCAAGATTATGAGTCAGTCCAGGAGATTTCAGCAGTTATGGCTGGGAGCTGATTACTGCCACTTCCATGTGCTGCCCTTTGTTCTCATTACAGCTGCGTGGGGGTTCACAAAGTGCAGGGCAGTGGTAGCAGTCTGGCACAGGCTGCAGGGCTTCCAGGTTTTTCTGTACCTGGATAATTGGCTCACCACCTCCTCCATTGGTCTTAGCTTAGGATTCCTTACTCCACTTACTGTCCTTCGGCATTACAGTGAATGAACAACGAAAAGTCCAGTTCACATCCATTTCAGGTTTTGGAGTTCATAGGCTGCCATTTGGATACGGTCTCTCAGACAGCAGAAATTCCAGTTCACAGATTAAACTGTCTTCAAGTGGAAGCTTATCACCTGATCCTGTCTCACCAACTCCTGGTCTTCCTGATCTTGAGGCTCTTGTGTCACATGGCAGCATCAGTTTGTCTGGTCCCCCTGGCGAGGTACTGTATGAGGGTTTTGCAGTGGACTTCGGCAGCTCAATAATCATATGTAACTCATCCCATGGATTTCCTGGTGTCCATTACAAACAGTTGTCAGACTCAGATAAAATGGTGGTTAGAGTTTTCCCTCATCATCACCAGGTGACCTTTCATTCTTCCCCATACTCAAGCCACAGTCAGTACGGACACCTCCCTTCTGGGATCATGGGGAAATATGTTTCAGGGGCATAGTATTCAGTCAAGACCCATCTTCACATCACTGTCTTGAAAATAAGATCAGTCCTCCTAATGTTGCAGGCCTTCCGGAATCTTCTCCCCAGAGGGGTGATTTCAGTTCAGATGGATAATATGTTGGTTGTTTGGTACCTGAACAAGTAGGGGGGAACTCTATCTTATCCTGTTTGCCAGGAAACCGTGAGGGCGTTGCAGTGGGTGATCTCCTGTCAACGGTTTCTGATCACAGTGCACATCCCGAGGAGGTCTAACATCTTGGCAGAAAGTCTGTACAGAAACATCTTTCTTTCTCTCAAGTGGTCCCTGTGCTCCAGTCTGTTTGCCACACTGTCTGGCAGCCCATTGCAGAGCAGCTGTGATTCTTATTGCTCTCTTCTGGCCCTAAGTCTGGTTCCCCTTTTTGTGGCCTCATCTTCGGCATCACCCTGGGTGTTCAATCCCATTCCAAAGATGATTTCCCATCTGATGGAAATTGCTTCACCCAGCCTTCATGCCCTCAAGTTAACTTCATGGTTTCTCCAATTCCTATGATGGCCAGGAGGGATCCCAAGCTCTGGAGCACAGTTTATAACATGTCCTATTTCTAGAAATTTCCTACACAGAACATTTGTGCTATTTATGCTTTGGAAGCTGTCCTCGATTTTCACATTTTTCGTAAGGACAGGGTTACCCTCAGGACTACTCCCTTCTTTTTGCCAAAAGGTGGCCTCTGAAGCTACCCTGATTCAGCTTTCACTTACCTGTATATTTTTTTTCAAACTTTAGTATTAAAGGTGAATATTTGTTGCACTGTTTGGATGTTCATAGACAGCTGACATGTTTAGTCAGAAGCAAAGCCCTGAGAAAAACTAAGCAGTTATTTCTCTTTCTCCATACCCAGGCTGAGTAGACCAGTTTCAGAAGCAACTCTGTCCATATGGTTATCTGATTGATTTCCTTTGTATACCATTTTAAACACCTTTATTAAATTATCATTTAAGACCTAGGCAAACATACATTGACAGAAAAGAAAGCAAACTATTTGAACACTTTTCCATTTAAATACAATATGCATCACATATTTTTTTTGCCACTATCATTAGTCGAACACTGCAAAAAATTGCTGAATTCCTGCCTTCCCTTAAACCTCATTCCTCCTCTTCCTGAATATTATTTTGCTTGTATGGCTACCAAAATTTTCCATTTACTTATGTTTAATTAGCTCCTTCCCTACCTTTGTGTGCAGTTTGAAAGGAAGTCCTTACCTGTAAAACCTAAAGGCCATTCTACCTGAGTGGTGGAGAGTTCCACTGCTTTTTTTCTCCAGAACCTCTATTGATGACTTTTGTCCCACTGCTAATTGGGCTAGAACTCATACCTTTGTGTCCCATTACATATTGGATGTTAAGTCAAGGTCCAGGGCCTTTTTTGTTTCCATCATTCTGAGAAATATTCTCTCTTAGGGCCTCCCTGGGGTGAGATGCTGTTGGGGACTGTGTTGTACAAGTTGAAGATGGATGGAAAAGACATTGGGTATGAAAGTAGGTTACTTACCATAGCAATAGATCATCGTTGTCTGTTTCTGTCCCTTCCTCTTATCCTCTCCTATTGGGATTTATTTCCTCATTAAGTGTGCATCTAGGCTGTTGGGATCTCTCCTTCGGATCCTGTGTTATGCTCCTGGTGTGTTTATTTTACCGTTTTGTAGACTTATGCAGGGGGCAAACTCAGTCTGAGGTAAATGAGGAGCAAGGTGTTGTGGATTGAAGTCATGGAGCTCTGGAGATGAAAGTCTCTTAAGAAAAACCAGCATTGGGTAAGAGTCGTGTCCGATAACTCACAGGGTGAAATGGATGGAAGCAGACAGCACAGCTCTGTCGTTATGGTAAGTATGTAACTTTCATAAAACACTCCTTGGAAACCAGTATCAGTGACGAAAAGATGCGCCAAACTAAAAAAAAAAAAACGCAAATAGATACTGTGGAGGTGCAGTATGAGTAGAATCAAAAGCGAACCTCCTCTTAATGATGAACAAAAGTACTTTATTGAAAAAACAAGTAAAATCACAAAAAATATCTTTCAGTATCTATTTGTGTTTTTGAGTTTGACATAACTTTCATATTTGTATCAAGACAGGAAACTTCCAGATGTTTAGCCCGTACAGTATTCCATTACTAACAAAAAAAATAAAGATGACAGCAGCTTAAGACCTCTGCATTCCGTTTCCTTATTTGCCTCTTACTAATTCATCATTCATTTCAGGTTCTCTTCATCTCTCTCACCTACCCTTAACTTAAAACAGTATTTTTGAGTTATGAGATATCAATATTGGACCGCAGCATGCTGTTGCTGCACAGTAACATTTTTTATTTATGTAATCAGAGTATACATTTGATAACTTGTTGAATTTTTTTTCAGAAGCAGAACCCACCACCTACAGCAAAATTGTCTTGCTGACTTCATCCTGTTGGGCAACCACAGTGTCATGCACTGTTTGCATTTTTTGCAGTCTACTCTGTTGCATTGAGTGTTGAAGCATTGACTGCAATCCAGGTGACCTGAGTCAATTTAGTGCTCAGTGGGGAACAGGAGGGAAGGAACTGAGCGCACTCACCTCTTTTGTTGGGAAGTCTATTGTACACAAAGTGTCCTGATTTACCCAACGGAGACTACAGAAGCTTGTGCAGTGTGCTCATTTCAGAAAGCGAGCCATCTGCTGGCTAACAGTACTCATTGCATGCGAGTTACAGTCTTGTGCTACATTCATTCCACAACTTCCTGGGAGAACACATATTTGGCATGCATGAGAAGTTAGTGACCCCCCCCCCCCCCCCCCCCAAAAAAAAAAAAATTACAGCCTGTGCTATCTCCTCTCACTTCACAGGGAGCAAATGGGCTGGTGACAGTTTTTTCCCTGAGAGGGGAAAAATGGGCTAAATGGATTGCATGTAAGGCTTATGTTTGGCAGGTAGTGGGGATAAAAAAATGTTTTCTTTCTTTGCTCAAATGTCAGTATATGCCACTTTTTTTTCCAAACTTCAGGTGCGTCAGCTGTCCCAGTTCAGTTTGGGATGTTACTAGAGTCAGCTTTCTGGTCTTGTGGGACCAATGGCCCTGACGTTTGAGTTATGTGGTACTTTAGACTTCATGGTTACGGTTATGGGTTTGGATTATTGAGGCCAGTTCTTTGTTCAGCATTGTCCATGATGGTTTTAAGCATTGGTCACTCAGGGTTGATGTCACTTGATCCAGGGTGAAGTATTGTTAACTTTGATGCTGATGTTCATGGTCATTGTCTGTATGGCCTTTGACCATCACACAGGACATGTCTTTGCCACTTTGGTCATCCATGTCTGTTTGCACAAGACAGAGAGTGGTCAGAATACATGTGCTACACTTTTTTCTTCATCATGTTTGGGTTAGTACCATCTAAGTGCTGTTGGGAAATGCAAGAAGAGATGCATTGACTCTCTTCTGTTGTCTCCCCCTCCAAACACTAATGAAGGAGAGCTTAAGTTCCCCATCCCCCCCCCCAATTACCTCCCTGTTATGGAAAGTTCTGGAGATGTTAATAGAGGAAAGAATGGCCTGCAGCCTTTTCTGAGCATATCTTGCAAGAAGCCTTCCGTACCCTTAACATTTTTCTTAAGTGATACTCCCAGTTGAATAGATGGTCCTGCTGATGACTAGGAAAGCATGGGAAAACCCCTGATGATGTGACGCCTCTTCAGAAGAGGCCAGACAGGGTCCTTTATCCTTCCAAAGACTGTAGATGCTACACTCAGATTTCCAAGCCGTATTCCACTGTTGAATCAGCAACACTTAAAAAGGCTCCTATTCCATTGAGGTCTGCAGTCCATTGTCAAAATAAGGATTCCTGGATGATGGATCATTTTGCGAAGGGGTTTACACATCTGCCACATTTATTCTGAGTGAAGTGAACTATTTGTCACACATGCGTAGATGCCACAACTTGGTTACCTATGGCTCTCACGTCTTCTTTGATGTTTTTGACTGTGGTCCTCTTGGAGTCGAATGCTTCCTGGAGCCTTGAGGTCAGATCCTAGTGCATGCGGTCGAGCTACACTCTGTGGCTTTTGAAGCCATCAGTCTGCGTAAAAGCCTTGGCTATGTATACCTCAGCTCTGGTCTCAGTGTCTGAACTAACAGAATCTGCAGCTGGAGTCAGAACCTCTCCTAGATCTGCAGATCACATAGAGTCCCTTCCCAGCTGTCCAGCCTCTGAATCTGTGTACGTTGTTGAAGGGATTCTGTCTCATTCAGAAGATGGGGCTTCTGTTGCTCTGTCAGATCCATCCTTGTACTCTTGTCCCTCTAGAGACTTAAGCTCACGTATACTGTCCTTGGAACAGTCCACACCTCTAGACATTAAGTAATCCCAGACTCTGGGCTCCAGTGTGACTTCTCCCAAGGGGAGCTACAGTATAAAGAGAAAGTACAAGAGGAAGCACTTAGATATCCCCAATGAGTCTCTCAGCAAAGATTACAGCCTTGATGAAGGGGAAAGGCCCCCCCCCTCCCCATATCCACCCCTGTGAAGAAGCCTCCTTTGTCTATTTGCTAGAAGTTATGAGACAGTGAGGAGGATCAAACACTGAAGCCCCTTCACCCGAGGAGTAAGACTTTCTCGAGGCCTTTAGTGTAAGCCCATCCACATCCTGGGTGGTGTGCCCTCTGGATGATGTCCTTGGCCTGATATCCCAGAAAGCTTGAAAGGAGTTTGATATGATGGAGCTAATCCCTCTTAAACCAGAGTGTCTTGGTTCCTCCCAGGATAGGTAATTTTGGAGTAAAGGCCTCGTGCTGGATGCTACTTTGTTCACTGCAGCCACAGAAAATGAAATAGAGTAAAGTGCAGAGCCCCCCCCCCCCCCAAATAGAGGGACGCTGGCACTAGACATGTGTGGGAAGCTTTCATATGTCAGCCATGTTTGCCCTTCATTTGCTGAATTGTATGGTTCTTCGCTAGTCACCACTTTGCGTTTCCTCTAGGGAAGACAGCCCAAGTTACCTGGTCCCATTCAGTGGTCCATCTTCACATCAGTGTCTTGCAGGTGAGAGCAGTCCTCCTAGCATTGCAGGTCTGTAAGGATTTCCTCCCCATGGATATGATAGCCAGTCAGACCAACAACATGGCAGTGGCTTTGGTACATATTCAGGGGGGAATTGGATTATTCCCTCCATGTTGAGAGGCCCTGAGGTTGTGGTAATGTGTGATGTCCTTGCAACGCTTTCTGTTGGCATCACACATCCTGGGGAGATCCAAAATACTAGCGGGCATCTGTAGCGGGAGCATCTTCATGCCTTACGAGTGAACCACCAATCCATTGGTGACAGCTCATGGGTTTAGCTGTTGAGTCCAGCTCTGTTGCAACCTTTTAGTGTCTTCTTCCACACCAAATGCAAAAGTTTCTCCCCCAATTCCAAAGACAGTCACCAAGGGATGCTCTGTTCCGTGTTTGCCCCCCTCCAAATCTCCTGTATGCATATCCTCTTATGCCCCTGATAATAAAGTTCCTACAGAAATCCACCCTTTGTAGAGCGACTGTGAATCTCATAGTTCACTTCTCCGTGAGAAGTGTAATTCTTCCTGTGGCCTCATCTGTTGAACTCACCTGGGGTTCTGGATATGGTCCCACACTTTGGACCCAGCCATACCTGGATCTCAAATCCCTCAACTTGACAACTGACAACTAGTGATGGCGAGTGATCCCATGTTTTCCAAGAGAGTTGTCCGTATTCTCTCCTCCTCTCAAAAACCCTCAACTAGAAAGACTAATGCCAGCAATTGGAAGAAGTTTTCTATTTAGTTTATCTGTAAGGGCCTAGACCCTTTTTCTGTTCCCTCAAATGCAATTTTAGGTTTTCTGGCAAATTTTTATCATTCTGGGCTCAGTCATTCCATTAAGGTTCAGTTAGCCATTTCTAATTTCAGTATGGGCCTCGGTAACTCATCTGTTTCATCTGTCAGACTGAAGCTTTTCTAATGTGCATCTCTCTGCTTATACTCCGAACAAGGGATTCAGTACCTCATTAGGATTTGTCTGTCTTGCTCCAAGCAGTAGCAAGGTTTCCTTTCAAGCTGCTAACATAGATTTAATGTTATCTTTGAAAACTCTTCTTAGTGACAATTACTTCTGCCAGAAAAATTTCAGGGCTTCAGATGTTGTTTTGCAATCCTTCTTAAATTATCTTTCACAAGGATAGAGTCTCCCTACAGAAAAACCCCTTCTTCTTACTTAGTGTCTGTGTCAAATTTGAAGCAGTTAATTCATTTGCCTGTTTTCTTTCCAAATTTCAGCAACAAGGGAGAGTACATGCATCATTGTTTGGATGTTCATTGCCAGTTGAGACTTTGTGTAACAAAATCTATCAGAAAATCCAATCAGCCATTTTGTATCCTTTTCTATAACTACAGTGAAATGAAAAAGTATTTGTCCCCTTCCTGTTTTCTTATTTCTTTGTATGTTTGTCACACTTAAATATTTCAAATCTTCAAACAAATTTAAATGTTAGACAAAGCTAACCCAAGTAAACACAAAATGCAGTTTTTAAGTGATGATTTTATTTATTAAGGAAAAAACTATCCAAGCCTACATGGTCCTATGTGAAAAAGTAATTGCTCCCCTTGTTAAATTATGAAGTAACTGTGGTTAACCACATTTTTGGGAAAGCTGAGTTCAGTTTCACTAACCACACCCAGTCCTGATTACTGCCAGACCTGTTGAATCAAGAGATCACTTAAATAGAACATGTCAGACAAAGTGAAGTAGGCCAAAAGATCCCAAAAAGGAAGACATCATGCCACGATCTAAAGAAATTCCGGAACAGATGAGAAACAAAGTAAATGACATCTGTCAGTCTGGAAAAGGTTACAAAACCCATTTCTAAAGCTTTGGGACTCCAGTGAACCACGGTGAGAGCCAATATCCACAAATGGATAAAACATGGAACAGTGGTGAACCTTCCCAGGAGTGGTTGGCCTACAAACATTGCCCCAAGAGCGCAGCAACGACTCATCCAATCCAAGAGGTCACAAAAGAACCCAGAACATCTACAGGCATCAACCATAAGAAAGAGACTGGGCAAAAATGGCATGCATGGCAGAGTTCCAGGGTGAAAACCACTGCTAACCAAAAATAACATAAAGTCTCATCTCACTCTTCACTTTTGCCAAAAAAACATCTTTATGATCCCCAAGACTTTTGGGAAAATATTCTGTGGACTGACTAAACAAAAGTTGAACTTTTTGGGAGGTGTGCGTCCTGATACAGCTGGGGTAAAAGTAACACAGCATTTCAGAAAAAGAACATCATGCCAACAGTCAAACATGGTGGTGGTAGTGTGATGGTCTGGGGCTACTTTGCTGCTTCTGGACCTGGACGACTTGCTGTGATTGATGGAACCATGAATTCTGCTCTCTACCAAAAAATCCTGAAGGAGAATGTCCAGCCATCAGTTTGTGACCTCAAGCGGAAGTGCACTTGGGATCCAAAACACACCAGCAAGTCCACCTCTGGATGGCTTAAAAAAATACAAAATGAAGGTTTTGGAGTGGCCTAGTCAAAGTCCAGACTTGAATCCAATTGAGATGTAGCATGACCTTAAAAAGGCAGTTAATGCTCAGAAACCCTCCCATATGGCTGAATTAAAACAATTCTGCAAAGAAGAGTGGACCAAAATTCCTCAACAGCAATATGAAAGACTCATTGCCAGTTATCGCAAATGCTTGATTGTAGCTGTTGCTGCTGCTAAGGGTGGCACAACCAGTTATTAGGTTTAGGGGGCAGTTACTTTTTCATATAGGGCCATGTAGGTTTGGATAGTTTTTTTCCCTTAAATAAAATCATTACTTAAAAACTGCATTTGGTGTTTACTTGGGTTATCTTTGTCTCAAATTTAAATTTGTTTGATGATCTGAAACATTTGTGTGTGACAAGCATGCAAAGAAAAAGAAATCAGGAAAGGGGCAAATATATTTTCATTGCACTGTAGTATGGGTGAACCTGTTTCTAAGATGACTTTGTCCATATGGTTTCCTGAATGTACTTTCTTTGTTTATTCAGTGAGAGGGGTACCTTCACCTTTCTTTTTGCTTATGCTTCCTTGGATATTTGTGCCGTAGCTACTTGGTCCAGTACTCATACCTTTTAGCTCATTACAAATTGGATATTCAGTCCAGATCAAGGTCAACTTTTGGCCCTTACATTTTGCGGAATGTTTTCTACTGATGTCCCTATTTTGACTGGCTGGGGACTGTGTCCCATGGATCAAGACAGATAAACTTTCATATCCAATGTTGTCTGTTATGTTCTTACCATAATTCTAGATCTGTGTTGTCTTCTTCTGTCCATCTCAACCATTGTTCCCTCCCATTTCCCCTTCCAAATCATCATCTTTATTGTGTGGTTCCTGGTGGACTTTGCATACTGACCAAAAGTCTAACCTTCAGACCCTTTTCTTGTCCATCATTTTATTGTATTTGGGGTAATTTTCAGATGTTTCTGAGGTGTAGCAGGGCAAACTTGATCTGAGGAGATTTAAGGAGGGCAGTGCATTATGGGGAGGAAGCAGAGTTCAGAGCTAAAGAATCTTATCTGCCAACTTTACATGCCATCATATCTGATAACCCACAGGATGAGACATAGAGAAGAAGACAACATTGATCTAGCCGTATGGGAAGTACATAAGTTTTGTTTACCATCTCCTGTGTCTCAGGTAGTAAAGATATCCAAAACATACAGACTTGACATGAGTTGGATGCAGAACCCTTAAGTGACTCTGTGCAGTCAATTTTAATCCATGTTTCTGTATTGGCTACCACCAGAGGTGTCTAACCTAGGATGAATGAGCATTATCTAGGCCACAAAGTTCAAGGGTATAGTCACAAACAGTGTCCATTCTGCAAACCAACATTGTAGACCTGAAGGTAGTTCCCACTTCAGAGGCATTTCAGGATTTGCTACCTCAAGATTCAGTTGCAGTCCACTCCAAATATATGTTTGTCAGTTGGTATGTGAACAAGCAGGAAAAAAGTCACTTTTACTCATGATTTGATGAGAGTATAGGAATGGTCTGAAAGCCTTCTAACGTGGGGAGTCCATTTCATTAGCAGAGACAGGCTGTCTTACAGTTTACTGTTGTCACATGATGACCATTAGATGGTCAGTAGTGCTGAAACTGTTCTGTTGCTAGGGGAAGCCTTACTACAGTTTCTCCAATTGTATCCCTGACCATTGCTAGCAGCTCTTAATCCATAGTTCATGTTCAAGGAGAACATCCCAGAGATGCACTCATCCAGATCATTTCTCTCCAGGGCACCTCTGTGTTTTTCACACATTTCCTCTGATCTTGAAATTTGTTTAGAAAGATAGGTTGACCAAATCCAAAATCATTCTCTCAGCCCATATTGGCCTGGACAATTTGAGCTCCCACTAATTTGGCATTACCTTCTGAAGACGCTTGTAGCTTTGAGGACCTTCAGAACCAGTCTGAATCCATTCATCTTAACGTTCATTTCTTTTGTCTAACCACTTAGTTTCTCCACTTCTGGTAATAGCTAGGGACCCTTCCTAACTTGATGGGGTGCCCAAGTACTTATTTCTGCACAAAGAGCCAACATTGAAAAATGTATATATGTAGATGGACATGTTTTTTCTTTTTGGGTTACTGTAAAAGGCTTGAATTCCTTTACTGATCTAGTACTAGTTATATTAGCCTACCTGTCCCAGCTTTCTGATATTCTTTGTTACTTCGCCATTAAAGGGGATCCAGACAGCTAATCGACTGCATTTTTTTTCCAGTCAACAAGGAGATTAACAGTGCTGTAAAACTATTTTGTCGAAAGTCACTTTCAGCAAATGTGGAATGTACAGATGTTCATCGTGTTTCACTGTTGCAGTCATTACATTTGGGTTATCTGCTTGCAGTAGCCCTCAGTCGGTCTGATTAACAAAGTCTTGAGTCCTGCGTCGTCGTTGTCTCTTCTTCCATGACGTCAGGTAGTCAGGGGTATAAAACATGCAGCCGAAGCCATTACACCAGTCTTTCTTGACGTGCGGTGCCCGAAGCAGAAGCAGTTCGCAAGTGCCAGTCGGTCGACTCCTGAAATTTTCGTTTTCAAGTTTCAGAATTGAAGTCTTCAACTAAAAGCTAAGTACTCCACTGGGGAAACTTTTTCTTGCTCTAAACCGATGTCAGCAAAAGTAAATAATTGTATTTCTTGTGGAAAGCAAATACCTCATAAAGATTTTCATTCGTACTGTATTCCTTGCCTAGGCCTTGACCACGACGTACCTCGCTGTCGGTTTTGTGTCTTATTTAAACCACAAACTGTCTGTCGTCTGTATATTTTGACTTCTAAATATATTGGTGTTCGGTTCAATTATCCAGATGTGTCTTCGGTGAGCCATCCGACTACCGACATTCCAAAGAAACGCAAAGATAAAGACAGACAGGCCGCCTAGGTCCAAAACTGCCGACGACTCTTCTCCTAAGCCAGTCTCCAGTTTGCCGGTACTCAGTGAGGTGCTTTCGCAGCCCCTGATACCTGCTACTTCAGATTCGCTGGCCTCTACTGAGACCCATTCCGAGTCTGGTATGCCGCAAGATGCTTCAACTGCGGAACCTGCGGATTTCTCTACCTTGGATGGGTCAGTAGCCGCTGTGCAGACACCAGCTTCTGAGGGTGTATTCAGGCCTACTTACTTGCATATTAAACAAATGCCATCTTCTTCTTAAAGGCCTAAAACTCGAACCATGCCTAGAAAAACTGATGCCCAGACCGGATGGTCAGGCCTCTATGCCTAAAAAACAAATGATAAGAATGACTGAAGACCTTATTACTTTAATCAAGGGAAGCCAACCTTCCCCTTCTAAGAGACCTAGGACTAAATTTGCTTATGATACTTCCGACCAGGGTTCTGAAATTTCTGTTTCCTCTGATGACCAGGAATTTACCCTTATCTACCTATGAGGATTCTGATGCAGAGGACTCTATTCCCTCTGCCCCCCCCTCCCCCCCAGAGGATTACTCTTTTGGTGAAACCTTGCATACTCTCAGGGAGCTTTTTCGTTGGGAAAGTCAGGATTTCTCTGATTTTAAAAAGAGGCTTAGGGATTTCTTACTCCTGCCCCAGCACAGGCCTTTAGCTATGCCTCCCATACTGAGCGTTGTTGATGATGCCTTTTCTGAATCTAGCTTGGCCCCTGACTCTTTACCTCCTGCTCCCAGAAAACCTGATAGATATTACAGGGTTCCTGACACTCAAGTTCCTTTTCAAAAATCCTACTGTGGATCCTGAAACCATTTCACAGGGACCCAAGGGCATTAAAGCTACTACTGCCAAAAATCCTACCCACTCTGATAGAGACTCCAGGGCGCTGGATAGATGGGGTAAGAAGGTACACACTTCTGCAACTTTGGCCATTAGGGCCTTGAATTGACAGTTTCATATGTTGAAGTATCAGCAGCATATTATTGGATTGCTTAAACAGAAAATTATGTTGATTCCTGATTGTGCTGAAAATAAGGATTAACAGGATTTAATGCATTCTGCTGAACAAGTTGGTAAACATACTTGCAATGTGGTTTTGATTCACTAGAGGCATCTTGCAGGGCTGCTGTAACTGGGTCTGTACTTAGAAGGCATGCTTGGCTTAAGGAGCAATCCTTGCCAGATCATGTTAAAGCGAAATTACTGGAT
Organism: Protopterus annectens; assembly: GCF_019279795.1. NCBI lineage: Eukaryota > Metazoa > Chordata > Ceratodontiformes > Protopteridae > Protopterus > Protopterus annectens. Next base: position 786,991,729 of record NC_056731.1, on the reverse strand, counting down.
GCTCCCTTAAATCAGGACCGCCTGTTTGGAAAAAAGGCAGAAGAAGTTCTTAAAAAGATGGAGGAAAAAAGCCAAATCTATGCAAGCAATTTTTTACGGGTACAACCTCCTAGATTTAGTAGGCATTGGCCTTCTAAGAATTGGTCCTTTCCTGCCTCTTCCAGACCTTCTCAGTCCAAACCCAGACCCAGCAGAGCACCCAGGCTTCAGTCCCAGGGGACGCAGAGGACTAAGCAGTGGGGGGCCTCCACTTCCAAATCTGGGAGTAATAAAACTCCCCCCTATGGTAAACTGTCTCAATGACTTCTTTTAAAACTTCCAAGCATTTCTCAACTGTCTGCCCCTTTGGGGGAAAGATTGCACTTCATGCAAAGAACTGGAGACTCATTACCCAGGACAAATGGGTTTTAAATATAGTGTCCCAAGGATACAGATTTCACTTCCACACGTTACCAACTTCAAAAGGTTGGCCGGATCTACCTCCAAATCAGTGGGCAGAGGCCCAAAAGCAAGTACTCTTCCTCTTAAGCATAGGGGCTATTCAGTTGGTACCAGAAGAGGAAAAGGGACAAGGTATCTATTTGAGACTTTTCCTAGTACCCAGCAAAGACAATTCATGGTGTCCTATCCTGGACCTGTCTACTCTAAACACCTTTTTGGTGATTCCAAAATTCAAGATGCTGACTCTTCACCAGTTGCTTCCTATGCTAGGCAAAGATGCCTGGTTGGCAACACTAGATTTAAAGGAAGCATACCTGCACGTCCCAATCAGGGAATCTTGCAGAAGATACCTGCGCTTCAAAGCAGGCTACACGCAGTTCTCTGCACTGCCCTTTGGCTTATTTACTGCGCCCAGGGTATTCACAAAGTGCCTAGCTCCAGTCGTTGCATTTTGCAGGCAAAGAAATATTCAGATATACCCCTACCTAGCCGATTGTCTAATTCAGGCAGAAGGCCAGGACATATTTTTGAAACATCTTTGTACAAAGGGTGCTAACTTGTCTGGGGTACACCATAAACGAAAATAAATCACACCTGATAACCTGTCAACAAATTATATTCCTGGGAGCAAGCTTGAATACAACTTCCCAGATGACTTTCCTCACTCCAGAGAAACAAATTCATTTGACAACCTACTTCAAACAAGTGGCTACAAAAACCCTTTCATTTGCAAGGCAAATACTACAAGCCTTGGGGTTCAAAGCCTTCTGCATTATTCTAATTCCATATGCAAGGCTGCATATGAAGAAACTACAATGGTATCTAAAAAGCCTATGGTGGCAACATTCTCAGGATCTAGAAGCAATGATTCCCGTTATACCTTGCCCACGCGTAGAGTTCCTTTGGTGAGCAGAGGCCTGCCACTAAAACAAGGGACTACCATTTACACTACCCCCTGCCGCTCAAACCATAACAACAGATGCATCAGACTGTGCATAGGGGGCTCACCTGGCAGGGAAGTGCATTCAGGGCAAATGGAACCCAAGTCAAATGCACCTGCATATCAGTCAAAAAGAAATATTAGCTGTACAGAATGCTCTGACAGCCTTCAAGGACCATGTTCTTCCAGGACAATTAATGGTAAAGACAGACAATGCCACTGTTATGTGGTACGTAAACAAGCAGGGGGGTACGCATTCTTACCCCCTCTGCAGACTAGCCATGGCATTGTGGAACACAGCCCTGAGCTACCAAGCGCATTTACAGGCTCATTTCCTACCAGGGAAACTAAATACACTGGCAGGCAATCTAAGCAGAAACCTCATGGACGCACACGAGTGGAAACTGGACCCAAGGATTTTCAACATGACAAGCAAATGGGGGAGCCCAGATATAGACCTGTTTGCCTCCGACCAGAATTATCAGTTGGACAAATTTTGCACAAGGACTCCCCACCGACAAGCTTGGAAAGTAGATGCTCTGTCCTTCAGCTGGAAAAACCTGTCAGTTTATGTTTTCCCTCCTCTGCCTCTGCTCTCCAGGGTACTACTAAAGCTCAAGCAAGACAAACCAAGGACGATTTTGATTGCACCAGACTGGCCACGCCAACACTGGTACCCCCTCTTGCGCAGTGTGTCACTGTTGGCCCCATGGCACATGCCTCAGACTCCTACCCTGCTGTCTCAGCAGGAGAACCATATTTTGCACCCTCAGCTTCAAACACTGAACCTAGCAGCCTGGCTAATTACCCAATCTCTCCTTTACCATCCCTCAGTAAACCAGTGATGGATATCATTTTAGAGGCAAGGAGGCCTAGTACTAGAAAATCTTATGCTGAAAAATGGAAAAGATTCTGTGCCTGGATCCAGTCGCAAGGGATGAGCACAGCAGTGCCCAATCTACCTCAGATTTTGCAATACTTAACTGAGATGCTTCACAAGGGTCTGTCTTTTTCCTCAATAAAAATTCATGTCTCAGCCATTTCAGTGCATTATAACACAGAACCTCCCCTCTTCTCTCATCCACTGCTCAAGCAGTTCCTTAGAGGGGCCAAAAATTTAAGACCACCCATGAGAACTCCAACTCCAGCCTGAGACCTTAACTTTGTATTGGAGAAACTCACCCTTCCTCCTTTCAAGCCAGCTGCTACTACAGATGTAAAATCCCTTTCTTGGAAAGCAGCTTTCCTTTTAGCAATCACTTCAGCAAGAAGGGTATCTGAATTACAGGCCCTTATGGCAGTGGAGCCTTTCATCATCTTTCATGTGGACAGGGTGTCTCTCAGGATTAATCTCTTTTTCATTCCCAAGGTGGTATCCAGTGTGGCCCTTAATCAGTCCATTCATTTGCCAACCTTCTTTCCTATTCCACAGAACAAAGGGGGACAGATACTGCACTCCTTTGATGTGCACAGACAACTTAGATTCTACTTGGACAGGACTAAACCTCAAAGGAAATCTGAACAACTGCTGGTGGCATTTGCTGCAGGGACAGAGGGAAAGGCTATTTCAAAGCAAACCATTTCTAAATGGATAGGCTATTGCATTAATTTCTGCTATAAGCACCATGGAAAACCTATCCCACAGGGGATCAGACCCCATTCATCCAGGGCTGCATCTACCTCTACAGTTTTTCTCAGAGGCGTACGTACCAGGGACATCCTAGAAGCTGCTACCTGGAGTTCTGTACATACTGTCACCAAGCATTACCATTTGCCAATTTTCTCTAAATCCAGAGATGGCTTTGCCACTGCAGTCTTGCAGGGCCTTATAGCTGGTCCTAATGCTATCTAATTGCCTCCTCCCTTCCTTAGCTTTGGGAATTTACCCAAATGTGATGACTGCAACAGTGAAACATAAAGAACATAGTACAGATGTCCTTCATGGATGCATCTGCAGTCATAACAAATGGGTTGTCCTGTCGTCAGGCAGCCCTTCGGTCGGCCGGATTCCAAAGTCTGGGTCCGGCTTCGGCTGATGTCGCACTTCACCCGACATCATCTCTGCTGGTCTTCGGGTATAAAGGCATCAGCCGACGCCATTTTCCTCAGTCTTTCTTGCCGTGGCGCCGAAGCAGAAGCTGTTCGCAAGTGCGGTCGGTCAGATCCAGAGATTACTACTACCGAATACTACTTGAAGACTTCTAAAAGCTAAGTACCCGTTGGGGACCCTTTCTTGCCTCAGCCGATGTCAGAAAAAGTCAATAACTGTTTAACTTGTGGGAAACAAATACCTCATAAAGATTTCCACTCTTACTGTTTGCCTTGCTTAGGCCCAGACCACGACGTAGCAGCCTGTTCGGCCTGTGCTTCCTTCAACCGACGAACGCTTAGGCGTCGGTCGGAGTTTGCTGAACAGTTTTTCGGCTCAGATTTTGCGTACATTATGCCGTCGGATCCTCCGACTACCCAAATTGTTAAAAAACGCAAAGAAAAAGACCGACACTCGCGGTCCGCAGTTTCGGACGAAACCACGGTTAAGCAAGCCGCGAGTGTCTCAGTTTCGGCCGAAACCGAGAAAACTGGTCAATCTTCAGCCGAATCCATGACTACTACTGAGGCTCCTGCTACCTTACCTGAATCAGCCTCAGAAATTTTGCCTACAACTGTGGTTCCTACTGATCTATCTGACACCATCCCTTTGGATATCTCTACTCCAGCACGTGGTGCTGCTAGGCCTCCTGCAGCCATGTCTATTAAGGCCTTTGCCAGGGCTAAAGCAGCCAAATCAGCTAAATCAGTGCCTGTTAAACCATCCTCACTCAGGCCTACTTCTAGTTCTCAAATGCTTACTCTGGCAGAAGATTTAATATCCTTAATTAGGGGATCCCAATCTCACCCAGACAGGGCCTCTCAGCCCCCAGAAAAGAGACCTAAAGCAGAGCCCCCCGAGCCAGTGTCCTCTGATGATTCTGCGGATGACTCAAACATTACAGACCAGCCAGAGGCTCCTTTTTCCAATTATGAAGATTCAGATGCTGAAGAATCCATTCCAGCTGCCTCTCCACCAGAGGAATTCTCCTTTGGGGAAACCTTACATGCCATGAGAGAACAATTCCAATGGCAGGGACAAGATTTCTCAGATTCAAGAAAAAGGCTTAGGACTTTTCTGCACTTACCACAACATAGGCCCTTAGCTATACCTCCTGTCCTATCTGTTGTGGATGATGCATTTAATGATGTCTGCACTGCACCTGATTCTTTACCTCCAGCCCCTGCTAAACCAGATAGATTTTACAGGGTGCCAGACACTCATCACCACCTATACAAGGCCCCACTTGCAGACCCGAAACTATATCCCAGGGGCCTAAGGCAGTAGCCTCGACCACAGCAAAAACCCTATTCCTCTGAAAGGGAATCCAGGTCCTTAGAGATGGGGAAAAAGTCTACACCTCTGCTACTCTCTCAGCTAGAGCTTTAAACTGTCAGTTTCACATGATCCAATACCAAGAGTTTATGCTTGATCAGTTAATTAAAAAGCTGTCCTCTGATGAATCTTTAGATAAGAAATATGTATTAGAAATGGTGAATAACATCCAACAGGTTAGTAACCATTCTTTAAAATGTGGCTATGATGCACTGGAGGCTTCATTTAGATCAGCCATGACTGGCACAGTGATAAGAAGGCATGCATGGTTGAAAGAACAGGTCTTGCGGATCATGTTAAAGCTAAGCTATTGGATGCCCCTATGGATAAGGCCAGTCTATTTGGGAACCTGCCCAGCAGGTAATGAAGAAAATGGAAGAGAAGGCAAAATCTGTACAAACAGTTAAAGATTTCCTACAGGTTCAGCCCCAAGGTTTAGCAGGAACTGGCCTGCCAAAATTGGTCCTTTCCTGACTCCACAAGATCACAAAGGGGCAGGAACAGGCGCTCTAGGGGCAGAAATCAATCCAGAGGAGGTGCCTACAGAGGGCGACAGTGGCAAGGCAATAACCGAGGCACAGACACAACCACTGCCACTACAACAGGACAATCACAGTGACTTGGCTCTGACTCCGCCTACCAGGGAGCAAATAGCAGCACCATTAGGCGGAAAGTTAGCCTTATTCTCGAAAATTGGCACTATATTACAAAAGACAAGTGGATTTTGCAAACCATAGACCAAGGCTACGGTTCCACTTCCACACTTTACCAGTAAAAGAGGAATGCCAAACCTGCCCCAAATCAAAAATAGAAGCCCTGCACCAGATAGCGGAATTAATAAAGATGAGAGCTGTGGAAAGGGTACCAATAACAGAACAGGGCAAAGGATTCTACTCCAGACTCTTCCTAGTTCCAAGAAAAGAAAAACTGGAGACCTATTCTCGACCTGTCCATCTTAAACACATACATCATTGTCCCAAAATTCAAAATGCTGACCCTACAGCAACTTCTTCCCATGCTGGGCAAGGAGTGTTGGCTGGTAACACTAGATCTCAAGGAGGCATACCTGCACGTCCCCATTCGACCAAATTGCAGAAGATACCTCAGATTTCTTGCAGGATCAGAGCATTATCAATTCTCAGCATTGCCCTTTGGCTTATCTACTGCGCCCAGAGTATTCACAAAATGCCTGGCATCAATAATCGCTCACTGCAGAGTACAGGGAATCCAAATTTATCCATACCTGGACGACTGCCTGTTACAAGCGGACAACAAAAGCAAGCTGACAACAGATTTACAAAGGGTCATTTACTTGCTACAAGCCCTGGGATACACAGTCAATTTACAAAAGTCAAGGCTGATACCATCCCAGACAAGAACATTCTTGGGCAGAATTGGACACAGTAAAACAGATGGCATTCCTAACTGCAGAAAAACAAAAGAGCTCCCTCTTTACTTCTTGGCATTAACAAAGCAGAACAAACTAACAGCAAGAAAAGTTCTGCAGGCCTTGGGCTTCATGGCATCATGCATAATCTTGGTCCCACTTGCCAGACTGCATATGAGAAAGTTACAGTGGTACCTAAAGAATTTATGGTCTCAACACAGGCACAGCTTAGAAACAGAAATACCACTAATCCCATGCTTAAAACAGGAGTTCCTATGGTGGGCTCGGGCATGCCAGTCAAGCCCAGGCTTACCCTTCCACAACTTTCGAGCAAACCAAACCATCACAGCGGATGCCTCAGACCTAGGATGGGGGCACACATGCTGGACAAATGCGTACAAGGACTGTGGACTCAGGACCAGCTGCACCTGCACATAAACCAAAAAGAAATGCTGGCAGTAAAACTGGCAATCCAAAAATTCAGACCATTCCTCAAAGAAGGCCATTTGATGATAAGGACAGACAACACCACAGTCATGTGGTACATCAACAAACAGGGAGGCACTCATTCTTACCCCTATGCAGAATGACTTTGGACCTTTGGAATCTGGCTCTCAGCTACAACATCCAGTTACAGTCATTATTTGTACTCGGAAAAGAGAACACCCTAGCAGACATTTTAAGCAGAACCACCTCGGATGCTCACGAATGGATGCTACACCCGGACATCTTCAAGGCCATCACAAAGAAATGGGGAATGCCACAAATAGATCTATTCGCTTCCCCACAAAATCACCAGCTCAAAAAATTCTGCACAAGGACATTCCACCCACTTGCATGGAAGGTGGACTCTCTATCCTTCAGCTGGAAAGGCCTGACAGCATATGCATTTCCACCTCTTCCCTTGATGCACAAGGTACTACTGAAAATCAAAGAGGAGCGTCCAAGGATAATTCTGATAGCGCTGAACTGGCCAAGACAACACTGGTACCCATTGCTGAGGAGCATGTCTCGGGAGAAAATGTGGTCAATACCCTGATGCCTTTGATGTTAACTCAGAACAACTACAACATCATACATCCAAACCTAAAAACCTTGCAACTGACTGCCTGGAACATCACATAGCAGTAACTAACCCAGACCTTTCACAAAGGGTTAAAGACATTATCCTTGAAGCCCGCAGACCTTCAACAAGAAGGAACTATGCAGGAAAATGGAAAAGGTTCGTCATTTGGAGTACTGAAAGAGGAAAAGATGTGTCGAACATAGATATGGCTAACATTCTGGAGTACTTGGCAGAGCTTCTACATACAGGCCTGTCCTATTCCTCCATCAAGATACATGCATCAGCTATTTCAGCAGAATACAGCTTTGATCCTCCTGTCTTTTCACATCCTCTACTCAGGCAGTTCCTCAGAGGGATCAAGAATGTAAAACCTCCTAGGAAACCACCATTACCAGCATGGGACTTGAATTTTGTACTAGAAAAGTTGACACTCCCTCCGTTTGAACCAGCAGCAACAGCAGATCTACAACACCTGTCATGGAAAACTGCTTTCCTACTGGCTATTACTTCAGCAAGGAGGGTTTGAACTACAGGCCTTAATGGCAGTGCAACCCTTCCTAATCTTCCATCAAGATAGGGTGTCCATGAGAACTAATCCTACATTTATGCCTAAGGTGGTATCCAGAGTGTCTTTAAACCAGGCAATCCACCTACCTACCTTCTTTCCCAATCCACAAAACAGAGGTGAAAGAATAATGCATACCTTGGATGTACATAGACAGTTACGCTACTACCTGGACAGAACCAAAGGTAACAGAAAAACTGACCAGCTCTTTGTAGCCTATTCAACAGGAAGGGAAGGAAAAGCAATTTCCAAACAGACAATCTCCAAATGGATAGGAAATTGCATAAGATTCTGTTACTCCTACCATGGAAAACCAATTCCACAGAACATAAGACCTCATTCTACAAGGGCTACAGCCACTACCACAGCTTTCTTAAGAGGAGTGGCAACCAAGGACATTATTGAGGCGGCTACTTGGACCTCCGTGCATACATTTGCCAAGCATTATAATTTACCTCTATATTCTAGATCCCGAGCAGGGTTTGCCACTGCTGTACTGCAAGGGATTCTGACTACACCATAATTATTATTCCTCCTCCCCTAGTTTGGCTATGGTATTCTACTCATTTGTTATGACTGCAGATGCATCCATGAAGGACATAGTACAGTTTTGTACCTACCATAAATGTAGATGTCCGAACTGGATAGCATCTGCAGTCAGGATCTACCCTCCTTCCCCTCTGCGGTACTCCTAGGGTATTTATCCTCCTAATAGCTAGCTGGGGGGGGAGTCTCTTATGGTGTATTTGTTTGTATATATGTACATACATGTTTATTTTTTGTGTTTGCCTTCTACTATTTTGGAAACATTGGCATTTATCCAAAATTTAGCTTTCCAAGAGGGCAATTGGCATCTGGGGCAAGAAACACTGAGGAAAATGGCGTCGGCTGATGCCTTTATACCCGAAGACCAGCAGAGATGGCGTCGGGTGAAGTGCGACATCAGCCGAAGCCGGACCCAGACTTTGGAATCCGGCCGACCGAAGGGCTGCCTGACGACAGGACAACCCATTTGTTATGACTGCAGATGCTATCCAGTTCGGACATCTACATTTATGGTAGGTACAAAACTGTACTTTGTGTGCACTTACCATAAATGTAGATGTTCGAGTGTATTCACTGTTGCAGTCCTGGTTACCCTCCCTCCAGCCCCCTGACTTCTACTCTGTTCTTGGTTACTATGCTTAAAGGTTTCTGGTGTATTTGCTTTTTGTTGGAGGTATAACCTTGTATAAAATTGCTTCCCATTAGGGGGGCACCTGACATCTGGGGCAAGAAAAACTGATGTAATGGCGTCGGCTGCATGCTTTATACCCCTGACTAACTGACGGTCATGGAAGAAGAGACAGCAACCGATGCAGGACCCAAGACTTTGTTAATCAGGCCAACTGAGGGCTACTGCAAGCAGATAACCCAAATGTGAAGACTGCAACAGTGAATACACTCGAACATCTACATTCATGGCATGTGTACACAACTGTACTTTTCCAGTCTCCTCCAGACCTTCTCAGTCCAAACCCCGGAACAGCAGACTACCTAGGTTACAGTCTCAGACTGAGCACAGGCCTAAGCAGTGGGGGGCTCCCACTTCCAAAGCAGGGAGTAGTAAGCCACCCTCCCTACGGAAAAATGGCACAATGACTTAACCTTAACCCTTCCAAGCCCTGCTCAACTGCCTGCTCCCTTAGGGGGAAAGCTCGCCCTGCATGCAAAAAAATGGGAACTCATTACCCACGACAAATGGGTTTTGAATATAGTTTCCCAAAGATACAGATTCCACTTCCACACCGTACCAACCCCAAATGGTTGGCCAGACCTACCCCCAAATCAGTGGGTGGAGGCCCAACAGCAGGTTCTCTCTCTCTTCTAAGTATCAGAGCTATTCAACCTGTCCCAGCATAACAAAAGTGACACGGTTTTTATTCAAGACTTTTCCTGGTACCCAGAAAAGGCAGCTCCTGGCATCCTATCCTGGACCTCTCTATTCTAAACACCTTTCTGGTAATCCCAAAATTCAAAATGCTAACATTTCAATAGCTTCTTCCTATGCTAGGCAAAGATGCCTGGTTGGCAACTTTAGACTTAAAGGAAGCTTACCTGCACATTCCAGTAAGGGAATCTTGCAGGAAATTTCTATGCTTCAGGGCAGGCTCCATGCACTATCCGTTCTCTGCACTTCCCTTTGGCTTATCTACTGCGCCCAGGGTATTCACATAGTGTCTAGCTCCAGCCATTGCATTTTGCAAGCAGAGAAATATTCAAATATACCCATACTTTGACGATTGTCTAATTCAGGCAGAAAGCCAGGACTTGCTATTACAACGTCTGTCATTCGTAAAGAAACTTCTAACCTCACTGGGGTACACCATCAACAAAAAGAAATCTCACCTAGTACCCTGCCAACAGATTGTATTCCTGGGAACAAGCTTGAACACAACTTCCCAGATTGCTTTCCTCACTCCAGAGAAACAAGTTTATTTGACAACCTATTTATTTCAAACTATTGGCCACAAAACCCCAGCTATCTGCAAGGAAAATTCTGCAAGCCCTGGGGTTCATGGCCTCTTGCATTTTACTAATTCCATATGCAAGACTGCATATGAGGAAACTACAGAGGTATCTAAAAAGCCTATGGGTGTCAACATTCTCAGGACCTGGAATCAATGATTCCTATCATTCCTTGTATAAAGACAGAGTTCCTTTGGTAGGCAGAGGCCTGCTACCACAACAAGGGGATCCATTTCACTATACCCCCTGCCGCCCAAACCCTAACAGACGCATCAGACTATGCATGGGGGACTCACTTGGCAGGACAATGCATTCAGGGCAAATGGAACCCAAGACAAATGCACCTGCATATCAACCAAAAAAAATTGTTAGCTGTACAGAATTCCCTGACAGCCTTCAAAGACAGCATTCTTCCAGGACAACTGTTGGTAAAGACAGACAACGCCACAGTTATGTGGTACATAAGCAGGAGTGGAACCCACTCGTACCCTCTCTGCAGACTAGCCATGGTTCTGTGAAACACATCCTTGAGCTAGCAAGTGCACCTACAAGCTCAATTCCTGCCAGGCAAGCTAAATTCACTTGCAGATGACTTAAGCAGAAATCTCATGGACCCACACAAATGGAAACTGGAACCAAAAATATTCAACCTCTTGAGGAACAAATGGGGGACTTCCGAGGTAGACCTGTTTGCCTCCCCTCAGAACTACCAGTTGGACAAATTCTGCACAAGGGCTCCCCACAGTCAAGCTTGGAAAGTGGATGCCCTGTCCTTTACCTGGGAAAGCCTCTCAGTTTATGCCTTTCCCCGTCTGCCTCTCCTCTCGAAGGTTCTGCTAAAGATCAAACAGGACAAGCCAAGGACAATACTGATTACACCAGATTGGCCACGCCAGCACTGGTACCCCCTCTTGCACAGTATGACACTGCTGGAACCATGGCACCTGCCTCAGACCCCTTCCCTGCTGTCCCAGCAGGTGGGTCAGATTCTGCACCCTCAGCTTCAAACCCTGAACCTTGTAGCCTGGCTAATTCCTTGAGCTCTCCAATAGCATCCCTCAGAAAACAGGTGCTAGATGTCATTCTGGAGGCAAGGAGGCCTAGTACTAGAAACTCCTTTGCTGAAAAGTGGAAAAGATACTGTTCCTGGAGCCCCAGACTCCAGGGATGGGCACAACAGTGCCCAGCTTACCTCATGTTCTTCAGTACATAACAGAAGTGCTCCACAAGGGCCTATTCTTCTCGTCAATTAAAATTCATGCCTCTGCCATTTCAGCTCAGTATAATACTGAGCCATCCCTCTTCTCTCACCCCCTGCTAAAACAATTCCTTAGAGGGGCCAAAAATTTAAGACCCCCCCCTTCAGGAGAGCCCCAACTCCAGCCTGGGACCTTAACTTTGTATCGGAAAAGCTCAGTCTCCCTCCCTTTCAGCCAGCTGCAACAGCAGAGTTGAAATTCCTTTCTTGGAAAACAGCCTTTCTTCTAGCCATCACTTCAGCAAGAAGAGTGTCTGAATTACAGGCCCTCATGGCAGTAGAGCCCTTCATTGTCTTCCATGCAGACAGGGTTTCTTCATTATCTACCATGCAGACAGGGTTTCCCTCAGGACCAATCCTTCCTTTATGCCCAAGGGGGTGTCTAATGTGGCCCTAAATCAGTCCATTCATTTGCCTGCTTTTTTCCCTAATCCACAAAACGAAGGAGAATGAATACTGCATTCTCTGGACGTGCGCAGACAACTTAGATTTTACTTGGACAGGACTAAGCCTCTTAGAAAAATCTGAACCGCTGCTAGTTGGCTTTGCTGCAGGGGCAGAGGGGAAGGCCATTTCAAAGCAAGCCATTTCCAAATGGATAGCCCATTGCATTAATTTCTGCTGCAAGCACCATGGAAAACCTACCCCACAGGGGATAAGATCACATTCCACCAGGGCTGCATCTACCTCTGCAGCCTTTCTCAGAGGAGTCCGTACCAGGGACATCCTGGAAGCTCTGTACATACCTCCACCAAGCATTAGCGCATGCCTATTGTTTCTAAATCCAGAGCTGGTTTTGCCATTGCAGTCTTGCAGGGCTTAACAGCTTGCCCTAATGCTCTCTAACTTCCTCAGCTTTGGAAATCAACCCAAATGTGATGACTGCAACAGTGAAACACGAAGAACATAATACAGTTGTGTATACTTGCCATAAATGTAGATGTTCGAGTGTATTCACTGTTGCAGTCCTGGTCACCCTCCCTACAGCCCCCAAACTTTTCTTGGCTCTACCTTTCCTTCTTGTTGGGTATATTTAAGTTTTCTGGTGTATTTGCTTTTTGATGGAGGTGTACCATAATATATAAGTGCCTCCCATTGTGGGGGCACTTGACATCTGGGGCAAGAAAAACTGATGTAATAGCATCAGCTGCATGTTTTATACCCCTGACAACCTGACGTCCTGGAAGAAGAGACAACATCCACCGCAGGAATCCAAATACTCTGGTATTCAGTCCGGCTGAGGGTTACCTGCAGGCTGATAACCCAAATGTGATGACTGCAACAGTGAGTACACTCGAACATCTACATTTATGGTAAGTGTACACCACTGTACTTTTTAAATCATCTACAAAAAGAAAAAGATAAGTCTTTCCACTTTGTTGTTTTCTTGGAGCTAAATTGTAGCCATGACTTAATCTATTAAGCAGGCAGCTTAATGGGTTAAGGGCAAGACAAAAGAGCAGTGGTGGCAGTCACTCTGTAATACTCCCCTGTGAATTATTGTCCCTGGAGTAAAAATTTTCCCTTTATCATGGCTTAACTGCAGAGTGGTTTGCCACTGTTCATGGTTGCTGTAATGTAGGGGTGTATCTTATACATTTTTAAGCACTCTTTTATCCATGAATGTGGGGTATTGTCTGTAGTCTGTCCATTCCATACTTAGATTCTTTCTCTTTTTACAGTTCACTGTTACGACTTTATTTAACAACAAATGATTCTTTGTTACATATGACTTTCTTTTATTACCCTTTTGTTCTGTTGCCGTGGTTGAGTTTTCTTCTAAATGACTATAAACTCAGTCCTCATCAATTCCGGTATATAGGTTATATATCGTCGGAAGGCAAGTTATTGGTCTATAGCTATTAGGATAATTTGCAGGTTCGCTCCAAAATAGGAGCATTGTTTTTTCTGTTCTTAACCAGGTTGGTGTCTGTTCAGGGTGCATATATAAATGGTTCTTAATCATGGCTAAATCTTCATGCAAAGTAATTAATACTTTTAGCCAGAAGTTAGGTACTGCATCTGGACCTGGAATTTTTCATTTAGATGCTTTTTGCAACTTTGTTTCAATCTTTCTGGCTGTTACTTCATTCAATTTAATATCCTGTACATTTGGACTTCTTATGCCTTCTTTTACTTTCTATTTAGCATCTTTGTTATTTCCCACAGGATATTTATAGATATTTCTCCAAAATGTATCGGTTTCATCTTTTTTTGGTGGTGTTTCAGTTCCTTTTGCCTTGTTTCCCAAAACTTTTTTGGGTCGTCAGTATATTGCTTATTTTGTATTTTTTCTTTATATTTATCTACATATCTTCTAAGTTTTTCTGCCTGTGCTGATATTTTTAGTTTATTATTTGTGATAGTGCAGGATAGAGCCTGACCTGTTATAATACTGCATGTTGCTTTTATCACGTCTGTCTTTCTGAATATTTTTGTTGATCTGTTTCCTCTTCTAGCAGTGACACTTCGTCTTAATTGCTTTATAGTTTTCTCTGTTTGATACTTCCATGGTGGCATTCGTTTTCTCCCCTTCCTTTCCCTTACTGCTCTGTGTTCCTGTGGTAAGACTTTACTGTACAGCTAAATTAGTAGCAGATAGTATATCCTATTTACTTCTGTTATAGCACATGAATCTCTGTGGAAAGTCCTAATTACTGTGTTAATTTCTGTTATCAAACTTCTAACTTTTTGCGTTTTGTTGACCTTCTGTTGTCTATTTTTTCCATAGATCTTAATATGTCTGTCCATCTCTATTAAATCAAGCAACCCTTCTCTTAGATCATTTTCTTTTAGACTGAGGGCACATTCTTTGTTCTTCATTCCTGAGGGGATTCTACAGTAAATTCCAGAGCGTCTTTCTGTGCCACGTTTTCTTCAGTTTCATCTTGTGTCATCAGTTGCTCTTTCATATGGGAACTCACTGGCCTATCACTCCACAACTTTAAATGTGCCAGAGTTGCCACTGTTTCCTGTTCCATCGCTTGCTGTCCAACTCCAGCTGAACATTTGTTCTGGTTTCCTATAGAAGGGTCCAAAGAATCTTCATATGGCAGCTGATCAGCTGCTTCCTGCTGCACTGGTTTTTCCTTAATTTGGGTGTCCATTGCTCTATCCTGTTGCAATGTCATCTTAGTTAAATTTTCTACACTAACTCCTTCACTTCGCAGGTAATCCATAACATCAGTTTCTATTTCTTTAACTTCTCCATTACTAATCTTTTTTTCTACTTTTCCTCCTTGTTTTCTTATTTTTCTGTATTGTAAAATTGTCCGTGTCTGGATGCCTTTGCTTGTATTTCTCTTCAAATATCTTTGGTGCTGCACTTTTTGTATTGATTTAGTTTTGCTTTCTCCTTTGCATAAATAATGCACCATATTAAATCTCTTTCTTTCCCATGTCCATATTTCTTCAGGTGCTTCCTGCTCCTCCTGTTTCTCCTTACTGTTTGGACCTGTTGTTCCATCATGCTTTGATATAACCTGTTAGACTTTCTACACTAAAGCCTTCACTTTGCAAGTATTCCGTAACTTCATCTTCTATTTTTGTAACTTCTACTTGACTCATTTTCTGTTCTACGTTCCCTTTTGTGATCTTTTTTTTTTTGTGTGTGAAATTTTCCATATCTGGATGCCTTTGCCTGTATTTCTCTTCGAATGTCTTTGTGGCTGCCTTTTTGGTATTGATTAATTTGGCTTTCTCATTTGCATAAATATTGCACCATATCAGATCTCTCTTTCTTTCCCATGTCAATATTTCTTTTTTCATACCTTTCAAAAGTCTCTAGCTTTTGTTCTTTATATTTACGCACTTCCTCAGTCGCTTCTTTTTCCGAACGGCCCAAGGTTTCTTGGTCTATATAGTGTTTTTCATGGAGCTGTTGTATTAATGAACACAAATGTGCATTTAAAGCTTCTGACAGTTTTTCTTGTGGAAGTATTTTTCTTTCCTCTGTTTTCTGTTAATCTTTTTGTATATCTTCTGTCTGGAAGTTTTGGGCTTCTTGCATAATAGTAACTGTATAATTTCTTTCTTATTCTCAGTAGCCCAATCTTATCTGTATGTCTCTTTTTTTGGCCTGTCAGTTTTTGTGATTTTTATGGACTTCTACTTCCTTCTACAACTGGGGGGGGGAGGGGCATCCTCCCCTGGGCCTGGCCCTGGCCCTGGCCCAGCCCCATTGTAGGAATGTTTCTGTATCTTGAGGACTCTGCACTGTCATTTTTTTTCCAGTCGTGGCACCAGTGCACCTACCAGGATTGGGCACTTTTTTATCCTGAGTCTTGTGCACCCAGCTATCTTTTTTATTTTTTTAACCTACTTCTGTCCATGATATGTACTATAAAATGCAATCTATATATCAGTGTCATATTGGTGAGATTTTGTGAAAAACAGTGCCCACCTTGTGAAGGGACTCACCAAGACTTGAGGATGAATTCAATTCCAGCAATATTATTCTCCTTTGCTTGCTGATTTATCATGTCATAATTTGGACCCCTTATGTGAATGGATATTAAGATGCAAGTACAGGTCAGGCATATTCTTCTCAAAGAGAGAAGTTCTGGAGCATAATAAAAAGTTTACATAATTTAAGTGGGAGGCAAGCGAGCAAGAGTTAAGTAAGATAAGTTGATCCTCCTCATAGAACAAGATGCATTGGGGGGTTACCTGAGTTGAAGGGATACCTTAGAGCTGCACAGTCAAGGCTCGTATACATAACCCTAGCAGTGTGTTACAAATCAAAGTGGAAAAGGATGGTGGCGGTGATGAATTGGGGAAGTTGGAGAAATAAGGAGAGAGTAGAATTTTGATGCAGGACCTAAAGGTAGAGATGCGCAGGTCAGGGATTTTTGAAGAAAAAACAAGCCAGAGCCCATTAAGTGGAGAGTAAGAGCAGCACTGAGTACCTTGTGTGTGCATACACATACACTTTCTGTTTGCTTACAGGAAACCAGCCTATCATAAATTTGCTTTCATATAAAACTAACTTGCCTCCCACCATAAAGCAGATTGCGACTTTTTGTATGCGTGTTGCTTGTCTGCATGTAAAGAAAGTGAAAAACAATATTAGCATATTTTAACATGCTGCTCACAGACACATGCACTGCCCGTTTTGCCCAACTAGCATTCCATATGTCAGTGATCACTCAACATTGTTAGCATAAATGCCCTCTGTTTTGACATCCGGCTTGCCATGATCCAGAAGGTAACTACCACCTCCATACCAATGATGTCAACTTATAAGGAAGGTGAACATAGCTAATCACAAGCTCTTAGCTGAACAAGCAGATACAAAAGCCACAAAAATGGGGGAGAAAATCCAACATCAGGGGAGAGAGTTTAAATCATGCTTGTATATATTTCAACAATATGAAAACCATAATTTTATGAGGTAGAGAACAAAAATATAAGACAAAAGTTATTGTTTTGCTATACATATGGACATCTCTTATCTTTAGTAAGCCAAAGCAGTAACCAATTCGCTATCTGTTTTTTACATACAGATTACCTTCTGCTACCCATAGTAGAAATAATAGCCATAGGATCATAGGAAGTTATGGGCTATTGGCCTTGAGGCCCATGTTTAGAAAAATCAGCACCCAAAGCCCCTGTCCAGCAAGGAGACAGATGGAATCCCAGGGATGTATTATGACAGTGTAGAATCCTCAAAATATGGAAACAGTCGTACAATGGGGCCAGGCCAGGCTCAGGGGGAAGATGGCTTCCCTGTTGTAGAAGGAAGTAGTAGTCCACAAAAATGGCAAAAATTGATTGGCCAAAGAAGAGTCATAAAGACAACAGCGTGGACTATTGAGGATAAGAAAGAAATTATGTATTGTTACTAGTTAACTAATATACAGAAGGCAGTTTCAAAGATATTCAAAGAAAAATGCAGGCAAAGGCATCCAGATATGGAAAATTTCACAGTAAAAAGACTAAAAGCACAAATATTTAATGTCGAAAATACTATTAGTAAAGTAGAAGTTAAAGAAATAGAAGTTGAAGTTATGGAGTACCTGCAAAGTGAAGGATTTAATGCAGAAGGTCTAAAACAGACGACATAACGGCATGATTAGAGTGAGTCCCCAGAATAAGGAAAAGCAAAAAGATCAGGAGACATGTGAAGAAAAAATATGGACCAGGGAAAGGAAAAGAGATTTAATATGGTGTAATATTTATGCAAAGGAGAAAGCAAAACTAACTAATACAAAAAGAGCAGCACCAAAGATATTTGAAGAAAAATATAGGCAAAGTAATCCGGGTATGGAAAACTTTACGATACAAAAAATAAGAAGACTAAGAGGAAAAGTAGAACAAGAGATTAGTAATGGAGAAGTAAAAGCAATAGAAATTGAGGTAATGGAACAGTCGCAAAGAGAAGGATTCAGTGTAGAAAATCAAATGCAGAAAGCACCACAACAGGATAGAGCAATTGATATCCAAATTAAGGGGAATCCAGTGGAACAGGAAGTAACTGGTCAGGTGCCATATCAAGATATTTTGGAGCCTTCCACAGGAAACCAGTATAAACATTTGCTTGAAGATAGACAGTAAGGAAAGGAACAGGAAACTGTGGAAACTCAGATGCAGTCAATGTTGAGGAGTGACAGGCCAGTGAGTTTCCATATGACAAAACAACAGGTGACACAAGATGAAATTGAAGAGAATGTGCCACAAGAAGATGTTATAGAACTTTTTATAGCATGCCTGCAGGAAATGGAAAACAAGGGATGTGCCCTCAATATGGAAGAAAAGGAGCTGAGAAGAGTTGCTTGATTTAATTGACAAAGACAGATATATCAAGGTCAATGAGAGAAATAGACTGCAGAAGGTTAATAAAACCCCCAAAGTCAGAAGCTTGATAAAACAAATGAACACAGTAATTAGGACTGTCCATAGAGATCCATGTGATATAACAGAAGTAAACAGAATATTTTACTGTGCTGCTAAGTTAATAATTGATCAAATTCTACCACAGGAACATAGGGTAGTGAGGTTAAAGGGAATGGGGGGGTGGGCAAAAGCAAGTACCATCATGGAAATATCGAACAGAGAAAACTATAAAGCAGCTAAGACAAGAAGTGTCATTGTTAGAAGATTATAGAAGAGGGAACAGATCAACAAAAATATTAAGAAAGATAGATATGATAAAAGCAATGCACAGTATTAGAACAGACCAGGATCGATTATGCAGTATTGGAGATGATAAACTAAAAATTTCAAAACAGGCGGAAAGACTCAGAAGATACGAAGATAAATATAAGGGAAAAGCACAAAATAAGCAATTTACTGATGACCCAAAAAAGTTTTATAGAGAATTGGGAAATAAGGTAAAATTAATTGATAGACTGCCGGAAAAAGAGGAGGTAGATATATTTTGGAGAAGTATCTATGAAGATCCTGTGGAACATAACAAAGGAATGGTTAAGGAGAGGTGAATTTACATCAAGAAATGAAAGGTTAATATTGGCAGCCCAAGATAGTGGGCTACGTACACGATGGTTTGCTAATTGAACATGTGGGAGAAACAGACATATGTAGGTTTTGTGGAGCTGAATTGGAAACAGTCACACCTTATTGCTGGTTGCGACTCTCTAATGGCAGAGAGACTGTATACTGAAAGGCATAGTAATGTGGCGAGATTGTTACACTGGAGATTGTGCAATCATTATGGTATCGAATTGGCTGAAAAGCACTGGAAACATGAGCCACAGAGAATCATAGAAAATTATGAAGTTTACATCACATGGGATCACCCATTACCAACAGTACAAAAGATAGATGCTAGAAAACCAGATGTAGTGGTCCAAGAAAAGAAGACAAAAGTAGCATTGATCATTGAAATCGCCACACCTGGTGACTACAGTGTCTTGCGTACAGAGAGACACAAAGTCATAAAATACCTCAATCTGCAGGCAGAAATGAGAGCCATGTGGAAGAAAGATACCCAGACAGTTCCAATAGTAGTAGGAGCAACTGGTCTTAAAAAGAATTTACAATCGTATATGTTACCAATTCATGTAACACCATACGAATTGCAGGAGTCATTACTGGGCACATTGCAGGTGTTGCGAAGAGCACTTTTGGCTAATATCAAAGAATGAAACACTACTAATTTCATGAACTTTAATCGTACTTTGACTTAGTAATGGGGTCCATTCCCGTCATGGTATTAGAAACTCAGGAGACTTGGAGAAATTAAAAACGAGTGAAGTGTATTTTTTTTTGTTTCCCATCCAGTTATCCAGGTTGAGCTTAAAAAGAGATGATGAGGTATTCTGCTTGACAAGGAGTGGGAGTCTGTTCCACAGATGGGGGAGTTTCTGGGACATAAATCTGTCCCGCCAACAAGTCCTATTGATGTTACAGACCAGATTGACGTCGTGCATGTGGGATACTCGAGTGGAGCTTGACTTGCGGATGTGCAGCAGTCCCATCAAGGCGGGGTCTGAGATTGCTGTGCGTGCCAGACAGAGGTCACGTCTGAGGAGTCTGTATGAAACTGAGTAGAGGCACAGGTCTTTTAGCCTATATGTGTAGGGTAGATGTTTGAGGCCCTGGATTCTCCTGGTGAGGAACCTCTGTGGTCTGTCCAGCTGCCGCATGTGCTTTGTGAGATACATGCCGAAGGGGGTGTTGTACTCAATAGTTGGCTTTATAAGGAAAAAATACAGGGATGTTAAGACCGCCTTGTCCCTGAATGAGATGCCCTTACTTATGAGGTGGGCCATGTAGAAACCTTTCCATACAACGGAAGCAACATGGTGGTCAAAATTCAGGTTGCTATCAACCTGGGTGGCCAAATCCCTCACAATTAATTGCGTGCTTAGGACGTTGTTTTTAATGTGATAATATGTGGGAAAGTAGAACACTCTCTTTCTGGAAGGATCTATTATCCAGGAGGTTCACGCCCAAGTCCTGCCATGGACTTAGATGTTCTTAGAGGTCGTGGTCCTAAGGAGGACCTTTGTAGTCCTTAAGAGGACTGTTTTAGCACTTAGGAGGGCTCTTTAAGTCCTTAGGAGGACTGTTTTGGCTCTTAGAAGAGCCTTTGTGATGTGGATATGGGATCCTGAGGAGGACCTTTGTAGTCCTGATAAGGACTTTTGTGTAGTTCCTAGTGGTTCTATCCTTAAACTGTCCTATTCAGTCCTTCAAAGGACTGGTGTGCCCCCTTGTTGCTCAAGGCTGGGCTCTGCAGTGAGATCTCAGTGGGTTCTTATAAGGATCTTTGTAACCCTCAGAAGGACTGATTTGTAATGTGACCTGTGGGATTGAAAAACACTAAACACAAGGTCAGACATACATAGACATAAGGACAGGACAAGACACAAAGCATGTAACAAAAAAGCACCAGGTTGGTGAGCTCTAGGCATGTGAAGAACCTCAGCCTAAGCAAGAACTCCATCCTTGTCACAATAGACGTGGAGGCATTATACTCTGTATTGCCTCACGACTACTGCATCCAGGCGACTGTTGAGACCTACCAGTGGAAACTGAGAAACTAAGTAAGCTACTGGCCCTGGTCCTTGAAAACTCCAATGTCTACAGGCAGACCACGGGGATAGCCATGGGGGCAGCCATGCCCCAGAGCCTGGCAAACATGGCCCTGAGGAAATGGAAGACTAACTACATCTATGGGTCCCCATTCTTCAACAAAATGGCCTGTTACTATCGTTTTATAGACAATATTTTTCTAGTTTGGGAAGGCAACAGAAAGGACCTGGAGGATTTCCTGTCATACATCAACTCCACCACCAGCTTCCTCAGGTTCACCCACAAACTTAGCCTGCACAAGATGGAATTCCTAGATCTCCTACTTTTCAAGGACCTAGAAAGAGGAGGCATCAACCACAACCTTTTTAGGAAATCTACCAGTGTCAACACCCCCACCCCCAAACTGAAACAAAACGTCATAAAATCGCAGGGCCTCAGGGTAGCCAGGGTGGCCAAGGACCTAAACAACTTCCTGAGTAACTTACAGGAACTGGAAAAGGGCTTTCTGGCCAGGGGCTACACCAGCAGGCTCATTAGACAAGTACTAAACCCCATAACGGATTACAGGACTAACAAAATCTTCTAGGGTCAAGGACCACTACAACAAGTAGCATCAACTAAATTGCATCTTACAATACTCTTTGGACTGCAAAGATATACAGAGGATAATTAAGAACAACTGGCCGATCATCAAAAGTAACCGTCCCTTTGGGCACATTTTTCCTGATAGCTCGAAGTTCACCATAAAGAAATGCTCCTATATCTGGGTCCACCTGGAGAGTTAAGAACACAAAGGCACTTCATCTCGCAAAAGCACCTTTCCTTGTAGTGACCCCCCCTCGTCACTTCTGCAAGTTCACCAGCAAAAAAGAATTTTTTTCTGCCCCAACAAGAAGGTATATAAAGCCAAAGTCCTTGGCAACTGCACCACCAAGGGGGTGGTGTACGGGGCACAGTGTTCTAAAGGCATGGCCTTCTTCATTGGAAAAACTGTCAGTATGTTAAAAACCAGAATTGAAAGGCACCATTTTGACATTAAACATGGGATCACCACAAACCCTTTGGCAATTCATGCCAGACAAAAACCTGGATACAAGACCTTTCACTTCCACATCCTGGAGGAGGTGAAAGAGGAACCCTTTGCTGGGGACCATAAGTCATGCCTAAACAGCAAGGAGCTTACCTGGCAGAACTAGCAGCCAGGAAGCCACCTGGTTTAAACACTACAGAATCTATCATCCCCATACTGAATCTAAGGACTCTCAACCACGGACCCTTTGGGTAAGTAGATACCTCCACCTAGGGGCTAATGTACTCATATTTTAGTAAGTTAGAAAAGTAAGGTATGTCAAGATATTTCAAGATATTACAATGTATTCCAATAGGAGTCTTTTTAAAATGATTTTTCAATAGAAATCTTTTAAAATGATTTTTCATTTGGCAGTTCTGATATTTCGGTCAGTTAGAAAAGTAAGGTATGTCAAGATAGCTCAAGATATTACAATGTATTCCAATAGAAATCTTTTTAAAATGATTTTCAATAGAAGTCTTTTAAAATGAGTTTCCATTTGACA
Organism: Protopterus annectens; assembly: GCF_019279795.1. NCBI lineage: Eukaryota > Metazoa > Chordata > Ceratodontiformes > Protopteridae > Protopterus > Protopterus annectens. Next base: position 786,969,068 of record NC_056731.1, on the reverse strand, counting down.
GTTATGATAACAGCTAAATTAAGTACATTTTCATCAAAGAATGACTATTACTTACAGGGGTTTTTAGTCATAAATTTATCCACAAATTTGGATAGGATAGGGACTTGTTCTTATAACACATAGTTTTTAGTCTAAAAGTGATTCTATTTAAGAAACTTGTGTAAGATGATTGAGAATATTGTAGAATGTTTTAGAATGCTTCAGTTCCTCCTGTGATGCTTTTCCACCACTGCTAGAATGAGGCCCAAGAGAGATAAGATGAAAAATGTTATTTAAACAAGGAGCTATGTCCAATCACTTGGCATTCTTGGGAATTAAGAACTTATAACCACATATGTCAGGGGCCTGCCCTCCTGAAGTAGTTTAGTCACTACTCACTAGAAGGCAGGAAGCTGCACAAAAGGACCGTAAATCACACAAGGTAGGTTTTTGTTAGGGGCAATTTGGGCCCCAAGCCATTCTTCAGTACAGCTTGGCGACCTAAAAAAGGTTGCAAGTACCAGCTGCCGAATGCTAACTTTTGGCGGGAGCTTCCCATGCAAACGAACACCGCATGGCATTTCTCCCTACCCCTAGGGAACCAGCACTTGATCCCCAGGAGGCAGCCACAACCTATTCCCTCCCGCTCCAAGCCCTCCGACCGAGCGGCGGGGTAGTGAAGTGAACTACATGTGGGGACCAGCTGCCCACGTTGGTCAGGACACTTTCCGCCGCTCACTTCAAAAAATGTTCACCCCCTAGTTAGTACTACCTCTGTAATAACCTCCCGCAAGAGCGAGCATTACTCACACTCTCCCACTGAGCTTGTTCCCTCCAGTTTGAGGCATCCTTGTAAAATTTCTAGCCTACACCAAGGCCACCACGTGGAAGACAGCAACCTAAGAAATTATACCACAGAGATCAGGCCGTTAATCTGATCCTTGACACTGTGGGCAGTTAAGGGTGCTATGTTTTTCCATTACACTTTGGGCCATTTCGGCCACCCCAAAATTACACACAAAAGGTTCAAACAATGAAGGTTCAGTCAACCCCTTTGGTGGCAACCCCCGGGCTGCTGCCCCCGCTCGAGGGAGGCACACCAGGTTAGCAACCACCGCATGGAGAGAGATTTCGCACCCACACCTCAATAGAGAGCTTGACGACTTATCTCTTACTCCACACTGCGCACCGAATAAATCAGGACCCAGAAAACTATTATTTAGAATTATTCCCACTCCCAGTAAGGAAACAAAAGACCCAAACCATTTCCTGTATTTTGTGAGTTTTTTTTCGGTCAGTCCCTCTTGAATTTTAATGGAACTCGCATATAGACAACAAAATTAGTCCTTCATCTTGAATATACTTTTAAATATAAAGTAGATCATCAAAAGGGAGTTGGCAGGCCCCTCTCATTCCACTTGAACGTCCCAGCTGGGCTTCTACAACATGAGATCAGCCCCACTATTCAGGATCCACGGTTCTCAGCCAGTTGAGCGACCTCAGCTGCTTCCATCCCGCTCCATGCCCATTTCCAAAACAGTGAGCTTAGGGGCACGAGCTTCAAGTTGAGACCTGTAGACCACACGGTTCTAGGAGGGAGGAGAGGCTCTCCCACGTGGCACTCACCATATAGTGAGGGCTTAGCACTCAACCATTTCTCCACGCTATAGCGAACTGGTCCATAGCTCTCAAGCAAGATGCTGACTCACCGGAAGAGGCTCTTAAGGGGAAGAGTAGGTTACTTCACCCCAGCCACGAGCTACACCGTGACCTTAGCAGTTTTCCCAAACCCAGGGCAGTTGGCGCTGAGTACCTCCACAGCCACACCGGTACCAATAAGACTTGGTCTCCCAGTTTATGGCATTTCCTGAGGCGCAAGATTCACCCCCTTTAGAGCCCTTTTATAAAAAGTATGCCATGGACTTCTTTAAAAGCCCGCATCCCCCATTCCTTGCTAAAAGGCCCACACACCATTTATTGTCGGTGGGCCGGTCACCCCAGGCAGCCACAGATATCTCTATCCCACCAAAATAAGGACACACAAAAAGTCAGTAAAGTCCCAGTAAACACACTAAGTCCTAAATGCCACAATAAAATATAATAGCTTTAGGACACAAGACATTAAACTTGGAAGATACACGCAGGTTATTAAAACAAAAAATAAAAGCACAGAGATTATACAGCTAAAAATGGCAGGAACCGCCATTTTAAACCATCTTTAAACCACCATTCATAGCAGATTTTTCCTCCTGATGAAGATTTTTCGAAAGCATTGTAAAAAATCCTCTTAAGAGATAAAAAACAAAAAAGAACAGCATAAAATAATAGAATCAACTGTCAGACCCCCTTTTTTGTGTTATTTAATTATGTCTCTTGATTTTGTTTTGCGTTTTTTAGGTTGTCTGGTCATTTATGTTATATTTTTTCCATTTTATTTCAATGTTGTATTATTTTCATTCAGTTTTGTTATGTTAGTCACCATGTTGTCTTCCAGACTTGTCTCAGCATGTTAGTCTGTGTATTGATGTTTTACTTAGTTGAGGTTTGAGGGAATTGTTGGGATCGATGTAAAACTCTAAATAATAAAGCCAAAAGCAAATTACTTCAAACCCTAACATGAATAAATGTATTACTGTTTAAATTCCTTACTAGAAATTCCTGAGAGTTGTGATTAAGAACTGTACAGTAACTGAGACAGTAGGGCAAGATGCTAATGACAGGTTAGACCACATCAATCGAAGGGGCTCTTTCAATAAAGGCCACACCCAAGACAAGCCCCCCTTCCAGAGGATTGGTCAGTAGCATAGACACGCCCACAAACATTGTAAATTTAAACTGGAGAATAAGCCTAGATTTTCATCATCTCAGAGCAATGCTTGGAAGAAGCTTGGATTGGAAAGAAACATTGCTGTACTTGAACTGCCTCCAGGGTCCTCTTATTTTCAGGGGACTACCTTGCATGCCTAGAGCTCACCAACCTGGTGCTTTTTTGTTACATGTTTTGTGTCTTGTCCTGTCCTTATGTCTATGTATGTCTGACCTTGTTTTTAGTGTTTTTCAATCCCACAGGTCACATTACAAACCAGTCCTTCTGAGGGCTACAAAGGTCCTTATAAGGACCCACTGAGATCTCACTCCAGAGCCCAGCCTTAAGCAACAAGGGGGCACACCAGTCCTTTTAAGGAATAAATAGGATCTTCTAAGGACCTGCTTAGGCCTCAACCCATTCCTCTAGGGACTAAAAAGGTCCTTATTAGGACCCACTGAGATCTTACTACCTAGCCCAGCCTTGTTTAACAAGGGGGCACACCAATCCTTATAAGGACTATTTTCACCCTGAAAAGGACCCATCTGGACCCTCGCCCGGGCCTTCTAAAGATTAAAAACGTCCTTATTAGGACCGATTGAGATCTAACAACAGAGCCTCCAATAGAACTAGGAACTACACAAAAGTCCTTATCAGGGCTACAAAGATCCTCCTCAGGACCCCATATCCACATCACAAAGGCTCTTTTAAGAGCCAAAACAGTCCTCCTAAGGACTTAGAAAGCCCTCCTAAGGGCTAAAACAGTCCTCCTCAAGACTAAAATAGTCCTCTTCAGGACTACAAAGGTCCTCCTTAGGACCAAAACCTTTAAGAACATCTAAGTCTGTGGCAGGACTTAGACATGAACCTCCTGGATAAAAGATCCTTCCAGAAAGAGTGTTCTACCTTCCTGAATTTCCTACCCACCCTGCGGAGTGGGCTACACCTGCAGACCAAGCAGATACCACACACCTTTGTTTCTCTTTAACTAATGTGATAGTATGCAGAGACATCACTCTCCCCAAAGGGGATGATGATGCATTTTTTGGCATTCAGCTTGAGGCCATGTTTCTGGCACCAGTCATTTGTTTGGGTGAGACCCTCTTGGAGGATGTCCATATCACTTGGGAAATTGATGACTGTGCCCAGTTTGCAAGTCATCTGCAAGCTTGGTCTGTTATAGCCCACTGGCTTTGGCCTGCACCTCAGAGAGGTATATCCCAAATAACAGAGGCTCCAAGACCTATCCCTGGGGTACTCCACTTGTTACAGGTCTACTGCTTGAGGTGACTTCCCCTATTTTGATTAGGTGGATTCCATCAGTGAGCCAGTTTGCTACCAATCTGGTAGCATAGCCACAGTAGTAATACTTTACCTGTCATTTCTTTTACTCACTGCTGTTCCCAGTCCTAAGCCAATCAGTGTAACAAATGATTTTAAAAGTAAACATATCAGTTTTACACAAAGCTTGCAACCTTCAGCCTGCACAGTGTAGAACAGAATTTGTGATAATAGAGAGCAAATGGGTAAAATGTGGAATAACTCTCTGCGTATTTGAAACTCAGAAGGACATACCTCATTTCAAAACCAAAAGCAAGCTCTAAGCCATCCTCCAACTCAAGCGGGATCCTTTTTCTCAAAGATCAAATGTGGATGGCCACATTCATCTTCATCTTCCTGCACAACCAGCAAAGAAGCAAATCACAATTCTCTTGTGAAACTAAAGAGTATCAATCAGAAGACACCATGTAATCCTTGGCTATAAACTAAAGCATCACTGTCTGTCTCTAAAAGCCACTCTTCGGATCCATTTTTTTTCTTTGTAATACTGCTGTAGTACCTCCCCCACTGCACTCTGACAACCACAGAGCTTACCTGACGTGACTGAAGAAAGCAGGTAATACCACAGCCTACAGGTCCGATGTGAATCAAACACTGTTTAAAAAAAAAAAAAGCGAGACAACTCTGCTCGTTCCAGTGTCATTAACTGGCAGGAACAAGAGTCCAATCCAGGCTTGTACTCAAGCTCATACTTTGTTCGAGCTGTTGCTGGCTCACCCACCCATAACCTAAGGAGAATAACAACCGTAGACAGTATTATTTTTATAAAGTAGCACTAAATATTCTAAGAACTAAACTAACAAGGGAATGGAGAACTGAGAGTTTGCCAGTAGGGATGACTGCAAGTAGGTGTATGTACAGTACGCAAGAGGAGTTTGGAATTTATAGGGAAAATTGCCAAAGGAGCCAAGGTATTGGAGGCAAATAACTAGAGAGAGAGAAAGGTAATGTAATGGGTTTGAGTCCAAGCAGACATTTGGATTTTAGGTTAGAGACTGTCTTCCCTACAAGAGACTAATATCAAGAGTGTAAGCAAAGAGAAAGGGACAATACAGTGCTAAGTAAAAAGCTAGCTGTGGTAGAGATTTTATTTGAATCTAAAGCAGACGCTGCTTTTAAAAATTGACTGATTAGGAGGGCGCTTAAATAATTCATGCTAACTATAAAAATCAATCAGAGGAGGTTAGAAAAGATTGGGAAGAGAGATTGGAAAGGCAGTTTGCAAAGGAACAATGGGAGGACATCCGTTTGTCTCCAGAGTATGAAAAAAGTCATCAGGTTTAGTATTTTTCATGATAAGTGTTTACGTAGGTATTTTTGTACCAAAGCAGACTTCAGAAATTTTTTCTTGGGTAGATAGCAAATGCTGGAGGTCTGATGGGAAAAAGAGAGGTAATTAGAGACACTTTTTTGAGGAGGGAAATGAGTTGGGAGATTTAAAAAAAAATCGTTATGTATTTTGTTAGAAATTAAATGGTTGTTACTAAGGAAATTATACTTTTGAGTTGGGACACTACATCTACATTGCCTTGAGACAGTAGGACAGTAAAGAAATTACTAGAACGTGGATGTCAAAATCAAATCCAAGTGTAGTTAAAGTACTGAATATTTGTAAAGGAGATCAAAGTAGTAGTGGTGGAATTTCTGGAAAAGAGACGCATCATATTACATAAAATTAAATGGAATTTGTGAAAAGAGTACATGTAGACTAATGTTCAGGAGGAGGAGGAGTGAGGTTTAAGGAAAGGCGTGACTGAGCAACTTGTGTAATGTTAGAGTAAGTGATCATTACTGAAAAGAAAACATATGTATACTTCATGAAAATAATGTGTGTCGTTGTGGTATATTTTCCTTTCTATTACTGTATGTGTATCTGTGTCATTATGTTAATTGTGATTAATGAAGATGTTAAATAATGGTAGTGTTCATCTGGAAGCCCAAAAGCTGAATGCTGAAGCCATTTATTGTGATCATGTATTTAAAAAATGTTATAAACCTCTCTCGCTCTTCTGCCAAGTCTTTTGCAGGGTGTTATCTTACCTTTTGCCCTTCTGACTGAGTAATAATTAAAATCTGAAATACTAATATTGGGCCAGAAGTATGGAGTATATTGCCATATCATTTTTGCTTTACCTTTCTGCAGATTGGTTACCTGAGAAAAGAAGGAGAGGGACCCTTGATGTACACTGTTGTGAATCAGTCTGACCCAGATGCAGAAGGTAGAACTGCTTTTACATTAGTTGTTTATAATTTGTGTTTATTGACTGCTTGTTTTGTGTTTTAATGCATGTGGTAAAGTAGTTTGGTGTCTTGCACTGAGAGGATAGTCCATTATGAGTTTGTTTTGATGGCATTATTCATCCTAGGGTGAGGTAAACATTTGTATACATGTCTTACAGTAAGTGTTGCAGTCTGCAAAAGAAAGTTTCATAATGTAGAATTATCTTGGTAGTTTTTACTGGACAAAGGGTATTCAAAATAATTTTTTGCCGTCTTGCAGTTCATTGCAAAAATGACTGTGCACTTTCATTACATTAATCCAGGAGAAGAATGTTAAGTTCTATGTAAAGACTGCTAGTGTTGCACAAAAGACGTCTTGAAGTTCTGTCTGTGGTATTTCTTCCATATACCTGTCTCCGAACCTTTATAGATTTAAAACAAAACTTGTTACACCATGCATTACTCTTCTGCTATTAACTGCCTCTTCACCTTTTGTACCTTGTTTACTGTAATGGCAAAAACATGTTAACTCCTTTCCCCTGTGTATTTCATTGACCAGGGGTACTTTAGCATTTTACACCCCTTCTGAGGAAGGCCATCAGCACAGTCATTAGCATAACTAAGTCATTTTATTACCTTGCCTCTAGATAAATATTACCTGTTTACCAAAAGCACTTTGAGGTGATGGGCACAAGTGAGCCCCAAATGTTGGCCTGTCCACCTTTAAGGGGATTCATTTTAGGATATCACCAAATCTGTTTGGAAAGTTCTTAAGCTAACATCAGGAACCCACTATTGGTTTAGTTCTTTCCAGGAGTCGTAATTTGAACTTTTTTGTTGGACGTTCCCATACTCAGGGTTGCTTACTGTCAGTGCTGACATATGTTGTAACCCCCCCCCCATAAATCTCCTCTGGCTAGATTTTCCCAGAATGTTCAGATTTCTGCATAATCTTTTCTTTGGTCTATTTCCCATAACATTTGTGGTTTTCTGGCAAATCTTTTAGGATTGATGTCACTATATAATGACATACATTTGGATTTCAGACTTCAAATACTTCAGAAAATGCATGCAAAACCAGTTATTTTTAACAACTTTTTAAGTTTATAAAGGCAACATTTAAAATCTGCCCTTGATTTTGGGACTTTGTCACACCCAACCCCTTTCCCACTCCTCATTATTTTTAGCTTTGTCCAGATTTCTTATGCTTAGAGGTTGAGGTATGATGACCTTCTCTGTCTGTAAAGCATCTCCTATTTGTAGTCACATTCCAGTCTTTCTTTTCTGCCACTCTCATAGGTTAGCTGTCACTCTTGATGCATATCCGTGAAAAGCTCGTGTTTGAATGTCTAAAAGCAGCTCTTTTTAATGCCTCTCTGGTCACAAGATAAGAAACCAATGTCATACTGTCTGGAGACTAATGTGGGACAAAGCTCTGCCGTAAGTCCCACCAGTTTAACCCTGACTCTTGCAGGTATTGAATAGAGAAACACCTGGCATACCTTGCTATAAGGAGTATGGCAGCAGTTGATCGTTTCTTACACGTGGATTGGTGGGAGGGTCATAGCACATTCCCAGCTGTTTACTATTGCACAAGTAGTGCTACCAGGAATTTAATGGTAAGCCGCAGGCCAGCCCTGCTAGAGGTAAATCCATTTCTGAGATGCTCCTCAGCTGTTGACATTCCAGTGAATAAGACAAATTCTGGGAGTCTCATTGTCTTTATACATCCTTATTCAATGTCAGCATAAATTGACCTGATGTGGATAGGTTAGGTCAGGCACAGATACAACCATTGCCTGCTTAGTCGCAACGTCTTTTGGCACAAATCCAAATTAAGCCAGTCGGCAGCAGACTGTAGGTTATTTAGCCACATAGGTGAGATGATATTATAGGAAAACATGCAGCAGCCCCCCTACCACCACCACCACCACAGACACACACACAAACCAACCCTTGAAAGTGCCATGAATTCACTGGGAGAAAAGGATACATGGAGTCAGTTCTAGCTTTACTAGAGGATGACCTGAACAAGGAGTAATTTGTGGGAAACACGGTCTCTAGAAATTGTATTAGTTCAAACCAGAAACTTGGAAGGTGGTAGTTGAAGGCTTTTTATGATAAAAAGGAGACTTTTGAAATTTTTATAAGCAGGAACCAAAGGTTTGTTGGGTTCTAGTTGTTACAGGCAAACAGTTTAACAACCTACCACCCCCTTCCAGAGAAACGAGAAAGAAGCAGTCTAGTGTTGAACTTTGGGGAAGGGGGTCTCAAATCCAGGGGCTTCCATGCTAAAGGAAATAAGTCACATATCTACCCAATAGGGTGCTGTTAGGAAAATGGGCTGCTTTAAAATCTGGAAAAATTACACTTCCAAATGTCATGGACTTAGTTCCATCAAGTAGGGCAGATTTGTAGTTCTTCGGCCATTGGCATCTTTATGTTATAGTTGTCTGTTTTTATCTTGATTCATATTTTGTATTTAAAATAGTTCATTAGAATTCTTTGATGATCCTGCGTTTCATACCAGCCACAGGGTAGTGGAGTCCTGGCTGTATTATGATCAGATGCATAGTTCAGGATTAGAAACCCATGTTAGTCCTCACGGTGTCACTGAATACACCATGTAGCATACTGGGAAACTGCTGTGCCCATGTCAGCAATACATTGAGTGCTCTATGCAGGGGGCATGGAGTTTTGTGAGGGGGAGGGCAGGTGGGGCACAAGATAGGCTGGCACTTTGACCCTCCAACCATATGGCTGGATAGCAGACAAAGGAAGTTTATACACATTTAATACATAAGAAAGAGTGTGGAATTCACTACATGCATATTACTACAATATAAATGAAATAATAACACGAAATAGGTAAGAGCAAAACACAGTAGAACACAAAATAGGTAAGAGCTGATGTCACTGCTCTGCCATATAATTATAGGTTATAATTGTTGTCAATTCTTAATAAGGAAGACAGTCTTTAATCTACACTCCAGACTTCTGCTTGACCTAATCCCACTGTTTTACCTTTCGCTTCTGAGTTATTTGCTACCATTACCTTGGTTCCTTTGCAAATTTCCTGCAGTAAATTCCATGTTGATGTCAATTTAGGTCTTTCTTGCCACTTATTGTAGCACTTTATTGCCAGAGTCGCTGCTTTGTTTCAGCATAGGTGCAATTATGAGTCAACCAGTGTATGTGCATGTTTAGCTGTGTATCTCTACCCTCCATAAGCCTTATGGTAGATGTGTGAATCAAACAGCACTTTGTCCCATTGTATGTGATTCTGTTGGTAGTTGGGGGGGGGGGGGCCTTGCTTTGTCTGCTGTGTCTGTACCACTACTGAATTTGGAAGTTGTCCTCTATTGCTATTACAGTGTCTGACATCCATTTGGTAGTTGATTTTAATTGGTTTTATTACATTAGCAGGTGGTGACTTTTCTGCACATTTTATCTGTGTGTAAACTATGCAGGCATCATCATTTATGGTGGTTTCATATGGGCTTTATAGAGTATGCCATGTGCTGACTGGTTAGCAGCAATATGTCTGTTTTGCAGTCCGATTACACAGTTTCCTTTTAGCCTCCTAGTCCCGTGTGGCCATTCAGTGCCTTTTTTCTCTTCCCTAGAATTTTGCCCTTTATCAGTATTGCATTGGAGTGGGTTTTCTAAGAAAGGATGACTGTTCCGAGAAGTAGGAGGAATTGGATTATTCTTCTTGGAATTTGACATTGATGCATAATGTACCATTTCCTCTGCATCAACCGCAAAGAATGTTTGGAGAGACCGTTTTAGAATAAAGGAGTACTTCATATGTGAAACCAAGATGTCAGATGCCTGTAAACTGTTTTGATTTGTTGGGTCTAGATGCCTGTTGATGTTCCTTCAGCCTTGGGAGCATTGAGAGATTTCCTTGCAACCCATAAAGAACTCAGCCCCTGCCATTACGAAACCAGAAAAGCTTATTTTGGTTCATAAGTCCCACAAATTCCTGCATAAGATTCCTGTGGCAGGTTAAGCAGTAGTGTCTACAGATCTGGAAAAGGGGTCAATGTATTTTTTCTCCCATTACTGTCCCAAATGACAAGAAAAGCGAAAATGCAAGACCAATTTGGGAAGATGTATACAGCTGCCACTATGGTCTTCCAGACCCTAAGTTGTTAGACAGACATAACCCAGCGCCAGATTACTGTTCTGGATCAAGTGAATGAGAAGACTAAGGAGGTGTCTGACCTGATGACAAAACTACTAAAACTAACCCAGCCTGCTAGACAGGTGGCTAAATACTCTTAGATGTGGGAATTGTGCTGAATATTCAACATCTGGAACAGTAGATGTGGTTTCTCATAAGATACACCTGGATTTGAGGCTGCATCCCCTGTCACAGGACATCATAGGGTAGTTTCATAATACACCTGTGTTCAAGGAACAGCTCTCTGGGGAAACCAGTTAGGGAAGTCTTTAGGAAAATGGAGGAAAGGGCAAAATTATGCAGAGAAGTCAAGCAACTCCCAATCTCCCGTGCCCAAGTATGACATGGCTCCCCTTCTAAACCTGGCCTTTTAAAATGACGGGCAAAAAGGAGGGAGGCCAGTGAAAGTTATGGCCAATAAACAAATGGCACAGAGACCACAGGAGAAAGCCTTAGGGAGAACCAGAGGGGTCTTCCTCCACTGTGGAGCAGCTTGGACTCTTTGTCTCCCCCTTACCCAAATCCTTACCACAGCCACAACCCTAACTATACTGCCAGTCCTAGTGTTTAAGGTAGTGGAAAGGATAGACCATTGCCTAAGCAAGCAGGGGGGCCATTACAGAGGTAGTTTGGATATTACTACTCATTTCTCTGGGCTACAAACTACAGTTCATGAAGAAATCAAATTTGCCAAGTGTTCTCCTGTGCCAAAGCATCAGGTGCGTTTCATTTCCCTTTTTTTCCTTTTACCAGAGTAACCTGATCCCAGGTTGAAATAAAGCAGGAGGAGATGTTCCAGAGAGAAACAAAACAGGGAGTTCTCCCCAAGACTGTTCTTAGTGCTGAGAAAAGCATGGCTGTGGAGACCTGTCTTTTACCTTTTAGAGCATAATATGTACTTCATTTTTAATAGTGCCCCCCTTGAACTGTACTGCCATTTACTTAAGTGAAGTTTATCTATTCTGTTGGTACTCTCTCCATATCACTTAGCTATAGTTTGAGTCAATTGATAGTTTTTGTTTGAATTGCCCATCCTCCAGATTCTGGCTGAGACCTGTCAATCACTCCCACATGACTACTCTTGCAATTAGTCCTTACCCTCCTCCCCCACTAGGAATGCATAGGACAGAAGTTATATAAGAGCGTGTATTCTCTGTTACTTGATTGTTTTCCAGCCCACAACACCCCCTAAGAGCAACTAACAGGTCTCTGCCCACTTTGCTCCCCACCCTGCCCCCAATTCCCACCCACCCCCGGTGGTCCTACCTTTATTAGAAGAACAAATCCCTCCCATCATTTTTTGCCAACAACCACAGCACTACTCCCAACTCTAACTCCACCATCTTTCCACTACTGCCCCTCCTCTTCTGTTAGCATGAATACGCATACCATACTTATACTCTTTGCATACACTCTCCTTGCATATCTTACATCTTACCAAAACTCCATTATACCCCCACTCAACCACTTCCACTGTGCAACTGTTCACACCATCACTCATGACTCACCCCTCACTCTGCTCCTCTCCCACCAACTCAAGAACCATCCTTTTGCATCCTCCACATATTCTATCAACTATAATACTCAAACTAAATGCATCCCTACAAGTTAACAAAATAACCCTCCCACCACGTTACCTACTGCACCCAATCATAAAGTTTCCCTAAAATGCAAACTCTTTCACAAACTGATAACACTAATAACCTCATGCATATCAAAACTTGCCCTCAGGGGAGACATCCACCCCACCCCTGGCCCCTCCATCTCCAACCCCACTTCTAATAATCAGACTAGCAACTACAACCTCTCCCAAATCCCAGCCAGTAGAAAACCAAATGACCTCCTTCTGCTAAGCCTAAATATTAGAAGTATAACCAACAAAGTCCAGAAACTCCATGCCACCATAGACTTGTACTCCCCAAATATAATTATCCTGATAGAAACCTGGCTAAAACCTCACATTGCCAGTGAGCAAATCCTCCCTAATGGTTACAACATACTAAGACTAGACCGACTAAACAAGAAAGGAGGTGGTATAGCTATAATATTTAAACAACATCTAAACATCCAGATCCTAAACTCATCAGCTCCCGAAGTTGCCAATGAAGAAATAATATATACTAACCTGAAAATAAACCAAAGTAAAACCATCAACATAATAGCATGCTACTCCCCACCTGGCCAGAATATTCCTCCACTAGAAAAACTCCTCAGCTGGAGTACCCACCATCTCACCCAAGAAACCATAATTTTAGGTGACTTCAATATTGATTGGCAGTCCTGTAGCGGCAACCATCCCAACCCATCATCTAAACCTTGATGGCTTCACCCGACTAGTCAGGTCATCAACCAGAATAAATAAAAACTCCAACAAACACACTACCCTGAATTAGATACTAGTCAGCAAGATTCCCCAGTCCTGTATAGCAGGCTGCCTATCAGGTAGCCTCAGTGATCATTTCCCAGCATTCCAACTCAAAAAACACTTGTACCAAGTTAAACCTGTCATCTACTGTCAAATATGTACAAAACTACACTTTAACCCAATCACATTCATCTCATCCCTCAAAGAATGTATCTGGCACCCTCTAAATTACCTCAGCCTAGAAGACGCAGTCCAATGTTTCAATACTACCTTCCTAAGCATCCTAAATAACCATGCCCCCATAAGACTTACCAGAACCAAAGCCCAACCCTCCCCATGGCTACAGAAAACCACCAAGTCAGAAATGAAAAACAAGAGATAAACCCTGGGAACACCGGCGCAAAACCAAAACCCCCTCAGCTAGACAGACATTCCTAGAACTACGCAATAGAGTCAAAAAGCTAATAAAGCAGGACAAAATCCAATACTACCAGTCTGCCCTCAACTCCTCCCAACACAACCCCAAACAATTCTCTACCTCCATAAACTCCATCCTCCACCCAAGTAAAGTCAATACTCCTCCACCTAACATTCCTCACTCCTCAGAAAATATTGCTACCTCATTCAACACACACTTCAACCGTACTATCACTAGCTAGACACCATAACCCCCCTCCCCTACACCCCACACCTTCAGCCAGTAATCTCCCCACACTCTTCTAATTTTCTCCTGTTCCTACCTCCAGCATAAGAAAACTCTTAACTAAACTTAAACCCACAAAAATAGCAGTAGACAACCTCCCAAGTGAATTCTGACAAATTGCAGCTGACACCCTGGCCTACCCAGTATCAGACTTGGTTTACCGATCGCTGTCAGAATGCTACGTCCCTACACTATGGAAAATATCACACACAATCCCCCCCACAAAGGCGGCCCCTCCACAGAACTAACCAACTTATCGCCCCATAGCAGTTCTATCTCCACTCTCCAAAATACTAGAAAGATGCATTCACTCTCAAATTTCAGACTGCCTCCTTAATAACACAACCTCCTTTCTAATACTCAACATGGTTTCCGACCAAACCATAGCACCACCACTGCCTTACTCTCTTTTACTAACACTATCCTTCACCATAAAAACAATGGTCATCTCTCCTCTGCTACTTTCCTAGACCTATCTAAAGCATTTGACATGGTCCCACACAAACTATTTATCTCTGTTCTCAATAACCTATCCTTCTCTCAAACAGTCACCAACTGGTTTCAGAGTTACATGTCTGACCGCCAGCAGTCCATTGTATGGCAAAATGACATATCTCCCCAACTACCTGTCTCTGTTGGTGTTCCCCAAGGATCCATCTTTGGACCCCTGCTCTTCTCTACTTTCACCAATAATCTAGCCTCTGCCACCAAACATGGCACACTCATACAATATGCAGATGACTCAACCATCATCTGCTCAGCCCAGTCCCTACCCGAACTGCAAAAGGTCACACAGGATGCCTTTTCCTCTGTTGAAACTTGGCTATCCGATGCCCAGTTAATACCAAACAAAACACAGCAAAAGATAACACCAGTATCCACCCAACAGATCACACCAAATTACTAGCAGTTGAAATAGACAACAATCTCAAATTTGACATTCACTTATCCATGACCATAAAAAAAGTCCACAAAAAACTAGGAGTCTTATACAGAACTAAGCAACTCCTCACCAAAGCAGCTGGGATTTCAGTTGCAAATTCGCACCTTATCTTCACCCTACTTTATGCCTCTCCAATATATACCAACCTAAGGCAATGCGATCTAAATAAATTTGAGACCTGCTACAACAAAATCGCCAAATTCGCCACTGGGGTATCCTACCGCAGTCATCACTGTCTCTCACTTACTGAACTAGGCTAGCTAGAACTCCCTCACCTCCTTCAGTGGTATCAACTCGCACTCGCCCACAAACTAGTAAACCATTCTCTAAAGGTCCCAGCCCTCCAGAATCTACTCCCAACACTATCTCACCACCAGACCACTACGATCCAGCAACAAAAATCAGTTACAGGTTAGTAGAGCTAATAACACTGCTGGAGAAGCACTATTCTCCAGCGCTATAGCCAAATTATGGAACACCCCCCCCCACACAATAACCTCTGTACCATCATGCACCCACTTCAAAGCTTTACTTAAAGCGCACCTAAAAACATGCTGGCTATGCCCTTGTAACTCTCCCCTCTAACTTCTCCCACTCTGTCTACACTCTACCTCTCTTCCACCTCACAAACTACCTTTGATTACAGCAAGCTCTGATACTTCCATACCTATCTACTTGTTATACGGCAGTAACTTCTTATTGTAACAGTTGTTCTGCTATGACTTTGTGGATGGAACAGATGCTAGTTATCTACTGAATGTGCTATGTTCTTCATCTGTAACTATGTTTGTAATATTTTAATTGCCAGGATTCTTCATCTGTAGCTATGTCTGTAATAATTTAATTGTGGAGCTTTTCTCCCCGGGTCTCCGCTGAAAATGGACCTGCGTCCGGTCAGACTTTCCCGGGCAACAAATGTAAATAAATAAATAAGTAAATTGTTTTCATTATACTGTGAAATACTTCTGTACTATTTATTCTTTTCTGTACTTCTTTAAAGTTTAAAAGTTGCATTTTTCTAAGTGCTGTAAGGGCTACTCTTCTGCATTTAAATACATTGTATCCAGTGATTTTTAGCTAGTATTAGGCATCTGTTTGTGGTTCCTTAACACTTCGGCTGCATACCAGTCTTTTTACATTAAGACGGTTAAGGTCTGCACTCTTGTGGCAGGGCTGATTTCACCTGTCTGAGCTGGGAATAGCTGGTAGAAAGCTCATTGTGTGCTTACCTGATTGGTATTAGGCCATAATTAGTTTGCATGGTCTTGGATCATTTATCCATAGCTGCTCATCATTTGTCGACAACACCAGAGATTTTCAGACATCTGAAGCCATCCTTTGCAAGACAAACAAAACTGAGTATCATTTTGCACTTGCTTTAATTCTCAGATACAGATTCAAAAGCAATAAACAGGATGTCGGTGACACACACACACACCAGTCACCTGACCGACATATGTGGAGGTGCTCACATTTAACTTAACCAAACCTCAAAGGCTTCTCAGGCGCAGTCCTCAGAAACTCTGTATACACACCAACAAGACTAGTCTCATCACAACATACAAAGCCACATTTCATTGTCTCTCAACTACAAAGCCCATAAAGTGAAACATCCTACAACACAATATTTCTGGTCATAGAAAACTTCATTGTGAGACACAATGTTGACCCTCTAACCAGCCTGGATAAGGAGAAGGTTACAGTTAGTTGCCTTTCAGGGCCAGGATCCACCATATCACACAAGCACTCGGGTCACTTATCTCCAAGTACCAGTATGACTCTGTCATATTCCATGTGGGCGGGAATGACCCGAGTCATACCTCCTTGGACTACATGAAGAGCGACATGATTAAGCTCTCAGAATATTTGTCACAAACCGGTATGAGCCTAGCATCGAGCAGCATTCTGCCATCTCCAAGGATGTTGCCACAATACCAACAGCAAATGATCGACTTTAGAGTGACACCAGTACCTAAGCAAATTGTTAAAGGAGTCCAGTACTTGTCAGCCTGGGATGACACGGTTGACAGGCAGTGCTGCCTTGCCAAAGGTGGTCTTCACCTGTCACCAGTAGGCTTTCGGATATTGGCCAAAACAGTATCCGCCCCTATAGTGCATTTTCAGACACTGCCAAACACACATACACTGTCCACCATAGCTAAAACCATTCAAGATAAGCTAAAGGTGTTCTTGCTCAGTGCTAGGGGTATCAACAACAAACTGTACTTCCTAGAAGTGCTCCTCACCATGGAGAATGTTGACATCTATGCATTTACTGAAACATAGTTCAAAGCCACAGAAAGCACTCCGGCTGTGCATGGTTGTAATGCCTTTCATACATTACGACCACCAACTGAATGTGAAAGAGCAAAAGGTGGATGTATTTCCATCTTCATAAAGGATAAGCATATCTCAAGGCTGGTCATACAATATGACATGCTTTAGCTACCCAGTGTCCGACTAACCATGGAAAATCCATACCGTAGTCTTGCTAGCTACATGTCCCCCACCATAAACCTGGAAACCCATACATCATACCTGATGTTACTAGAATCACTTACCATCTGGTGCAGCACCATTCTCAAGGGTGGTTTTAATTAACCCTCAGTTAGCTGGGAGAAATACACAGCTACAAAGTTGCAATCCCAAATATTTCTTGACTTTGCAATTTCAGATGCTGAGCAGCATCTAGTCCGCCACACCACTAGGGCTACAAATATGGGCAAGCTGTGCACCCCCCCCTCACCCAGGTGATGTCTTCACTGTTAAGATAGGATCACAAAGCCGTCTCCCTTGAAATAAACGTAAAACTAGACTCCCCATCTAACTCCAAAAACATTAAGAACTTTTCTAAGACAAAGTACCTCCTATTAATTGACGGCATATCTAGTTTCCAAGCTCCCCCAAACCCAGAAGTGTAAGAGGAGGCATACACAAAAGCCCATATGACCGTGTAAACAACTGCATGGAAATGGCAATATCAGACCAAAATAAGACCAAGTCAAACTGTAAAATCAAGTCAACCTGGTGGACCCCTGGTTTGTACAACAAAATGGTTCGTAGATTGTACAACGAAAGAAAGAAAATTGTGTGAAGAATTAAGAAGGACTGTGCACAACAGAACATAACGTTTCTAATTAGTTTAAACAAATGAATCAGGAAGCTGGTCAAGAATCTGAAAGCAAACTTTGAGGCAAAAATATCCTCCAAAGCCAAGGATTATCATAAGGTATTTTTCAGTTATGTTCGCAGTCTTAAGGGCAACACCCAACAATGTGCAGAATTACAAGTAAACAGTGACAATACCTCACCAAACCAAAAGGCAAGAAGGCACAAAAAGTTGCTAGATAAAAGAACTTGATAATTTATTTGTAAAAATAGTAAAATAAACATATGAGCACTTTCGTTTAACAAATGTAAACTTCATCAGACAAATGAGTAAAATCAGTCTGAAATTTAAATAGTACACTGTACTTTCTGATTGGATGAAACTACTAACATCATCTCAAGAAAATTAACCCCTCGTGTCCTATAATAAATTGAAGTTCTCTAACATACATATATGTGTATGTATAAAAAATTCTAAACATTTGTAATTGTGCCAAACTGTTGTACATGAATCATAAACCTTAAATGATATGTAAATGAATAAATAAATGCATACATGCTGTTCCTAATGCATCTAAGATATACAGAATACATATCTTATAGATGTTTTAAAAATGTGTGTATAATATATATTATGTGTATGTATATATATATATATATATATATATATATATATATACACACACACACACACACACACACACACACACACACACACAGCGCGCACACACACACACGTCCTTACAATAGGAAATTATTTTATATAATTTATTCATGTTACATATCATACTGCCCCTTCAAATATTTTTTCTTTCTAGGGCTTTGAGTTTTAAAACAGGTGTGATGGAAGTTATTTCATTGATGCCTGGCCACTTGTCTGCTCTCAATCAAGCCTGCCATTTTAGTTCTTTTACTTCCAAATGGACACCCCATGGTCTCTTTTCATCTATGTCCACATGGTCGATGGCCATAAATTTAAAATTGTGGTCATTGTTGGCATGAATGTATCTCGCCAAAGCATTATTCAAGTTGTTCTTTTTGATGGCATATACATGTTCATAGATCCTGTTTCTAAATTTCCTCTCTGTTTTACTTATGTAAAATACTGGACATAGGTCACATATAGCCAGATATACTATTGCTTTAGAAGAGCAGTTGTATCTACCTTTGATACTGTATTCCAGATTATTAATAATGAATGAATTACCTACTTTAATTTTATGACACCAATTGCATGTTCCACATTTTATGTGCCCGAACAGTTGTACCCATGCAGTTGGTGTCCACTCTTGAGGAGATCTTTTAAATTTCTACCCTTCCTGTATGTTATTGTTGGCCTGTCACCTAACCGGGTCCTAATGCCTACATCCTCCATAAGGATGTCCTAGTTCTTCTGAAAAATCTTTCTTAAACTGTCAGAATCTGCACTATAGGTGATGGATTTCAGAAATACATGATTGTCCCTTCTATTTGTATTCTGATCTGAAAAGGTATTCTGTGTATGGTTAGGTATAATAGCTTCCAACTAAAAGAATCAATGTCCCCTCTATGAGAACAATTTTCAATCCAAGAATTCTGTCTCACATGAAACAAACTGGATTCGCAAATCAAATGGTCACTTTCTAAAATATTGCTATTAAATATCGATATAAAGTGACCTGATTCCCTCTTTTCTGTAACCTTTTTTAGTATTCTGGTGATTAACTCTAAAGGGTATGCCCTTATCAGAAACATTTGTTTCAGATTAATACATTCCAATTCAAAATCTTCATCCCTTGACAACATCTGAGCAGCTCTTAACAACTGACCTTTAACAACTGATCTCTCTTGGTGCTCAGTGTGTGAGCTGCTATAATGAAGGAAAAGAGTTGGAGTAAGACTTTTTTTCTGTAAATAGTTGTGGCATACATCCCATTGGTTTCATCCTTGAAGAGATGAACATCTAAACAGTCCATATTGTCAACGTTAACAACCCAAGTGAAATGTAAAAAAGAGGTAGTAGTATTTATGTATTGTAAAAATTGTTCAAGTAATTCCGGAGGGCCACCCCATATTAAACTGATGTCTTGAAATCTGTGATACATTTTGATTTGGGAATAGTAGCATGACTGAAATACAAACTGTCTTTCCTAGTATGCCATGACTGTGTTGGCAAATGCCCCCCCCCCCACTACACCAGTTGTTTGCAAATAATATTTGTTGTTGACTATAAAGAAATTGTTGGTTAAAACTATTTCCAGTAATTCCAAGATGAGGTTAACTTTATCTTGGTGATCCTTTTTCTCTAATAACATTTCATTAACCCAGTCCAAACCAGTAGTCTGTGGAATGATGGTATATAAATCTTTCACGTCAGTAGTGGCTAATAGGTCTTTCTTGTCAAATACTATATTGTTGAAGTGTTCCAAGAATGTCCAGGAGTCTTTGCATATCTGAGTTTCATTTTTTAGCAATTTTTTCAACTTATATTCTAAGTACTGGGCACATGCAGGTGTTATCAAATCCCTACCATCCACTGAAGGCCTCATAGGAAGATCTAAAAGGCCTTTGTTGATCTTGGGAATGCCAAAAAATACTGGATTTCTTGGGATAATTACATTTAAATAATTGTATAATGGAATGGCTATTCTCTCCAAGAACATATTCTGTTGCCCATAAATTTTCCTGTAGGCTCCAGCTCCATTAATTTCGTTAAGGGAGACTGCAATAGTTTTCAGCATTAAGCATGGTTTGCAATTTGAGTGTACCTAGCTGTGTCCATGATCACAACCCCTCCCCCCTTGTCTGGTTTCATGATCCTAACATCTTGCCTTTGTAATGATGTCAAGCTGTTCTGTTCCTCTGAATTTAAGCTCATAAAGTCTCGACTAATAGAGTTTGTATGTTTATGTAGGTTGTGTAAATCTAATTCACAGAACTTCTCATACATGGCAAGCTTAGGATGTAAGGGGTGGTTGTAGGTGGAACTAATCCTGAAAATATTGCGGTTGTTATGATAATGGTTCTCATACAATAAGAATAAATTCAACTTTCTTAGATAAATTTTTAAATCAGTGACAGTGTTGACAACATTAAACTTTCTAGCGGGTACAAATGTCATTCCTTTTGAAAGTAAATCTGCTATTGTCTCATCTGTGCAAGACTCTGAGCAATTATATACAGCAAATTATTTCTGTCTATTCAGTATCACTGTACATGAGAAGTCATTGTTACTATTGTCCAAAATTGGAATAATTACATCCGGTTCTTTGTTAACAAACTCATCAACCACTTTTTCACAAAAAATGTTGTCGTAGTGCACACTTATGTCCTCCAGTTCCTGGTTTTGGACCTGGCCCCTTGAACCCCTGGGCTTGAAACCCCGCATGAGGTTGCTGTCTTTTATTGTTGTAATTCACTTTATTCTTTATTCTTTTGCTTCTCCTTAGATGTTCATCGTGCATACAGCTGCAGTCATAACAGATGGGCTCTCCTGCCGTCAGGCGGGTCCTCGGTCAGCCGAATTCCAAAGTCTAGGTCCGGCATCGGTTGTCGTCGCTTCTTCCCTGACGTCAGTGCGACAGGGGTATAAAAGAACCAGCCAACGCCATTTTCTTCAGTCTTTTTTGCCGCGCGGTGCCCGAAGCAGAAGCAGTTCGCAAGTGCCGGTCGGCCAGCTCCTGAGATTACAAAAAATTTGGAACCAAAGTCTTCTTAAAAGCTAAGTACCCCGTTGGGGAAACTTTTTCTTGCCTCAGACCGATGTCAGACAAAGTTAATAATTGTATTTCTTGTGGGAAGCAAATACCGCATAAGGATTTCCATTCCCTCTGTATACCTTGTTTAGGCCCAGACCACGACGTCTCGGTCTGTCGCTTTTGTGCTACATTCAACAAATGCACTATTAAGCATCGGGCGGAGTTCGCCCAGCATTATTTTGGGAAAGCATTTAACTATACTATGTCGTCGGATACTCCGACTCCGGTTTTGCCTAAAAAACGCAAAGAACAAGGACTGACACTCAAGGTCCGCGGCCTCTACCGACACCACGCCAAAGCCGACTACACGTGGTCCGGTTCTCAGCGAGGCGCCTACGCAGCCCCTGATTACCGACAACACATCTTCGGCGGTGTCTCCTGTACCCGAGGTCGCAGGCTCCTCGGCCCACACCCTGACTACAGATACCGAGGCCACGCTTGGCATTGAAACACAGAATGTGGACAGGTCCACCTCCACTCAAGGTGTCTTCAGACCTTCCTCTTCTTTCTCCATCAAGGCTTTCACCAAGTCTAAAGCTGCCATGCACCCTAAGAGACCAGCTACGCAGGGCCCATCTCCAGGCCCCATGCCTAAGAAATAGATGCTTAAAATGGCTGAGGATTTAATTACTCTAATCAGAGGTTCTCAGCCACCTCCGGACAAAAGACCCAGAGTGGAGGAAGATTCCCCCTCCTCTGATCAGGGTTCCATTATTTCAGAGCACTCTGATTATCAGGAACAGTGTTACTCTCCCTTTGAAGACTCTGATGCAGAGGAATCTATTCCTTCTGTATTCCCCCCTGAGGATTACTCATTTGGTGAAACTCTGCATACCTTAAGGGAACACTTCCACTGGGAAGGCCAGGATTATTCAGATTCCAAGAAAAGACTCAGGGAATTTCTTTTGTTACCCCAGCACAGGCCTCTGGCTATACCTCCTGTTTTGGACATCCTAGATGATGTTTACTCGGAGGCCTGCCTTAACCCGAACTCTCTCCCTCCAGCTCCAGTTAAGCCTGACAGGTACTACAGGGTTCCTGACTCACACCAATTTCTATACAAAAGCCATGCTGCTGACCTAGAAACCATCTCACAGGGGCCCAAGGGAGTTAAGGCCTCCATTGTCAAAAACCCATTGCCTTCCGAGAAAGATTCCAGATCCTTAGAAAGGTGGGGAAAAAAGGTATATACCTCGGCTACCTTATCCATGAGGACCTTAAACTGTCAGTTTCATATGCTAAAATACCAACAGTTTCTGTTATCTTAATTGAAAAGTAAAATGTCACAACCTGAACAACTAGACATGAAGGAGTTGCAGGATTTGATGCATAGTGCAGAACAAGTGGGTAAACATACCTTACAATGTGGTTTTGATGCTCTAGAGGCCTCATGTAGAGCTGCTGTTACAGGCTCAGTCATACGTAGGCATGCTTGGCTCAAGGAACAAGCCTTGCCTGATCATGTCAAAGCTAAATTACTAGACGCCCCTCTTCAAAAGGATGTACTATTTGGGGCAAATGCTGAGGAAGTATTATGAATAATGGAGGAAAAGGCTAAATCAATGCAAACTGTGAAAGAATTTATGCAGGTTCAACCCCCACGTTTTAGTAGAAATTGGCCTTCCAAAAACTGGTCCTTTCCTGCCACAGACAGACCCCAAAGAGGCAGAACAGGCGCCCGAGGGGCAGAGGACAAAGACAAGGCTCGTACAGAGGCAGACAATGGCATGCTCCTACACAAAGAGGTGGTGAGGACAACTCGCAATCTTTCAGAAAGCAAAACCAATGACTTTCCCCTTTGCATGCCAACCAGGTCTCAAATGGCAGCACCCTTAGGAAGAAAGCTGGCACTATTCTAAAAAAATTGGCATATTGTCACAAAGGTCAAATGGATCCTGAACATTATAAACAGAGGCTACAAATTCCATTTTCATACCCTTCCAAAAATGAAAGGCATGCCAAACCTGCCACACAATCAAAGGGCAGAGGCACAAAAGCAAATTTCAGACCTTATAAACATGAAAGCTATTCAAGAGGTACCTACACACGAACAAGGTCAAGGTTTTTATTCCAGGCTATTTCTGGTGCCAAGGAAGGGCAAAGATTGGAGACCTATTTTGGATCTTTCCATCCTAAACACATTCCTACTCGTACCAAAATTAAAAATGCTCACTCTACAGCAACTTCTTCCCATGCTGGGCAAGGAGTCTTGGCTGGTAACATTGGACCTCAAGGAGGCATACCTGCATGTCCCAATCAGACTAAATTGCAGAAGATACCTCAGATTTCTTGCAGGTTCAATACATTATCAATTCTCTGCATTGCCCTTTGGTTTATCTACTGCACCCAGAATATTCACGAAATGCCTGGCATCAGTAATTGCCTACTGCAGACTTCAAGGGATACAAATATACCCTTATCTGGACGACTGCCTGATCCAAGCGGACAGCTAACACATTCTTCTGAAACATCTGGCTTATGTAATAATGTTATTAAACTCTCTAGGATACACAGTCAACAAAGAGAAATCAAGACTAATACCCTCTCGGAAGATAATTTTCCTGGGTGCCAATTTGGACACAAACACCCAGATGGCCTACCTCACGCCAGAGAAGCAGGGGCAACTAATTCAATATTTCAGAACACTGGCAAATTGCACAAGGCTGACTGCAAGGAAAATCCTGCAGGCTCTGGGATTCATGGCATCTTGCATCTTACTAATCCCATGTGCAAAGCTGCATATGAGAAAACTACAATGGTACCTAAAAAACATATGGTCTCAACACAGCCACAGTTTGGAAACAATGATACCACTAATTCCATGTCTGCAAAAGCAATTTCTGTGGTGGGATCAAGCATGCCAGACAAACACAGGTCTTCCATCCAGCAAGCCTCAAGCAAATCAAGTCATCACAACAGATGCCTCGGACTATGCCTGGGGGGCGCACATGACAGACCGGTGCATTCAGGGCAAATGGACCCAAAAAGAGAAGCACCTTCACATCAATCAAAAAGAAATGCTAGCAGTGATAAATGCTATTACAGCCTTCAAGGACCTTCTACAACCAGGTCAGCTATTGATAAGAACAGACAACACCACAGTTATGTGGTACATAAACAAGCAGGGAGGAACACATTCTTATCCCCTGTGCAAGACTGGCCATGTCACTTTGGAACATGGGCATGGATTTACAAATAGAGCTACAAGCACAGTACTTGCCAGGCAAGGAAAACACGCTGGCAGACAACCTAAGCAGGAATATGACAGATCCACACAAATGGAAGTTGCATCCAAAAGTTTTTACAGAAATAATCCAAGAATGGGGAAAGCCAGACATAGATCTCTTTGCCTCCCACAAAAATCATCAATTAACAAAATTCTGCTCAAGGATCTTCCATCCAAAGGCCTGGAGAGTGGACGCTCTCTCCTTCAGTTGGACATCAATGACAGTTTATGCCTTCCCACCTCTTCCTCTGCTGCCCAAAGTCCTATTGAAGACCAGAGCAGACAGACCAAGGATGATCCTCATTGCTCCGGACTGGCCAAGGCAACACTGGTACCCACTACTAAGGAGCCTGATGCATTCCCCACCATGGACCCTGCCTCTAATGCCTCTTCTTCTGACTCAGCACAGCTTCAAAACTCTTCACGGTCAGCTGAAGACGCTCAGTCTAGCCGCATGGAAGATTCCTTAGCATCACAGCAGGCCCTGCTCTCCAAGGAGGTGCAGGATGTCATTTTGGAGGCCAGAAGGCCATCAACTAGAAAAGCTTACTCTGCAAAATGGAAACGTTTTTGTGTTTGGAATGAGAAAAAGGGCCAGTGCCCTGGAAAACTGAATTTACCTCAAATACTACAATATTTGGCCGAACTGCTAAGCAGTGGACTTTCGTTCTCCTCCATCAAAATCCATGCCTCAGCCATTTCTGCAGAATACAACACTGATCCACCTTTATTCTCTCACCCTCTATTAAGACAGTTCCTCAGAGGGGCTAAGAATTTAAGACCTCCAAGAAAACAACCAATACCTGCTTGGGATCTTAATTTCATTCTGGAAAAACTGACTTTACCCCCTTTTGAACCAGCTGCCTCATCAAATTTTCAATATTTGTCCTGGAAAACAGCTTTCCTTCTGGCTATCACTTCAGCTCGTAGAGTTTCAGAACTACAGGCTCTTATGGCTGTCCAGCCTTTCATCATCTTCCATCAGGACAGAGTTTCATTACGTACCAACCCATCCTTTATGCCTAAAGTGGTATCCAGGGTAGCTTTAAATCAGGCCATACATTTACCTACTTATTATCCTAATCCTCAAAACAAAGGTGAGAGATTACTGCATTCCTTGGACATCCACAGACAACTGCGTTATTATTTGGACAGAACAAAGCCTTTCACAAAATCAGAACAGCTTTTTGTGGCCTATGCGGTAGGAGCTCAAGGAAAGTCAATATCCAAACAGACAATCTCAAAATGGATAGCCCACTGCATACGCTTTTGCTATTCCTTTCATGGCAAAACTGTACCTACAGGCATTAGAACTCATTCCACCAGGGCCACAGCCACCTCTGCAGCCTTCCTCAGAGGAGTGCATACCCAAGGATATTTTAGAAGCAGCCACTTGGAGTTCTGTGCATATCTTCTCTAAGCACTACAACCTACCATTATACTCCAAGTCTAGAGCAGGCTTTGCCACTGCAGTATTGCAGGGTATTTTGGCTCCTCCTAGCTCCACCTAGTACCTACCACCCCTTTCTTAGCTTTGGGATTCTACCCATCTGTTACGACTGCAGCTGTATGCACGATGAACATAATACAGTTTTGTACCTACCATAAATGTAGATGTTCGAGTGCTAATACAGCTGCAGTCCAGGTTTCCCTCCCACCTTCCCCTCTAGGGGTATTCTTTTATGGTGTATTTGCTTGCAACTACTGTTTTTTGATTATATTGCATTGCATTATTACATTATTTTATGTATTGCCTTCCTTCTGGGGGCACCTGACATCTGGGGCAAGAAAGACTGAAGAAAATGGCGTCGGCTGGTTCTTTTATACCCCTGTCGCACTGACGTCAGGGAAGAAGCGACGACAACCGACGCCAGACCTAGACTTTGGAATTTGGCCGACCGAGGACCCGCCTGATGGCAGGAGAACCCATCTGTTATGACTGCAGCTGTATTAGCACTCGAACATCTACATTTATGGTAGGTACAAAACTGTACTTTCAGGGTACTCTTTATCAAAGTTAAAGCCCAACTTATCCTCTCTCTCAACTATGTTTCCCTCGTCTTCCAGGTCAATGCCAGAGTTTGATGAAAAATTCATTTGGTCATTAACTACATTTCTCGCTTTTCTATGTGTACCTGGAGGCTTGGGATATGCAACAGCATTTGCATTGTCATTAACATCTCTGTCATTCTTGTTTAACTTACCAGCTTTCAGTTTAATGCGGTGGTCAGTGCTATTATATATTCTTAAATGTTCATATTTCATGAAGTCTTATTCCTTATCTTCACGGATAGCTCTGTCTAAGACAGTTAACTCTTCAAATAAAATATCTATTTCACTTGCATTGTTTTTCATCAATAATTCTAACAGTTCAAGTCCACATCTATCAAACAGTTGTAACAGTTCAAGATGAAATGCAGAGTTATTAATTAATCCTGATGGGAAATGCTATAGTCTCAGGCCCTTGGGAACGACTTTTAACCTGATGCATTCCCTTAAGTAAGAATTTTCAAGCTGCAATTTCTTGCAGCGCAAAAGTTTCATGTCAAAATCGCTGAGCTTACCTTCAGTCAAAGAGAAATTATGTCCAGTTCCATTGTTGAAGGTAAGTCCAGACTGCAACCAGTCATTTAATTGCGGAATTTCTTTCCTGAAGCCATTCTGTTCTTTGAAAACAGCCGCATTTTGTATATTCATTCCTTCTCGTTCTCCTGCTTCCGGGTTGTGCGGCTGCAAATCGTTTCCTTGTCTAGATGCTGATGTTCATCATGTTACACTGCTGCAGTCATTACACTTGGGTTATCCTGCCGTCAGGCGGTCCCGCAGTCGGCCAGAGTTCCAAAGTCTTGGTCCGGCGTCGGTTGCTGTCGCTTCTTCCCTGATGTCAGTGCGCCAGGGGTATATAAGATGCATCCGACGCCATTTTCTTCAGTCTTTCTTGCCGCGCGGTGCCCGAAGCAGAAGCAGTTCGCAAGTGACGGTCGGCCGACTCCTGAGATTTTCAAAGTCGAATTTCAGATCCAAAGTCTTCAATAAAGCTAAGTATCCCATTGGGGAAACTTTTTATCTTGCCTCAGACCGATGTCAGAAAAAGTTAATAATTGTATTTCTTGTGGGAAGTAAATACCTCATAAGGACTTCCTCTCTTACTGTATTCCATGCCTAGGCCCTGATCACAACGTCACTAGTTGTCGGTTTTATGCTAGATTTAACAAACGCACTATAAAAAGACGTTTTGATTTTGCTTTGCACTACTTTGGCCGAAGGTTCAATTATACTATGCCATCAGATCAACCGACGACCGCAATACCGAAAAAACACAAGGACAAGGATAAAGACAGGCATCCAAGGCCCAAAACCAACGACGAAACCTCTTCTAGGCCAGTTGCCGGTTCTCAGTGAGGCGCTTTCGCAGCCCCTGACACCCGCTACCTCAGAGCCACAGGCCGCCTCCAACTCCCACGTGGAGACAACTAGGCCTCTGGAAACTCAAGGTACTGGGCCTACGGAAACTAATCCCTCAGGTGGGTCCAGAGCCGCTGAGCAGGCATCGGCTTCTGAGGGTGTTTTCAGACCTTCACAACTTACCATTAAAACAACAGCCAAGACAAAAGTACCATTAAAGACAAAGAAACAAGTATAGCATTCTCCTGGACAGTCCTCCATGCCTAAAAAACAGATGCTTAAAATGGCCGAAGACCTCATTACTTTAATCAGGGGTTCCCATCCCCCTCCTGAGAAAAGGCCTAGGCAGGATACAGACTATGATTCCTCTGATCAGGTTTCCATTTCCTCTGATTCCTCTTCAGACCAGGGATACTCTCTACCCCTCCATGAGGACTCTGATGCTGAAGAATCTATCCCTTCAGCCTCTCCTCCTGAGGATTACTCTTTTGGGGAAACTTTACATACCATGAGAGAGCATTTCCATTGGGAAAGTCAGGATTACTCAGAATCCAAGAAAAGGTGCAGGGATTTCCTTTTATTGCCTCAGCACAGGCCCTTGGCTATTCCGCCTGTGCTTGATATTGTGGATGATGTGTTCTCTGAATCCAGCTTATCTCCTGATTCTTTGCCCCCTGCACCAGCCAAGCCAGGTAGATATTATAGAGTCCCAGACTCTCACAAGTTTCTTTATAAAAACCCTTCAGTGGATCCAGAAACTATTTCCCAGGGTCCAAAAGGGGTTAAGACTTCCATTGCAAAAAATCCAGTGCCCTCTGACAGAGATTTCAGAGCTTTGGATAGATGGGGGAAGAAAGTATGCACTTCTGCAACTTTAGCAGTAAGAGCTTTAAATTGCCATTTTCACATGCTTAAGTACCAACAATATTTAATGGCCCAGTTAAAACAGAAAATGCTTGCAAGCTCAGAAGCTCCTGATTGTAAAGAAATGCAGGATTTATTGCATGCACTTGAACAGGTTTGAAAATATACTCTACAATGTGGTTTTGATTCTTTAGAGGCCTCTTGTAGGGCAGCAGTTACAGGTTATGTGATTCAAAGATATGCTTGGTTAAAAGAACAGAGTTTACCTGATCATGTTAAGGCAAAATTATTGGATGCTCCTTTACAGCATGATACCTTGTTTGGTGTTAAGGCAGAAGAGGTGTTAAAGAAAATGGAGGATAAAGCTAAATCTACATAAACAGTCAAGGATTTCTTACAGGTACAGACACCTCGATTTAGCAGAAATTGGCCAACAAAGAATTGGTCCTTTCCAGTGTCAGACAGGCCACAGAGAGGCAGATACAGACGCCCAAGAGGCAGATCTCAACCCCAAGGTTCAAACAGACAACGACAGTGGGGCACCTTAACCCCAAAAGGAGGTGAGGACAAGTCTCAAACTTACAGGAAACAGTCACAATGACTTCCCCCTTTGTACGCCAAGCACTTCCTTTTGGAAGCCCCCTTAGGGGGAAAACTAGCACTTTTTTTCTCAAAACTGGCAAACAATCACTCAAGACAAATGGGTTCTGAATATTGTGTCTCAAGGTTACAGGTTCCACTTTCATACTTTACCAAGGCTAAAAGGAATGCCAGACCTGCCACAAAATCAATGGACATAGGCACAAAAAACTAATTTCAACCCTCATGGACATGAGAGCTATTCAAAAGTACCACAACAGGAACAAGGACAAGGATTTTACTCAAGAATCTTCCTGGTCCCCAGAAAGGACAAGGCCTGGAGGCCCATACTAGACCTTTCAATTCTAAATACTTACCTGGATATTCCGAAATTGAAAATGTTGACATTACAGCAGCTTCTACCCATGCTGGGCAAGAAGGCTTGGCTTGTTACTCTGGACCTCAAAGAGGCATACCTGCATGTCCCGATCAGACAAAATTGCAGAAGATACCTCAGATTCAAAGCTGGTACAATGCACTACCAATTCTTTGTACTGCCCTTTGGCTTATCTGCTGTGCCCAGGGTCTTCACAAAGTGCCTGGCACCAGTAATTGCATTTTGCAGACAAAAAAGGAATTCAAATATATCCATACCTGGCCTCATTCAAGCAGAGACAAAGGACATTCTTCTACAGCATCTGGCGTTTGTAAAAAGGTTAATTTCTCTAGGGTACACAGTAAATGAAAAGAAGTCAAAACTAGTGCCCTCACAACAGATTATATTCCTGGGTGCCAGCTTAAATACAACGGCCCAGATGGCTTATCTCACGCCAGACAAACAAGTTCAACTAACTCATTATTTTCAACTACTGGCAAAAAAGTCTCATCTCCCTTCAAGAAAAATTCTGCAGGCCCTGGGATTCATGGCATCCTGCATACTACTAATACCATATGCCAGACTGCATATGAGGAAATTACAGTGGTACCCAAAAAGTGTTTGGAATCAACACTCTCACAGTTTAGAAGCAGTAATACCAATGATTCCCTGCCTACAACAGGAGTTTCGATGATGGGCACTGGCATGTCACCTAAACAAGGGTCAGCCTTTTACCCTACCCACAGCCAGGCAGACTCTAACAACAGATGCTTCGTATTACGCATGGGGAGCACACATGGCAGGAAAATGCATTCAGGGCAAGTGGACCACAGACCAGATGCATCTTCGCATCAATCAGAAAGAGATGTTGGCTGTTCAAAATGCCCTAACAGCTTTCAAGGACCTTCTGCATTCAGGACAATTATTATTAAAGACAGACAGTACCACAGTAATGTGGTACATATGCAAGGGGCACTCATTCTTATCCCCTATGCAGGCAAGCCATGACCTTGTGGAACACAGCTCTAACGTATCAAGTTCACCTGCAAGCACAATTCCTGCCAGGAAAGAAAAATACTCTGGCAGACGATCTAAGCAGAAATATCATGGACCCTCACAAATGGAAATTGAATCCACAAATCTTCAGCATGGTAACGCAAAAATGGGGATGCCCAGACATGGATCTTTTTGCCTCCCCACTGAATTGCCAACTACAAAAATTTTGCACAAGGACTTATCACAAGCAAGCATGGAAAGTGGATGCTCTATTGATCAGCTGGAAAAACCTAAAAGTTTATGCCTTCCCGCCACTGCCTCTCCTTTCAAAGGTACGCCTAAAAGCCAGGCAAGAAAACCCACAGATGATCCTGATTGCTCCAGACTGGCCAGACCAGCACTGGTACCCTATCTTAAGGAACTTAGCTCAAGACCCACCATGGATTTTGCCTCAAATTCCGCACCTTCTGACTCAACAAAACAATCGGATCCTGCACGGTCAGCTCAAAACCCTAAACATGGTTGCATGGCAGATTCATTAGTCAAACAGGCAACACCTCTCTCTAAAGCTGTCATGAATGTCATTTTGGAGGCCAGGAGGCCTAGCACCAGGAAAGCTTACTCAGAAAAATGGAAGAGATTCTGCGCCTGGAACCAGGCTCAAAACCTTGACCCTCTTGTTCCAAACATTCCTCAGATTTTACAATACTTAACTGAGATGCTGGACAGAGGCCTATCCTTCTCATAAATTAAGATCCACGCCTCTGCCATTTCAGCACATTACAAGACTGATCCTCCTTTATTCTCTCATCCCTTGCTAAAACAGTACCTCAGAGGGGCTAAAAACATAAGACCGCCCCGGAGAGCACCAACACCAACTTGGGACTTCAATTTAGTTTTGGAAAAACTAACCCTGCCACCTTTTGAGCCAGCCAATACAGCCGATCTAAAATTTTTATCATGGAAAACAGCTTTGCTCCTAGCAGTAATTTCAGCACGAAGAGTCTCAGAGCTACAGGCATTAATGGCAGTGGAACCTTTTATAATTTTTCATCAGGACAGGGTTTCTTTAAGGACAAACCTTACCTTTATGCCAAAGGTGGTATCTAGTGTGGCTCTTAACCAAACCATCCATTTGCCAACTTTTTATCCAAACCCCCAGAATAAAGGGGAGAAACTTCTGCATTCTTTGGACATACACAGGCAGCTACGCTTCTACTTGGACAAAACAAAAGCTTTCAGGAAAACTGAGCAACTGTTTGTAGCATATGCTGCAGGATCACAGGGCAAGGCTATCTCAGAGCAGACTATATCCAAATGGATAGGACACTGTATACATTACTGCTACACACAGCATGGAAAATCAGTCCTAAATAACATTAGGCCGCATTCCACCAGAGCAACAGCCACTTCAACAGCCTTTCTCAGAGGAGTACCTACCAAGGAAATTTTGGAGGCTGCAACTTGGAGTTCAGTGCACATCTTTACCAAGCATTACCACCTGCCTCTGTACTCTAAATCCAGAGCAGGATTTGCCACTGCAGTTCTGCAGGGCCTCATAGCCAATCCTAACTCTTTATAGACCAGCCACCCAACCTTAGCTTTGGGATTCTACCCAAGTGTAATGACTGCAGCAGTGTAACACGATGAACATAGTACAGTTTTGTACCTACCATAAATGTAGATGCTCGAGTGTTCACACTGCTGCAGTCCAGGTTACCCTCCCTCCATCCCCTCTGAACTAGCTGAACTTATATATACCTTTCTATCCTATACAACCTTTGCGGTGTATTTGCTTGTAAATGAAGGTACTGTTGTTATTTTTATATGTATACTTTTTATTAGCAATATGTATTGCCTACCTACTTGGGGGGGCACCTGACATCTGGGGCAAGAAAAACTGAAGAAAATGGTGTCGGATGCATCTTATATACCCCTGGCGCACTGACGTCAGGGAAGAAGCGACAGCAACCGACGCCAGACCAAGACTTTGGAACTCTGGCCGACTGCGGGACCGCCTGACGGCAGGATAACCCAAGTGTAATGACTGCAGCAGTGTTAACACTCGAACATCTACATTTAGGGCAGGTACAAAACTGTACTATTCCGTTGATGGGCGGGCAGCAAGGCACTGAGGGGTGATGTTAAAGTCTGTAGACACATCACTGACTTCCCTTTGAGCATTGGAAGTACTAGTAGCATTATTTTTGGTTATAATGTCCATTTGTTGATGTAGGTTATCCATTCTTTGCGTTAACTGCATGCCAAGAGCAGTTAAATAGCCTGTATCTGAATTCCCTTCGTTCTGCGCAGTCCTAGATGATCGTTGGGAGGTATTCAAGTCACTGCCTGATGCCATGACAAACTGCTGAAGTTACAAAGACCAACTGAAGAAAAACAAGTAAACAGGGATAATACCTCACCAAACCAAAAGGCAAGAAGGCACAAAAAAGTAGATAAAAGAACTTGATAATTTATTTGTAAAAATAATAAAATAAACGTGAGCGCTTTCGTTTAACAAATGTAAACTTCATCAGACAAATTAATAAAATCAGTCTGAAATTTAAATAGTACTGCTCGTATGGTGTCAAAGGATGAAGATTTTGAGTTGGAATGTATTAATTTGAAACAAATGTTCCTGAAAAGGGGGCATACCTTTAGAGTTAATCACCAGAATAGTAAAAAAGGTCACAAAAAAGAAGGAATCAGGTCACTTTAGACTGATAGTTAATAGCAATATTTTGGAAAGTGACTATTTGATTTGCGAATCCAGTTTGTTTCATGTGAGACAGAATTCATGGACAGAAAATTGTTCACATAGAGGGGACATTGATTCTTTTGTTTGGAAGCTGTTTTACCTAACCATACACAGAATACCTTTTCAGATCAGAATACAAATAGAAGGAACAGTCATGTATTTTGAAATCTTTAACCATCACCTATAGTGCAGATTCTGACAGTTTAAGAAAGATTTTTCAGAAGAACTGGGACATCCTTATGGAGGATGTAGACATTAGGACCCAGTTAGGTGATAGGCCAACAATAACATACAGGAAGGGTAGAAATTTAAAATATCTCCTCAAGAGTGGACACCAGCTGCATGGGTACAACCGTTCAGGCACATTAAAATGTGGAACATGCAATTGGTGTCATAAAATTTAAGTAGGTGATTCATTCATTATTAATAATCTGGAATACAGTATCAAAGGTAGATACAACTGCTCTTCTAAAGCAATAGTATATGTGACCTATGTCCAGTATTTTACACAGGTAAAACAGAGAGGAAATTTAGCCACAGGATCTATGAACATGTATATGCCATCAAAAAGAACAACTTGAATAATGCTTTGGCGAGACATATTCATGCCAACACTGACCACAATTTTAAATTTATGGCCATCGACCATGTGGACATAGATGAAAAGAGACCACGGGGTGTCCATTTGGAATCAAAAGAACTAAAATGGCAGGTTTTATTGAGAGCAGACAAGTGGCCAGGCATCAATGAAATAACTTCCGTCACACCTGTTTTAAAACTCAAAGCCCTAGAAAGAAAAAAATATTTGAAGGGGCAGTAAGATATTTAATATGAATAAATAGTATAAAATCATTTCCTATTGTAGGGACATTTATGTATGTGTGTGTGTGTGTACAGATATGTATATATATATATATATATATATATACACACACACACACACACACACACACACACACACACACACACACACACACACACACACATACATACACATTTTTTGTAACATCTATAAGATGATGTGTATTCTGTATATCCTAGATGCATTAAGAACAGCATTTATGCATTTATTTATTCATTGACATATGATTTATGTACAACAGTTTGGCACAATTAGAAATGTTTAAAATTTTTTATGCATACATATATATATATGTTAGAGAGCTTCCGTTTATTATGGGACATGAGGGGTTAATTTTCTTGACATGTCAGTGGTTTCATCCAATCAGAAAGTAGGGTGCACTACTTAAATTTCAGATTGATTTTATTCATTTGTCTGATGAAGTTTACATTTGTTAAATGAAAGCGCTCACGTGTTTTATTTTATTATTTTTACAAATAAATTATCAAGTTCTTTTATCTAGCAACTTTTTTGTGCCTTCTTGCCTTTTGGTTTTGTGAGGTATTGTCACTGTTTACTTGTTTTTCCTTCAGTTGGTCTGTTTCTTCAGCAATGCGCAGAATTAGTTGAGGATGGCATCAGTTATACTCAGTCAGATGCAGCAAATTTGCTGGCTGATAAATTCAGCTCAGATTTTAACTCCCTATCACCCCCACTCTCCCCCCAGGAAATACTCTCCACCACTTCCCGCCAATTGTCACTAAAGAACAGATTGACTGTGTACTCTCTAAAGCTAAAAACTCCGCTTTGATGGGGCCCAACAATATGCCAAGTTACCTCTTAAACATCTTCAATCAGGACTTATCAGGCCTATTGGGATCTCTGGTTAACTACAGCCTCCGGATTGGCTTTGTCCTGGTAGAGTGGAGGATGGTAACGGTCATCTCTCTGCACAGAGGGGGAGCAACAACTGACCCAGGTAATTACAGATCCATAAGTTTGACTGGTGTATATAAGACCATGGAAAGAATAATCATGGACCTGATAAATGACTTGGGAAACCTCCAGCCAATGGACCCAACCCAGTTTGTCTTTGTCAAGGGCAGGTCATGCGTACTAAAAAAGTCACTTGTGCCATGGATGAGGGTAAAGCAGTGCAAACTGCCTAGCTTGATCTGGCCAAGATATGTGACACAATCCCACACTCAGATATTATTGTTTATAATATCTAACAAACACACAAAACTGGGCATAAATCTCTGCATCACCAAGTGGATGACCAGTTGGCTCATAGACAAGGACACACATGGTTAAAGTGAGAGAATCCATATCCAACAAAAGGCCAGTTACTAGTGGTGTTCCACAGGGCTCAGTGCTGGGATCACTCTTTTTCGGAATTTGCTTCTCTGAAGTCGAGACTAATGTGGATGGCCAGTAGATGACAAAGTTTGCCAATGACTGCAAGCTGGAACAATCACCAAATTCCCCCAGTGATGTAGATATCCTTTAGGAGGGTCTAAATCAGACATATGATTGATACCAAAGCCTAAAACTAAATGCGAAAAAATCCATTATCATAAACTCTGGGAAGCCAAAGGCCCCTCCCTATTATAACCTTAATAGCACACTCCTAAAAGTAGACTCGAAGGTGAGAGATCTAGGTACTCAGATAGTAGCCTGAACTTTGACACGCCATGTGTTCCACAGTGAAGAGGAAGTTGTTATATGTGGTACAGCTTATAAGTAAAAGTATGGCATCCAAATCCAAGGAAATTATAGTCCTAATGTACTCGGCCCTCATTAGATCAGTAATCGAGTATAGTGCACCATTTGACATGTATTTGACTAGTCACTTACAGCTGGAGCAACCCCAGATCACAAGTAATGGTGTGAACATGTCCTATGCGGCTAGACTAAAAGCCCTCTCCCTTTACTCTGCCTTCTACCGACTGTTAAGGGTAGACCTGTGCTTTACCCTACAGTCACTCACAAATCCAGCCCCGATGGAGCTGCTATACATCCACAAGAGAAACAGCACAAGGTCACCTGATCTAGGGATCGTAGTCAGTGATTCAAACAAAACATGCTGGAAAGACAGATGCGTCACAGATACTACCATTTTTTTGGAACAGGCTTCCTATTCATGTTAAACAGAGTCCTTTTCTAGCTCTCTTCAAAAGCAACATGGATCAATGGATAGGGAATAGCAAATTCATACCTAGGGTAACGCCTGTGTCTCTGACAAATACTCAAGGCATATGCACAAACATGCCATCTTCTTTCCCCTTGGGGCCACATATTGGCTAAAATCAGGTTATACTGGCTAGGCTTATATCAACCTATCCAGAGTGCTAAAATTCAAAATTATGACATTATAGGCCCTACTTCCACTTCTGGTTCCTTAGACTGTGTTTCTGGGTCTCAAACGATGTATGTCATCACATTCCAGTTCTCAAGGACCACATATGCATCTCAGATATGAGGCAGGGGTTCCCAGTACTAGTTTACCTCCTTATCCTTTGTATTAACTGCTGCATCTTGTGTTTTCACAGATTACTGGGCCTTAACAAGTTATTACTGAGTACAGGGCATTTGTTTCTACTCCTGTCTGGATGATTTTCTCATTCACACATGCTGTCGCAGGGGAAGGTGACCCAAACCCTCCATTTCACCAGTGCCTTGGGTTTTCTTTCATCATTCTCAAGTCCACATTTACTCCTTCCAGTTAAATGAGATTTTTGGGGCAGTCCTGGATTCTAGCTGCAAGAAGACAGTCTTCTTCCAAGAAAAGATGAAACACTATGCAAACTTCTTCCACAGAGTAGTACTAGATGAGAAGATATCAGCCAGAGGATGCCTCAGCGCATTCGTTATGTGGCTTCCACTTTTGTCAGGGTACCGTTGGCAAAGATTCATATGAGAAAGCTCCAGTGTTACCCAAGATCCATTTGGAGCCAACACTCGCAGTCTTTGACAGAGAGATTTCCTGTCATTCTGTGCATATCCCACTAACCAATGTGGTGGTCTGCCCAGGTCAGGCAGAAATTGGGAATGGCCATCACCCAAGAACCCCACAAATAAGATGTACATGTGCCTTGGACCTGAACGGGGGTGAGGAGTCATAACTGTCAGAGCCTCTCAAGTTTTGAGGCCTGTTGTTTGCAGCCTAAAGAGTGAAACACACATGTAAAAGAGGTGATGACTTTGGTGCTCTTACCCAAGACCTGCAGGTTATGGTGGGCAACACTTCAGTAATGTGGTATATCAAAAACTTTATGGAGTTTTGTATCATACCCTTTGTGCAGGCAGGCCATGACTGTCTTGAAAAGTAGCACTTCAGTCCTAGATGACCCTAAAGGCTATCTGCATTATTCTCATTTGAAATCAGTTCAGAGGTGGACTAGTTAAGCAGGTCAGGGGCAAATCCACACACTGGATTTTACACAGATATATTTTCATTCAGTTGGAGTACAAGTATTGTGTCCCAGAAATAATGCAAGACAGACAGAGAAATTCTGCTCAGGAGTACTATACAAGTACTCTTGGGCAGTGGATGCCTTCTCCAGTTTGATACTTCTTATGGTAAGTCTTTCTACCATTTCAACCTGCCTTCCCTTGTGACTCTCACTGACATGCCTGCTACCTGTTAAGATGCTTCTTAAAAAGTAACCTTACACTTGAAACCAACCAGGAAAAGAATTGCTACCCCATGGGACTTAAAACTGTGTATTGGAAAATCTGATCCAGTTACCCTTTGAGCTTGTGCCCACAGTTACTCTAAGATTTCTAACTTGGAAAACAGCCTTGTTGGCAGCAATCCCATCAACAAGGTGACAACCAGAACTTCAAGCTTTGATATGTAAAAAGACATTTTTAATATTTTACAAGACGGTGTCATCCTAAGAATAAACCCTTCTTTTATGACCAAACTAATCACAGAACTTAGTTTAAACCAACTCATTCAGCTACCTTTTTTCTTCGCCATTTTTTTAATTTGTTTACTTGTACTATGTTGACAGAGTTCATCCCACCAGGCCAGCTACATTCCCTGGATGTACATAGGCAGCTGAGATATTTATTCCTATAGAACATAGGCTACTGGAAGTTCTAGTCAGTTTATGTTGTCTTTTGCAACAGGTAGGAATGTAGCCAGGCAGGTAATTTCCTAATGGCTGGCCCATTGTTTCATTTTCTGTCTTGCTTCAAGAGGTATGAAAATACACAAGTAAAGTAAATTCATTAAAAAAATCCTTTGGTGGAACAACAGAGTTAATAAGGTACACACTCAGAAGGAGAGGTACAGTTTGGCTATCAAAAAATTAGCTTATTGCTCAGGCTTTATTGTATTGAGAAATGAAGGCATGACTACAACTAAAATGACCCAATGTTTGGTTAGAAGCTTTGCAGGACCCCAGAGTTATGGCCTTTTGCTTCTGTCAAGCTGCAATAGCAATTGAGTCCCCTAAAAGAAAGTGCTTCTTGGCAGAAGCATGTGCAAAAGCTAATCTATACAGACGTAGACGAATAATGTTGGAGGACCCTTACTCCAGTGAGGGTGCTTATTGTGCGCATCAGCTGCCAGGGCAGGGTGTAATGCCACTACCAAAAGCCCTTTGGTACAAGTCTAGATTAAGTTAAGTATTCCTTGTATATGTATGAACTTAGCTTGTCTCAGAGGCTAAAAGGCATATTAAGGTATTCCTTAATAACACTAAAAAACAGAAAGGGATAATTGGTGAATGTATGTTAGCAATAAACAGTGAAGCAGTTACCAAGGCACAGGATTTAGCAAATGTCATTTAGAGACATTTTGTGCAGACTTCAGTGTAAGGGAAGAAATATGTCAAAGTGCTGCTGTAGAGACGTGGGGAAGCAAATGTTGTGAGGTAACTGTGGGCACACCTGCTGCTATTAGTAAAATAGAAAACTTAAGTTGCAAAGGACTACAGTGTTCCTCGCGATTTCTTAAATAAATTAAAGAACAGTCAAATTACACTCTCTTCAGTCTTACTAAACAAAACATTAGCATGTACTTATGTCCCTGACCTGTTGTGACAGTTTGTAGAGGTACCAGTTCACAAAGTGGGATCAGAACAGAGACCCACAATTTAAGAGCAATGAGCCTTTCTAGTAGTCTGCTTTACTTCATTGAGAGACCCGCAGTGGAGCTTATCCAGAATGAGGCAGCAGAACACCTTCTTTTACATACAGCAGTATGGGTTTTTAAGGGTAAAACTTGATTTCTAAATCTTGTGACATTCTTTGAAGATGTAGCAGCTCTTGATGAAGGACTGGCCAGTGCATATTGCTCATCATAACCTTGGGAAAGCTTTTGGCAGAACGTTACATGAGGGAGTAATTGACATTTTAAAAGTATTAAATGTCAATTGGAATATAATACAATGTGTAAAGCACCAGGGAGAGCATGCAGACTCCTCACAGTGACTTGATAGCCCCTGTGGAGCTCATCACGTAGTCATTTATGTAGACAGTTGTTCTCAACTGTCACAGTGGGAATAGGCTGTAGACAATCAAGATATGCTGCTGATTGCATACTTTTTACAGATTCAGTAACTTTTTAAAGATTCAGTAAAAAATGCTGAAGGTACTCCATGATGGTATACAGAAAGTGTACAACTAGTGCATTAGTAATGACTTTGTCTTCCATGTCCGTTATCATTACATCATAAGACTTGACAAAAAGAACATATTCTGACCACTGAATAAGTAATTAAATCATTAAAAAATTATCACAAAGTGAATGTTCAAATCTTAAAGAATATCACCATCACTAAAGATGTAAAGTGCACTGGTAGTCAAACATTTAATTTTGACACTTGTGTATATACCAGCGTCACAAACGTTTAACCTGTCTACTGCTTGGGATGGTAAAGCCGTGATGGGGTTCAGATGACTTCGGATCAATTAGCAACCCAGGCAACTGACAGAGTTGTCTGTATGGTCTTGCATGTCTTAGGAGCAGGGAGTGAGACAGTGGTGGTATAGGCAAATTTCTGTTAGAGCCTCGATGTCGGTCAAGGTTTAGGTCATTTGCTGCTCTGGGAGTGTGGGAATGCCAGTGAGGTAGTGCTGCCTGCCAGCCTTACAATGTAATAGCTGGCAGCATGCCAAGGATCAAAAAAAGTTAGGCTTATTTAGTAATCTATCTAATACCGTAGTGCTTGTTTAATCCCTCTAGAAAGCTCACTGCACCTTACTTATCTGACCCCTTGCAAGTTTTGAATACAGTGCCATGCTTTGTAAAACAGTAGGATTGGAAATTCTGAACTGTTCGGAAGAGCTTTTATTTGAAAGTCTGTGCTTGGAACATACCAGTAGGTGATCTGAAACCAGATCAGGTGATCTGTTATTAAATATAACTATCAGTAATGGAAGAAATACAGGTACATTACACAATGCCTTTAAAGATCATGTAATAAACTTCCCTTGCAGTCATAAGTCACTTGGTCGTTATCTTAACTCAGAAGTGGTATGTGAAATAGAAGGTATCAGCATGTGTATGTGGCAGTCTGACTTTTTGAAGACCAATAGATTGTAAGCCTGACAATCAAACCTTTATTCCATTGTATATGACAGTTAACTTTAACCATTGGCAAATCAAACATTAATTACATTTTTTGGTCTCTTGCCCCACCCCCACTGTGACCATCTAGGCTCCCCACCAGCTGCCCCATTCAGCCCATTTGTTCCCTACTGGAGGAAAGGTCTTAGGCCAAGTCATTCTCCTCAAGTGTGAGAGTCCGACGCCAGGGGCATTACTGTTCCTTCATTAATGATTTTGTCCTTAAATTCCTAACCTCGCTGCTGCTACTCCCCCATGATGCTTGCACTGTGGGATATACATGGGCTTCCACTCATGCCACCCTGGCTGCATGCTGTGTGCACTGCTTAGGCAAGTACAGTTATCATGATTCTTCTTCGTATGTCAGCCATGGCCTTTATCTTCAGGGTAGGCAAGCCAGAGTTAACTACTCCACTCATTCTTCCTGCAAACCAACCTCTCCAGCATCCAAGCTGCTAGTCAGACTCGAATAAATCTGGGTGCAGTTAGGTTTTTCTTTCTAATCCATGGAGCTGTCAAATATCAGACTACAGAGGCATGATTTATGAGCACAGTTGTAAAATAAACATGAAGAATTTGTTCCAAGACTGTCAGTGTCTTCTTGTACTTCCTAGTAGTTTTTTAAATTTGATTTTTTAATTATAGGAGGATGATGTGTAAATGAAATTAAATCGCTTTGTGATTTAAGTGTATATGAAAGCTGTGGCTCATGAGCTACATTTTTAACCTTTTCCTTCATAAATGTTTTGTAAAGCGGCACATTGGCAGGGTATAATGCCATCTTTCAGATGATTTGGACATTGATTTTTTTTGGCATTTCATTATCATGTATTTAGCTGATCAAAAACACTATATAATTTAACACAAGATAAATTCCAGGGACCTCACAGATGATAAAAAACGTATATTCCAACACCATCTTCCAAAAAATGAAGAAAGTAAAGAATAGGGTATAGTTTAAAATCGGCAAATAAATAAGCACGCTTGACCTGTACAGAGGTCATCTCCAGACTAAGCAATCAGTCAAATCACATTACTTTTATAACTATCACATACCACAGCATCCCAGAGTAACATTCTTTAAACATTTTTATAATTAAAGATCCATTTAATTCAAGAAATACACTTGCATTTAATTTGATCTGCCATTGCACTTCCATATATTCTAATTCATCCTTCTTATTTCTAGTAAAGTTCTCTGAAGTACTATCAGTAACAAAAATGTGTTTTTTTTTAAATCTGGAACATTTCACTGAGTGCTTATGTAAGGCAATAGCTGAACTTTTACTTTTTTATAACATAACTGTGCTTGTAAATCCAGTTTCTTAATTTCTGTGGTTTTCACAACATAAGAGTACATCTCAGTTAATGTACATTTGCTGTGTAAACAAAAAGGCATTACTTGAGCTTTTATTTTTTATGGACGGTGAGGTAAAAGGAACAAATAAACAAGAAGATCATGATGCGTTTTATAACAAAAGTTCAAATTCAGTGTTACAAAGAAAGTAAAATAAATCAATATCAAAACTAATGAACCACTGCTCCAACCGTTAGAAGGCGTTTATTAGAAAACAACAAAGCTTTCAAGCCACTCACTACTCATCAGTGTTACAACTAAAAAACATTCATATTCTGTTCCTATTTAAAACTAAATCCAGCCTATCGAAGTACTTGTCACAAACACATAACATAGAGCTTTATAAAATCACATAAAATAGTATCACATTACAGAGTAAAAGTCACATAAAGAAAATCAGTAATAAATAATGAACAATAAATAATAGCAGCCTACTAATGAAAATGTGTATATAAAAAGATATACACGAATACCTATATAAAAAGTGGTTTAACACTTTTTTTTTTTTTTTTTTTTTACATTGTCTAGGTAGTCTGTCCGCCCTGAAGAAATTAATCCATCTATATTCAATCAATTCTGTCCTGTTAACTAATTTACCACCACGTAAACCTAAGTGTACGGTTTGTAAAACTCTAAACTTAAACGTATGCCAAAAACTGTCATATGTTATATAATGCATTGGTTTCTACTTTTCTTCTACTTTCTGATAGATGGGATGCTATATGCTCTTTTAATTTCTGATTAGTCTTCCCAACAAAGAAACAACTGCATTTCTCATAATTAGCAAGATATTCTCACTTTAACAAGTTGCAAAAGTAGAAAATAAAAGGCAGAAAGGTGGCCAAAAGGACCAGTACGGCAAAAAAGCAGCATCAAAAGTAATAAACCACTGGTCCAACCGTTAGAATATGTTTATCAGAAAACAACAAAGCTTTCAAGCCACTCACTACTCTTCATCAGTGTTACAACTAAAAGACATTTACTTCCTATTTAAAACCAATTCCACCCTATCAGAGTACTTATTATTGCTTTTTTGCCATTTTGGTCCTTTTGACCACCTTTCTGCCTTTTATTTTCTTCAAGAGACTGTTGGTTTGTTTGTTGGCACGTTTGGATATCCTTCTATATTCCAGCCTTTTATTGGAATGCAGCCTGAAAATTCCTCACGCAAATTGCAACGACTCCTCTCTGTTGCAGAGAATCCATTTGTATCGTTATTCACCTTGAGGAATGATGAGTCAGTTTCGGACCCTACAAAGAATGGTGAGAAACAAGTACTTTTAAAGAAGCTCTCTGAATTAGAAACACTTGATGCTATGTTGTTCTATCTCAACTTCATTCTTAATGATTGGGTTCGGAACCGATCCTATGTTCTGACTCGGCCGCATTCTAAAGCTCGAGGTCTTCCACTGGCTAGTGGCTGCATCTATACCCCCTCATGCTGTATTGAAGCTCCCCAGATCTCGTTTGCCGCTAAACAGATCGGAGACTTCCATTTTGGCTCTGGCTAAGTGTTCAGCATTTTATTACCTTATTGTTAGGAAATAATTTTATTTTTACTTGTGTTTAGTTAGTTTTAGCTTTCTTCTAGTTATCAGCTAATTCGTTGCTGTTTATTGCTTAAGGCTGTCGTTTTTCCTCGTTTGGCCTTGTTTTTTCCCTTTCCCATTTAATTTCTATATCTATTATAAAAAAAAAAAATAAAATAAAAAAATAAAATAAATAAATAAATAAAACTAACTTTAAAAGGCATAAGCCCGTTTAAGTTAGAGGGCTGCAGTGGGCCTTTTTTAGTTAGACATATTGTTGTGAATTGTTTGTTTCTCCTTCCCACTGTTGAAGAAGGAGCGTCAGTATGTTTAAGTGAGAGGATTTACCTGTTTACGTTCCGTTTTACTTAGAGGGCATCTTATTGTTCTTTCTACTAATAATTTTGATCTCCTTTACTGGATTTCTGTAAAAAAAAAAAAATGTTTTTTTCTGTAGTTATAGTGTGTGC
Source organism: Protopterus annectens (assembly GCF_019279795.1). Taxonomy (NCBI): domain Eukaryota; kingdom Metazoa; phylum Chordata; order Ceratodontiformes; family Protopteridae; genus Protopterus; species Protopterus annectens. The sequence goes on along the minus strand of NC_056731.1, from coordinate 786,924,693 downwards.
TTGCTCGTAGTTTTAAGCATGTCTAAGGAGCATAACATAACCAGGCCTTCGGTTTTAAAAAATGTACTAGATGCAACCAGAAGATGCCTATTTCTGACTCTCATACCATTTGTGTTTACTGCTAGGGAGCAGTACATCTTCAAGAGTCTTGCTCAATCTGTCACTCTTTTAGCTCTAGAGAGCTGTTAGAGTGTAAAAATAAATTGATTGTGAGAGGTCTGTTGAAGTCCCCCTTCTAAGAATCTCTAGGAGAAGGTCAGGGTACTTCAGGATCAGTGAAATCTCCTTCATCCAAATCGGACAAGCCCACAAAAAGATCTCCCTTTTCAGAACAGTTGGAGCCGGCTAAAAAGTTGAGTAAAATTGCATCTCCGGCTGAAACTACTTCAGAACCGACAAAAACTGCTTCATCGGCTCCACCTTTATCAGTCCCAGTGGAGTTTGAACTCAGGAGCCAGTAGCCCAGAATTGGAGCCGGTTACTCCTGTATTGCGATCACCTATTTTACAATCAGTAAGATCTCCTACCCTTTCCTCTAAGTCCTCCAAAAGCTTTTCGGACGATGAGGTGGATAAGCTGGCACGTAGGCTTCTTAAGACTCTGGTGCTGGCTAAACTTTTTTCTGCTCCAACACCTAGAGATTCGGAGCCAACCATAACCATTCCACCGACTTCTATTCCTCCGAGCCAGCCATGGTCCACGGAGCTGGAATGCTTGGAACCGACTGATGGGGATCCATTGGTGCTGAGAACCATCTTGGTCTCTTCAGAACTGACATCTGCTCCGACTTCCTCAGTTTTGTCCGAGGAGTATAGGAGCCAACGCTGTCCAGTCGGGTCTGGGGGAGGGTGTTCGGATCGGATAGTTATCAGATTCGACCCTGCCTCTTGGGGCTTTGGTGCAGATGAGCTCAGCTCCTACATCGGCTTTGGAGCTGACCCCCTTGGTCCTGGGGATTTCTTCTAGCTCCTCAGAGTCGGAAGTATCTTTGGATCAGGGGAGGGGGGGGGGCTTTTGAGCTGATGAGGAAGGTGCTGTCTCCTCAGACAGCCCCACTCAAGGGTTCCAGCTTTCCTCCCCCTAAGGCACCAGTGTCTGTCCCTGTACCCACGCCATCCACAGACCAGCAGAGACCCTAGGCCTCAGGGTATCTCATCAGGTAATACCCTTCTGAAGAGGTCCCTCGAAAGAGACTTTCCAAGAGGAAGCATTTGGACTGCCCTGAGGACTCAGTCACCTTGGACATAGACCTCAGTGAGTTGATGGTTCCCCACGGTCGACTTCGGAGGATGTCTCCTTCGCAGACATCCTATAAATCCTTAAGCAGAGAGGCAGCTGGAAGCCCATCAACCCTTCTGATGAGGAGTCTGTTTACCTGAAGGCCTTTGGGTCTCCCCCTTCAGCCACTTGCGTGTCTCTGCCTTTCAATGAACTTATGCAACTAGTTAGTCGAAAGGAGTGGGAGTCTCCAGATGCAGTGGACCCTGTACCTAGGAAGCCAAATAAGTTTATCACAGCCCCCTCAGATAAAGACTTCTTGACCAAGGGTGTTTCTGTAGATGCTAGGGTGGTGGCAGCTGCCACCAAAAATGAACTTTCGGAAACAATCCTCTACTGTCTATCCACCGAACAAGGAGTCCCATATGATGGACAGATACAGGAAGCTCACGTTTACTTCAGTGACTTTTGCACTCAGATCGCTGAACTGTCTGATGCGTTTTACAAGGCTGCAAAGAGATTTACTAAAGGACCTAGGCGATGCTCTCTAAGGTTCAGTAGCTGCAGGGATGTCAGACAAGGTTTCCTCTCGGCTTTCCACCTTAAATTCTGTGCTCAACTCCTCCATGAGGCTCATTTCTTATGCAGTAGATGGAGAGAGCAGAGCAGTGGGTTCTGAAATACCCCTAAGGAGACATTCCTGGATGCGCTTATGTGACTTTGCAGAACCTTTCAAATCTTCCTTTATCAATGCCCCATTTGACGGCTTGTCCTTGTTGGGGCCAAAAGTCAAGGAGATGCTAACCAGGTGTGAACAAGAAGGAAAGACTCTCTCTGCCATCGGAGTCTGCTTTTCCGTACCTTCTACACCTTATCCAAAAGGCCAGAAGGGGGGAGATGTGGTTCTGTAAATCCCAGACAGTTTTCCAGGACACACATGGTGACTCTTCCCTCAGGGTCAGAGGGGGAAGTACAAATGGAAGACGCAATCCTCACGGCAGAGGGGGCCTGCAGAACCCGGGCGACAGAGATTCCTTCCATGGTCGACCCTTTAAGCGCTCCTGAAAGTAGGCCCCTCTGTCCATCTCTGGAGGCAGTGGGGGGGTGCTTATCCTTATACCTAAAAGCCTGGCTGGAATTAATAAAAGACAAATGGGTGCAAGAGATCATATCCAGAGGATAAGCCATACCATTTTCTGTTCCCATCCCAAACATAAAGAAAGCCCCGGACGTTCCACTCAGTCAGAGGGATCAAGGAACTCTAGAAATTCAAAAGTTGCTAGACAAATGAGTCATCCAAAGAGTCCCTGCAGACCAAATAGGATCCGGAACTTATTCAGTGTTCTATTTGCTACCAAAAAGAACAGGGGACTATAGACCAGTTTTGGACCTCAGCAGATTAAACGAATCAGTAAAAAAGACCAAGTTCCGGATGGTAACACTGCAGTCCATTCTTTCCATCTTGAGAAAAGACATTTGGATGTGCTCCATAGACCTCCAGGATGCGTACTACCACATAAAGATGGACAGGCCATCCAGGAGTCCTCTGCGCTTCAGGTTGGGAGCCAATCATTACCAGATGTTCTTCGTGTTTCACTGTTGCAGTCATTACTTTTGGATTATCTGCTTGCAGTAGCCCTCAGTCGGCCTGATTAACAAAGTCTTGGATACTGCATCGGTTGCTATCCTTTCTTCCATGACATCAGGTCGTCAGGGGTATAAAACTTGCAGTCAATGCCATTACATCAGTCTTTCTTGCCGTGCGGTGCCCAAAGCAGAAGCAGTTCACAAGTGCCAGTCGGCCGACTCCTGAAATTTTAGTTTTCGAGTTTCAGAACCGAAGTCTTCAACTAAAGCTAAGTACCCCGTTGGGGAAACTTTTTCTTGCTCCTTACTGATGTCAGTAAAAGTTAATAATTGCATTACTTGTGGAAAGCAAATACCTCATAAAGATTTTCATTCATACTGTATTCCTTGTCTAGGCCCTGATCACGACGTACCTTGCTGTCGGTTTTGTGCTTTATTTAATCAGCACACTGTCCGTCGTCGGTATATTTTTGCCTGTAAATATTTCAGTTCTCGGTTTAATTATCCAGAAGTGTCGTCGGTTAGCCATCCGACTACCGGGATTTTGAAAAAACGCAAAGATAAAGACAGAAAGTGGCCGCCGAGGTCCAAAACTGCCGACGACGCTTCTCCTAAGCCAGACACCAGTTCGCCGGTACTCAGTGAGGCGCTTTCGCAGCCCCTGATACCGGCTACTTCTGATTCGCAGGCCTCTACTGCGACCCACTCTGAGTCCGGTATGCCACGAGATGCTTCAACTATGGAACCCGCAGATGTCTCTACCTTGGATGGGTCCGGAGCCACTGTGCAGGCACCAGCTTCTGAGGGTGTATTCAAGCCTACAGACTTGCATATTAAACTGACGCCTCCTTCTTTATTTAGGCCTAAATCTCGAACCATGCCTAAAAAAACGACGCCCAGGCCACATGCTCAGGCTTCTATGCCTAAAAAAGAAATGATAAGAATGGCTGAAGATCTTATAACTCTAATCAGGAGAAGCCAACCTCCCCCTTCTAAGAGACCTAGAACTGAAGTTGTTTATGAATCTTCTGACCAGGATTTTGATTTTTCTAATCCTTCTGATGATCTGGATTTGCCCTTATCTACTTATGAGGATTCTGATGCAGAGGACTCTATTCCATCTGCTTCCCCACCAGAGGATTTTTCTTTTGGTGAAACCTTACAAACTCTAAGGGAGCATTTCCACTGGTAAAGCCAGGATTTTTCTGATTCAAAAAAGAGGCTTAGGGATTTCTTACTCCTGCCTCAGCATAGGCATTTAGCTGTTCCTCCTGCACTAGACATTGATGATGCTTTTTCGGAATCTAGTTTGGCCCCTGATTCTTTGCCTCCTGCTCCCAGAAAACCTGACAGATATTATAGGGTTCCTGATTCACACAAGTTCCTTTTTAAAAATCCTATTGCGGATCCAGAGACTATTTCACAGGGACCCAAGGGCATTAAGACTTCTACTGCTAAAAATCCTACTCCATCTGATAGAGACTCCAGGGAGCTGGATAGATGGGGTAAGAAGGTTTACACTTCTGCAACCTTGGCCATTAGGGCTTTAACCTGCCAGTTTCATATGTTAAAGTATCAGCAACATGTTACTGGATTGCTTAAACAGAAAATTATGTTGATTTCTGACTGTGCGGAAAATAAAGAATTACAGGATTTAATGCATTCTGCTGAACAGGTTGGAAAACATACTTTGCAATGTGGATTTGATTCATTAGAGGCCTCTTGCAGGGCTGCTGTTACTGGTTCTGTGCTCAGAAGGCATGCTTGGCTTAAGGAGCAATCTTTGCCTGATCATGTTAAAGCTAAATTGTTGGATGCTCCCTTAAATCAGGACCGCCTGTTTGGCAACAAGGCTGAGGAAGTTCTTAAAAAGATAAAAGATAAAGCTAAATCTATGCAAACTGTTAAAGATTTCTTACACGTTCAGCCTCCTAGATTTAGTTGGCACTGGCCCTCTAAGAATTGGTCCTTTCCAGCCCATTCCAGGTCTTCTCAAGCCAAACCCAGACACAGCAGAAACCCCAGGTTTCAGTCCCAGGGGACACACAAGACTAAGCAGTGGGGGGGTTTCTGCACCCAAATCAGGGAGTAGTAAGACTCCCCCATATGGAAAACTGTCTCAATGACTTGCTTTTAAAACATCCAAGCACTTCCCAACTGAATGCTCCCTTAGGCGGAAAGATTGGTCTTCAGGCCAAAAACTGGGAACTCATTACCCAGGACAAATGGGTTTTAAATATAGTGTCCCAAGGATACAGATTTCACTTCCACACCTTACCAACACCAAGCGGGTGGCCAGACCTACCCCCAAATCAGTGGGCAGAGGCCCAAAATCAAGTACTCTCTCTCTCTTAAGCATGGGGGCTATTCAGTTGGTACCAGAAGAGGAAAAGGGACAAGGTTTCTATTCAAGACTTTTTCTGGTACGCAGAAAAGGCAATACATGGTGTCCTATCATGGACCTTTCTACTCTAAATACCTTTCTGGTGATTTCAAAAGTCAAGATGCAGACTCTTCACCAGCTGCTTCCTATGCTAGGCAAAGATGCATGGTTGGCAACACTAGACTTAAAAGAAGCATACCTGCACATCCCTATCAGGGAGTCTTGCAGAAGATACCCAAGCTTCAAAGCAGGCTACATGCACTATCAGTTTTCTGCACTGCCCTTTGGCTTATCTACTGCGCCCACGGTATTTACAAAGTGCCTAGCTCCAGTCATTCCATTCTGCAGGCAAAGAAATATTCAAATATGTCCATACCTGGACGATTGTCTAATTCAGGCAGAAAGCCAGGACATACTTTTAAATCATTTGGCCTTTTTTCAGAGGGTACTGACTTGTCTGGGGTACACCATAAATGAAAAGAAATCATGCCTGGTACCCTGTCAACAATTATATTCCTGGGAGCAGGCTTGAATACAACTTCCCAGATGGCTTTCCTCACGCCAGAGAAACGGAATCATTTGACAACCTACTTCAAGCAAGTGGCCACAAAAACCCAGTTTATCTGCAGGGCAAATACTGCAAGCCTTGAGGTTCATGGCCTCCTGCATTCTTCTAATTCCATATGCAAGGCTGCATATGAGGAAACTGCAGTGGTTTCTTAAAAGCCTATGGTGTCAACATTCACAGGATCTAGAAGCTATGATTCCTATCATACCTTGCCTACGCCTAGAGTTCCTTTGGTGAGCAGAGGCCTGCCACCAAAACAAGGGACCACCATTCACACTACCCCCTGCCACCCAAACCTTAACAGATGCATCATATTATGTATGGGGTGCTCACCTGGCAGGGAAGTGCATTCAGGGCAAATGGAACCCAAGTCAAATGCACCTACGCATAAATCAAAAGGAAATGTTAGCTGTACAGAATGTTCTAACAGCCTTCAAGGACCACATTCTTCCAGGGCAACTAATGGTAAAGTCTGACAACACCATGGTCATGTGGTACATAAACAAGCAGGGCGGTACACACTCTTACCCCCCCCCCTGCAGACTAGCCATGGCATTGTAGAACACAGCCTTGAGCTACCAAGTGAATCTACAAGCTCAGTTCCTGCCAGGAAAACTAAATACACTGGCAGACGGACTAAGCAGAAACCTCATGGACCCACACGAGTGGAAGCTGGAACAAAGGATTTTCAACATGTTGACAAGCAGATGGGGGAGCCCAGTTATAGACTCGTTTGCCTCCCCCCAGAACCATCAGTTGGACAAATTTTGCACAAGGATTCCACACAAACTAGCTGGGAAAGTGGATGCTCTATCCATCAGCTGGAAAAACCTATCACTTTATGCCTTTCCTTCTCTGCCTCTGCTCTCCAAGGTACTACTAAAGATCAAATGGGACAAACCAAGGATGATTTTAATTGCACCAGACTGGCCACACCAACAATGGTACCCCCTCCTGCGCAGTGTGTCACACTTGGCCCCATGGCACCTGCCTCAGACTCCTTCCCTGTTGTCTCAGCAGGAGAACCAGATTTTGCACCCTCAGCTGCAAACCCTGAACCTAGCAGCCAGGCTAATTACCTAATCTATCCTTTACCACCCCTCAGTAAATCAGTGATGGATATCATTTTAGAGGCTAGGAGGCCTAGTACTAGAAAATATTATGCTGCAAAATGGAAAATATTTTGTACCTGGAACCAATCTCAAGGAATGAGCGCAGCAGTGCCCAATTTACCTCAGATTCTACAATGTTTGACTGAGATGCTTCATAAGGGCTCGTCCTTTTCCTCCATCAAAATTCATGCCTCAGCCATTTCAAGCTCATTATAGCACAGAGCCTCCCCTTTTCTCTCACCCACTGCTCAAGCAGTTCCTCAGAGGGGCCAAAAAATTAAGGCCACCGAGGAGAGCTCCAACTCCAGCCTGGGACCTTAACTTTGTCTTGGAGAAACTCACTCTTCCTCCTTTCGAGCCAGCTGCTACTGCAGATTTATCCTTTCCTGGAAAACAGCTTTCCTTTTAGCAATCACTTCTGCAAGAAGGGTATCTGAGTTACAGGCCCTTACGGCAGTGGAGCCTTTCATAAGCTTTCATGCGGACAGGGTGTCCCTCAGAACCAATCCCTCCTTCATGCCCAAGGTGGTATCCAGTGTGGCTCTTAATCAGTCCATTAATTTGCCTACCTTCTTTCCTAACCCACAGAACAAAGGGGAACAGATACTGCACTCCTTAGATGTGCACAGACAACTTAGATTCTACTTGGACAGGACTAAACCTCAAAGGAAATCTGAAGAACTGCTGGTGGCATTTGCTGCATGGACAGAGGGGAAAGCTATTTCAAAGCAAACCATTTCAAAATGGATAGGCCACTGCATTCATTTCTGCTATAAGCACCATGGAAAACCTATCCCACAGGGCATCATACCCCATTCAACCAGGGCTGCATCTACCTCTACAGCCTTTCTCAGGGGCGTCCCTACAAGGGACATCCCAGAAGCTGCTGTCTGGAGTTCTGTACATACTTTCACCAAGCCTTATCATTTGCCAATGTTCTCTAAATCCAGAGGTGGTTTTGCCACTGCAGTCTTGCAGGGCATTATAGCTGGTCCTAATTCTATTTAAATTCCTCCTCCCAACCTTAGCTTTGGGAATCTACCCAAATGTAATGACTGCAACAGTGAAACATGAAGAACATAGTACAGTTGTGTACACTTACCATAAATGTAGATATTCGAGTGTGTTCACTGTTGCAGTCCTTGTTACCTTCCCTCCATCCCCCTTTCTTCTTTTGGATATACCTCTACTCTCACTTACTATGCTCAAAAAGCTTTTTGGTGTATTTGCTTTTTTGTTGGAGGTATATCCTTGTATTATAGATTTAATTGCTTCCCATTAGGGGGGGCACCTGACATCTGGGGCAAGAAAAACTGATGTAATGGTGTTGGCTGCATGTTTTATACCCCCTGATGACCTGACGTCTTGGAAGAAGGGACAGCAACCGACGCAGGACCCAAGACTTTGCTAATCAGGCCGACTGAGGGCTACTGCAAGCAGATTACCCAAATGTAATGACTGCAACAGTGACTACACTCTTAAGTGTACACAACTGTACTTTTCGAGTGCTGTCCTTTGGTCTCACTGCAGCCCCCAGAGTGTTCACCAAGTGCATGGCAGCAGTAACGGCTCGTCTGAGACGTCTAGGATTCCAAGTGTTTCCCCATCTAGATGACTGGCTCCTAACTCCCACCACCAAGCACCTACTACTGGAATCAAGAGACACCACTCTATCTCTCTGCTCTCACTTAAGAATCCCAATAAATGATGAAAAATCTGCTTTGTTGCCATTGCAGCATATCATGTTTATAGGAGCAGATTTAGACTCAATAAACATTAAGGCAAAATTTCCTACAGAAAAGAATCCTAGTTCTGAGACACCAAGTCTCCAACCGCCTCTCCAAAACAAAAGTACAGGTAAAAACAGTCTTGAAAGTCTTGGGAACCATGGCAGCAGCAATAACTTTAGTTCCACTTGCACGCATGCACATGAGAATTCTGCAGTGGATACTTTTCACCCAGGTGTCGTTAGAAGATTTACCCATGTCTCACCAAATTCTCGTAACAGAGACCTGCAAAAAGGACCTTCGCTGGTGGCTTCACTCTAGTCACGTGACATCAGGTCAGCCATTTTTTCCCCCTCATCCGGTAGCCACAGTGACCATGGACACCTCCCAGATATGGTGGAAGGCATTATCTGGGCAGGAAGGTTCAAGGGTCTATATTATTTCCTTGAATAAGCGTTCCATCAAACGTCTCTTCCTTGACCCTAAAACTGCAAACTTTCAAAATATCTAACCTCCACATAAGGGATTTCTTTTCCTTGGAAAGAAATTCCTTGTCCTATAAACACCAACAAATAACCACAAACACTACAAAGTGGGGGCTTCACAGCCCCCCAACTAAATATACCAACTCCGAGATCGCACTACAGTGGGGAAAACGGCAAACTGACGAGGATGGCCAAGCGATTTCTTTCCCAAGGAAAGAAATAGCTTATGTGGATGTTCGATGTTTTCAAATTTCATGATTTCAGGTTCGATGAAGAGGCATTCAATAGAGCACCTCTTTGAGGAAATAATAGGAACCCCAGTTAAAAGCATGTGGCATGATCATGAGACCCATTTGCACATCAATATCCTAGAGATGAGAGCGGTGCTTTTGATGTTTCAGGCACTCCAAGACGCTCTTCCATTGGGAACAATAGCAATACAGATAAGACATGTTGGTTGTCTGGTATATAAACAAACAAGGGTAACCGGGTCTTTGTCGAGAGGCCCTCAGATTATGGCAGTGGGCGATCTCCTCTCAACACTTTCACAGCAACACACATCCCCGGGAAGTCCAACGTGATAGCAGACAGATTCAGCAGAGTGATTCTCATGCCTCACGAGTGGTCCCTAAAACAAGAAGTAGCGGAGAGGATCTTCCGCAAATGGGGCCAACCTTGCTGCGATCTTTTTGCAACTCCCATGAATGCCAAATGCAACAGCTTTTCTGCCCTGATTCCCCCTCTGGGGAAGTCTCCAAGTAATGCACTTGTACATGATTGGCCTTCTGGGCTCCTTTATGCCTTTCCTCCCATTCCACTCGTACACAAAGTTTTCCAGAAATCCAACTTGTTGGGAAGCGAGTTGATCTCATTGCTCCATATTGGCCTCATCAGATTTGGTTCCCCTTCCTATGGCCTCATCTTCAGGTGGAGCTGTGGGTTCAGGACCCAGTTCCAGACCTTCTGACATGTGTCAGGAATGCTCCAACCTTGTCTTCGAACCCTCAAATTGACAGTTTGTCTGCTCCGATTCCGAATATAGCCAGGCTCCCTAACCTCCCTCATTCCATCAAGTATATCTTGATCGCTTCTCATAAAGCATGAACAAGAAAATTATACATCAGCAAATGGAAAAGGTTTTCTTCCTCGGCATTGACAAGACACAGTGATCCTTTCTATGCTCCAGTAACTTCTATCCTTAAATTTCTGGCAAAACTATTTAATAACGGCACAGCAGCAGCTACCATTCGTGTACATTTAGCAGCAATATCTAATTTCCATAGTGACTTTTGACCCTAACTTGATGTCACACAAACTATGCAAAGCCTTCCCAAAGGGTACTCATTTGTTAAGGCCACCCATAAAATCACCCTACCACCATGGGACCTAAATCTGGTTCTCTCCTGCTTAATCCTTCCTCCCTTAGAACCTGCGTCATCATGTGATCAAAAATTTTTAACATGGAAAACAAGCATGTTGGTGGCAATCACTTCTGCCACAAGAGTTTCAGCACTGCAAGCTTAATCGATTAAGCCACCAAGTATGATTTTTCATAAAGATAGGGTTTCTGTTCGAACAAACCCATCCTTCCTGCCAAAAGTATGTTCAGACTCTAATCTAAATCAGTCCATAGACTTACCAGTTTTCTTCCCAAACCATTGCAACACTGCAGAATATGAGCTTCATCAATTGGACGTAGATAGGCAATTACGTTTCTACTTGCATAGAACAAAAGATTACAGAAAATCTGATCAGTTGTTTGTGTCATACTCAGAAGCAAGGAAAGGTGCCCCTATATCTAAGGTCACTCTTTCAAAATGGCTCTCAGATTGTGTCACTTTTATATGTAAATCTAATAACTTGATTCTTCCCTTTTAAAGTCAAAGCTCATTCTACAAGAGCCATAGCAACTTTTCTGCCTTTAGAGCTACACTACCATTTGATAGCCTCTATGCTGCTGTGACTTGGGCAACATCCTCATACCTTTATAACTCATTACAAAGTAGATTTGGCCTCCAGGGACAGGGCCTCCTTTGGGTCCACTGTCCTGAAAAATATAATCCCATGAGCCACCCAAGAAATATGGTGCTAGGGACGCTGTCCCAACCAGTAAGAATGAAGGCGAGATAGGACAACGTAACATAAAGAAGTTATGTACTAACCATAACATTTCATGTTTGTTGTCCATCTTGCCTTCATTCTTACATCCCACCCTCCTGTCCCCCTACCAATGGCTCCTGGAGAACAAAGAGGGCAAAGAGGTTCTTTCCTGGCAAGTGTGTCTTTGATCTTTTTCATTGTCTTCTTGTGATGTATTTGATAGTACCTTAGGTACTTACAGTTATCAGCAAACAAGATCTTGGGGATCTTCACTACAGCATGAGGGGGATAGGGATACAGCCACGATCCAGTGGAAGACCTCAAGCTTTAGTATGCGGTCGAGTCGGAACAGAGGATCAGTTCCGAATGCAACCATTAAGAGTGAAGGCGAGATGGACAGCAAACATGGAATGTTATGGTGAGTACATAACTTCTTTTTCAGCGTTATAAGAAAATGCAATGGCAAAGACTGAGTTTTCTTGCATATATAGAGCTAAATGTTGTTCCTAGGGGCTTGAGTAGTTAAGATGCCTAGTTATAAGAACAAATATCGTGCATTGCTAAAAAGTTGGCAAGAAGTGAATTTACAGCTCTCCATCAACTATATGAAGGTAATTCATGAATTTTTTGACCCATGGAAATGGAGATTGTTAATAATATTGGAGAGTTTCAGGCATACATTACGAACTCTCTTAGCCTTAACTCCATTTCCCAAGAGTTCCAGTATATGCTTGAAAAATTGGAACTCTTTGAAAACAAGCAGTAAAGAAAAAAAAATTTCTGACACATCTTCAGAACTTTAAAAACCGGCAATGTGTTTCAGTGGCCTAAGAGGGATGAACATAACTTTTCTAATATAAGAGAAAACGGGTTTAAATAGTAATCCAGTTAATAGTCCCACTTCTGTATGTAATGCAGTAATGAATGGGGAACTAACTACCCAATCAACACGTTTGGGAAAACGGTGTGTCAGAACTAGATGATTTTCCTGCAGTTGCGGCTAATGCAGTAACCGTAACACCCTCTGTTGTTCAAACTGCTTCAAATAATGCTGCAACATTGGAAATGGTGAATCTTCAATCAACAAATGCTACCGAAGGTTGTGGAGTTGCTTCTTTTTTAGAAATGGCCAATTTTCGGCTCAAATTGCCCATAAAAGTATCAGCACCTCGGAGGGAACAAAGCGAAACAAGTGGAAGAAACAGAGAAAGAAATCGTAGTCTAGGGAGAACTGTGCAAACACAGATAGGGCCATCCAACCAAGTTCACATGCAGGTGAGGCCCCTAACACAGAGTCAAACAAAGAACTGAATATTTTAAATAATACTGTCTTAAACTTGTCCAAAAGTGTACTTAGTGATATCAAATTGGCTATTTTAGATAAAGGCATGCCTTTTATACTTTCTGTTGATGGATATTTAAATGATATGCTGTCAGAGTTGAGATTATTTGTTAGGAATGCTGATCTAAAACTTGTGTATAAAAACAACTCTAGCTGTTTTGAAAATCAGATTAAACGGATTAGTACCTTCATTCCTAACAGTACTGTTACTATGAAGGCATTTTATAGCATGTGTGAAAATGAAATGTATAAAATGTTTTTTGAAAACTAAGAGCACTAAATTTTATAATTTTAATGAAGGTGAAAAGAAAGCATTTATTGATTTATGTGTTAGAAAAGATGTTATCAAGCCAGCGGGTAAAGGAGGAAGAGTAGTTATGAATGTAAATGACTATTCCAGTTGGATGTATGAGCTTTTATTAGACCCTACTACTTTTAAGAAAATTACTAGTGCTGACTTGAGTCATATCATTTATAAAGTCCTTTCTGTATGATTTACTAATTGAAAATTCTTTTACACCGGGCTTGTATAATTTTTTATATATGGATCATCCAGTAACACCTTTTATGTACAGTTTATCTAAGATGCACAAAAATTTAGTGAAGCCTCCTGTGAGACCCATCGTTTCGGGTAGTAGATGGATTACCATACCTTTGCCTAAATATTTAGAGAGAGAACTTCATAGTGTCTTGTTTTTTCAGTGATAGTTATATTAAAGACACTAACCATTTTTTAACTGCCCTTCAACAATGGTTGTTAAAAAAATAAGAATAATATGAATGTGGAAGATGTAATTTTAGTTACTTTGGACGTTAAGTCCTTGTTTTATGGTTATTCGCAACAATTTAGGTATGCAGTATATAAGGAAATTTGTATCCCATCATGGCAGGCTTTCTACTAATAAGATTTCAACTCTTTGCATAATGCTGGATGTTGTGCTTAATAGTAATGTGTTTATGTTCAGCGATGAATATTTCCATCGAATATCAGGCGTAGCAGTCAGCACACCTGTTGCCAACAGCTACGCCAATCTTATGATATCTAGATGGGAAGAACTTATATATATATATATATATATATATATATATATATATATATATATATATATAATTATTCTGGTTGTGAAATCAGATATTTAAATGAAGGCCTTACATTTTATAAACATTTTGTTTACAACACTTTTTTTAATATGGCTGGGGAATATTGAATCTTTAGAAATGTTTGTGGACCATTTTTGAAAATCTACTAAATTTCTTCAGTTTGATTTAAAATATTCTAGTAGTTGTATTAATTTTCCGGATATTAATGTAGCTATTATAGCTGGTGAGTTTCAGACTTCTATTCATAGAAAGAATATTCAGGCCACAAGATATGTACACAATACTAACATGCTCCCCAGGTATGTTTATAATAATGTCAAAAGCCAGTTTTTGAGAACAAGTAAGCTAAATACTACAGAAAGTGGCTTTGTTACTGAACTTAATACTATGACCAATTATTTTTATATTGGAGGCAATAATAGAGCCATGATTAGCAGTAATAGAGTATTAGTAACCTCACAAAGCGATGGTCTAGTGAAGCCCTATATGTTGGTCAATAATTTGATTATGCACCAGAATAATACATCAGATACAACTAGGAAACTGGGTTATATTACAAAATTTACTAGACGCACGTCATAAATAAAATCTTTTATAAGAAAAAATTGGAGTATTTTTGGAATCCGACCCTGAAGTAAAAAAAATTGTAGGTGACTGTCCACATTTTATTTATAAGAGAGAAAAATTTAAAGCAGCTTTTATGTTATAAGGATTTTTACCAAGACATTTTACATCAAACAAAAAAGTGACTTTGCCATGTCATAATTGCTCTTTTTGTAAGTATATTAGTTTAGAAACTGAATTTATACATCCCATTTCAAAGAAAATTTTTCATTTTAGGACTTTTGCAATTTCTTCAACTGAGAATGTTCTATGTCTTGCTGTTTGAGAGAAATGCAGTTGTTTCTACTTTGGGAAGACTAATCAGAAATTGAAAGCGCGTATAGCTTCCCATCCATCAGAAATCAGAAGAAAAATAGAAACCAATGCATTCATTATATAAGCGTTATGACAGTTTTTGGCAATGATCACACTTTAAGTTTAGAGTTTTACAAACAGTATATTTAGGTATACGTGGTGGTAACTTAGTTAATAGGAAAGAATTGATTGAATATAAATGGATTAATTTCTTTAGTGCTGACAAGCTACCTGGACTTAATGTAAAAAAATAGTGATCTGAAGTAGTTACTTCATTTGTTCTGCAACCTGTGGGTATCGGATCCGACCTCGGATCCGGGCCGGCAGCTTCACTAGCTAAATATAGGAGCTCCTAGCTCCTCCCCCCTACCCATAAATGCCTGCTGCCTACTGTATTACCTCAGATCGAGTTTGCCGCGGCTGAAGCAGCTACTTGTGAAGAACTCCTTAGGCTTGGTGAGATCGTTTCATTTTTCTCTCAGAGAAAATATCTTTAAATTTAATATTTGTTTAGTTAGCGTGTGTTGTGGTAGTAATTCCCCTAGTAGAATTAGAGTTTAGAACCCTTTTCTGTAGTCTTAGTGTCGCGTGTTGTTCCCCTCCCCCCTTAGTGTTTGGGTGTGTGTATTGTTAAGAAATGGCTGCAGGGCCCAAGGCCGTTTTTTCTAAGTGCTCTGAGTGTGGCCATAAGCTTTCCCCAGCTGATGGCCACACTGAGTGCGTTTTGTGCCTGGGAGTGGCCCACTTATCAACGGCTTGCCCAGTTTGTGCAGCCTTTAATCCCCGGGCAATTAGGGACAGGAAGAATAAGCTGATCCTGCCGGGCTTACTTCCCCAGGACTTGGCTTCTTCTTCCTCCCCCTCGAAGGCTCAGGCTGCTTCCATAGCCCCGGTGCCTTTAGCTCCCCCCGCTCTGCCTGGGACTCAAACTCCCTCTGCTATGCAGGGTTCGGGGGACGCAAGTGCTTCTGTCTCCAAAGAAAGAGACATAAGGAGAAAGACAAACGCAGGTCTCATAAAAGGCGGTCTGAGGATCACCCCTCAGCCCCCCCCATCTAAAGTTGTTAGCTCTCCCTCGAAGGTCTCCGGATCCTCCCCCTCTCGGCTCCGTTTGCCTCGGTTCTCGCTGGAGGAGTACCGGTCTCCTTCGAGGTCATGGAGGTGGCCCTCCCGGCCCGCCTCGACGACTTCCTCTAGATCGACCAGGAGCCTTAGCAACGTGGACATGAATCGGATGATGCGTCGATTTCTGCAGACCCAAATGCAGATGGGGGTGCTCTTGCCTCCCTCAGGGGAGCGCAGTCCCTCTCTTTGCTCCGATCACTCCTCCTCCGACCCGCTTTAGGGTTTTGGAGTCATCGGATCCGGGCCCTTTCAGAGCCGGGGTTTCATCAGCTCCGATAATCACCACCAGGGCGTGGAAAGAGCCCAACACCATGGAGCCAATCCCTAGACGTCCCGACAAAGTTCTTAGCCCCCCCCCCCGCAGAT
This sequence comes from Protopterus annectens, assembly GCF_019279795.1. NCBI lineage: Eukaryota > Metazoa > Chordata > Ceratodontiformes > Protopteridae > Protopterus > Protopterus annectens. Next base: position 786,908,661 of record NC_056731.1, on the reverse strand, counting down.
GGGCAGTCCTGGGCTAAAGGGTCCCCTGTTGATGCCATGTTGGTGGCGGCCGCCACGAAGAAGGAACTCGCACAGGAGAGTTCCTCGGTCCATCCTCCGGATAAGGAATCTCGGGTAATGGACAGTACTGGGAAGCGGATGTTTGCTTCAGCAAACTTCTCCATAAGGGCGCTGAACTATATGGCACACATTATCAGGCTACAGCGAGACTTAATTAAGGAATACGCTGCAGCCCTCCCAGAGTCCATGACGGTCGCGGATAAAAGCACATTTGCGATTCGTATGGCCACTCTAAAGTCCATCTCTAACACGTCCATGCGGCTACTCTCTCATGCTACGGAGGGAGCCGCTAGGGCTAGCGGATCCGGGGTAGTCTTGCGGCGTCACGCCTGGCTCCGCCTTTGCGATTTCACGGAACCCTTCAAGGCGTCCTTCACGAATGCGCCCTTTGATGGATCTTCGCTTTTTGGCAAGACCGTACGCGAAACGCTGGTCCAAAGCGAGAAGGATGGGAAGACTCTGTCTGCCGTCAGGGTCCGCTTCTCGAATCCCCAACGATCCTTTTCAAGGAATCAGAGGGGACAAAAGAAGTTGTGGTTCCGCAAATCTCAGCAGTCTCATCCGGCTTCGGACCCCTCGTCCTCTAGAGGCAGAGGAGGACAAGGTGGACGCCGGCCCAGAGGCAGAGGGGGGCCGCGTAACTTCGGGTCTAGGGAACCTTTCTCGGACAGGCCCGCGCAACAGCCCTGAGGGCTTACCCAGCTGTCCCTCTCTGGAGGCAGTCGGGGGGCGTTTAGCGGAACATCTGTCAAATTGGGAGTCCATCACGACAGATCAATGGGTGCTTTGAATCATATCCAGAGGTTACACCATTCCCTTCATGAACCTACCCCCCAAAGTCAAGTGCCTCCCCGATGTCCCACCCGATCAAAGGGAGGCAGCAGCTTCAGAGGTGTCAAAGCTGCTAGAAAAAAGAGCCATCCAGCCCGTCCCCCCAGACCAGTCCAGATTGGGCTACTACTCCAGGTTCTTTTTGGTGCCAAAGAAGACTGGGGACTTAAGACCGATTCTAGATCTCTCCGCCCTGAACCTGTTCGTCCCCAAGGAGAAGTTCCGGATGGTCACTCTTCAGTCTATTCTCCCCCTTCTTCAGGAGAACGACTGGATGTGCTCTATAGACCTCAAGGATGGTAACTACCACATTTTGATGGACAGGCGATCCAGGAGGTTCCTCCGCTTCCGGCTGGGAGACAGTCATTATCAATTCAGGGTTCTCCCGTTCGGCCTCACCTCAGCCCCCAGGGTGTTCACCAAGGTCATGGCAGTGGTTGCAGCCCACCTGAGACTCCAGGGCATTCAGGTGTTCCCGTACCTGGACGACTGGCTCCTTGCCGCCCCCAACAGGCATCAACTCTGTGTTGCAAGGGATTATACTCTGACTCTCGCCCAGAGTTTGGGCATATCAGTGAACCTTCAAAAGTCCTTCCTTCAACCAGTGCAGGTTTTGGAGTTTATAGGGGCCAAATTGGACACGTGCATCTCTCTGGCCTTCCTAACCCCGGTCACGCTCAACAGCTTATCGCATCAGATCTTAGCCCTTCTTCGAAGCCCAGCTCCTGCGGCGGAGTTAGTCCTGAGGGCACTGGGTCTATGGCAGCGGCCATCGGTCTCTCTCTTCATGCTCGCCTACGAATGAGGGTCTTACATTGGACTCTTCAAGTTCAATGGTCACTAGTGTTTCACCTGCTGAACACTCCTATTCCAGTGAGCAGAACTTGCAGGGACTCCCTCCTTTGGTGGCTTCACTCGCGAGAGCTGCAGGAAGGGAGACCCTTTGTATTTCCCCCACCCCAAGCCACGTTGACCACTGATGCTTCTCGCCTCGGGTGGGGGGGACATTGTTCGGGCAGAACCGTCCAAGGCACATGGACCCCCATAGAGGCCGCTTTGCATATCAATGTCCTAGAGATGAGGGCGGTGCTTTTAGCGCTGCAAGCTCTCCACGACCTTCTCCCTCTAGGGACTATTGTGATCCAGACAGACAACATGGCGGTAGTCTGGTACATAAACAAACAGGGGGGAACCAGGTCTTATCCCCTCTGCCGAGAGGCTATGAGAGTGTGGCAGTGGGCGATATCCACCAACCGCTTTCTGGTAGCAACTCACATTCCGGGTCGGTCCAACATATTGGCGGACAAACTGAGTCAGGTGATTCTCACCCCGTATGAGTGGTCTCTCAATCCTTCAGTTGCGAAGCAGATCTTCCGTGCATGGGGTTGGCCTCACTGCGATCTTTTCGCCTCTCCGTCAAACACAAAGTGCAGCGAGTACTTCGCAATACTTCCCCCTTCAGGGGAGACCCCGAGAGACGCTCTGGTGCATGCTTGGCCACCCAGTCTTCTTTATGCTTATCCCCCCCTCCCTTATGACGAAGTTCATTCAGAAAGCACGTCGGTTGGGGAGCAAAGTTATCCTCATAGCCCCATTCTGGCCTCGTCAGATCTGGTTCCCTTATCTGCGGTCTCACAGTATAGTTCCTCCATGGATCCTGGATCCCATTCCAGATTTGATTTCACATCCTGCGGGATGCCAAACCCCGAACCTGCTAAACCTCAAGCTGACTGCTTGGTTGATCCAGTTCCTCTGATGGCTAGGACTCCTGGTATCTCATCACCAGTGAAGGCCATTCTGGTGGCGGCCCATAAGCCTGCTACCAGAAAAATTTACAATAGTAAATGGAAACGTTTTTCCATCTGGGCTGAGGGCAAGGGCCTGGATCCTTTTACAGTCCCTATTCCAACGATTCTGGATTTTCTGTCGCTAATCTTTCAAAAAGGAGCGAGCACTTCCACTGTTAAGATGCAACTAGCAACCATTTCCCATTTTCACGTGGGAGATGGACTGGGATCTGTAGTATCTTCAAAGATATGCAAAACCTTCTTGAGGGGCATTTTTCTTTTGAAGCCACCAGTAAAGTCGGTGCTTCCTCCATGGGACTTAACTTTAATCCTACAAGCTTTGACAAGTCTACCTTTTGAGCCTGCCACCTCAGTTCCGTTAAAATTCTTGTCTTGAAAAACAGCCTTTTTAGTGGCTATTACGTCAGCTAGGAGGGTTTCAGAACTCCAAGCCCTGTGCATGAAACCCCCCTACCTCATTTTTCACAAGGATAGAGTGTCTCTCAGGACTAACCCGTCTTTCCTACCAAAGGTGGCTTCAGAGTCAAATATAAACCAGTCAATCAATTTACCGGTATTCTTCCCAAATTTTCAGAACGAAGGGGAGTACACATTGCACAAACTGGATGTACACAGGCAACTACGTTTCTACCTGCACAGGACTAAAGATTTTCGCAAGTCTGATCAGTTGTTTGTGTCTTTCGCCAAATCAGCTATGGGAAAGGCAATTTCTAAAGTAACCCTAGCTAATTGGATTTCTCAGTGTATAATCCACGGGTATATGTCCTCAGGTAAACCAGTTCCTATGGGAATCCACGCTCATTCAACCCGATCCATTGCTACATCAGCAGCCTTCTGGTCCAGGGTTCCTCTGGATGACATATGTTCAGCAGCTACTTGGTCCTCTTCTCATACGTTCATTTCCCATTATAAATTGGATATGATTTCGAGAAGTAGGGCTTCCTTTGGCTCCGCGGTGCTTCGGAATATCCTTCCGTAAGGCCACCCAGGGTTATTTTTATAGGTAGCTGGGGGACTCTGTCCCACAGGTTGCAGAACAAATGAAGCAACTACTTCAGATTAAGAAGTTATGTACTCACCATAACGTTCCATCTGAGTAGGTACTTCATTTGTCTGCAACCGACCCCCCTCCATGCCCTCTAACCATATCATGATACCTGGTCACCTGAAAAATGTTATTTTTCATGAGGTTAGGCAATACTTGATCCTCTGTCGAAGGTGTGAATTTTTGGACTGAACAAACTCGATCTGAGGTAATACATTAGGCAGCAGGGGGTTATGGGTAGGGGGAGGAGCTAGGAGCTCGGATCTTTTAGCTAGTGAAGCTGCCGGCTCGGATCCAATACCCACAGGTTGCAGACCAATGAAGTACCTACTCAGATGGAACGTTATGGTGAGTACATAACTTCTTATTAAACCACTTTTGAAAGAAAAATAAAGTTCTGTTATTTAGGTATTCATGTAGATCTTTATATATATTTTAGTAGGCTGCTATTATTTATTACTGATTTTCTTTGTGACTTTTATTCTGTCATGTGATTTTGTAAAGCTCTACATTGTGTGTTTGTGACAACTACTTTGATAGGCTGGATTTGGTTTTAAATAGGAAGTGAATGTCTTTTAGTCGTAACACTGATGAAGAGTGGGTTTATTACTTTTTTCAAATTGTGTTACAGCCACTGATGATATCATCCATGACTGCTAAGAGATTGTTGAGACAGCAGGCAGGGATTCTGCTTCACTGAAGCATTATAGTAAGAAACAACAAATAGGTGGGCATTTATCTTCAGCAACACAGGATAAGAGAATGTGAGCAGGTTATACAAGCACCTCCACAGTCACAGATAATGGCAGAGAAATAGCAAGTGCAACAAGAAAACGTAGTTAAGAGTTATTTTATTTAGGGGAACTGTTAGTTTTAAATGGACTAATGATTTTAGCATGCCTAGTTTAATTAATCATTTGCATCCTGTAGTACAGGCTTTTGAACTTATGTGTGAAATGGATATTAGGATTATTTTATGACAGAAAACACATAATGAATTTCAAAATTTAAGTGCCGAAGAAAGAAAGGGCTTGTATAGTTTATCAAAAGATAGGGCAGTCCACATTTTAAAGCAGATAAGAGGAAGCCATAGTGGTGATTTCTTGCTGGGAATTGAATACTGTGGAATTTCTAGTTTTAAGTGTATTTGAATAGTCAGTTGGTTTGTTGATATTTTTGACTGAGCGAGTAGTACAGATACAGTGAGTAACTGTGTAGTTTTCATCAGTAGCAGCGCATCATTTTTACAGTTTACATGCAAAAAAGATAAAATTGTTTTTCTGGAAGTTGAAGCTTTTAAGAACATAGTGACTAATAATATGCAGACAGTTTTTAGCTATAAAAACACAGCCTGTAATGCAGTATTATAGTAGAAGTTACTCAGAGAAATTTGACTAAAAGTCAGTGTGCAAAGCTGAAGCAGTTAACAAGTTTGGAGAATTAAATCGAGACCATGTATAAAAGATTGTGGTGATTATCCTGAAGAAATGATTAAAGAAACTGTTTTTTGTGTCGCAGAGACCTGTGTAAAGACCTTACCTAATAATAGTGATTGGATAGTTAAAACTGTTAAAATAATTAGCAGATTGTTTAAGTTAGTCAGGAAATCTATAATTAAAAGAAGGGTAAATACTAAAAAAGAATATGGAAATCACATGTCCTACATTTAAAAAAGCAGCACAGTGATTTTGCATATTGCCCTTTTTATATCATATCAGACTGTATGCTAATTTTGATTCTGAATATGAATTAGTTGTGATGCATTTTGGGTTGTGGAAAAAACAAAATTAAGAAATTGGATTTATGAGCACAGTTGTGCTATATAAAATAAAAGTCCAATTATTACCTTATGTCAGCACTGTATTTCAGAAAATTTTATTGGAAATAAGGAGGATGGATTAGAATATAGGGAACTACAATGACAGATAATTAAATGCAAGTGAGTTCCCTGGATTAACGGAGTACATTAATTGTGTCAGTGATGCAGTAGGTAGCGTACTCGCCTTTGGTGTAAAAGTCTTTGAGTTGTCTTCCCACACCAGATAGATCGCTTATGCTGCACTGCAGTGTCAGCAGTCAGGGGTTGCTGCACTCCTGAGTTTGCTGTCTTTTTGATGACACGTTAAACTGAGGCCCTATCTGTTTGTGATAGCTCAGGTGGATGTATAAGATACTACGGCACCTGTTGAAAAGAACAGAGGAATTCCCCTGATGCTCTGGCCTCATTTCTCCTAGAGTATAAATACCACCTTTGGGTTTCCCCTGAAAAGAAGTTACTGGCCTAGTGCTATTGACCCAGTCAGCAAAAAATAAAGAAATAAAATAAAGAAAAACTATGGGTTAAATAAATAATTAAATAAAAAGTTTAGAAGATGTAGACAATTGTTATAGAATATTTTGGGTCATCTGAGTGGTCATGTGACTAAGTGAGGGTTATAAAAGTAATGTTATTTGATTGTTTAATTTGATGAAGACCTCTGCACATGTCAAAAGAACATATTTATTTTATTAAACTTTATTTGTTGATTTTATAGTATGCCTCGCGGTTATAATGCACAAGTTTACCTTATGCACTTAAAGTTATATGTCTGTATTATGTTCTTTTTCTTTTATTTCTTTTCATCAGACCACGGTGAGTGACTGAAAAAAGTCTTTGGACCAGTGACTGTCCAGTCATCCAGTTTACAAATAGGATAGATAAGTAAGGGCGCAACTCCACCTCCCCAAAAAATACAAAACACTTTTAAAAGGTTCCGCACATGCCATTTTTGTCTGATTAAACCTTTGCTTATTTTTAACTCCTCGAGATGTGCAGGGCATATAAATAAAATATTCATGTAACTTCTTTAAATGGGAACATCGAAGTTTGAGCAGAAGGATATACCTTTAATACAGTAAGCGCATTCTGGTGAGATAACTATAGTTTTTAAGACTTCTGTCCTGGATGTTAGTGGATATCTTTTCTGTGTTTTTTTTATTTATACAAAGCTACTTCCTTTTGTGCATTTTTTTTATTTTATCTCTCTGTAATGTAAAGGAGACTTTAAAAGCTATAGCTGGCGGTTGGAATTCTCGCACAGCTGTTCACTCTGAAGGGCTTCTTTTTTTAATGTGTACGAAAGCATTATTAATGTGCAGTACTGTTTCTTTGATTTAACAATCTAAAAAGACACTTTCTCCCCATGTATTCCCTCGGTTGATTTAGTTTACAGTACACAGCTCTAACACAATATGCACTTGCGATGATTTCAGTCACCAGCTACCGCATTTAAAGTGTAGCGCTGATAACGGAAAAGTACCTTTTTTTTTTTTTTTTTTTTTTTTTTTTTTTTTTTTTGTAGAAAGGGTTGCTGGAATATTAATAACTTGCCAAAATATTGTACTAGACTTTTACTCTGACTGTGGGTCTGGTTAAAATGTTAAGTGCTTACCTAACCCTAGTATCCAAACTCATTTATTCCTAAATAGTTGTGTAAATATTACCACAGTTGTTTCTCATTTACTGTATTACTTCATTGTTTCTGTTTTATGCCGCTGTAAACTAAATTTTGATGTGTGAATGAGAGAAATAATGTTTATTTTGACTCTGTAATGTATCTTAATACTTTTATAACCTAAATTGCAATTCAGACATGCTTCTTGAGTTATCTGTTCATTTTTATGTTGTCACCTAGCTTTGTGTCATAGTCTTCAAATCAGTTCAAGTAATTGACTAACAGACAAACCTGGTCTCTCTGTCTTCCTCTCCTTTTATGCTTTAAATTACAACTGTAACCAGGTTTTGTACTTTTTTTTAACCTTTTCATTTGGTTGTTTTTTTGCTCCTTCATTCCCCAACGAGAAACTGCATATTACAGTTGGTCTTTATGCTTAGTTTTGTACCTTGCAACCTTATTATTGCTCCTTTTTAATGCTTTTTCATGCACTGATGGGGAAACTGTTACAACTGATGCTGTCAGTGTTCATTATTAGGCATATTCTATTCTTTCTTCAGAAATATGTTGGTATTTATCCTACTTGTCATTTATTTTTCTCAGAGGAGGAGACATACCCAGTCGATATTAGCTGTCTGTCAAACAAATTGTTGCCTGGCTTCACAACCCTAGGTTTCAAAGATGAACGGAGAAATAAAGGTAAAAATGAAAAATTGTCCTAGCTGTTTTTATTGTCTGTGATGCTGTCACTTAGTTAATTTCTCAAAGCATGCTAGTTGTAATAAAAGCAAACCCTATGATTTCTGCTTTTCAGAGACCTATACTATACATCTCAACTGTCCAGGATTTTGCATAATGTCCCTGATTTTGCTCCATATTTATGGACGGTCTCCATTAAAAAAATTTGACATTCTGTTAAATCACTGAGGATTATGGTCTGTCAGTAATGACAGATGTTATTCTTATTGTTCCAAAATGCATATTGATACAGAACGTGTTATTCTATTAACTTAAGTAAATTAGAGTGGTATTTAATGTTGTCCGTGATCTTTTCATTACCACCCCCCCATGTGTTTGGCTTTGTCCAGAATTCCTGATCAAAGAAGTTGAGCAGTATGGTGTTCTCATCAAGACGTTATTACCGTTTAAAAGTCTTGTTGGTGTCTTTATGTGAATATGCAAGACATTCTTATATCACTAGGTTGAAGATTAAAAATGCATTTCATCATGCCAAATAGAATGGAATACTACTGCCTAAATGTTTACTGTATGACCAGTATTATTAATGTAACAATGGTGGGCTGTCAGACCTCTCTGGGAGCAGTGTTCTTATCGTATGGTGATTTAAATGTCACTTTTGTGCCATATCCTGAATAGGTTTGTCATTTCTACTCTCTAGTCAGTCTGGTTACTTGCCATAGTTGTTACAGTGATATTTCAGCACTTGTTCTATAAGTAGTAGATTCCCTTTACCCATATTAGTGCTGTAGTTACCATTGTTTATTAGGCCTGATGTCATTTTTTTCCTTTTTCTTATTTGCCATGATTGTATATTTGTTCCTGCATTTCCAGTGATAAAGGATAACAACAATGAATGTCATGCATTCTCTGCAGTAATGACCTGACTAACAAAGCAAATGTATGTATACTTTCGTCCAGTTCATCTGATCTGACATATGACTCCTCAGAACCCGGCTCCAATCCAGATGCTTTAGTGTACTTGCCTCAAGCCCTTCCTAGATTTGTTTTCTCCAGAATGCCCTGCTGTTCCCTGACTATCTCAGTAGCAAAGTGTTCCACTAAGATTTTATTCTAAAACTGTAGTGGTTTAGCTAATGTGTTTGACCTTTTGGTCAGTTATTGAATACTTAATTGTTTTTTATCATTATTTAGGATATATAGCTGCGGTGGTACAGTGGCAGTGTTGTTGCCTCACAGCAAGAGGTTCTCCTGTTTGATTCTCGGCTGGAGTGCCTCCTGTGTGGTGTCTGCATGTCCACCCCGCGGTCGAGTGGCCTCTGAAAGACATGCGTGAATGCGCGTGCCTTCGCTGAAGGTTGGGCATCGGGCTGGCAACTCGGCACCATAAAAATCTATTGCCAATCATTAGTGGACCGGAGTTCCGCTGTGGCGACCCGTAACTGGGAAAAGCCGAAAAGACAAGCAATTTAGATAGATTGTTGGATAGTTAAATATTTAGAGTTTAATATTATAGTTACTGCTACTTTTTCTCCCTCTCACCATGTTGGCATCTTATTTTGCTTGGCTTTTTAAGGCTGTTTTTGACTTGATAGCGTGTGTGTTTGTGTGTGTGTATGTATGTCTATATATATATATGTGTGTGTGTGTGTGTGTGTGTGTGTATATATATATATATATATATATATATGTATATATATATATGTATATATATATATATATATATATATATATATATATATAAAATCTAATTTCATAAGCTTTTGTTACGTCGCTGTTTGATTATAGGTTTATAGCTGTTTGTTCTCTTCCTAGCAAGTATACTAACATTGGTGAGACAATTCACATCATGGATCCTAAAAGTGCAAGTTTGTGGATACAAAATTCTCCCAAGACCCCCGTGATTGTACATGGTCTGTTTGGGGGGTGGCGCACCTGGATGCTTCCTGTTCAGTTTGTACTGCCTTTGGGCCTAGGGCTCTTTCATACAGGAGGAATGAGTTGATCCTTAAGGGCCTCCTTCCTCTGAATCCAGAGATGAAAATCCGCAGACAATCCTTCTCTTTCCAAGGAATCATAGTTGAGGAAACAGCTGGCAGAGCTCTCCAGTTTGACATCGACACAGAAGACTCTGAGAATTGAGGGACATGTGGCCGCATACACCTACCTACACGCCACCTCCAAATCCAGAACCTCCAGCTACCATTACCAAGAGAATAGAGAGATCTGTCTTGAAGCATTCTTCAGCCTAATCTACAGTCATTTAAATCTTTTAAGAGCACCTCTAGTGTCAGCTTGGACTGTCTGCTGCAGAGGTTTTTCAAAACCCTGTTGAAAGTGGGGCTCATTGCTACTCCATTGGCTCCGAAGTCTGTCAGATATGTGCATTCTACCCACATTCAGGCTCCATCACCAGTTCGTGCTTCAGCTCTGGTGCCCTTGGATCCACTTGTTACCTGGAGTCTGTGGCACGGAATCCATTAACCCAAGTGTCTTCAGCTCCCGAGAATTTGGTTTCAACTACATCTGCTCAGATCCAGTTGATCTGATAGGGATTCCGAGCTGTGGGATTGTGTGGATGGTCTCCTTTAGTTTTGTCAGGAGTCATCAGCCTGTGAAACATCTACTTTGATCCCATTCTCGGTACTGTCCATTCAGTCAAATCCGAGGATTCAACCCGAGTTGCCTTCTCTCTTCTATTTTAGTGAGTTAGATACAGCATCAGGAGCGGTTTCTTAGGATCCCATTGAATTCGGAGCTGCAATCCCAGTAAGGCAAAACCACAGGGCCCACCAACAATGGGTCCATCCCATGACCCCTGTCCTTTGGGTTTATCCTATCAACAGAAGTTTCTTGGGCAGAATCATTCCAGTGATGTCAAGGCCACTGCCATATTGCAGATACACTCTATAGAGGATTCAGGAACATCATCCCGTGAGCCATAGAGAAAAAGGATATGCAAAAGGAAGCACGTGGACTCCCCAGATGAGTCTGTCATGTCAGATACAGACTCTGAGGATGGATTGAGCTCCCTACCATCCCCTCCAGGGGACATTTCCTTTGGAGAAATCCTGGGGCTCCTACAGCAGAGCCATCCTGGCCCACATAACTTCCCTGTCCATACAAAGCAGTTCTAATTATGGCATATGGAACAACAACTCCTAGTTCCTGCATGGTCCCACCAGATGATAAGATAGTGGAATTGGTGTTGAAGAAATCATGACTGAACCAGATACCTGTGAGTCAGTCCCAAAGAAAGCCGATATGATCCTTAGACCCCCTCAAGGAAAAATATTTTGGGCAAAGGCCCCTCTTGTAGACTCTCTCATGTCTGCAGCCACCAAAAAAGCTGCCTGAAGACTCTTCGCTGTCTGTCCACCCAACAAGGAATCCTAAGAGATGGATAGACTGGGGAAGCGGGCAAATGCATCCAGCTCCTTCACTGTGCAAACCATGAACTACTCTGCTCGTATGACCAAGTTCCAGAAGTATGTGGCGCAACAAGCAATATATGCCCTGAGGTCACAAACAACTTATGAGTACTCTGTCAACCATGTCAAATATTACTAATTTATTCATGCACTTATTGCAAATCTGCCAGAGCAGATGAGGCCGGCATAGCCATGTGGAGACATACTTGGCTCTGCTGATGGGATTTTGAAGACCGCTTTAAAACGTCCTTTACTAATGCATCCTTTGAAAGTACCACCTTGTTTGGTACATCTGTTAAAGAATGTATGCAGCAGAGTGAACAGGAGGGCAAGAGAGACACTGCTGTTGGAGTGAAATTTGAGTTAGCTCAGCACACATTTTCCAGGAACCAGAAAGGAGCTCGATCACTGGTTTAGGAAGTCTCTCCATTAGTATGTCTCCTCTTTTGACAGAAGTGGTTGTGACAGAGGCGACCACTTTAATGGATGTGGACCCATAGGCCGAGGAGTAGTGCAAAACTAGGGATTCTGAGGGCCGTTCTCAGACAGGCACCTCTAGAATAACAATAACCACAAACCATTGACCAATAAAAGTAGAAATCTTTATTCTCTCTCTGACATCTTGGCTGAAATGCCGTCAAGGAGGATCAAAAAGGCACCTCTAGAATCCCTAAAGGTTTAACTGTCTCGCTGTAGATGCATTTGAGGGATGCATATCTCTCTCGCCTCCCTCAGCCCTGGTTTACCATCACAGAAGACATATGGGTAAGAGCGACAACTTATGAGTACTCTGTGATCATGAAACAGTGCCAGACCACTTTGCAATTGAGCCATTATTATTCCAGGGATAAAAATTCAAAGGGGGCTATTCCAGGGTGACTCTGTCACTGCTGCTGTTCTGCCTTGCCCTTAATCCATTAAGCTATCTACATAACATCTTAGGCCATGGCTATAATTTGGCTCCTAGAAAATAACAAAGTGTTAAGATTTCTCATTTTCTCTTTGTCGATGATTTAAAACTGTATAGCTCATCAGATGGACTGAAAGTACAACTGCAAGTTGTCAAAACTTTTTTAAATGATATAAGAATGTCATTTGGTCTTGATAAATACACAAAAGCAATCTTTAAAGCAGGAAAACTGCAGCACCAGTAAAACATCAGTTTGGGACAAGAATGTGATATAAAAACTTGAGCAAGAGAGAATGTATAAATATTTGGTAATTGATGAAGGATCAACAGTAAAACATGAACAAATGCGAATAAAACTTAGTAAGGAATACTTTAGAAGACCTAAGTTAATCATGAAAACCGTGTTGTCGTGTAGGAACAAAAAATCTAAGCTTTAAACCATTTTGCTCTTCCTTTCCTAACTTACAGTTTTGGAGCGACTGACTGACCGCAAAACATGTTGGATAGATTAGATAGGAAAACAAGAAGGATGCTTCATGCTCACCAGATAATTTATAACGATCATTGCATCCCAAGATTATATGTTCCCAATTCCGAAGGAGGGATGGGCCTCCTTGAAATTGATTACATGTATAGATCTGCAATCTTGGGACTCCATACATATCTGCTGACCTCACAAGACCCAAACATAGTGAAAGTTTTGTAGCATGAGGAGAATAAATCTAAGGTGACTTCTCTGCTTAATCTAGCAGAAGCATATTGGCGTCATGCAGGAATGGAAATCAAACCAGAAGTAGATAAAAATCAGGCAGCAACTGAATGTGCCAAAAAACAAAAGAAAGAATGCAAGTTGAAGGACCAGATGAGAAGACAAGAAATGTGGAAAACGCATAAATATCGTTGCAAGTATAGAAAACTTTTGGAAGAACCGCATGTTGATCAGGAACAAACTCAGGAATGGTTAAGGAGAGGCAAATTCAAACCAAGAGATGAAAAATTAATATTGGCAGCCCAAGATAGTGGGCTATGTACACGTTGGTTTACAAAGTCCATTAAAGCATCCTTCTTGTTTTCCTGTCTAATCCATCCAACACGTTTTGGGGCCAGTCAATCGCTCCAAAACTGTCCATTGGCTCACAAATAGAATACACAGTGTGAAAGTAGTAAACTCCAAGTCAAACCGCCGACCAGTCATGAGTGGAGTCCCACAGGGATTGGTCCTGGGTCCTCTCCTGTTCGGTATCTACTTCTCAGAAGTCCAGCCCAACAGAAAGGGACTCTGGCTGTCCAAATTCGCAGATGACTGCAAGCTGGGAGCCATTATTAACTCCCCAAGTGATGCAGACATCCTATGGGAAGACCTCACTGAGACCAGTGACTGCTTTCGAAACCATGGCTTTAAGCTTAACACCAAAAAATGCGTCATCATTCCCTTTGGTAAAAACTCAGTTCACACTAACTACCTCATAGATGGGAACCCACTGAAGGCGTTAATAAGAGATCTGGGAACACAGGTTGACAGCAACCTCTCCTTCGACCACCACATTGCCACTGTGGTCAGAAAGTCCTATGTGGCACATCTCATTGCCAAGAGTTTTGCATCCAGGAAGAAAGAGGTCATAGTCTCTCTCTCTGCTTTTCATTAATTGGACTGATCATCAAGTGTAATGCCCCATTTGGTATGTACCTCACTAGACACCTGCAACAGCTGGAGAGGCCACAAAAGTACCTCACAAAGAGGATCCTATGCATTAAACACATGTCCTACACGGACCGACCCAAAAGACTGCAGCTATTCTGTGTTTCATATCGCCTACTTAGAGGCGAGCTGTGCTTGACTTACAAAGCCATGACTGACCCAGCTCTGTTAGAAATGCTACATCTAAAGAAATCCCAATCCCTCCACACCACATGCTCCAAAGACCTCAACCTTATTACCACAATCAACAGAACATGCTGGAGGGACAGGTTCCTCACCCAGAGACTGCCCATGCTCTGGAATAGACTTCCCATACATGTCAAGTAGAGCACCTTGCTGTCCCTCTTCAAGAGAAATCTTGAGGAGTGGCTGGGTAATAGAAAGTTCACCCCGGGTATCACTCCACTGGCTGTACTTGATAGAGACACTGGGAACTAACGTCAGGTGGCATGATGCCAGGGCACTTTTATGGACTAGGCTTGTAAAGGCTCCAGGGTCATTAGGCTAGTACACAGCTTTGACCCTATTAACATATGGGAGAAACAGACAAATGTAGGTTTTGTAAAACAGAATTGGAAACAGTTGCACACCTCGTTGCTGGTTGCGACATACTAATGACAGAAGGACTGTATACTGAAAGGCAAATTAATGTGGCAAGACTATTGCACTGAGAATTGTGCAAACATTATGGTTTTGAAGTGGCTAAAAATCACTGGAAACATGAGCCACAAAGCATCATAGAAAATTATGAAGTTTACATCACATGGGATCACCCATTACTAGTAGTTCAAAAGATCGATGCTAGAAAACCGGATATAGTAGTCCAAGAAAAGAAGAGAAAGTTAGCATTGAACATTAGAATCGCCACACCCAGTGACTACATTATCTTGCATACAGAGAGACACAAAGTGATAAAATATCAGGATTTGCAGGCAGAAACGAGAGCAATGTGGAAGAAGAGTACCCAGGCAGTTCCAATAGTAGTAGGAGCAATGGGTCTTATAAAAAATAATTTACAGTCATATTTAGATATGTTACCAGTGGGCAGCCACAGTGGTGCAGCAGTTAGTGTTGCCGCCTCACAGCAAGAAGTTCTCCGGTTCGATCCTTGGCTGGGGTGCCTTCTGTGCAGGGTCTGCATGTCCTCCCTGTGGTCGCATGGGTTTCCTCCGGGTGCTCCGGTTTCCTCCCACAGCCCAAAGACATGCTGCAGGTGGATTGGACACTCTAAATTGGCCCTAGGTGTGAGTGCATGCATGTGTGGGCCTTCTGTGGAAGGTTGGGTGCCAGGCTGGCAACCCAACACTGTAAAACTCCGCTGCCAATCATGAGCGGACAGGTGATCCGCTTTTGTGACCCCTAACCGGGAAAAGCCGAAAGAAGAAGCGGAATTTAGATATGTTACCAGTACATGTAACCCCATACAGATTGCAGGAGGAGTCATTACTGGGCACATTGCGGGTGCTGTGAAGAGCACTTCTGACTGACATCAAAGATTGAAAAAGTACTAATTTTATGAGCTTTAATCGTACTTTGACATAGGAATGTGGTCCATTCCCTTCATGGTATTAGACACCCAAAAGATTTGGAGAAATTAAAAAAAAATGAGAGATTAAGTCCAGAGGTTATCAGATTCTATTTTTCAACCAACCCCCACTGCCCAATGTCCCACCCAGTCAGGCAATGGCTGCTACTTGAGAGGTTCATTATCTGTCTCTCTCTCTCTCTTTCTCTGTATTGCAAACAAGAGCCATCCAGGAGGTCCCACCAGACCAGCATGAGTCAGGATTCTACTTGTGCTTCTTTTTATTTCCAAAAAAGACAAAGGACCTCCATCTAGTTGTGAACAGTTATCTCAAAAAGACCTGCTTCAGAATGACCACAGTGTAGTTTATTTTTCCATGTCTTCAGAAGAAGCAGAAGAAATGGATATACTCTGTAAAGCTCCAGGATGCTTACCTTTACATAAAAATAGAAGAGGAATGCAGGAGATTTATATGTTTCCAATTAGGAGCCTGTCACTTTCAGTTCAGAGCCCTGCCATTTGGTCTCAGCACAATCCCCATGGTGTTCACTAAGTGCATGGCAGTAATAGCAACTCATCTACGATTATAGGGATTCAGTATATTCCCATACTTGAAGACTGCCTGCTGCTTCTAGGGATTCTCTTCTTCAGGTGAAAGATTTTTTACTAGATCTTTGTTCAACGTTGGGCATTACGGTAAATTTGCCCTAGTCAAATATTGACCCCACTAAACGAGTAGTAATTCTGGGATGCCATCTGGACACCATAGATACTTGCACTGAGATCATTAAGGCTTACAGTTTAGACTCTAGTAGAGACTGGTCATCCCCAAGCAAGGATGGTTTTACAAGCATTAAGGTTAATGGCAGCAGCTATTCTCATGGTTCACTTCTCCCATTATCACATGAGAATTTTACGTGGATGCTCCAGTTGTCACAGATACACGATTCACTGTCCCTTCCCATCACAGTTACTCAGTCCTGCACAACTAATCTGAAATGGTGGCTTCAGTCACTGCTAATAACAGAAGGGCAGACCTTTTCAACTTCCCTCTGTAGTAGCAATAGTAACCATGACTGCATCCTCCTTGGGTGGAGGTGAGGAAACATTATGAAGGGAGAATGGCCCAAGGTTCTTGGTCAGAATCAGAGGCTTGCCCTCACATAAGTGTCCTAGAAATGAGAACAGTTCAGAGCTAGCTTTCTGTAGGAGGGATAGCGTGCACAGAGACAACATGACCATCAATCTGTTACATCAGCAAGAAGAGGAAACCAGATCTTACCTACTCTGCCAAAAAGCCATGAAGGTGTGGCAGTGGGTGACATATACCTCTGAGAGATTTGACTGTCTCGCTAACAGGTTGAGCAGAAATCTCCCTTCCTTCCTTCCTACTGAGTGGTCCATAATTCCAGTGATTGCAAGGAAGATTTGCCATCACTGGAGCAAACCATGCTATGATCTGTTTATGACCCCCCCCCCCCCCCAAAACACCAAGTGCAGCAATTATTTCACCATTCTCCCTCATCAGGGACAGAATCCCAGGAACGTTCTGTCCAGTTATTGGCCATAGGGGCTGCTGTATGCTTATCCCTCCACTCTGCTCATATCAAAGGTCATACAGAAAGTCATTCGATGAAAGGTGATGATCATGCTCATTGCCCTATTTTGATAGAAAGAGATCTGGCTCCTTCTCCTAGGACAGTATGCTATGGAACCGCCTTGGTTCCTTGATCCAGTTTGGGGTCTCACTTCTCACTCATTTTATTTATTTTATATTTGTTGACCGGGTTTGCCCGACTGGGCTACAAATGCCCATTTTCAGCGGAGGCCCGAGGAGAAAAGCTCCAACAGAAAATAGAAATTTTATATATTGAATACATATAGAAATACATTCATCAGTACCACAGATTACTGCATTAGAACCTCACCCAGACCCTCCCAACCTGAAGCTCACAGCTTGGCTTCTTCACTTCCAGTGAAGACGTGAGAATTTTTAGTTCCTTTGGAAATGCTACGTAGTCTTACTGCCTGTCAGAAGGCTTCAGCACATAAGGTACATCACATCAAATGAAAGAGCATTCTTATATGGGCTGAGACTAGATCTCTTCTCCGCTGTAGTCGCTGATGTACTGAAATTCTTGTCTTCCCTGTTTACAACAGTATGTAGTTTTGCTATGATCAAGGTATTCTTGGCAGTTATTTGCTCGTTCGACATTGATTTTTCAGAAAGCTTCCTTAGCTTCTCATAAATTATGTATCATAACCTGTTTAAGCTTTTCTCCAAATCTTGCAGCCTCATTGCTTCCCACTCTTTGTAGTTTATCGCTCCTCCTCATACTGCACTTGTATCCAAAATTCTTAGATTTGATGTTGTTAATCTTCATTCCATTCATCACTGATGGGTTCGGTTCCAAGCCCTCAGAACCGAGTCGGCCTTATACCAAAGCTCGCGTCAGCCAAAGACTCTCGAGCTAAGATTTTACCCACAACCCCCTTCTCCCTGTTACCTCAGATCTCTTTTGCTGTCTTGCCGTAAAGCTGCATTCAAGCCACGTCTCAGCTGTCTCTTGATATTTTTGGAATATTTTGATAACTTGGTATTGCTGATATCTCTAAATCGTTTTAGTGTGTTACTTCCTGTATCTGTGTATCGTTAGTTCTCCATACTTTTCTGTCAACTACCTATTGGTAATCTTTGTACCATCACTGGTACTTTCCTTCTCTCTACCCGCTATGGTAATTTCTTTATACCATCGTTGGTATTTTCCTCTCTCTTCCTCTAGCTAGCTATAGTTGTGTGCCTAGTTGTGGTAATCTGTTGGTTTCTAGTCGTGTATTTGCTGTTTGTTGGTGTTAACATGTCTGATAAAAAGGGGACTTCAGGCTTCAAACAATGCCTGAAGTGTGGGAGAAAAATGCCTAATAGTGACTTTCATGATGATTGTTTACTGTTTGGGGTGCCTCATCTCTCGGTACAACCCCCTTGCTCTTTTTGTCTAAGGTTTAGCTCTGGTACCCTGAATGAGTGTAAAAATAAATTGATTTTGAAGGGCCTTCTTAAATCACCCTTCTCAGAGGCTCTGTCTGTGTCAGAGGGTACACCCCTTCCTAGAAAGGAGAAAACGAGGCCACATTCCGTTCCCTCCTCACCCTCTGGTGAGAAGGAAAGATCGCCAAAACCAAAAATTCCAAAGCTTTCTGCACCAGAGCAAAAGTCTGTATCTGGACAGTCAACACAGACATCCTCAGCACTGACAACATCTATGGCACCGAATGTGACTGATGCAAAAATTTTGACCTGGATACCGATTACGACTCTGAGCCCTTCCACAGCTCTGATAACTCAGATTGACATTGCTGCTCCTATCATCTCAAGAATGAAGACGGTAATGCCAGTATACATACAGACACAGATCCGATATTCCCCGTCTGTGGACTCCATCTTGGGACAGGCTTATAGTCCTTTTTTAGAGAGTCCAGAGTCCCCTTCAGGGATATCCACTAGATCCAACAGGAACCTCTCTGAACTCGATGTGGTGCACTTTGTGGACCAGCTGCTGACAACCAGGGGGATTCCTTCTGATTCTAAACCCCAAACCCTTCTAGGACTTGGGTTTTCTGCTTCACGGACTCCATCTTACCCTCCTACTTCATCCTCCTTGCAGGTTCTGAACTCCTCGGCACCAACACTTCTCTCGGCACCCTCTGCTTCGGTGCCAATAGTGGACCTTATTTCGGCCCCGGAGCTGACCCTTTGACCTTCGGTTCCATTTTAACCAGGTCTTCTTCAGGCCCGGGATTGGGCTGCTGGCTCCTTGGTTCCAACTTTTTCTACGGTGCCCTCCACGGCTCCAGGAACCCTGTCAGTGTTTATCCAACTTGATGCTCCACTCCTGGGACCAGGCTCAACAGAGCGGGGTGTGACCCCGGTTCCGAGGTTGTATTTCTCTGTTCCAGGCTCCCATCCCTCTTCGGGTAGCCCTGCTTTCCAGGCAATGGAGAGGACTCTTGCTTTCGTGAGCAAGCCTTCGGCATTGGAACTCCCATGTCCTACCCCTGTTCTGCAGCTGTCACAGACCACCATCCCAGATCGAGCACAAGAGCCGCAGGAGACCCTATTGCAGGATGCCCTTTCTTCCAGGTCCTCTTCAGAAGCTCCCACCGAGGAGGCTGCTAGGAGGAAATCATGCAAGAGTAAACACGTGGACTCCCCTGAGGACTCCCTCACCGAGAATACGCATTACGATGAAGGGAAAGGGTCCCCACGATCACCTTCTGAAGATTTCTCCTTCGGCGACATCCTGGAGATATTGAAACAGAGAGGTGATTGGAAGCCCAAAAACCCTTCCTTGGAGGAATCCATTTTCCTGCAGGCATTTCGTGCTCGACCATCTACCTCCTGGGTGACCCCACCTGCAGATGAGTTCGTTCAGCTTGTGGTGCAGCACGCCTGGAAGAACCCTGATGCCAAGGGACCAGACAAGATCCTCTCTCCTCCTGAAGAACATCCTCATTGGTCGAAAGATATACCGTTGGATGCTATGGTGGTGGCAGCAGCCTCCAAGAAAGAGCTTGCCGAGGAGAGAGACACTGTTCATTCACCTAACAGGGAGTCCTGAGCGATGGACAGACTGGGGAAGCGAGTTTTTGCTTCATCGACCTTTGCTATTTGGTCCTTGAACTACCTGGCACATTTCACCAGACTCCGGAGAGACCTCATCTCTGAACTTTCTGGTGCTGTGTCAGGAAAGGTGTCTGACAAGGTTATTGACAAGGTAGGCTCGCACCTAGCGATCCAGGAATCGATTTCTAATCTGTCCATGAGGTTGATTTCACATGCAACTGAAGGGGCGGCTAGAGCTGCGAGCTACAGGTTTAGGCATAGTTATGAGAAGTAACGCCTCGATGTGCCTGTGTAACTTCACTGATCCTTTTAAGTCTTCCTTCCTTAACGCTCCATTGGAAGCATCTTTCCTGTTTGGCCCCAAAGTTAAGGACATGTTGGCCAGGTGTGAGCAGGATGGTAAGACCCTGTCTGCAGTTGGTGTACGTTTCTCCACTCCTCAGCGCCCCTTTTCTAGGAACCAGAGAAGTGGGAAATTGTGGCACAAAAAGTCTCAGGTTTCTTTTTGTGACACAAGTGGCGAGTATACCCCCAGAGGCAGAGGGGGCAACTCCTCCAAAAGATGCCCCTACAGAGGCAGAGGGGGTCTGCGTAATCAGGGTCCCAGAGACTCCTCCTCTGGATAGCCCTATTAGCGCTCTGCTTTCCTCTAGAAGCAGTCGGGGAATGCCTTTCTCTGCACCCCAATACCTGGCTATCTATTAAAACCGACTCTTGGGTGCAGAAGGTAAATTCCAGAGGTTACCAAATTCCATTTGACTCCTACACGAAACCTCCAAAGCAAATCCCAGATGGTTCCACCCAGTGTAAGGGAAGAAGCTGTACAAATAGAACAGCTGTACTTAAAAAGAGTCATCCAGTAAGTCCCATCAGACCAGATAGGATCCAAATTTTACTCAAGCTTCTTTTTGGTGCCAAAATAGACAGGGGACTGGAGGCCAGTTTTGGACCTCAGCTGTTTAAACAAGTTTGTCAGCCAGACAAAATTCCGGATGGTCACGGTTCAGTCCATTCTCCCCCTTCTAGAGGAAGGCGATTGGATGTGCTCGATAGACCTTCAGGATGCATATTACCACATCAAGATGGACAAACACTCCAGAAGGTTCCTTTCTCTCCGTGCTGAGAGCCAATCATTACCAGTTCCGTGCCCTGCCCTTCGAACTCTCTACAGCCCCCAGAGTGTTCACCAAATGCATGGCAGCAGTGACAGCTCACTTGAGACTGCTAGGATTCTGGGTGCTTCCATATCTGGAAGATTGGCTCCCACCAAGCATCTACTGGTAACAGCCTTGCACTACACCCTCTCTTTGGTGCATCACCTGGGAATGTCCATAAACTGGGAAAAGTCCAGTCTAACTCCATCCCAGACCCTCGAGTTTATAGGGGTAACTTTCAATACTCGCTGTTGCTTGATCTCTCTCCTGGATCACAGGCTTCAAAGACTAAAGATACAGCTCAGAGTGATACTCTGTCAGGACTTGGTCCCAGCTTGACAGGTCCTGCAGTTGCTAGGGTCAATGGCAGCATCTTTATCTGTAGTACCCCTAGCAAGATTTCACATGAGACTCTTACAGTGGCTTCTGTTGACCCAGTGGTATCCGGATCAACAACCATTGTCTTCCCAGATTCGTATTACAAATTGGTACAAACTGGATCTTTCTTGGTGAATGAAGCCAGACACAGCACTTTGGAGCCAACCTTTCCATCCCTCTCAGCCCAGTGCCATTGTGACCACGGGTGCTTCTCTGATAGGGTGGGGGGGGGGCATTATCAGGGAATGACTGTCCAAGGCACATGGTCCGATCTAGTGGCCAATCTTCATATAAATGTTCTAGAACTGAGGGCAGTGCTTTTAGTGTTGCAAGCATTTCAGACTGCCCTTCCTTCGGGAACAGTTGCTATTCAATCTGACAACATGTCAGTAGTTTGGTACATCAATAAACAAGGAGAAACCAAGTCCTATCCCCTATGTCAAGAGACCATGAGAGTTTGGCAATGGACGATAGCTTCCAACCACTTTCTGATAGCAATGCATATCCCAGGGATTTCCAACGTGATTACAGACAAATTGAGCAGGTGCATTCTCCTGCCTCATCAGTGGTCCCTCGACTCCAACTTAGCGGCAAAGATCTTCAGCCATTGGGGCTAGCCTTGCTGCAACCTGTTTGACTCCCCATCCAACCACAAGTGCAGCAACTGTTTCGTCCTAATTCCCCTGCAGGGGGAGTCCCCGTGGGATGCACTTATCCACAATTGGCCCACAGGACTTCTTTACACTTATCCCCCCCATTCCTCTGATTCCTCTAGTTCTGAAGAAAGCTCTTTGGTTGAAAAGCAGAGTGATCCTCATAGTCCCCTTTTGGGCTCGACAGGTATGGTTCTCTTTTCTCTGGCCTCATCTTCTTTGCAGACCGTGAATCTTGGATCCAACTCCAGATCTGATATCTCACCCTCAAGGGCTGTGCCACCCGAACCTTTTCAGCCTCAAGCTCACAGCTTGACTTCTCCACTTTCAGTGATTGCCAGGCATTGTAATCTTTCCTCTCCAGTTTGTGACATTATTGTAGCTTCGCATAAACCATCCACCAGAAAACTGTATGCTGACAAATGGAAAAGATTTTTGATTTGGTCTAGACAGAGAGAATTGGATCCCTTTTCTGCACTCATCTCTGGTGTACACCAGTACCCATGTAATTTTTTCAAGGTGGGCGCCGCTGCTTCAACTATTCATGTCCATTTAGCTGCCATTTCTAATTTTCATAATGGTTTCGGTGACTCCTCCTTAATCTCTCATCGGGTGAGCAAAACCTTTTTGAAAGGACTCATCATTCAAGACCTCCAGTTAAGCAGCCCACAGAACCCTGGAGTCTCGCTCTTGTCTGGCAATCTTTGACATGGTCCCCCTTCGAGTCAGCAGCCATGTGTGACATCAAGTTCCCATCCTGGAAATCCCTCTTTCTGGTGACTATTACTTCGGCCAGACGCATTTCTGAGCTCTTTGTATCAAGTGTTCTTCTTTGATTTTTCATAAGGGCAGAGTATCACTATGGACCAATCCTTCCTTCCTGCTCAAAGTAATTTCCAAGCTCTCCATTAATCAGACAGTTGATTTGCCTGTGTTTTTTGCTAATTTTTCCAACAAGGGAGAGTATTGTTTTACATTTACTGGATGTTCGCAGACAGTTGAGGTTTTACCTAGATATTCATCAGGAAATCTGACAAATTATTTATTTCCTTTTCTGGTTCAAAAATGGGAAAGTCAGTCTCTAAAGTGACTCTATCCAAATGGCTCATAGAACTTTCATTTATAACCTAGAGAATAAATCTGTCCCACCAAACATCAGGGCTCACTCCACTAGATCAATGGCAACTCCTGTGGCATTCCACTCCAGAGCTTCAATGGACGACATCTGTGCAGCAGCTACTTGGGCTTCCCCCCATACCTTTATCACTCATAACAAGTTGGATCTGGTCTCCAGGGGAAGGGCATCCTTTGGTTCAGTAGCGCTCAGGAATGTTCTTCCTTAGGGCCATATGCATGGACATAAGGTAGCTGGGGACTCTGTCCCATCAGTGATGAATGGAGTGAAGATTAACAACATCAGATAAAGAAGTTAAGTCTTACCATAACGTTCCATCTGTGTTGTTGATAGTCATCCATTCATCACGTACCACCCTCCTTCCCCCTCCTAGAGGCTCCTGGGGGATATTTGGGTCCATTTCCTAGACTAAGGTTTTTACTCTGAGACAGCCTCTGCTTTACTTGTTAGGGCAAACTCGATCTGAGGTAACAGGGAGAAGGGGATTATGGGTAAAATCTTAGCTCAAGAGTTTTTGGCTGGCGCGAGCTTTGGTATAGGGCCGACTCGGTTCCGAGAACCCATCAGTGATGAATGGATGAAGATCAACAACACAGATAGAACGTTATGGTAAGACATAACTTCTTTTTTTCCTCCTTCTGTCACACCCCACCATTTATCTTTCTGCTCATTTTCATAGCTTCTGCTTTCATATCTCTGTCTTATTTTTTTTAATGCTACATTCCATTTGTCTGTAAATTACTAAACTCAAAAGTATCCCAGTTTGATCTTTTCCCTGCAGCCATCATAAATACTTTTACTGTATGTTATTTTTCAAAGTCATGGACATTCAGAATTGCCATTTAGCTGAAACACCTGATATCCTTAAGGGCTAATTTGGATATATCCCATGTTGCCTGTGATACAAGAGGTTTAAGGTATCACACAGTGGAAAGTGTAGCTTTGCTAGATTTTTCTTTTTGTGTTTTTAACTAATTGGTTTTTCTGTGTGACCTTTTTAGTCATTGTTTTAAACTACCAGAACAAAGGAAAATACAATTTGTGTGCCTTGGATGTGTATGCACAACTTTGTTTTTACCTGCATAGAGAAGCTTCCAGAAGAAAAGATGAGTAGCTGTTTGTGTCCTTTGCTTATAACAAGTTGGTTAAGAAAGTTTCCTAAGTTTCCCTGCGAACATGGCTGTCAGATTGTATTTCATTTATCTGTTGTTTCCAAAACAGACCAGTACCCACTAAGCCGAAGGCACATTCAACCAGAGGTATCGGTATTTTGACAACCTTTTTCAGTGTCACTGAATGAAATTTGTCAGGCTTCCCACGTGGTCTTCAACCATACGTTTGTCAAACACTGCAAACTAGATTGTATGTTCTGAGCTAGGGCTTCTTTTGGTCCTTCCATCCTGAAAGGTTGCCTGTCTCGAGGCCACCCAGGATTCAAGTAGCTGGAAACTTTGACTCGTATGTCAGATCAGATGGACTGAATGAAAAGGATACAGAAGTTATGTACTTACCATAGTGATAGATCCTTTCATTCCAGTCCATCCGATATGACAAATAGCCCTCCTCCTTCCGCCAGTAAGGTAATTCTCTACATAAAAGGTATTGCATATTACATGGTTAAGAGCTGTCAAACTGAGTCAAGGGAGAGCAGGGCATGTGGAGTAAAAAAAAAAAAAAATAATAATCTAATGTAGGCTTGGCGGTGGAGCACTAGAGTGGCTCGATTGAATCCGAGCTGGGGCTTATGGATTTGTATTTCGTACCGGACAGACTGGAATGAAAGGATCTATCATTATGGTAATTATATAACTTTGATTTTTAGGGCTTTGAGGTGAAAGACTAGGCTGTCTCAGAATAGCTGCCTTTTTCAGGCATGGAACTGTGGTACTTCACAGTTCACATCTTCCAGGGTTAAACTGTTAAGGGTAGTCAACTGTTAATTCTTCCACTCCATCTATGGGCTCCCCTAAGTACTGGGGTGCATAGAAATAAAAGGCATCACATCATGATAGGTCTTCATTTGATTAATTGTGGGTGCTTGACTGTGACATTCATGCTGTGATTCATTCCAGCACTTCCCATGTTGATTATCCCAACAGTAAAATGGGATGTACTTTTTTTTAAAGTATGATACCCTCATTACTTTGAAACTTAAAGTAGTATTTATTATGTTTCCATTCTGGATGGTTCTTAACATATTTTATGAAAATTAATTTTGAATATGTATGAGTATGTATATTAATACCCATTAAGCTCTCTTAGTAGTTGGTTATATGTAAACATTTCTCATACTATTTAGGGTTTTATTCAAGAACCCCATTTGTAACATGTAACAACATTTAGAAATATCAACATATGCAGAGTTAAATTAAATTGCCCCGCCATCTGTCTGTGCCAGCAGTCAGTTGGAAAAACAAAACAAAGGCAGATGAACTTTGATTTGACCACTTAGTATGCCTTTTCATCTTGTTGGATAATCCACAGATGCTGTTTAACAGCTGATTTACTCTTTCATAGTTTTGCCTATCCTTTTGTCACTACTGCATTCTTGAGCTTCATTACTGTGTTTGGATCCTACCTTTTCAGTAATCTCTGCGTTCATCCACAAACCTGTATGTAAATAACGTTAGGTTATGTACTTCTGTTCTAATGCATTTCACAGTCTGAAATTGTTATCCTGTGCCATGTGTATTCCATTCTGGACTTGGTTTCGTTAATCTTTCTCTGCCATGTATACATTTAATTTTATTTTCCATTTTTCCTTCTGTAACATCTGGTACAGTGCATGTGCTGGCTTCCCCTCCTGCCTGTGTGTTTCCTGTGTCATACCCATGTCCCTGTGACATGAAAGTGATGAAAAACAGAGTAATTTCATAGATTCATTTCTTAAATACAGATGGCTAAGCAGTGGAGTTAACAGTAAAATTGGTGAACATTTTTTTTTTTTCTGAGCATTCAAGTTTCTACTGTATGTTGTCATAATTTTATTATTCTTTTGTTTTTAACTTTAAAATGAAAGTTACTTTACAATCTGTTAGAGTTATGTGTTCACTGCTCAGAACCTGCTCACAGTTATGTTGGCTGTGAAATGTGATCTGATGTCATTTTCATTTATTTCTCAACGTATGGTTATCAGATCTGAACTCTGATCCGACTCAGCCACTTTTCTTCCAGACTCTAGATCGGACTCTTGAGTTCCTCAATTACTCATAGTGCCCCTTACTACTGCTTTACTCCAGATCTTGTTTGCTGCTGAAACACTTGGACGTGAATCATGCTCTCTCGAGTTGTGGGATAGCTTCTCTGGTGATATTCGTAAGTTAACGATAGCTTGTTGGTTACCTCATTCCTCTGGCAAAACTGGGACTACAGGCTTTAGGTTTGATGGCTGCAGCGATTACTGTACTACCCATCGCTCGCTTTCACATGTAAATTCTCCAGTGGACTATGGCAGTACAATGGTCAATTCTTTGATAACCACTAAGTTATCCTAGAAAGCAATCCCTGGTTTGGAAGGATTTTCTACTTTGGTGGATCAAGTCCAATGATGTTTGTTAGGGATGCACCTTTATCCTTCCTCCCTCCGAGGCCACACTGACCACAGACGCCTCCAAATTGTGGGGAGGGGACATTTCTTGGGACAGGCTGTTCAAGGCACACGATTCCCAGAAGGGACCAATCTGCATACAAGTATCTTAGAGATGAGAGCGGTTCTTTTAGTGTTGCAAGCCTTTCAGAACTCTTCCTTTAGCAACAGCTGCTATCCAGATGGACTGTATGTCAGTGGTATGATACATCAACAGACGGGGAAACCAGGTCCTACCCTTTTTGCTGAGAAGCAGTAAGAGTCTGGGAATGGGTGATCTCTTCCAACCGCTTTTAGTATTAACACACATACTGGGGATATCCAGTGATCCAGCAGACAAGCTCAACAGAACTATTCTGATGCCTCATGAGTGGTATCTCAGTCTTGCAGTGGTGGAAAAGATCTTCCACAGATGGGGTCAACCTTGCTGCGATCTCTACGCCTTCCCCCTCCACTACAAGTGCAGCAGGTTCTTTGCCCTAATGCCCCCTCGGGGGGGGGGGGCACTGAGAGATGCTGTAGTCTGTGTTTGGCCCTCCATTCTTCAGTATGCTTACCCTTCCCTACCATTAATCCACAAATTTCTTCAGAAAGCGCTATGGTTGAAGAGTAAGGTTGTCCTCATTGCCTCTTTCTGGATTAGGCAAGTTTGGTTTCCCTTTCTGTGGTCTCACCTTCTGTGTTCTCCTTGGACACTGGACCACAGTCCAGATCTGATGTCTCATCCTTCAAACTTACCCAGACATTCCAGGCCTCAAGTTGACCATATGGTTTCTCCAGTTCTGATGATTGGCTAGACAGTCCAGGCAATCTTTATTTCACCAAATATTAATATCTTCCCAGAAATCCACAACCAGGAAAATATACAAGAGTAAATGTAAAGGATTCTCCGTCTGAGCACAACTATAATTAGACCCTATTACTGCTCCCATTCCTGCTGTTTTGGGTTTCTGGCATCTATTTTTCAAGGAGGTGCTAGTTTTCCATTATCAAAGTTCGGCTAGCAGCCATCTGTAATTATCACACTGGAAATTATCATTCTGTAACTTCAACCAGACTGTGCAACACATTTCTTACTTAAATGCACCTTTCTACTTAGACATCTGATTAAAGATCCCGTTCCACCTTCGGCTCTCAAAGTTGTGTTACAAAGCATAGTTCAGCCTCTGTTTGACTTCAGCTAAATCTGACGTCAGATTTCTTTCTTGGAAGCAATCTTCCTCATGGCTGTTAACTTTCTCCAAGTGAGTTGCTTAACTCCAAGCACTCTTTTCAAAACTGCCTTATTTGATTTTCCATAAAGGTAGTCACTTTACGTACTAATCCATTTTTCCTACCAAAGATTGCTTCTAAAACGAACATCACTTGGGTCATAAATTTGCCAGTCTTGTTTCCAAAAATTTCCAGTAAGGGAGAATACATGCTTCCTCTTTTGGATGTACATAGAGAGCTTCATTTCATTCTCCATAGAACAAAGGATTTCCAGGAAACTGACCAAACTCTGTTTCCTTTGCCCATCATAAATTGGGAAAGCCTGTTTCTAAGGACACCCTAGCTAAATAGAGTTCAGATGGCATTTCTTATGCTTGTGAAAGGTTTACTTTTAACAAGACGTTCAAAAGCTCACTCTCCAGATCTATGGCCACATCTGCCGCTTTGTGGGCCAGAGCTTCCTTTAATATTATTTGTGCTGTAGCCACTTGGTCCAACGCTCGTACTTTTATCGCTCATTACAGGTTGGATACAATCTCCAGAAACTGGGCAGCCTTTGGTTCTGTGGTGCTCAGGAATATCCTTCCATGATTGCCAGGGTTATCATAGTTGGGGACTATTGTTCGATCATTTGAGGAATGAATGAAAATGACAACATCAGATATAAAAGTTGTGTACTCACCATAACTATGCATCTGTGTTGTCCATTTTCATTCATCCTCAAGTCCCTCCCTCCAGCCCTCTCACCTTCTCTTTGGGAGTGACCTGATAATGTTTGTGTTTTTGAACCACTGTTCCTGTTTGAGCCCCTCTACTATTCTTTCTCTTATTATACCCTTTTTCCCTGAGTAGATTATAGTGACAGCATACTCAGTCTGAGTTAAACGAGTGGTAAGGGGCATTATGGGTAAGGATGGAGCTTGAGAGTCTGATCCAGGGTCTGGAAGAAAAGCGGTAGAGTCTGATCCAATGCCCATCCATTAAGGAAGAAAGAAAATGGACAACACAGATGCATAGTTATGGTGAGGACAGCTTTTATGTAGTTTTAAAAGCTGTTCAGACATGGTCTGCAAGGTTGTATTTGTAAATAGAAAAGGAATGTTGTCTTCAAAAAAGATGGATCCACAGTCTCTTTAAATCATCTGTAGTAAGTTGTTCTGGCAAGCAGAAAAAAAAGTTATCAAGTGTAGAAGCATGTTCAAAAAAAGCTTGTGTTTTTGTTCTTTTAAGCACCAGCAAAAAATTGTTCATTGATAGACACTAGTCAGCAAAGTCATGGAAACGCATTATGGTGAGTAATGTCTGCTTGCCTTACCTAATCTGCCTACCTATTACAGACACAACTTAAGGCACAGAACTGTTTGCCTTCCCCTCCCAAAGCTGCCTTATGTCTTTCCCATGGTATCTTCAATTCTTTCTACACTTTAGATGCACTTGCTTCTTAAAGATTTATGTTTTACACATCGGTTACCCTTTGTTCAAGAATAATGCACTGCATTGCTCTTCAACCATGTCTTTTGCTTTGGCTGTGTATATTTGTTTTGTTTATTCGTAAGGTATGAACTGCAAAAAATACAAGCAGTAGTTTAGTTGTTTCATAGTTGCTTGCTTGTTTATTTTATTTAATGTGTGGATTAATGATGTATATTTTTTGTAGATGTGATGCTGTTTATCTTGCATTTCATTATAGACTCCACATTTTATTTCTAGAACTGGGCCGCCAATAAAATTAGACCTGACCAATTCCAGTCATAAAAACAATAAAAATTCTCAAATTTCTGGCTTCTGACACAAGTCCTCTTCATATAATTATAACTAAGATTCTTTTGTAGTTCTTTTTATTTTATTGTAGTCCTCGACCTCAGTGTATAGAGGATATAAAAAGTGTACACACCCCTGTTAAAATGCCAGTTTTTTTGCGATATAAAAAATTAGACCACAATAAATCATTTCAAAAATGTTCCCACTTTTAATGTGACCTATAACCTGTACAATTAAATAGAAAAACAAACAAATCTGTTAGGGGAAAAAATATAAAAAATGTACAATACGCTGGTTGTATAAGTGTGCACACCCTTAGACTAATACTTTGTTGAAGCACCTTTTGATTTAATTACAGCATTCAGTCTTCTTGGGTAGGAGACTATCAGCGTGGCACATCTTGACTTGGCAATATTTGCCCACTCTTCCATACAAAAGCACTCCAAATCTGTCAGATTTCAAGGGCATCTCTTTGTGCATAGCCCTCTTCAAGTCACCCCACATATTTTCTATTGGATTTAGGCCATGGCTCTGGCTGGGCCATTCTAGAACTTTAATTTTCTTCTGGTAAAGCCATTCTTTTGTAGATTTGAATGTATGCTTGGGGTCACTGTCATGTTGAAAGATGAAATTCCTCTTCATCCAGCTTTCTAACAGATGCCTGAAGGTTTTGGGCCAAAAGTGACTGGTATTTGGAACTGTTCATAATTCCCTCCACCTTGACTAAAGCCCCAGTTCCAGCTGAAGAAAAGCAACCCTATAGCATGATACTGCCACCACCACCATGCTTCATTGTGAAGATGGTGTTCTTTTGGTGATGCGCAGTGTTGTTTTTGCGCCAAACATATCTTTTGGAATTGTGGCCAAAAAGTTCAACCTTGGTCTCATCAGACCATAACACATTTTCCCGCATACTTTTAGGAGACAATGTATTGTTTTTTAAGTTTTAGCCGGACCTGGATGTTTTTCTATGTAAGAAAAGGCTTCTGTCTTGCAACCTTACCCCATAGGCCAGACATACGGAGAATACTGGAGATTGTTGTCACATGTAGTATACAACCAGTACTTGCTAGAAATTCATGCAGCTCGTTCGGTGTTGCTGTAGGTCTCTTGGCACCCTCCCTGACCAGTTTTCATTTAGTCTTTTGATCAATTTTGGAGGGACATCCAGTTCTTTGCACCGTCACTGTTGCCCCATATTTTCTGCATTTTTTTGATGACTGTCTTCACTGTGTTCCATGGTATATCCAATGCTGTGGAAATTTGTTTGTACCCTTCTCCTGACTGATAATTTTCAACAATGAGATTCCTTTGATGCTTTGCAAGCACTCTGCAAACCATGGCTTTTGCTGTAGCAAATGTCTGGAAAATTCTAGGACAGCTGAACTTTATTTGGGGTTATGATGGCAGGTGTGCAATTAAAGCAAAAGTTGCTTCAACAAAGTATTAGTTTAAGGGTGCGCACACTTATGCAACCAGCTTATTGTACATTTTTAATTTTTTATGTTTTTCTCCTAACAGATTTGTTTGATTTTCAATTGAATTGTACAGGTTTTAGGTCATATTAAAGGTGGGAAAAGTTTTGAAACGATTTATTATGGTCTCATTTTTTTATATCACAAAAACCTGGAATTTTAACGGGTGTGTACACTTTTTATATCCACTGTAGATGGAATAATACATTAATAAGTCTTAAGTTGGTATGGCCCAAGATCCCTTAGTGGACGCGGGAACAGAAGTAGTTAATTCCTTCCAGAACCTAAGGCAGGGTTGAACTACAGTTAGTGGAACTAAAGCATTGTGAAGCTGTAGTGACAAAATGAAAAGTCCTTCACTTGTGAGGTAGCAAGAGTGGCTTTGGGAAAGCAGCCCTTTCCTTCTCTGGAAAAGTAGAGCCAGTGTTTTGTCCAGTTGGTTATCTTATGACCCAAGGAGTGCTAGTTTCTGGAAACACCCCATTTGGTATGTACCTTACAAGACATCTGCAACAGATGGAAAGGCCGCTGAAATACCTCACTAAAAGAATCACAGGCTTAAAGCACATGCCCTATGCTGACAGTCTAAAAAAAAACTCCAGCTATACTCTGTGACATATTGTATACTCAGAGGCGATCTCTGCTTAACATACAAGGCCATGTCAGACCCTGAGCTGTTGAACATGCTCCACTTAAAAAAAATCCCAATCGCTCAGAGCCACACGCTCCAGGGATCTAAACCTTATCACAATGAAAAAAACATGCTGGAAGGATAGGTTCCTGACCCAGAGACTCCCCTTACTCTGGAATAGACTGCCCATACATGTCAAGCAGAGCGCCTCCTTGGCCCTCTTCAAAAGGAACATTGACGGTTGGATGGGAGATGTGAAATTCACCCCAGGGATCACCTCAGTTGCCCTGCTAGACAGGGGTCCAGGGTAGTAAATATTGTGGGAAGAAATATCCAGGGAATTGTTATGGCTAGTCTTGTATAGGCCCTAGGGCCAATAGCCTAGTACCGACCTATGAACCTATGTAGGAGTGGCTGAAATATGTCTCCTGAAGCATCACTGACCAATGGCTGGAGAGTGAAAACCTCCATATTACTTCTAGTTTAAAGCCTGCTATGTACTGGAGGAAAGTCTACTCACTTTTGCCCATACCTTTCAACTGTCCAGATTTTCGCCTCATTTTTTTTATCTGTTCCTCATAAAATTTGTGGTATTCTGGAAAATCACAGAGGAATGACATCACTAAATAATAACATAGGTTTGAGTTTCATACTTTATCCATCCAACCACAACCCCTTCTTCTATCCTTCAGAAAATGCACGTTAAGACAATCCTCTTGTTCTAGCAACTTTCTAAATACTTAAACTCTGTCACTATTTTCTGCCCCCACCCGTTATTTTAGGCTGTATCCTGATTTCTCGAGCTAAGAGGTTATGAGATATGCTTCTGCCTTCTGGAAGAAAAACTGAACCATTTAAAGACTGTTTTGTATTGGGTTGTGCTGCCGGAGTGGTATTTTCTGTTACAAGTAAACTGTTGTCTGGAGCTGAAATGAACCCATTGCCTCTACAGGAGTTAAAAGGTTATTGAATCAAACTGAATTCCTGTTATTGTTTGGTTCAGACAGCTCACTTTTCTTATGCTCTCTTTTATTTGGCAGTTAAAAAAAACATGCTTTGTTTATTCTCCCTTAAGTAAACTTAAGTATTTCACTTAAAAACTTTGACTGTTTGCTTTATTCCCAAACCCCAAGTCCAGAAGCCTTCAGACATTACAGTAGCTTATTTTACCTGGCTGCGTGGCATGCTTTCAGTACTGTTGTTACAATGCAAACATCTCAAAATATTAAATTAATTAGCTTGCCTAAGTGCTGTGATTTGAGACAATCTGTTGTACTTTGTAAGTTTATGTCCCTTATCAGTTGCTTTTCAGGAGACCCTTTTCTTGATCCCACGAGTATGTTACCATCTGTGCAGTTTGTAAGAGTTTTGAGAGTTCATATTCATTTATCATCCCTAGATTTCCTACTCATTAACAAAAGTTGCATACATAACTGTTTTATCCATTCATTAGTTATACAAAGTATGTGTATTTTTAAATGCTATCTTTTACTGAAAAACAGGTTGAGGAAGGGGCACATTAGGAAAGTGAAACTCTGAATGCATGATTGAAGAGGGACCTCATTTGGGCATAACACTGCATATAAATAATAAGCAATGCATGCATACAACAGAATGAGTCAGGCATAAAAGTACTTAACTAGATAACTCATTTTTGTTCCTGTAGTATAATCTTCATAAACTGTAGTAGACCACCATCTATCTCAAAGAGCCCTGTCTCCATCAAGAAAACTACAGTGGCAGCACAGCATAGTAGATTTTGTGCTGCCCCCAGCACTAGTAACTTGCACAGTTGTATAAAGTAATGTTTTTGAAGCAGTTCCACCTGCAGAGTAATTCTCATCACGTGCTTCCAACTTTTGCACAGTGGTCAGTATTCCTCATAGCAGCTGGGTTTGAGATAGTGGAACTGAAACAGGAATTTCAACTCCAGACAGTTTAGCAAATATTGTCAACTTAAAGGGGTTGCCTTACTTTCCTCAGTATGCCTGTTCCACTCTGGTACCCCCACGCCTCTTAGCTTTGGGAAGAAAAATATCAGACATTCTGCTGCAACAGTGATCCTATTCCATCATCTGTCTTTATGCTGATTTCCCCCACAGCTGCTTTTTCACCCCCTTTCTTATTAACCCCCCCCCCAAAAAAAAACAAGGGTGGCAGTATACCATAATCCTTTCAGAAACTGTACTGGGGTTTTGTTCTGAATTGATAAGACGGTGGAATGTCAACCAGTTGTTAGTGAACCACTATTTTAAGGACTTTGGCAAAAAAGTAGAGCAAAGCTGTGTCTCTGTCTGTAATTTCTTGGATGACAATAGCATAATCAAACTTTGTGAGAAATTACCTTATCTTTCATTTTTCTTTTAATAAGGAGGGTGGGTCACCACTAACTTTCAACGTTTTTTTAAATCTAGGCATTTGAATTGTGAATGGCAACTTCTCAGAGGCAGAGGGCTTGACAATGGACAGAAGTATTATGATGTTTTCTTTCATAATTTTTGTGTGTGTGTGTGAATTTTTGCTGAGAAAATGTACACATGATCTGATTTTGTTTGAGTAGACCGGGAGTTAGGTGTAGGGTGACTTGCTGAAATGGTACCGAATTTATTAGCAGTAAATTTGCTAGGTGGACCAGGTAGAGGTGGTGGAGCCACATCGTAGATATGTTTTCAAAGCAGTGGTTCTCTCTTCAAAAAATATTTAAGAGGTGAGAAATATTTCATCACTTATGAAAGAAAAGTTCTTTTTGCTGTCTTCATAAGTTGTTTGTATGACTGCCAAGAGTTTAATGTTTCATGAAGTGTGTCAAGAAGAAAGAATTACAAAGTCTTTCCAGCTCTGATATCTTCCACGGGTGTATATTGTCAGTTACAAGTCTTTGTTTTGGTTTACTGTACTGAGTATGTACTCCCAGGCTGAGTCTGAAAATTGTCCATTTTGGAATCAGTGTTCAGTCCTGGTTAGCAGATACAAATAAGTAAGTTATTAATGTAGCCCTGTGTATTTTTGAAGATTGTCACATTCTTTTTTTCTTTTTGTTTTTTTCCCCAATAACTGCTATCATCCCCCTCCCGGCCATTTAGCCTATTTGTTCCCCATCTTTAGGCAACCATTAGGGGAGATTTGTGTTTTTTTTTTTTCATTAAGACATGGACCTGTACCATCGACTTTCATGAGGGAGGAAGCCATGCATTGGACTAGCTATGACAGTAGCCCCTCACTTCTGCATGGGATGTAGTCAGCAGCAGCCTGTCATTTAGCATGGGTGGGTGTTTCACCTGGCCCTCAGCAGAGAAATTGCCTCACCTGGTGTGTCCTCGCTGACCACCAATCCATTCCCCTAGGAGGGATGAGCAGACCATACCTTTTCATTCCTGTCCTTCCTTGCCTGGCTTCTCCATTGTCAGAGCAGCTAATCAAACCCTGGTTGCCTGGGTAAGAGTCAGGGAGTCATCCCTTGGAACTAGGAGATTGCTACACTTTTTTTGCTGATTACCATCAGGGAAAATGCATAACTTTTCATTTATCTTGCCTGTCTGCCTTTCCCCCCTCTCTCTCTCTCTCTCTTCTTCCCTCATCTTGCATACCCTGTAGTATCTCTGCCTAACATACATCTGCTACCTATGGATCCTTTACCTCTTAAAGAGGCTTTGCTCGTTATACCTTTGACTCATTCCCTATTTCTGAGTGAACCATATTTCATAACTGCAAATCCATTTCTGATGTCATCCTGCTATCATTGCAACCTGTCCATGTAGATCTGTTCTTTTTGTCTCTCTATGTACTTTAGGTTCTTCTGTGCTGTGAACCTGGGCTTTTGTGTTTCCTGTTTCTCCTTTTCATTAAATCATTTTCTTGTTAGTTGCTTTTAGCTCCTCTTCCCTTTGTCAAATACCCATCAGAGTTGCATAGTCATTTAGTAGTGTTGTCTGTACCACTCATTTTCTTCATGTCATCCTCTTCAACTTAATAGTTTGGACCGTGTAAATATATGTAGGTCTTGACTGTGTTCTCGTGGTCTATTCTGTTTCTGTCATTCTCTCCCCCTTCGTTCACAGTTATTTAGACCCCCCCCCCATTTTCCTCCTTATTCCATCTGCCTTACTAACGTGTTTCTGATTACGTAGCCCCACTTTTCATTTCTTGTTACTGTTGTACACCCTATTCCCTGTCCCAGAGCTTTTAAATTCCAGTTCCAATGAAATTTGAGTAATTTTAAGTGCCTCAGTATGTACTGATCTTAAGTTTTTGGCCACGTAAAACATTTTTTGAAGGGCTTCACACCCTTGAGATAGTACTTTACATACTTCTGTGCTGTATCTTGTCATTTACATCTGTAGCTTTTTGTTCCCTAGTTGTTGCTGTTGTGTGGGTCTCCAGTAACCATCTTAAATTGTATCTCTTTTTGCATTCAGTTGCATCTCTCTTCTCCCCAGTCTGTCTTTCTTGTTGCTTTAGTGTCTGCTAATGTAAGACATCTGCATGTCTTTCATTTTGTTATACTTTTTTAATGTGGAAGAGACTCCAAGACCGTCAAATGAAGACAATAATTCGACAATAATTCGATAAAAAGGCAATTCCTTTATTCGACTGTTAGATGATAAAATCCAAAGGTTAACAAAGTGAGAAACAGCAGTATAAGACAAGCGCTTTCAAAGGGTTTTTGACTTGATAAAGCTTGGTATTACCCAAGCGAAAGCGCTTGTCTTATACTGCTGTTTCTCACTTTGTTAACCTTTGGATTTTATCATCTAACAGTCGAATAAAGGAATTGCCTTTTTATCGAATTATTGTCTTCATTTGACGGTCTTGGAGTCTCTTCCTGGTTTTGTGTGACTTACATTTGGTTTTCCGATACTTTTTTAATGTACTTATCCATTTTTTTGTATCTTTGCCCCTTTTCACTACTCTTCCAATCTGCACATTACACTTGTGTGCATCAGACATAATAGTCATTTAGAATTTAACTTTCATCTCTTCATTGTGTCAGCCATCCTGGAAGCTCGTACTGCTTGCCAGGCCAAGAATTGCATTCATGCTTTTGGGCCCTGTTGTAGTTCATGTTGCAAGTGCCTTGACCCTTATTTATGTTGTATACATGTAGAAGCCTCTTTTTTTTTTTAAGCCATTGATGCCATTTTATTTCAGTTCTGTTTTGATACTCATCTTCCAGTGTGGGAGCATGGGCTTTCTTGTTTCTTTCTCTGCTTGCTTGCTGTTGTAATTTCATTTCTCTCCAGTTAGTCTTCTGTCTTTTGGTCCTTTTTCCATTATTCATTCTTAACTGTTTGCTTCAGCTTCTTTCTCTACACAGAAGTGTTTCTTTTTCTTACCGAGACTTTTCTGTCTCTGTTTCTAACCGTTTTCCTTCCTATGTACTACCTCCTGACTTTTTTGCATAAACTTTTTTTCGTAAGGTTTTGGTATTTTTTTTTTTTGAGTAACCTCATCCTTGACTTTGTCATCCTTGTAGCATTACTCACATTCATACGTAACTACTAGGCTAACTGCCCTTGTGGACCATTTTAAGCTTAGCCAATTTCATCTTAGCAAGAATCAAACCCTGTACTTCATGAATGTGAGGTAATCACTTTAACTGTTATGCCACCCCCATGACAGTTTAGGTTTCCTTGCACAACTCCAGGGTTTGTTCTCAACTGCTAGTTTCTTTCTTCTTCACATGTGGTTGCTGTAACGGTGTGAAATCTAAACTCCAGTGTTTCGTTTTGCAGAGAGCAGGCCTACTTTTGTTTGGTATCTGGTAGGTCTTTGAGCTTGCACATTGCTTTTTCTTTGTTTACAAATCTCCATGCCCCCATAGGGCATCCAAAGGTGAGTAACTGTTTTCTTATCTTATTTTCTGGGTATTTTATCACAGATTAGTAGCTCAAACTTCTAAGCTTGCATCTTTCTTCTGTGTTTGCATGGCTTCTTTTAACAAAACTTACTGAGTTTTCAGTCAGTTTTGATCTTGAAGCCATGTTTTTATTATAGCCTTCCCAGCTGAAATTTTGATTCTCCATTCTTTTGGTGACCCCTTGGCTGTATTTTTCTGCCAACCTTATGCATTTTGTATACTGTGGTATCTAGGTACTCCGGTAGTTTGGAATTGACTTCAGTTCCAGTAAGATGCATTTTGTCCCTTCTTGTGCTTATTTTAAGGTTCTGAATTTCTTTGTTAATAAGCTAGATTTTTTAAAAACAAATTGATAGCTAGTCCTCTATGCATTTTAGTTAACTGTGCTTTCTGTGGTTTCCCTGTTCTGGTCTGTCCAGTTTGTTTTGTTATATTCCAGCTGTTTTGTGATGTTCTTCGTGTTTCACTGTTGCAGTCATCTTATTTGGGTTATCTTTTGCAGTAGCCCTCAGTCGGCCTGATTATCAAAGTCTTGAGTCCTGCGTCGGTTGTTGTCTCATCTTCCATGACGTCAGGTAGTCAGGGGTATAAAGCATGCAGCCGATGCCATTACATCAGTCTTTCTTGCCGTGCGGTGCCCGAAGCAGAAGCAGTTCGCAAGTGCCGGTCGGCCGACTCCTGAAATTTTCATTTTCGAGTTTCAGAACCGAAGTCTTCAACTAAAGCTAAGTACCCCGTTGGGGAAACATTTTCTTGCTCTAAACCGATGTCAGTAAAAGTCAATAATTGTATTTCTTGTGGAAAGCAAATACCTCGTAAAGGTTTTTATTCATACTGTATTCCTTGCTTAGGCCCTGACCACAACGTACCTCTCTGTCGGTTTTGTGCCTTATTTAAACAATGAACTATTCGTCATCTGTATATTTACTCTTCTAAATATTTTGGTACGCGGTTCAATTATCCAGATATGTCTTCGGTAAGCCATCCGACTTCCGACATTCTGAAAAAACGCAAAGATAAAGACAGAGGCAGGCCGCCTAGGTCCAAACCTGCTGATGACGCTTCTCCTAAGCCAGTCGCCAGTTTGCCGGTACTCAGTGATGCACTTTCTCAGCCCCTGATACCTGCTACTTCTGATTTTCAGGCCTCTACTGAGACCCATTCAGAGTTCGGTATGCCGCGAGATGCTTCAACTGTGGAACCTGTGGATGTCTCTACCTTGGATGGTCCGGAGCTGCTGTGCAGGCACTGGCTTCTGAGGGTGTATTCAGGCCTACAGACTTGCATATTAAACCGATGCCTCCTTCTTCTTTAAGATCTAAACCTCGAACCATGCCTAGAAGAAGCCCAGGTCGCATGCTCAGGTCTCTATGCCTAAAAAAAACAAATGATAAGGATGGCTGAAGATCTTATAACTTTAATCTGGGGAAGCTAACCACCCTCTTCTAAGAGACCTAGGACTGAAATTGTTTATGAATCTTGTGACCAGGATTCTGTTTTTTCTGATTCTTCTGATGATCTTGATTTACCCTTATCTACTTATGAGGATTCTGATGCAGAGGACTCTATTCCCTCAGCTTCCCCTCCAGAGGATTTTTCTTTTGGTGAAACCTTGCACACACTTAAGGGAGCATTTCCACTGGGAAAGACTGGATTTTTCTGATTCGAAAAAGAGGCTTAGGGATTTCTTACTCTTGCCTCAGCATAGGCCTTTAGCTATACCTCCTGTACTAGACATTGTTGATGATGCCTTTTTGGAATTTAGTTTGGCCCCTGATTCTTTGCTTCCTGCTCCCAGAAAATCTGACAGATATTACAGGGTTCCTGATTCTCACAAGTTCCTTTTTAAAAATCCTATTGCGGATCCAGAGACTATTTCACAGGGACCCGAGAGCATTAAGGCCTCTACTGCCAAAAACCCTACCCCTTCTAATAGAGACTCCAGGGCGCTGGATAGATGGGGTAAGAAGGTTTACACTTCTGCAACCTTGGCCATTAGGGCCTTAAATTGTCAGTTTCATATGTTAAGGTATCAACAACATATTTTTGGATTGCTTAAACAGAAAATTATGTTGATTCTTGACTGTGCTGAAAATAAGGAATTATAGGATTTAATGCATTTTGCTGAACAGGTTGGAAAACATACTTTGCAATGTGGGTTTGATTCTTTAGAGGCCTCTTGCAGGGCTGCTGTCACTGGGTATGTACTCACAAGGCATGATTGGCTTAAGGAACGATCTTTGCCTGATCATGTTAACGCTAAACTGTTGGATGCTCCCTTAAATCAGGACTGCCTGTTTGGCAACAAAGCTGAGGAAGTTCATAAAAAGATGGAAGATAAAGCTAAATAACTGCTAAAGATTTCTTACAAGTTCAACCTCCAAGATTTAGTAGACATTAGCCCTCTAAGAATTGGTCTTTTCCAGCTCCTTCCAGACCTTCTCTATCCAAACCCAGACACAGCAGAAATCCCAGGTTTCAGTCCCAGGGTACGCACAAGACTAAGCAATGGGGGGCTTCCTCTTCCAAATCTGGGAGCAGTAAGAGTCCCCCCTATGGAAAACTGTCTCAATGATTTGATTTTAAAACTTCCAAGCACTTCTCAACTGAATGTTCCTTTAGGGGGAAAGATTGGTCTGCAGGCCAAAAACTGGGAACTCATTACCCAGGACAAATGGGTTTTAAATATAGTGTCCCAAGGATACAGATTTCACTTCCACACATTACCAACGCCAAAAGGTTGGCCATATCTACCCCCAAATCAGTGGGCAGAGGCTCAAAAGCAAATACTCTCTCTTTTAAACATAAAGGCTATTCAAACTGTACCAGAAGAGGAAAAAGGACAAGGTTTGTACTCGAGACTTTTCCTGGTACCCAGAAAAGACAATTCATGGCGTCCTATTCTGGACCTGTCTACTCTAAACACCTTTTTGGTGATTCCAAAATTCAAGATGCTGACTCTTCACCAATTGCTTCCTATGCTAGGAAAAGATGCCTGGATGGTAACACTCGACTTAAAGGAAGCATACCTGCACATCCCAATCAGGGAATCTTGCAGAAGATACCTATGCTTCAAAGCAGGCTACAATCACTACCAGTTCTCTGCACTGCCTTTTGGCTTATCTACTGAGCCCAGGGTATTCACAAAGTGCCTAGCCCCAGTCATCGCATTTTGCAGGCAAATAAATATTCAAATATACCCATACCTGGACAATTGTTTAATTCAGGCAGAAAGCCAAGACAAAGGGTGCTAACTTGTCTGGGTATAACATAAACGAAAAGAAATCACACCTGGTATCCTGTCAACAAATCATATTCTTGGGAGCAAGCTTGAATACAACTTTCCAGATGGCTTTCCTCATACCAGAGAAACAAATTCATTTGACAACCTACTTCAAACAAGTGGCTACAAAAACCCTACTGTCTGCAAGGCAAATACTGTAAGCCTTGGGGTTCATGGCCTCCTGCATTCTTCTAATTCCATATGCAAGACTGCATTTGAGGAAAATACAGTGGTATCTAAAAAGCCTATGGTGTCAACATTCTCAGGATCTAGAAGCAATGATTCATATCATACCTTGCCTACACCTAGAGTTTCTTTGGTGGGCAGAGGCCTGCCACCAAAACAAGGGACTACCATTCACACCACCCCCCGCCGCCGAAACCCTAACAACAGACGCATCCGATTATGCATGGGGGGCTCACCTGGTAGGGAAGTGCATTCGGGGCAAATGGAACCCAAGTCAAATGCACTTGCATATCAATCAAAAGGAAATGTTAGCTGTACAGAATGCTGTGACAGCCTTCAAGGACCACATTCTTCCAGGACAATTAATGGTAAAGATGGACAACACCACTGTTATATGGTACATAAACAAGCAGGGGGTACACATTCTTACCCCCTATGCAGACTAGCCATGGCATTGTGTAACACAGCCCTGAGCTACCAAGTGCATCTACAAGCTCAATTCCTGCCAGGAAAACTAAATACACTGGTAGACGAACTAAGCAGAAACCTCATGGGCCCACACGAGTTGAAGCTGGAACCAAGGACTTTCAACATGTTGACGAGCAAATGGGGGAGCACAGATATAGACCTTTTTGCATTCCCCCAGAACTATCAGTTGGACAAATTTTCCACAAAGACTCCCCACAAACAAGCTTGGAAAGTAGAAGCTGAAAAAACCTATCAGTTTATGCCTTTTTTCCTCTGCCTCTGGTCTCCAAAGTACTACTAAAGATCAAACAAGACAAACCAAGGATGATTTTGATTGCACCAGACGGGCCACGCCAACACTGGTACCCCCTCTTGCGCATAGTGTCACTGTTGGCCCCATGACACCTGCCTCAGACTCCTACCCTATTGCCTCAGCAGGAGAAACAGATTCTGCACCCTCCGCTTCATACACTGAACCTAGCAGCCTGGCTGATTACCTAATCTCTCCTTTACCATCCCTCAGTAAACCAGTGATGGATATCATTTTAGAGGCAAGGAGGCCTAGTACTAGAAAATCTTATGCTGAAAAATGGAAAAGATTCTGTGCCTGGAACCAGTCTCAAGGGATGAGCACAGCAGTGCCCAATTTACCTCAGATTTTACAATACTTAACTGAGATGCTTCACAAGGGCCTGTCTTTCTCCTCCATCAAAATTCACGCCTCAGCCATTTCAGCTCATTATAACACAGAACCTCCCCTCTTCTCTCATCTACTGCTTAAGCAGTTCCTCAGAGGGGCCAAAAATCTGTGACCACCCAGGAGAGCCCCAACTCCAGCCTGGGACCTTAACTTTGTATTGGAAAAGCTCACCCTTCCTCCTTTCAAGCCATCTGCCACTGTGGATTTAAAATTCCTCTCTTGGAAAACAGCTTGCCTTTTAGCAATTACTTCAGCAAGAAGGGTATCTGAATTACAGGACCCTCATGACAGTGGAGCCTTTCATCATCTTTCATGCGGACAGGGTGTCCCTCAGAGCCAATCACTCCTTCATGCCCACGGTGGTATCCACTGTGGCTGTTAATCAGTACATTCATTTGACAACCTTCTTTCCTAACCCACAGAATAAAGGGGAATGAATACTGCACTCCTTAAACATGCACGGACAACTTAGATTCTATTTGGACAGGACTAAACCTCAAAGGAAATCTGACCAACTGCTGGTGGCATTTGCTGCAGGGGCAGAGGGGAAGGCCATTTCAAAGCAAACCATTTCCAAATGGATAGGCCATTGCATTCATTTCTGTTATAAGCACCATGGAAAACCTATCCCACGGGGGATCAGACCCCACTCAACCAGTGCTGCATCTACCTCTACAGCCTTTCTCAGAGGTGTCCATACCAGG
Source organism: Protopterus annectens (assembly GCF_019279795.1). Classification (NCBI taxonomy): domain Eukaryota; kingdom Metazoa; phylum Chordata; order Ceratodontiformes; family Protopteridae; genus Protopterus; species Protopterus annectens. The sequence goes on along the minus strand of NC_056731.1, from coordinate 786,865,412 downwards.
GACATCCTAGAAGCTGCTACCTGGAGTTCTGTACATACTTTTACCAAGCATTACCATTTGCCAATTTTCTCTAAATCCAGAGCTGGCTTTGCCACTGCAGTCTTGCAGGGCCTTATAGCTTGTCAAAATGCTATCTAAATGCCTCCTCCCATCCTTAGCTTTGGGAATCTACCCAAATGTGATGACTGCAACAGTGAAACACGAAGAACATAGTACAGTTGTGTACACTTACCATAAATGTAGATGTTAGAGTGTGTTCACTGTTGCAGTCCTGGTTACCCTCCCTCCAACCCTCTTTCTTCTTTGGGCTATACCTCTACTCTACTTTACTATGCTTAAAAGCTTTTGGGTGTATTTGCTTTTTTGTTGGCGGTATAACCTTGTATATTTATAGATTTAATTGCTTCCCAGTAGGGGGGCACCTGACATCTGGGGCAAGAAAAATTGATGTAATGGCATCGGCTGCATGTTTTATACCCCTGACGACCTGACACCATGGAAGAGGGGACAGCAACCGATGCAGGACCCAAGACTTTGATAATCAGGCCGACCGAGGGCTACTGCAAGCAGATAACCCAAATGTGATTACTGCAACAGTGAATACACTCGCACATCTACATTTATGGTAAGTGTACACAACTGTACTTTTTTTTCCTCCAAGAATAATACCATTTTTGCTCTCCTCTTAGAGCTTCCTGTTCTGTCTGCTGAGCAGTCCATGTCCATAACCAAGACCCCCCCCCCCCATTGAGGCCCTGTTAAAGCAGGGTCAAGATGTGCATTTTATAGTATATTGTATTAGATTATATTAGATCATATAATTTTGCTTGGTTGCCCCCTTCAGAGCTGCTGGATAAGGCAGCCATCTTGTTGGAGCATGACTAGTCATTTCCGGGAAGCATTAGATTTGATTGGGGATCAGAAATGGGTACACTGCTAGTGAGCACCAACCCTCATCCAGGTGCAGTGATACTTTAGTTAGTTAGGGAAAGCTTACCTGTATTCCATGCTAGTATCAAACATTTTGTTCTAGGTAGAGTCTTCGCAGAACGAAGTTGTGCACTGTTGAGAGAGACCATTGTGAAATAGCTTATATTTGAACAGACTCACACATTCTTCAGTGGGGATCACTGGAAGGGCATGAGTTGATTGCATTAAGTAAAGGGTGCGTAGGACACACCTTGGCCCCCCTACCTAAAGGAATACACTGAATATGAATTGTGATAAGTTTGAAGTGGCATTTGAATTTCCTTACTGTTTGATTGGTTATTGTAAACTTGCACATAGAATATGTAATTTGGTTATACCCACTCCAGTAGCCCATTATTGAGCTGTGTTCATATCATATAGAACATACTTAACCAAACTTTTTTTTTTTTTTTTTTTTGCATTTTTATTGTACTTAGTCAGAGAATTGGAGGAGATACTCTGCAAATCTGCAGCTGTTTGAACTTTTATAGTTCAGTAGTGCTGCTTTTGAAAGCTGTTACTTTGTGTTGACTGGAAATTTAAGGTAGTACCTGGCAGCAAATAAGTTTAAAGAACTGTAACTAAAATGAACATCTCTCCTTTTGGCACATCCTGTTTATCCACCTCTTTCTAATTTTAGATGTTGATCCTTAGGAGTAAGTTGCCTTTCTCCTTCTGACCCTTGCTGGAATTTCCTTATTTTTATTTTTCGTTTTTGAAAGGTATATATTTTTTTATTAATATTCATTAAGTACATGCTGCTTGTACTTTTCTTAGTACTTTCAGTCTAACGTTAGTAGTTGTAGCTAGGAAACTCCAACGTTTTGTGTTAAGCTGTGTGTTTTGTGACAGACGTGTTTTTGAGTCAGAATAGGAATTTGGGGGAGATGGGGTGCCATGTTGCTTTCCATTTATGACTAAGGGATCGCTTTAATGTTCTTTATCTAGTTTTGTTTAATTACTTTGCCACAACTGAGAGAACCCACAATTACAATAGACTGCCTAGTACTTAGCAGCACTTATTTTTGATCTAGAAGTCTCTTGTTCTGATTTCTGTTTGCATTTGTTTCCACCAGTTACTTATTTAAGCAGTGCGTATACTGCACAGTCCCTGCAGAATAATACAGTCTTCCCTGACTTGAAAGCTGATGAGATGGATTTGTTGTATTCTGCTTATGGTGATGAAACTGGAGTGCAGTGTGCTCTGAGGTAGGTCTTTTTGCTATTTTCTTTTATGCTGTGTGAGTTTATATACTAAATAATTGGAGACTTAATATCTAGAGCACTATTTATTCATTAATTGCCTTTTTTGAATAGGAAAGTCTGACTAAGGTATGTAAAACCCCTTTTCAGCAAAGACCCAGGGAGAAAAATTCCACTTGCACACATTAACAAAATAAATTACAAACAAGTACAATGCAACAAGATTCATAGGGATGTATACAAATTCATACTGCACCCTTTAAGGAGACACCAGATAGTCAGGTATTACAAATTGTGAAATCTGATGTTTCATGTTAAGTGGGCAAAATAATTGTAGTAGATTTGGTACAGTAAAAAGTAAGGCCAATTTAGATGGTCAATATCCGATACTTTGTGATCAAAAGTATATAGTTAGGTACAGTTGAGTGATAAGAAACATAGGTTGGGCTGTGTGACATTGGCTTGGGAGGGGGTATAGGTTAGAGTGGTAGATATGAGGAACTAGCAGGAAAAAGGGAGATGAGGGTGAGAGAGTATTGAAAGAAGGTTAGGGAAAAGGAAGTGAGCAAAATAACATTCGGAGAGGTGAATTGGGGGGCTAGGTGCAGAGGGAGTTAGGTGTGAGGCATTGAGGAAAAAGGAGGTATTTGTGGGGAAAAGGTTGAGAGAAGAGGGAGGTGTTGTGGAGAGAAAGGTAGAAGGTAAGGCAGAGGGAGGTGTTGTGGAGAGAAAGGGAGAAGGTAAGGCTGAAAGTAAAGTAAGATTTAGTGAGTGGAGAGTAAATTTAGAGCAGTTATCCTGATTGAGAGCAGGAATGTAACCAACAAAGGAACATAGCCAGAAATTATGTAGGTATTGCTTTAGGGCATGATTAGAACTGTTCAGATTGTCAGTTTTTTTCTTTTTACAGGTTAGAGGAATGGAGTTACAAAGTTTTGCTACATAATTTGACTGTGAAGAGTCTCCTGCAGCATTATTTTTTGATGGCAGTGAGTAAGAATTCACTGGTTAAGCAGAGATCTCCGTCTGGAGAGTAGAGCTGGAGGGAATTGTTTATAGCCTGTCAGTTTTCTAGTTTGTATAAACGTTTCTGAGCTATGAGTAATTGATTGTAGGTTAGATAGGTAGTTCAAGCCAGTCCAGATGTTTTGGCACCTGGCAGTGGTAGGGTATAGTAACACACCATGCTGCTTTTTGAGTACTGCTTTTTCTACTGTATAATTTGTGATGAATTTTGTCTTGCCACTACCTTATAAGTGTACTCGTTTGTTAAAAAGTATACGTGCTTTTGTGATCTGCAGAATATTACTGGTCATAGAGGACAACATGATCTTGAACAAGCTTTTGTCCATTAACTTTTATGCTATATTTATAAAATGAAATATGAGATTACTTTGTATACCTAAGTTGTGTTCTCTGATGGCTTATGTTGGTTGTTATGAAAATGTGTAGTATGTGCAAGTGCCATGATCACACTGAAATCAGGTAAAAAAGATAGGGTAGTTAAGCACCTTTCTGAGGTGAGAAAGGTACTTTTCTGTTGTGCAAAACAACTCCGAAAGATGGTTTTAGTCTCATTCTAGATTATAAACAGCAGCTATTGTTAAATAGCAATATGGAGTTGAAACACAGTGTCTCTCTCTGGTTGTAAACGAGTAGTTTTGTTTGAGCTGAATTTCTTGACATCTGCTCCTCAAGCATATAACAACTTGGTTATGATCAGAGATGCAATCATAAGCATTCACAAGTTCATGAAAATAAGGAGGATTGTATGGTATTATAATTAAACCACTGATACTGCAAGGTTTACAGTCAATTTATATGTTATGTGCAGTGCACGGTAACCACATGCATTATATTGAAAGAACAGGATTATGCATGGAAGCTACTAAGTGCTCCTCCTTCCAAACCATATACAACCAACTATGCATCTAATAGTGTATGTTACTGCCCATCAGAGTAGTCTTAAACATTATCTATGAAAAGGTTTTGGCACTCCTGTGAGCTCACTTTTGACCGCTGTCAAAAAAAAAACATCCAAGTCTCAGATGACCATCCAGCTGATATTACAATCAAACAAATCAATCTGAATATGCACCCCATTAAAACCAAAATGCTCTGCCTTTTATACCCCTTATTGTTATAAAGCTCATGATCTGATGTTACATCTTCCATCCGATGTTCTTCGTGTTTCACTGTTGCAGTCATTACACTTGTGTTATCCTGCTGGCAGGCTACCCTCAGTCGGCCTGAATTCCAAAGTCTAGGTCCGGCGTCGTTTGCTGTCGCCTCTTCCCTGACGTCAGTGCGCCAGGGGTATAAAAGATGCAGCTGACGCCATTTTCTTTAGTCTTTCTTGCCGCGCGGTGCCCGAAGCAGAAGCAGTACGCAAGTGCCAGTCGGCCGACTCCTGAAATTTTCGTGTTCGAATTTCAGATCCGAAGTCTTCATTAAAAGCTAAGTACCCCGTTGGGGAAAACTTTTTCTTGCTCCAGACCGATGTCAGAAAAAGTTAATAATTGTACTTCTTGTGGGAAGCAAATACCTCATAAGGATTTTCATTCTTACTGTATTCCTTGCCTAGGCCCTGACCACGACGTTGCCTGTTGTCGGTTTTGTGCTAGATTTAACCAGCGCACTATAAAGCGCCAGTACGATTTTGCTTTTCACTATTTTGGCAGAAGATTTAATTACACAATGCCGTTGGATAGCCAGCCGATTACCGTCATTCACAAGAAACGCAAAGAAAAAGAAAAGGACAGGCATCCGAGGTCTAAAACCGACGACGAGGCTTCTTCTGAGCCAGTCGCCCACTCTCAGTGAGATGCTTTCGCAGCCCTGCCGCCCGCTACTTTGGACCCGCAGGCCGCTACAGACTCCCACGTGGAGTCGCCTAGGCCGCTGGAAGCTCAACGTATTGGACCTTCGGAAACTATTCCCTCAGATGGGTCCGGAGCCAATGAGCAGGCATCGGCTTCTGAGGGTGTTTTCAGACCTACTCAATTGTACATTAAAGCGACTCCAGTTTCAAAGGCAAAGACTAAAGCATCTTTAAAGACAAGGAACCAAGTACAACAGCCTCATGGTCAGGCCTCCATGCCCAAAAAACAGATGCTCAAAATGGCCGAAGACTTAATTACTTTGATCAGGGGTTCCCATCCCCCTCCTGATAAGAGGCCTAGGCAAGAGACAGAATATGAATCTTCATATCAGGTTTCCATTTCTTCAGATTCCTCTTCTGATCAGGAATACTCTCTTCCTCCCTATGAGGATTCTGATGCTGAAGAATCTATCCCTTCAGCCTCTCCTCCTGAGGATTACTCTTTTGGGGAAACCTTGCATACCAGCTTATCACAGACAAGAATGGAAAGTGGATGCCCTATCTTTCAGCTGGATAAACCTAACAGTATATGCCTTTCCTCCACTGACTCTCCTCCCCAAGGTACTCCTAAAGGTCAGACAAGAGAAGCCAAAAATGATACTGATTGCCCTAGACCAGCCCCGCCAGTACTGGTATCCAATCCTGAGGAACTTGTCTCAATGCCCAGCCTGGACCTTACCTCAAATACCTCACCTACTGTCCCATCAAAACAGTCAGATCCTGCACAGCCAACTCAAGACCTTAAATCTGGCAGCATGGCGGATAATGTAGTCATACAAAGCACACCTCTCACTAAAGCGGTGATGGATGTCATTTTGGAGGCCAGGAGGCCTAGTACTAGAAAATCTTACGGTGGAAAATGGAAGAGATTCTGTGCCTGGAACCAAGCACAAGGAATTGACACAGCAGTACCAAATATTCCTCATATTTTGCAATACTTAACTGAGATGCTGGACAAAGGCCTATCCTTTTCATCAATTAAAATTCATGCCTCTGCCATTTCGACTCATTACACTACAGAGCCACCAATCTTTTCTCATCCTTTGATAAGGCAGTACCTCAGAGGAGCCAAAAACTTAAGGCCTCCAAGGAAATCACCAATACCTACATGGGACCTCAATTATGTTTTGGAAAAACTCATTCTGTCCCCTTTTGAGCCAGCCGCTACAGCTGATATAAAGTTTTTATCTTGGAAAACAGCTCTTCTCCTAGCAATAACCTCTGCAAGACGAGTCTCAGAGCTACAGGCACTCATGGCTGTGGAACCTTTTATCATTTTTTATCTAGACAGGGTTTCTCTGAGGACAAACCCGACATTTATGCCTAAGGTAGTGTCCAGTGTGGCCCTTAACCAAACTATTCATCTGCCTACCTTTTATCCAAACCCACAGAATAAGAGGGAGAGACTTCTGCATTCTTTGGACATACACAGACAACTGTGTTTCTACTTGAACAGAACCAAAGCTTTCAGAAAGACTGAGCCACTGCTAGTGGCATATGCTGCAGGATCACAAGGAAAGGCGATCTCAAAGCAGACTATTTCAAAATGGATAGGCCACTGCATTCGTTTCTGCTATTAACAACATGGCAAGCCAGTGCCTAAGGGCATTAGGCCACATTCTACCAGAACAGCAGCCTTTCTCAGGGGAGTACCAATGAAAGACATTTTAGAGGCTGCAACCTGGAGTTCAGTGCACACCTTTACAAAGCACTGTCATTTACCACTCTACTCTAAATCCAGGGCAGGCTTTGCCACTGCAGTTTTGCAGGGCCTCATAGTCGCTCCTAATGCTATTTAGCTCCAGCCTCCCAACCATAGCTTTGGGATTCAACCCAAGTGTAATGACTGCAACAGTGAAACACGAAGAACATAGTGCAGTTGTGTACACTTACCATAAATGTAGATGTTCAAGTGTATTCACTGTTGCAGTCCAGGTTACCCACCCACCATCCCCCATCTCTTTGCTGGAATTTATCTACACTTCTCTAATCTATACAACCTATGTGGTGTATTTGCTTGTAGATGAAGGAATTATATATTTTGGTGCATGCATGTTTTATTGGCATATTTTTAGCCTACCCTTTTGGGGGGCACCTGACATCTGAGGCAAGAAAAATGAAAGAAGATGGTGTCGGTTGCATCTTTTATACCCCTGGCGCACTGACGTCAGGGAACAGGTGACAGCAACCGACGCCGGACCTAGACTTTGGAATTCAGGCCGACTAACCCAAGTGTAATGACTGCAACAGTGAATACACTCTAACATCTACATTTATGGTAAGCGTACACAACTGTACTTTCCTCAACGGAATTTTTTTTTTTTTTTTTTTTTTTTTTTTTTTTGTTACTGCATCTGCTTTTTTGTGGCTGAAGTTGCTGCATTTAGCTGGTCATCCAGTGTGACCATAAGGAAGAAGAAGAATGAATCATATGTGAAATGGGCTCTAGAAAAAAACTTGGTTCTGGGAGCGGAGGAGTATGGGATCTGACCACAGTAGGTTCCAGAACAGGCATCTGATCCAGTGGTTTTGGTTGGTTGGCACTAAGTCTGGATTCCTTAGCTTTTTTTTAGGTCTGTTTGTGGCTTTATCCCCTATTGGCATGTGTGATGTTTTCTTGGCGGGAGTGCTTCAGAAGTAGCAGATTTAGCTTGGGGCAAACCTCCTGCAGGAGCAGGGAGAAGTCCCTTCAGCATCAGTTAATCTCTGCACTCAGTGGTAGCCTGGGAACCGAAAGTGGTACAGATGTGCACTGCTCTTTCAAGTGGGCAGCCCCAAAGGCAATAAATACACACACTGTGTGCATCAGCCAAATGCAGCAAATCGTACCACAAAAAGTAGAGCAGCAAAAACTAACCATCCAATGTGGAAGGACAGAAGTGGACAACACAAATTTAACATTATAGTAAAAACTTAACTTTCTTTTATTGCTTTCACACAGTGTTGCCCATAATTTCCTACCCCTAAATTCTCTGCCATCATTGTTGATGCACAAGTTGCTCAAAAAGCTCAAGATGCCATCCCTGCCCTTTGATAAAATTCCCTCATATTATCTTCGGCTCATCGCTGATATAATTGCATATTTTATATCCGTCATAGTCAACGAATCTGTGAAGGAAAACTATGATCTGATGTTGTTAATCTTCTTTCCATTTTTCACTTATGGGTTCGGTTCCGAGTCCTCAGAACCAAGTCGGCCTAATACCAAGTTTGCACCAGCCAAAAACTTTTGAGCTAAGCTTCTACCCACAATGCCCTTCTCCCTGTTACCTCAGATCTCGTTTGCCACATAGCTGTAAAGCCACGTTTCAGTCAAGCTCTCAGCTAAGTGGAAACATTTTGATATTTTGTGGAAGAATTTGGCTATTAACTTGTCGTTTGTGACTTATTTTCATTAATCTTTATATTTACAGTTACATATACAGTCTCTTCACTTTTACCCGTTTGGTAATCTTTTAAGTACCATTGGTGGTACAGCCTTCTCTCTTTACCCTTGTGGTATTCCTTGAATACCATCGCTGGTATTTTTTCTGTCCTTCCCCTTTTTCTTTCTAGTTGCATGTTTTTTGACCTTTTGGCTAGATAGTATGTGTATTTAGATAGATTTAGACATAGAGTAGAATTTACATTTTTCTCTGAGGATTTTGATAGTTGTGTTTAACTTTTTCATGATGTCTGATAAGGGTACATTGGGTTTCAAGCATTGTACTTCATGTAATGGTAAACTTCCGAATAGTGACTCTCACGGTGATTGTGTCTACTGCTTAGGGATGCCCCATCTTTCATTGCAACCTCCCTGTGTGATTTGTCAAAGTTTCAGTCAGTGCACTCTGAACAAGTGCAAAAATAAGTTAATACTGAAGGGCCTACTTAAGTCGCCCTTTTCCGAGGCCCATTCTGCAACGGAGGTCTCAACCCCTCCTAGGAAAGATAAGAAAAGGCCCCACTTGCTTCCCTCTTCACCCTCGTCTGACCAGGGTAAGTCTGTGAAACCTAAAGTGCAAAAACTTAATTTGGAGCATAAATCTGCCTCATCGGCACCGACCTCGTCTGCTCCAAGTGCTACGACTGTTACTGTATCGGCGCCATCTTCGGCTCCAGTACCGTCTCCGGCACAGACTATAGACTTCGCCATCAGGTGCCATTCAGCACAGTGCACGCCTTCAGTGCCTATCTCTACAATGACGATTGTACCTCCCGTATCAACTCCGAGTGTCCCTTCTGCACTGAGCTCTTTTACTAATCCAACAGGAATGGATTTGACCCCACTGCTTCCTGTCTCTAAACTTGAGACATCGGTGCTGGTAGATTCCACACCACCGACCCATTACTCTCCGTCCATAGACCCGTTTCTAGGCCAAGTGTATAGCTCGTTTCTGGATCGACCTGACTCCACATCGGGAGTATCCCTTAGATCCACAAGGAACCTTTCAGCACTTGATGTGGTGTGTCTTGTGGATCAGCTGTTGGCAACCAGGGGGGATGCCCATGCTTTCCAGGACCCATCCTCCTAAAGGACTTGGGTTGACTTCTCCACGGACTCCATCCTATTCTCCTTTGACCATTCCAGTTCCAAAGCCGCCTGCTCCGCCATTCTTTTCAGAACCCCCCCCCCCATCTCGGCACTGGTAGTGGACCTCACTGTGGCTCCGGGACCGTCCCTTTGGTCCTCGTTTCCTGTTGAACCAGTCCTTCCTCAACTCTGTGATTGGGCTACAGGCTCTTCAGTTCGGGGCACGGTTCCAAGTGTTTCTTCGGTGCCGGGAGCTTTGTCTGCACCGATCCTGCTTTGAGGCTCCATCCTTGGGAGCGGGTTCGGCGGAGTGGGGTGTGACCCCAGTTCCGAGGTTGTCCTTCTCGGTTCCGGCCTCCCATCCCTCTTTGGGTGGACCTGCTTTCCGTGAGATGGAGAGGGTGCTTGCTTCTGGAAACATTCCGCTGTCAGAACCCCAGATTTTACTCCCTGAGCTACAGCTGCCACAGGCCACCTCCCCGGGACTGTGGGCAGGGAAGCCACAGGAGCTCCCTGTACAGGGTACCCACTCTACCGAGTCCTCCTCAGAAGCCCCCATTGAGGAGCCCCCGCAGAAGAAATCATGCAAGAGGAAGCACGTAGACTCCCTTGAGGAGTCTCTAACAGAGGACACGGATTTCAATGACAGTGAAGGGTCCCCAGGGTCACCACCTGATGTCTCCTTCAGAGATGTCCTAGAAATGCTGAAAAAGAGGGGTGAGTGGAAGCCCGCTAATTCTTCTTCTGAGGAGTCCGTGTTCCTGCAGGCTTTCCGTGCCCAACTATCTACCTCTTGGGTGACCCCGCCTGCAGATGAGCTGGTTCAGCTCATGGTGCAGCGTGCCTGGAAGAACCCTGATTCTGTTGAGGCGATCCGTCGGAGACCCTTCAAGATACTTTCTCCACCCTTGGAACACCCACATTGGTCCAGAGGTTTACCAGTCGATTCTATGGTGGTGGTGGTTGCCACGAAAAAGGATCTAGCTGAAGAGTCTCCTAATGTCCACCCACCCAACAGAGAGTCCCGGGCCATGGACAGATTAGGGAAGCAAGTCTTTGCATCAGCGACCTTTGCATATGGTCTCTAAACTACTTGGCACATTTTGTGAGGCTCCAAAGAGACTTGATATCCGAATTGTCTGGAACACTCGCAGGACAGGTGTCTGACGCGGTAAGGGACAAAGCTGCCTCGCAGCTCGCAACCCTGGAATCTAGCTCCAGCTCGTTCATGAGGTTGCTTTCACGCACAACCGAAAGAGCGGCTAGAGCTGAGGGTTCAGGCATAATTGTGAGACCTCATGCCTGGATGCGCATTTGTGACCTAGCAGATCCTGTCAAGTCTTCCTTTCTGAATGCTCCCATTGAAGCATCTTCCCTGTTTGCCTCCAAGGTAAAGGACACTCTGGCCTGGGGTGAGCAGGATGGTAAGACCCTGTCTGACATAAGTCTACGTTTTTTCCAGTTATCAACGTTCCTTCTCCAGGAACCAGAGGAGTGGGAAGATGTGGCACAAAAAATCTTAGGGCCCTTTCCGTGCCACATGTGGTAACGATACCCCAAGGGGCCGAGGGGGTAACAATTCTGGAAGACGCCCCTATCGAGGCTGGGGGAGGGTCCACGTAACCAGGGCCACAGAATCTCCTTCTCTGGGCAGCCTTATCAGTGCTTCTGAAGAGCGGCCCAATTGCTTTCATCTGGAAGCAGGCGGGGGTCTTTTCTGTCTGCATCAAACTGCCTGGCACTCTACCAACGATCGTTGGGTGCAGAATATCATTACCGGAGGTTACACCATTCCCTTCATTAATTATCCCAAACTTCCAACAAAACTCTCTGACATTCCACCCTGTCAGAGGGAAGAAGCAGCTTCAGAAATAAAAAAGCTGTGTCGAAAAGAGTCATCCAACTAGTCCCACCAGAACAGTGCGGATCCAGATGTTACTCAAGATTCTTTTTGGTGCCAAAAAAGACAGGGGAATGGAGACCCATTCTGGATCGCAGCAGTTTGAACAAGTCTGTTGCCCAAACCAAATTCCAGATGGTCACAGTTAAGTCCGTTCTCCCTTTTCTAAGGGAGGGCAATTGGATGTGTTCAGTAGATCTCCAGGACACGTATTACCATATCAAAATGGAAAAATGCGCCAGGAGTCTACTTCATTTCCGGCTAGGAGCCAATCGTTGCCAGTTTCGTGCCCTGCTGTTTGGTCTCTCTACAGCCCCCAGAGTATTCACAAAGTGCATGGCAGTGGTTACAGCTCACCTGAGACTGCAAGGATTCTGGGTATTTGCATATTTGGACGATTGGCTTCTTACCGCCCCCACCAAGCATCTTCTGATAATAGCCCTACAATACACCCTTTCTCTGACAGAAATTTTGGGGATAACTGTGCACTGGGAGAAATCCAACCTTACTGTGGCCCAGCAGATAGAATTCATTGGAGCAGTCTTCGACCTGTCTGGTGTCACTCCCAGCTCACACACTTCAGAGATTGAGGCTTCAGCTCCGGATGATACTGTGTCAAAACAGAGTCTCAGCGAGAGAGGTTCTTCAGGTCCTAGGATCCATGGCAGCTTCCATTCCAATACTGCCTCTTGTAAAACTGCACGTGAGAATTCTACAGTGGCTTCTGCTCTCTCAGTGGTTCCTGAACCATCACGCTCTATGTTTTCAGATTCGGATAACCAACTATTGCAAGCAGGACCTTCTTTGGTGGATGAGGCCAGACACAGAACTTTGGAGCCGCCCATTCCAACCCCCTCAGCCCAAGGCCATTGTGACCGCGGATGCTTCCCTGATTGGGAGCGGGGGGACAATTTCCAGGGAAAGACAGTCTGAGGTGCATGGTCCACGTCGGAGGCCAACCTGCATATCAACATTCTAAAATTGAGAGCGGCTCTGTTAGTGTTTCAAGCATTCCTACCGGTTCTTCCTTCTGGAACGATTGCAATTCAGTCAGACAATATGCCAGTAGTCTGGTATATCAACATGCAAGGAGGAACCAAGTCCTACCAACTGTGTTGAGAGTTCATGAGAATTTGGCAGTGGACGATAACTTCCAACTGCTTTCTGATAGCAGTGCATATCGTGGGGAGCTCTAATGTGATTGCAGACAAGTTGAGCAGATGTATTCTCTTGACCCATGAGTGGTCTCTCAATCCCGAGTAGTGGTAGAAATTTTCAGTCATTGGGGCCAGCCTTGCTGCGACCTCTTCGCCTCCCCATCAAACAATAAATGCAGCTACTATTTTTTGCCCTATCCCTCCCAAAAGGGGAGTCTCTGAAGGACGCTCTTGTTCATGATTGGCTCACGAGACTCCATTATGCCTATCCCCCCATTCCTCTGATTCCATAACTCATGAAGAAAGTTATTCGGTTGAAATGCAAAGTGATCCTCTTAACCCCCTTTTGGCCTCGACAAGTTTGGTTCCCCTTCCTTCTGCCTCATCTGTTATGTCCACTGTGGATTCTGGACCCTCTTCCAGACCTTATTTCTCACCCCCAAGGGTTGAGTCACCCGAATCTGTCCAGTCTCAAGCTGACAGCTTGGTTTCTCCATTTCCATTAGTTGCCAGGCAGGATGATCTCACCTCACCTGTTCTTGACATTATTCTGGCCTCTCATAAACCATCCACCACAAGACTGTAGCAAGACAAATAGAAAAGGTTTTGTATTTGGTCAAAGGAAAATATGCTAGATCCGTACTCTGCTCCAGTCACAGCGGTCTTATAATATCTATCTAAGTTTTTTGAAGAGGGAGCCACAGCCTCTATCATACGAGTACATCTGGCGGCAATATGAAATTACCATAATGGGCTGGATCGTACTCCTCTCATATCCCTCCATTTATGTAAAACTTTGTTCAAAGGAGTTTCTCATATTAGCCCTCCAATCAGACAACCTATAGAGCCATGGAACCTCACGTTAGTTCTCCAGTCTTTAACTCAACCCCCCCTTTGAACCCGCAGTGAAATGTGACCTCAAATTCTCTTGTCTTGGAAATCTCTCTTCTTGGTAGCCAGTTATGTCAGCCAGAGGAATTTCGGAGTTGCAGACATTGTGCACCAAAAGACCATATTTAATGTTTCACAAGGACAGAGTATCACTCCGGATGAACCCATCTTTTCTCCCCAAAGTTTTCCATGACTATGACTTTTCCATAAATCAGTCTATTGGCCTACCAGTATTTTTCCCAGACTTCTCTAATAAAGGAGAATACTGCCTACATTCCTTGGATGTACGCAGGCAATTGAGATTTTAGCTAGACAGGACCAAAGCAGTACGTAAGACTGATCAACTTTTCTTTTACCTTCCTTTTCTGGGCCTAGAATGGGAAATTCTGTCTCCAAGGTCACTTTATCAAAATGGCTAAGGGACTGCATACGTTTCACATATTCATTTACAAAAGAACATATGCCACAGAATATTAAAGCCCATTCCACCAGATTTATAGCAGCTTCTGTAGCCTTCCATTCCAGGGCTTCTATGGATGACATTTTCGCAGCAGCCATTTGGGCTAAACCCCACACTTTTATCAGTCATTACAAATTGGATGTGGTCTCCAGAGAGAGAGAGCTGGCTTCGGCTCAATGGTTCTCTGGAGCGTTCTTCCATATGAGCCACCCAACGATCTCAAGGTAGCTAGGGATTCTGTCCCATCAGTGATGAATGGAAAGAAGATTAACAACATCAGGTAAAGAATTTGTCTTGCCATAACATTCCATCTGTGTTGTTGATCTTCTTTCATTCATCACATCCCACCCTTGTTCCCCCGCCAAAGGCTCCTGGGGGATACTTTGGGTCCAAATGGTGTCTTAGGGCATTTGTGCAGAAATGGCCTCTGCTTTACTTATATAACATGGGCAAACTCGATCTGAGGTAACAGGGAGAAGGGCATTGTGGGTAGAAGCTTAGCTCGAAAGTTTTTGGCTAGCGCGAGCTTTGTATTGCGCCAACTCAGTTCTAAGGGCTCGGAACCAAACCCATCAGTGATGAATGACAGATCAACAACACAGATGGAACGTTCTTGTAAGACATAACTTCTTTTTCCAGCTACTCACTATGCACTCAAAATTTTGTGAAAAAAGCAGTCTCTTGGCTCCTAAAACAATGACAACCTAGTGTCCTCTGCACAGTATAGTTTCAGACAGACCATCATACCGAAACAGTTTTTTTAGTCTTAACTAATAACCCCCACCAAAAAAGCAGTAAAATTTTGTAAAAATCCATTTTCCTTGACCTGTTGAAGGCATTCTTCATGGCCAGTGCATCTCATATTTTAATCTGTCACTTTCTCTGTTAGATTAGCTCAAACGTTGTTTGAGGAATAGGATCCAAGTTGTCACATAAGCTAATCAGTACATCACCAAACCAAAAGATGAAATCAGGTGTGCCCAAGATTCCTTCCTTTAACCCTTACTGTTTACCATGTTTGTCAGCTCAGTCCCTTAAACCAGTCAACCAGTAGAAAGTCTTCATTTTGCTGATGGTCCCACCTTGTACCTTTCTTTCCCATGCCTTCTGCTTAATACAAATATCAGTTCAGACAGCCTTTGACAACATACAGTTCTTGAAAAAATTAAACTCAGACTGAACTCAAAGACCAAAGTCATGCTGTTCTACCATATATGAGGCAGCCCAGAGATTACAACACTAACAATAATAGATAATGAGAAGGTCCATCTGGAGATGGTCCTTACATTCAGATTATTAGGTATTAAGCTTCACTTCTAGCTCTTCACCAAAGTTTTTCATCCTAAAAAAAAAAAAAACTTTCGGCTTTTCCTGGTTAGGGGTCGCCACAGTGGAACTCCGGTCTGCTCATGATTGGCAGTGTATATATACGGTGCCGAGTTGCCAGCCCGACGCCCAACTTTCAACGAAGGCACGCCCACTCACACTTGCACCTACCTGCATGTCCTTAACGTCACTCGACTGCGGGGAGGACATGCAAACTCCACACAGAAGGCGGTCCAGCCGAGAATCGAACAGGAGAACCTCTTGCTGTGAGGCGACAACGCTAACCGCTGCACCACCGTGAATAAGAAGGTTCTTCATACCACACCTGACCATTTTCATTCTCCAGGCTTCACTAAAAACAAGTAAAATAGAACACCTAGATTCACACAAACTGTGTCACAATGTAGCTTTTAATTTGATGTATTTTGTCTTGACTAGCTGCTTCCACACCCCACTGGTTTTTGAACAGGTGTACCACAGCATCTCCTGTTTTGCATCTGGTCATTTACAAAGAACACATGGCTGCATCTCACTGAGCTCAAACAACAGGTTAGAATTCGATTTCTAGGTATCATTCTCTACTTTAAAAATTTGCCTGGATCTGTAAGATAGTGAGGGAAATCCTGACTACAGACCAGTTTCAAATAACATTTCATGTACTTGAAAGATTTGGGTGAGGGAGGTTGATGATGGCTTGCCCATCATGTGAGGAAGGAGAAGTAGCTTCCATTCAACTTTGTGATCATGTGTGTAGGAAACACATACATACATGCAAGGAGTGGGTGTGGGACACTCCGCAGTGATGAGTGTTCATGTTAGCCATCAGTGTCTGGGTTTACAGCTTCAAAAGAAATGCCGTCATTGCTGAGATGCTGGCAAGGTCACAAACCCACCAGTATGGCTGCCTGGGTGATGGCCACCTCTGGTAGGCTCTTGCCTACATGCTGGAAGTATACAGTATGGTAGATCCAGGAGGGTCACTGCTAATAGGGGGGATACTTAATGGTTGTCAGACATGGAGGCAAAAAGCATATAGAAAAAAAATGCCCACTCAGTCCACCAACTTCCAGACAAATGACCTCACTCTAAACACTCGTGCAGTGATAGAGCCTCTCCTCCTCACTAAAACCAACCAATAAAGTGTTCCCAGCACACCTGCTCTCCCGTAATAGAGATGGTGACCAACATTTCTCAGCTGACTTCTTAGAAATCTGCAGCAAATTCCACAGTCCATTAAAGTCATCTCCACTACCACAGCGCTTAGATCACCACTTGGGCAGTAGCTTCCATCTGAAAATGTAACTGCAGTTAACACTGTGCCAGTTTAACTGTACCCATGTTTTCCTTGGATTAGCAACATGCATTTCCTGTTGTAACTCACTGCTTATACCATACTAGATATGCATTACAGTACTTTTCCTTCTTACTGTAGTCAAGGTCCATGAAATGAAATCACTGTTTTCTTTCTGCACCCCTGTGCCTAACAGTTACATATCCTGTGTGTACTGTATGTAATGGAAAAATTGCATGTATTCTGTTACGCCTTTAGTTTACTTGGTACTCTCATCATCCATGAACAAAATACTTTTACTTTAATAAGCTGTGTGTGTGTGTGTGATCGTGTAAACAGCATTTGTTTTGTAAACAATGACAAATGTCATGAATCTGTCATAGGCTTATAGATAAATTCAGGACTTCCTTCCCGGACCTCTGCTGATAGTGAATTATACCCAGGTTGACTTTCACAACAAATTAATGCAAGTAAAAACTGATATAAAAGAAATAAAATATGCAAAGCGAGAAAATGACCGGGTTTAGGTCCCTTTTCAGAAACCAGCTTTAAGTAGTGGAATGGTTGACAGCAACAGTAGAAGTCCAAACAAAAGTAAGGAAGACGATGGATCTTAAGAACTTTTGCTGAGCTGTCATGAATTATAGGTAGTAGTATACAATTCTTTTATTTATTTTTTTATTTATTTCAGTTTGATTACCGGGGAAGTCCACTGGGCCAAGAAGAACCCATTTTCAGTGGAGGCCCGGGGAGAAAAGCTCCAAAGGCAGTACAACCAATACAATATATGAGAAGAATACAAAAGAATGTACACACAGCAAGAATATATAGTAAGAACACTGCAAATGCAAATTTACAATAGAATGTACACACAGCAAGAATCCAAAGAATAACACAGTAAATGCTAAAGAAAAAAAAACAGCAGCCAAAAAAAAAAAAAAAAATTCTTGCTTTCTGATGACATGCAGTCATTTTATATATATGTGTGTGTGAATATATATGTGTATATATATATATATATGTATATATATATATATATATATATATATATATGTGTGTGTGTGTATATACTGTGATATAAACTGATTATAGTAGTCCAACAGAGTTGTAATACTTCACTTTATTAAATACAGTAATTGTGATGTTACTTGCTGTTACATTTTTGTAATTTTTGAGGGGGTGAGTTTTTCATCGCACATGCATTTTGTTTTCTGCTTTCTTAGTTTACTAGAGTTTGTCAAAAACTGTGGAACATATACTCAGAAGAGAGTAGATGACTTGCTTGATCAGATCACTGCTGGTGACCATTCAAAATCCATCCGACAGATAAAACAGGTATTTGACAGGAAAATTGAGTGTGAAAAAATATTCCCATTTCAGTGCACATTTTCTTATATTTATTATTTTTCTAGTAGAACATATTAGAGTAGTGAGGTACTGCAGACTGACCATATGCAGAATACATACAACTGTTGCATTTTTTTTTATTATTATTGTTATTATAATTTTTTTTATTATTAAACCAGCTGGGTGCAAACAGTGGATGTTCTTCGTCTCACATTGCTGCAGTCATGACCTGTGGGTAGTCCGCTGTCCTCGGTCAGCCCGAATACCAAAGGGCTAGGCTGGCGTCGGTCATTGTCGCCTAGAGCTGACGTCAGTACGCAGTAGTACTTAAGCGCATGACCGACGCCATATCCTCAGTCTTTCTTGCCACGTGGTCCGAAGCAGAAGCAGCGTTTGCAAGTGCCGTTAAGCGTTCTGAAATTTTCATTTACCGAGTTTCAGACCGAAGACCAAGTTGGGCTAAGTACCCCGTTGGGGAGATTTTTGTCTTTTCTTGCCTCAGTTATCCAGATGTCAGAAAAAGTTAATAATTGCATTTCTTGTGGGAAACAGATACCTCATAGGGATTATCATTCTTTCTGTATTCCTTGCTTGGGGCCTGAGCACGACGTGGTCGGGTGTCGCTTTTGTGCTAGATTTAATATGCGCACCATTAAACGAAGATTAGACTGTGCCAGGCTTGTTTTCGGTAAACGGTGTAACAGTAACATGCCGTCGGATCCTCCGACGCCCGCTACCGCTAAAAAGCGTAAGGATAAATCTTTGAGGTCTAAACCGGATGAGTCGTCCGTTGCGGACGCCGGTTCTGCGGAGCCTCCGGTTGATGTGCCAGGCTTGTTTTTGGTAAACGGTGTAACTATAACATGCCGTCGGATCCTCCGACGCCCGCTAAAAAGCGTAAGGATAAATCTTTGAGGTCTAAACCGGATGAGTCGTCCATTGCGGACGCCGGTTCTACGGAGCCGCCGGTTGAATCTGTGGATCCTGCCGAGGGTTCGGCTGAATCCCAGGGGGAACCTTTACTTTTGCAGGAGTTGGCCTCTCAGGAGTTAGGCCAGGCTGAGGGTGCTTCTCAGGTATCTGTAGTTCCATCTTTACAAAAGGTTATTAGGCCTTCTACTTCTGTGGCTAAAGGCCATGCTAAGGCCAAACCTGGTCTGGTTGGCCCTGGTCATGGTTCTAGCTCTCCAGCCCCTGTTCCTAAAAAGCATATGTTGAAAATGGCAGAGGACTTGATTACTTTGATCAGGGGTTCTATGCCCCCCCCCCCCCCCCCCGGAGAAGAGGCCTAGGGTGGAGGCAGATTTAGAGGGAATGGATCATTCCTCAGACTACTGTGATTCCTCAGCTGAAGAAATTCAGGATTTCCCTTCCTATTCAGATTCGGAGGCAGAGGACTCCTGTCCTTCTGCTTCTCCTCCAGAGGATTTTTCTTTTTCTGAGACTTTACATTCCATGAGGGAACATTTCAAGTGGGAAGGTCAAGATTTTTCAGATTCTCGGAAAAGGCTTAGGGAATTTTTGTTTCTGCCACAACATAGGCCCTTGGCTATTCCTCCTGTCTTGGATGTTGTTCAGGATGTTTTTTCTGAATCTTCCCTTAATCCTGATTCTTTGCCTCCGGCCCCTGTTAAGCCAGACAGGTATTACAGAGTTCCAGAAGCACATAAGTATTTGTACAAGAGTCCTAGAGCTGATCCGGAAACTATTATTCAAGGTCCAAAGGGTGTTAGGGCTTCTGTGGCTAAGAATCCAGTTCCTTTGGATAAAGATTCTAGAGCGTTAGATAGGTGGGGGAAAAAAGTGTACACCTCCTCTACGTTAGCTATGAGGGCTTTGAATTGCCAATTTCATATGCTGAAGTATCAGAACTTTTTGTTAGGCCAATTGAAATCTAAGGTGGATGTTTTATCTGAGGGTATAGAGTGTAAGGAGCTCCAGGAGTTGGTTCATGCATCAGATCAAGTTGGCAAACTTTCTTTGCAGTGTGGTTTTGATGCTCTTCAGGCTTCATCTAGGGTGGCTGCTACAGGTTCAGTTATTCGTAGACATGCCTGGCTTAAGGATCAAAATTTGTCAGAGCATGTTAAGGCTCGGATTTTGGATGCTCCTCTTCAATCTGAAGTATTTTTGATCCTCCTGTGGAATCAGTTTTGAAAAAGATGGAAGATAAGGCTAAGTCTATGCAGACGGTCAAGGATTTTTTGCAGGTGCAGCCCCCTAAGTTTAGTAGGAATTGGCCTGCTAGAGGATGGTCTTATCCTTCTTCGGATTATCAGTCTAAGGGCAGGTCTAGACGTGGTAGAGGCAGGGCTCACGCTCAAGGTTCTTTCAGACCTAGGACTTGGAGTTCTCCTGCACAGTCTTCTGGTGAGGGCAGGGGTCAGCCCTTTCGTAAGCAGACCCAATGACCTGTATCTTCCGCTGCCAGACCCTTTGCTGGCAGCTCCTCTAGGAGGAAAGTTGGGACTTTTCAAACAAAACTGGAATTTGGTCACCCAGGACAAATGGGTGTTGGATATAATAAATCTAGGTTACAAGTTTTATTTTCACACTTTTCCTCCTTTCAAAGGCATGCCGGATGTGCCTCCTCAGCAAAGGCTGGAGGCTCAGGAGCAAATTTCTTTGCTTTTACAGATGGAGGCAATTCAGGTGGTCCCCCCGTCAGAAGTAGGCCTAGGATTTTATTCCCGTCTATTCCTAGTGCCAAAGAAAGGAAGCACTTGGAGGCCAATTCTGGATTTGTCCATTCTCAATACCTACCTAGAAATTCCAAAGTTCAAGATGTTAACATTACAACAACTTCTGCCTATGATAGGCAAAGATCACTGGATGGTAACCCTGGATCTCAAAGAGGCCTATCTTCACATCCCTATCAGGCCCAGCTGCAGGAGATTCCTGAGATTTCGGGCTGGTACTTCTCATTATCAGTTCTCTGCATTGCCCTTTGGTTTATCTACTGCGCCCAGGGTATTCACAAAAGTTCTGGCTCCTGTGATTGCTTTCTTCAGACAGAGAGGAATACAAATTTATCCTTATTTGGACGATTGCCTGATTCTTGCTCAAAACAAAGACAAATTACTACAACATCTCCAGTATGTAATGGCAGTTTTAAGGTGCCTAGGGTATTCTGTGAACGAAATAAAGTCCAGTCTAGTGCCCTCTCAGGACATGTGCTTTCTGGGTGTGAGACTGAATACAGCTTCTCAGATGGCATTTCTGACCCCGGACAAACAAAGAACTCTTCATCTATACTTCCAGCAGTTATCAGTAATGTCCAGGCTGACTGCAAGGACAGTCCTTCAAGCCTTGGGTTTCATGGCATCTTGCATTCTAGTACTTCCCAATGCCAAACTGCATATGAGGAAGCTACAATGGTATCTCAAAAGTGTGTGGGCTCAACACTGCCACGGTTTGGACACTGTCATTCGGATTATACCTTGCATCCAGAAGGAATTCCTGTGGTGGGCTCAGGAATGTCACCTAAACAAGGGACTCTCTGTGACCCGACCAGTCAGATCCTAACGACGGATGCCTCGGACTTGGCTTGGGGAGCACACTTCAATGGGAAATGGATACAAGACATGTGGCCTCCCAAACTACTACATTTGCATATCAACATGAAGGAGATGTTAGCAGTCCAATTTGCTTTGATGACCTTCAAGGACCTACTTCAGCCGGGACAGGTGTTGATCCAAACAGACAACACAACAGTCATGCGGTACATCAACAAGCAGGGGGGAACCCATTCCTACCCTCTTTGCAGACAAGCAATGATTTTATGGGAGACTGCTCTGAGTTTGCGAATCAATCTTCAAGCACGGTTTCTGCCAGGAGCACAGAACTCCCTAGCAGATATATTGAGCAGGCAAATTGTGGATCCTCACGAGTGGAAACTGGATCCTCAGGTTTTCAAACAATTGACTGTGGCTTGGGGAACTCCAGACATAGATCTGTTTGCTTCTCCACTGAATTTTCAACTTCCAAAGTTTTGCACAAAGATGTTCCACCCAGATGCTTGGAAAGTGGATGCTCTATCTTTCAGTTGGAACAACCTTCACGTTTATGCTTTTCCTCCTCTGCCTCTTCTCCCCAAGGTACTCTTGAAAGCCAGGCGGGACAAGCCTTGCATGATTCTAATAGCACCAGATTGGCCACGTCAGCATTGGTATCCTCTGCTGAGGAGTTTAATCCAGGAGCCTCCTTGGCCTCTGCCACAGGTTCCTCATTTGTTGTCCCAGTCAAACAATCATTTTCTCAATGTTCAGGTGCAGTCCCTCCATCTGGCAGCCTGGCGTATTCTGTGAGCCGGTGGGGTCTCAGCTTCCTCAACAGGTTTTAGATGTCATTCTGGAAGCTAGGCGGCCTAGCACTAGAAAAGTTTATGCTGATAAATGGAAGAGATTTTTTCTTTGGAGCACAGCAAAGGGTTTTTATGTTTCAGTGCCTAATTTGAGTTTTGCACTACAGTATCTTACTGAATTACTGGACAAGGGTTTGTCATTCTCTTCTGTGAAGGTTCATGCTGCAGCCATTTTTGCTCACTATGATTGTGACCCTCCTTTATTTTCTCATCCTTTGTTCAAACAATTTCTTAGAGGGGCAAAGTATATAAGACCCCCACATAGAGCTCCTACTCCTTCCTGGGATCTCAATTTTGTTTTGGAGAAACTTACTTTACCTCCTTTTGAACCTGCAGCTACGTCTGAGCTGAAGTTTTTGTCTTGGAAGACTGCTTTTTTGTTGGCCATTACTTCTGCTAGGAGGGTATCTGAATTGCAGGCACTCATGGCAGTTGAACCCTTTTTGATATTTCATAAGGATAGAGTTTCTTTGCGAACTAACCCTACTTTTATGCCTAAAGTGATTTCTAATGTGGCCTTGAACCAGTCTATCCATTTGCCTACTTTTTATGCTGATCCCCAAAATAAAGGGGAAAAAGTCTTGCATTCTTTGGATATCCACAGGCAGTTACGTTACTATTTGAGCAGAACCAAGGAGTTCAGACAGACTCAACAGTTATTTGTTTCTTTTGCTTTGAGTTCACAAGGGAAAGCTGTTTCAAAGCAGACTATTTCAAAGTGGATTGGTCATTGTATTGCTTTTTGTTATTCTCATCATGGGAAGGATGTTCCTGCTGGGATCAGACCTCATTCTACTAGGGCTACTGCCACTTCTACTGCTTTTTTGAGGGGTGTAGCTACTAAGGATATTTTGGAGGCAGCTACTTGGAGTTCAGTACACACTTTCACTAAGCATTACCATCTCCCTCTCTATTCCAAGTCCAGGGCTGGGTTTGCCACTGCAGTTTTACAGGGCATGTTAGCAGCTCCTAATGCTTTGTAGTTTGCCAGCCTCCCTTTTCCTTTGCTTTGGGATTCTACCCACAGGTCATGACTGCAGCAGTGTGAAACGAAGAACATAGTACAGTTTTGTACCTACCATAAATGTAGATGTTCGAGGATCTACATTGCTGCAGTCCTATTATCCCTCCCTCCTTCCCCTCTATAGTTTGTGGTTGCTGGGTTTCTTTTTGGGATACTCTTTATTTCCTCTCTGCTGGTTGTTGGGCGTTTACTATTTTGGCTCTGGCCTTTCATTTATAGGCCTTCTGACATCTGGGGCAAGAAAGACTGAGGATATGGCGTCGGTCATGCGCTTAAGTACTACTGCGTACTGACGTCAGCTCTAGGCGACAATGACCGACGCCAGCCTAGCCCTTTGGTATTCGGGCCGACCGAGGACAGCGGACTACCCACAGGTCATGACTGCAGCAATGTAGATCCTCGAACATCTACATTTATGGTAGGTACAAAACTGTACTTGTCTGGTTAAGTCATCTGCTAGTCGCACAGTAGGCAAAGAAGATGGAGTGAATCAAAACTTGAGCTCAGGTTGAAACTCATTAGCAGCTGTTATCCTTAATGTTGATGTAATAAACTGCTTAAGCAGCATATTCTTCATTAGTCTGGCATAATTTTGCAAGAATTCATGTGTCAGGAAACATTTTGACTGGGACAGTACATTTTTTCAGTATACTGTACATTCTGTTAACAATATGTCTGTTGCAGCAGTGTCATACAGAGTTCATGAAAACTTTAAAACGTAGCATTTATGAGCTGTGTAAAGTAGTGCTGAAACTGAAAACCACATTCATTACATAGGTAGTATATCAAAATGGGGAGTGCTCGTTTTCATGAGTAGGTTGATCTTCCTTACGTTTGACTGTGTCATACAAGCTTGACTGGTCCAGCCAACCTGGGTTTAGGTTCATAGGTAAGTATTGGCAGTTTATCAATAGATCATTACAAGCCTAGCCAATAAACCTTATTCAGAAGTTCCTTCCAGCTTCAAGAGCAATGCAGGATAGGCCAAGGGAGAACTTGAGGCTGCCCATTTAGTTACTTAGACTTACCTTGAAGAGTGTCCTGTTTGCCATGTAGTAAATGTTTGTTCCAGAGTTGTGGGATGCAGTGGGAAATGATTTGTTATTCTGGCATTTCGTATTTAACTGTTGATTAACATTTAGCTCCTTTAACTCAGTGTTTGAAGAGCCGTTTGATCTGTAAAAGGCTAAGAAGTCAACTAATTTTGGATTTTTATGACTCAGAATGCTACAGAAAAGTCTACTAGAGATCAAGTGCAGAGAGAGAGAGGGCAAAAGAGCCACTGGTCTATCCGAATAACCGGGCTCTTGAGACCATTGATCGTTTCAGTTACGAATCTCTGAGGTCTGTCAGGTTGAGCTATATGTTTAGACATATACATGACAGAAGGGGCTTTATATTTAGTAATGGTTCTGATAAGATGCAAGTAAGGGGGAATTAAGATTCCTTTGGTTTTAGGGGAAATGCCCTTGAAAATTAGATGGGCCAGGTAGAAGGATTTCTGAGGTACTGTAAAGAATATATGATCAAAAGATAATGGTTTATCAATATGAGTTCTTAGATCTCTTACAACAGTCTCTCACCTGAGGGGTATGTTACCATTATGATTAGATATGGAAAACTTTTGTTTACCAAAGTGAACTGTTCTTCATTTTTTTTTTCACATTAAATTTGTGACTATTGCCTTTGCATCAATCACGAACATAGTTAAACCCATGTTGGAGCAGTTGTGCATCCGTGGCAGATTGAACAGTAACACCCAGTTTTACTTAGGTTGCTGTAATCCAAGAGTATTGGCTTAAAGGGCTATGAAATAGGCACCAAATAAGAAAGGGCATAATACTGAGCCCCGTATTACTTCACTGGTAACATTTTTGCCTTTTAGAGGCACCACCTGCAACTCTAACCACATGGGTTCTGTCTGACAACTGTTTAGCTCTCCACTGCAGAATATAAAGATTTATATTCAGATTCTAAGTTTTTCAGTAATGTCTGATTTATTTACTGAAGTAACAAAACCAATCACCATGCTTGTTTGGAGTTACACACTTGGGGCATGCTGTCAATAATATAGTGGTAAGCACCTCTACTTGTCAAATGTGAGATTGTTTGGCAGTTAACGCAGAGGACTAAAGCTCTTACCACTTTATAAACTCCTTCCTGTGCCAAGAGTACAGAGTTTGAATTTTTCCGTCATTATTTGCCTACTGTGTGACCTTAAGCAAGTCACTTTGCTTTGGGGAACTTGGGGATCTGGGCTAGGCTCCTTAATGGTGTCCTGGGCTGCATGCCTGATAACTACCTGTGCTGACTACTTCATTTTTCAAGTAGATCACTGTTGGAGTACAGTCTCCTTTCCTGCATCCCTTCTGTTTTTTGTTAGTATTGGGCATCTTGGGTTGAGGTTGGTGTACTCTATCCTTACTCCCCCCCTTCAGGGCCTTGGTCCTTACAGCTGAATAGCAGTTGGAAAGCACTATTTTTCACTATGTATTCCTACTTTAGTACTTGAATGTATCCTACTGTAAATCCGGTTACTTCCTGGGTCTTTATGCTGAGAATCCCAGTTCATGGTTTGGTTAACTCGGCAAGCAAGCTCCAATATGGGCATATCTGGATACCTGCCTTATACTGGAAATGTGATGGAGTCCGAGATTGGAGGTAGTCTGCTGTTCTTGAAAGAAGAAGAGCTCTTGGCTCTGGCAGTCTGGCCAAAGATCCATATCTGTACCTTCTGCAGCAGAAGTGCCAGTAGTCAAACGGTTTCATAATCTGCCTAAATATCTACTATTCTAGTAAGTTCTTACACAGCCATACTTTCTTTGGGAACGTTGCCATAATTTTACTCCCGTCTTCTTTCTTTTCTATATCCCTGAATATGTCACATGCGTTGTGCATTTTTAATGTCATTGTGCTTTCCCCAGGTTCTTAATGCCATTGTCTGAAACTTTTACATATTTAAAACCCATGAACTTGCCCAAGTCCATCAATAACTGTTAAAGGTTTTCTACTGTCTCATATGGGTCTTGCAGGAAAATTAGTCAATAGTCATGTGTTTTAATGCTGTATGGTGTGGCCCTCCAGCATAATTGGCTACTGATGAGCTCTGCCTGGGTTTTTTTTTTTTTTTTTTTTGAAGGAGGCAGTCCACAAGTGACAATATGAATAAGTCTGTCTCTTCTGTCGAAGTGTTCAGGTTAGTTGATAATGTACCATGTATATTTGTTCAGCGGTAGCATTGTTGCCTCACAGCAAGAGGTTCTCCTCTTCGATTCTCGGCTGGAGTGCGGGGAGTGCCTTCTGTGTGGAGTCTGCATGTCCTCCCCGCGGTTGGATGGCGTTCGAAAGACATGCGTAAATGGGCTTGCCTTCGCTGAAGGTTGGACATTGAGCTGGCACCTCGGCATTTGTGAAAATCTACTGCCAATCATTAGCGGACCGGAGTTCTGCTGTGGCGACCCCTAACCGGGAAAAGCCGAAAGACAAAGAACAACAACCATGTGTATTTGTTCTGCTTTTTAAGTCCCACTATGTCCATTTAAATCAGCTTTGTCTGTCAGTCCCGTTTCAGGTGTCTTTAAAAAATAGTTAAATACCAAATAAAGTTTGCCCAGAAGCAACTGCTCGGCTCAGGGAAAGACAGCAAGACATGACCCATTAAAAAACTGAAATTTAATTAATAATCCAAAGGACAGCAAAAAAAATTGCACAGACCGGTTTCGGCTGGTGTCACATACACAGCCTTCATCAGTGTAACACATGCAAAATCAGAGCTGTCATATATATATACACTCCAAGCAGTTGTGATTGGTCAATCCTAAAATTTGTCATTCAATCCTGGTGGGAAAAGACCACCTAGTTTGATAATCCATTTTTTTTCTTTTTAATTTAACAAAGAGTGCCAACCAGTTTTATTAGATTTTTTGCCACGAATAATATCAATCACAGTAAAAAGGAAATTAGCAGATGGATGTGTAAGTTGATGTTTGTATAATGCATTATGTAATCTACCTTTTTTAATGTTACTGGTGTGCTCAGAAATTCTAAGCCTGAGTGGCCTAGAGGTTTGTCCTATGTAGAAAGCCACACATGTACACGTTGCTAAATAAATTAGCCAATCAGAACTACAGTTCGCAAAGAACTTTATATCATATACAATGGGTGAATTCCTACTTGTGAATTCCTTCGTTGGATATTTTGGGGCAATTGATACAGTGTCCACAGGGATAACATCCTACAGGAATGGTGCCAGTAATGGTGGTTTGTATAGGTTCTAATCCTCCAATGTCATGTGAATGTTTATAATGACTGAAAGTACTGCCTAGATTCCTGCCTTTCCTAAAAGAAAACAGACATTTGGGAGGGACAATTGAAGATAATTCATTATCGTATAGTAGAAGATTCCAGTGTCTATGGATACTCTGAATCAGAGCATCAGAATTTCTACCATAAGTGGTAGTGAATCTGATGGGATTCACAGTAGAAACCGTATCAGATTTATAAGTGAGTAGATCTTCCCTATTCATATGTCCAACTTTATGTATTGCATCAGAAACATGACCCATCTTGTATCCCCTAGTCCTGAAGCGGCTGGTCAGATCATTACTTTGTTCATGGTAGGATGTTTCATCAGAACAAATACGTTTCAGTCTGATAAACTGAGATTTTGGAATGTTTTTTGATATGTGTGGAGGATGAAAACTGGAAGCATGTAAAATGGTGTTATATTCCGGGTGTTTCCTGTATACTTTTGTACCCAAGGTGTCATCAGGTAATCTATTAATCAAGACATCAAGAAAGGTGATGTTATCATGATCATAATGTAGAGTAAACTCAATACCCCATCGATTGTTGTTAAGATATGTCAGGAAATCATACAGCTCTTCTAATTCTCCCCTCCATACTGCCCAGCAATCATCAAGGTATCTTCTCCAAATATCAAGATGTTCCAAGTACATGTTATGTTCAGAGTTATAAATCAAATCTTTCTCCACATAAGCCATAAAAAGGTCCGCATAAATAGGCGCACAAGATGAGCCCATGGCGGTACCTTTAGTTTGCCAATAACAAACATCTTGATAGAAGAAAACATTATTATTCAAAACATAAGATGCCATATCCAAAAGGAATTCATTAAATTCACATGAATATAATCCAGAAACATCCAACCAATAAGATAAAGCTTCTAAGCCACCAGAATGAGGAATGTTTGTATATAGTGCACTTACATCAAAAGTGCACATCCACCAATCCGGATCCAGTTGTGTATCCTTAATGATCTGTAAAAAATTGGTAGTGTCGCGTAGTCGTGAACGGATAGATGTTAAAAGAGGTTTTAGTTTGTCAGTCAAAAAAAGTGAGAGGGGTTCAGTGATATAACCCCTACCTGAAACAATTGGTCTTCCCGGAGGATGTGTGGGATCTTTGTGTATCTTTGGTAAAAAGTAAATATATTGATTAGAAGAATCATGAACTAACAGTTGGTGCATAAGATTAGTATCTATAATACAATACTAGTATAGATTAGTATCTATAATACAGGCTTCTCTGGCATGTGAAAGAAATTGTTCGATTTCATTCTGAAATCTAGAGGTCAGATTAATAACCATTTTCACATAGTATTTTTCATTAGACAATTGCCTAAGAGCTTCCTGGTTATAATAAATCCAATCTAAAATTACAACAGCACCCCCTTTGTCTGCTGAGATGATAACAATATCATGATTATCTTGAATATTCCTGATAGCTTGTTGTTCTTGGATAGTGATGTTATTGGGTCGACAAACAGAAACAGATCACACATAATGAAGACCTTTGAGAATATTATTCCGAAATTGTGAAACAACAGGGTGCATAGGTGGATTGAATTGTGATTTGTGATATGTAAATTTATCTGAAACACCAAAACTGTTAGTAACACCAAAAAACATTCTTAGATTCAGTAGTCTACAAAAAGATACAACATCCTCTGCAAATGAATCTTCACTGACAAAAAAAACAGGGACAAATGTGAGACCTTTATTAAGGATAGCAACTTCAGTAGGTGAAAACACATAACTTGACAAATTTAAAACATTATTATGTACTGGTTGGTCTACTTGGTCATGACATGTTGTAATAAACCTTGAATGTCTGTTATAGCTTTTATGTTTCCTCCCCCCTCTTTTGTACCTGCTCCTAAAGGGGCACCAATGGATATTCTCTTGGGGGTGGGTGACCTCACATTTGTCCCTGGTTGAGACATTCTTGAATGATACCAATACGAAATTGGAATCTTATGAAAAAGAATTACTGCAGCAGAAAACATATAAGCTGCAAAGGGACATTCGCGATTATGAACAGGAAAGGGCTTTTCTGTTTACTACCAACCAACGCAACAAGAGGCGGAACGTTAGTTTTAAGAGGGATGACATCACTTCCGGGGCACAGGGGAACAAGAGTTTTATGTCGGGGGAAAGCGGAGCATCTTCAGTCGAGGAGGAAGAGGAGTTTCCAGTTTTGCAGTCGGCAGAAGACGAAAGAACCTTTCGGAATACTTTTCGAAACTCCAATAGAACCGACGGTGGCAGTGTCAACCGCAAACGAAGATGGCAGGCATACGACCAGGCAGGGACCCGGGAGATGGACATTACAAAAAGAAAAGTAAATGGACAAATAAATAAGGTACTGTTACCCAATACAAATGAATATGTTATTAATCTGTCTGAATATGAATTTAACACAGTGGAAATGAATGTCCTAGAGGAAGGACTGAAATTCATACCCACAGTGTTACCTAGACTCTATGAAGTTAAGGGGGAAATTTTTGAACTGGTAAGGAAAATGCATTTAAAAGAATATTTCTTTAATCAAAAAAAGGAAGATGATTGCTTAGTAAGTTCAAGTGATTCAGTAACAAGTGAGGACAACTATTTTACATGTGAGTCTGAAACAGAAAGCAATGCTTATACATTGTTTGACCTTAGCAAGATTAAAGCAAATAACACATTTTGCCCAACCAGTAAAAATGCACATATACAACGCTTTAGTAATGCGACACAGTTTTTTTGTGGAAAGAGAACTAAAACCTATTATTAAGAAAAATAGGAGTTACAATTTGAACAAGGAAGAATGGTGTAAATTTCAGGATATGAGTCGGAACAGAAATATAGTGTTTAAACCATCAGACAAGGGGGGTAAGTTAGTTATATTGAATGCACAGGACTATTATAACGTGTTTAGAACATTTGAAGAATGAAAGAGTTTATGGTAAAGTGCAGGAAAATAATCTTAAACAGGCACAAGAGGAATTATATAAATTGTTAAGGAAAGGGGAAAGGTTATGCTATTTTACAGCCAGGGACATAAATAATAAATTGTATATAAAAAATAGTACTACAGCAAAATTTTTCTGTGTCCCAAAACTGCATAAGAACTTTTTCCACCCCCAGGTCGCCCTATAGTATCAGCAATGGGTTCTTTTACACATAAGGTGGCTAGTCTTTTGCATGAAATATTAATAGGAGAGGTAATCAAGTTAACATCATATATCAAGGATTCATATGATCTACTGGATAAAATAAAACAGTCTGGACAAAAGATATGTTTTTCATTACAGTGGATGTAGTTAGTCTTCATACCAGTATTACCCATGAACTGGGTTTGAGGGCTGTGCAGTATTTTTTGAGAGTCACCAAGGACTCAGTATATAATGGAGCTATTAAATTTTTGTTTAGTTAACAACATTTTTGAATTTGATGGGACATTATATAAGCAAAAAATGGGAACTGCGATGGGGGCAGCCTTCGCCCCAGCGTATGCCAATTTGTTCATGGGACTTTTTGAGTTGGAACATGTCTACAGAAATAGTTTTTTCAGGGATCATGTAATACAATATTTTCGCTTTATCGACGATTTGATTTTTATATGTAAGGGTGAAAGAGAGGAAGCTAAGGTATTTATACAATATTTGAACAACAATGAATATAAAATCAAATTTGATGATATCCAAATGGGAGAAGAAATCAGTTATTTGGACATAAATTTGAAGGGGCAAGTAGGCAAAAAAATTCAAGCCAAAATATATAGGAAGTTTGAACAAATGAGTAGGATGGTACATGCTACTAGCTGCCACCCAGAACATATATTGAAATCTATCCCATATGGGGAAATGTTAAGAGTTAAAAGGCTATGTACCAATGTTAGGGAAGCGAAAATAGAGTGTGACAAGGTTTGTAATGAATTCACGGAGAGAGGTTATGACCCAAATCAAGTGAAACTAAGTTATAATAGAGTATTTGGAAAAGGTAGCAAAAAACATGATTATGGGAGTAAGGATAAAAGCAGTCAGCATGTAGTCACAAATTATAAGGGAGAATATTCAAAAATGTTTTTTGTCACAAAATATACTGTTTTCTCTAAAGTATTTAATGAAATGATAAAAAAATAGTTGGAATAAGACAAGAAGGGAGGTACCTTCTTTGGTGAATGTTGAGCTTACTATTTCTTTTCAGAGAGGGAGAAGTTTAAAAGATTTTTTTAGTAAGAGGTAGGTTTGAGAGACCAACACAGAAGCCAGCATGTGCAATAACAAGGAAGGGAACTTTCCCCTGTGGAAAGTGTGCAATTTGCCCTTACATAATCAGAGAAGCTGAAGATGTTAAGGGGAAAAGTTTTAATACTATAGGAGCATTTAACTGCACTAGCAGGGGGATTATACATCTTATAAAATGTTTTTGTGGCAAAGGCTATATAGGGGAGACTAAAAGAAGTCTGGCTGAGAGAATAAAAGAACATGTTAGAGATGTTAAAAACAGGAAGATGAGCAGTCCAGTGGCAGAACATTTTCACTCAGAACATGGGGGTATAATAGACAGTATGAAAGTTACAATTCTGGAACAAGTATACAACAGACATGGAGATGAAAATGCATTAAAAAAGATTTTAAGAAGAAAGGAAGCAATTTTAATAATGAAATATGAAACTTTGCAGCCTTTAGGAATGAATAAAGAGTGCAATTGGCAGAACTTCATGAGTTAATTGTTAGCTTAACAATTAGGAATTGATTTTATTATGTAATGAATTGTTAATTGATATGGCAGCTGTATAAAAGGACTGTGTGAGTGAACTTCACTTTTTTACTCTGTAAAGGCTTGTAGCCGAGGCGCTAGGAGAGGAGAGACAACTTAAAGGTTTTTATTAAATTCTTATTTTGGAAAGTAGAGCTGTTTTCACTGGTCTTTTGTGTGGTTTCAGAATAATTTTCTTTTGGATAGTGGTTATTTTATCCATGACCAGTGAAATTCTGTGCTCCTTTCCTCGAATTTTTCGAGAAATTAATATGGATTTCGGCAATGAAGACATGGAGAGTTATAACAGTGCGTCAAGGACAGGGGGAGGAGGAGAGAGTTTTAATTGTGGACAAAGAAACAACAGTGCAGATACATCCAATGTCGTGATGCCAAGTGTTTTTAAAAGATGGGAGAATTCAAGACAGCGTGTTATTAACAACCCTTTTGCCAAAATAGGTAAAAAGAAAGATCCATTAACTACGCCAGCAGTGCAGGATTTGTGCTCTCAGCTAGAGAGAATTATTTTCAAAGAGACTTCTGTATTTTATAACATTAATAGTCTCCAGAGATATTTGGAGTTAGATACAACACCAAGAGGTTTAAGAGCACTCAAGAATCCATCTTCACCATTTATACCCTCTGAAGAACTGGAGACCCATTTTCAAGAGAGATGGGTAGCTGCAGCTCATTGCTGCAACATCGAATGGGTAAATATATTGGTGGAGAGAGATAGAGTAAACAGGGACAAATTACAGAAGGAAACTAAACATCTAAGTGAAGAAATTATCAAAATTTCATCTAGCAAAGTGCTTGAGACATTCTTGAATGATACCAATACGAAATTGGAATCTTATGAAAAAGAATTACTGCAGCGGAAAACATATAAGCTGCAAAGGGACATTCGCGATTATGAACAGGAAAGGGCTTTCCTGTTCACTACCAACCAACGCAACAAGAGGCGGAACGTTAGTTTTAAGAGGGATGACATCACTTCCGGGGCACAGGGGAACAAGAGTTTTATGTCGGGGGAAAGCGGAGCATCTTCAGTCGAGGAGGAAGAGGAGTTTCCAGTTTTGCAGTCGGCAGAAGACGAAAGAACCTTTCGGAATACTTTTCGAAACTCCAATAGAACCGACGGTGGCAGTGTCAACCGCAAACGAGGATGGCAGGCATACGACCAGACCAGGGACCCGGGAGATGGACATTACAAAAAGAAAAGTAAATGGACAAATAAATAAGGTACTGTTACCCAATACAAATGAATATGTTATTAATCTGTCTGAATATGAATTTAACACAGTGGAAATGAATGTCCTAGAGAAAGGACTGAAATTCATACCCACAGTGTTACCTAGACTCTATGAAGTTATGGGGGAAATTCTTGAACTGGTAAGGAAAATGTATTTAAAAGAATATTTCTTTAATCAAAAAAAGGAAGATGATTGCTTAGTAAGTTCAAGTGATTCAGTAACAAGTGAGGACAACTATTTTACATGCGAGTCTGAAACAGAAAGCAATGCTTATACATTGTTTGACCTTAGCAAGATTAAAGCAAATAACACATTTTGCCCAACCAGTAAAAATACACATATACAACGCTTTAGTAATGCGACACAGTTTTTTGTGGAAAGAGAACTAAAACCTATTAGTAAGAAAAATAGGAGTTACAATTTGAACAAGGAAGAATGGTGTAAATTACAGGATATGAGTCGGAACAGAAATATAGTGTTTAAACCATCAGACAAGGGGGGTAAGTTAGTTATATTGAATGCACAGGACTATTATAACATGTGTTTAGAACATTTGAAGAATGAAGGAGTTTATGGTAAAGTGCAGGAAAATAATCTTAAACAGGCACAAGAGGAATTATATAAATTGTTAAGGAAAGGGGAAAGGTTATGCTATTTTACAGCCAGGGACATAAATAATAAATTGTATATAAAAAATAGTACTACAGCAAAATTTTTCTGTGTCCCAAAACTGCATAAGAACTTTTTCCACCCCCCCCAGGCCGCCCTATAGTATCAGCAATGGGTTCTTTTACACATAAGGTGGCTAGTCTTTTGCATGAAATATTAATAGGAGAGATAATCAAGTTAACATCATATATCAAGGATTCATATGATCTACTGGATAAAATAAAACAGACAGTCTGGACGAAAGATATGATCTGAAGTAGGAGATTCATTTGTCTGCAACCTGTGGGTTATGGATCCGATATCGGATCCGAACCGGCATGGTTTACCAGCTATGGATCCAAGCTCTCAGCTCCTCCCCTCACCCATAATGCCCTGCTCTACCCTCATGACCTCAGATCTCGTTTGCCGCGCATGGTGACTGGATTTGTTTCTCAAGCTCTCAAGCTAAGTGCTAGTTTTAAGTGTTAAATTTCAAAATTTAAAAGTTTTTATTGATTTTTTGTGTGAAAGTGTAGGTTTCCCTTTGATATATTTACTTTTTTAGAGTTAATCTAAAAGTTATATCCCTCCCCTCGCTGTTAGCGTAGTGTGTGTGTGTTGGGCCTGTGAGTGTATTTTTGTTGTTTAGTTACTTTTAGTTTTAGTAACTACTGTGTTAGATTGGGATGGCAGAGCAACCCAAATCTATCTTTTCTAAATGCTCCGAGTGTGGCCATGAGCTTTCCCCAGCTGATGGCCACACTGGTGTGTTAGATGCCTGGGGTTGAACACCTCACATCTGGATGTTCCATTTGTGCAGGGTTCAACCCCAGGGCATTGAAGGAGCGGAGGTCCAAGCTTGTTTTGGCGGGCCTTTTACCGCCGGACTCGGCTCCGACCTCCGCTCCTTCAGGAGTAACCGTACCTACGGTTATTCCTTCTGCGGCACCCCCTCCTCCTCCTGGGACTCAACCTCCCGTTTCTGGTTCGGAGGAGAGGGATGCTAAGAAAAGGGACCGGAGGGAGAAGCACCATAAGCGGCGGGCCGAGACCTCTGTTTCGGCCCTGCCAGCCAAGCGGGCTTCTCCCCCGGCCCGTTGTCGGCTCCATTGTCGGCTCGGTCTCCTCCTTCTCGGCCCGGTCTCCAGTGTGTTTTTCACCGACCTGAGGAGGAGGAGACCCGATCTCCGTCGAGGCTATCGAGGAGGCACTCCAGGCCTACCTCGGTAACCTCGCCGAGATCCACGATAGCCTTCTGATGCTGATCTGGACCGGATGATGAGAAGGTTCATCCAGGCCCAGATGCAGATGGGAGTGCTCTTGCCTCCCCCCCCCCCTCTGGGGGGGAGCTCAACACCCTTTTTCAAACCGATTGCTCCTTCTCTGACCCGCTATCTGGGTTCGGAGCAGCTGGAGCCGAGCAGCCGAGCGGGGTGGGTCGGCGCCGATAGTACTTTGTACTTCGGATCCGACCCTGCCCTCGAGTGCATCGGATCCGACCTCTCGGAGCCTGGATCCGAGCCTCGGATCCGGGGGGATCAGTGCTCCTTCGGCGCCGTCTGTGTCGGAGCGCACTGTCCCTTCGGATCCGGCGCCGCGCCGGCTCCGATCCACTCTTCGGATCCGAGGGGAGCCATTGTCGGATCCTTTGGTCGAGGTTGGCTCCCCTTCGGCGTTTGATGTAGTGGAGAGGGCCCTGTTGAGGGTCTCCGGACCCCCGGCACTTGTTTCGGCTCCGTCCCGCGCTCCCTCTGCACTGGCCCAGGCTTCCACCATCCGGCCCTTGGGACAGCCCGCTTCTGTGCCCCAAGCTGCTCCAATGGAACAGGTTGCTGCTTGCGAGGAGTCCTCTGACAGCCCCACAGAGGATGTTCCTCGCAAGCATACGTGCAAAAGGAGGCACATTGACTCCCCCGAGTCTCTCACGGAAGACACGGACTTGGAGGAAGGGGAAGGCTCCCCACGGTCACCCCCCGAGGATGTCTCATTTGGGGACATCATGGAAATGCTCCGTATAAGGGGGGGGTGGTCTGCCCCCAAGTCTTCCTCGGACGAGTCCGTGTTCTTGGAGGCATTTGAAGCGGGCCCGTCTACCGCTTGGGTGTCCCTCCTGCCGACCCCCTGGTGGACCTCATTACCACCAGGGCGTGGAAGGAACCGGACACCGTGGAGCCAATTCCTAAGAGGCCCGATAGGATCCTCAGCCCACCGTCCGACCGTGCCCATTGGAGTAAGGGGCCTCCGGTAGATGCCATGTTGACGGCGGCGGCCACCAAGAGGGAACTTGCTCAGGAGAGTGCCTCAGTCCATCCCGAGCAAGGAGTCTCGGATGATGGACCGCTTGGGGAAGCGGATGTTTAGTTCAGCGACCTTCTCGGTAAGGGCGCTGAACTACCTGGCACACGTCATTAGGATGCAGCGAGATCTCATTAAAGAATACGCTGCATCTCCCCCAGAGTCCATGTCGGAGGAGGACAGGGTGCTGCACTCCACCCGCATGGCCACTCTTAGATCAGTTATTAATACCTCTATGCGGCTACTCTCCCACGCTACGGAAGGCGCCGCTAGAGCCGCAGGGGCAGGCCTAGTCACTAGACGTCAGGCCTGGCTCCGTCACTGCGATTTTTCTGAGCCCTTCACAGCATCGTTGCGAACGCCCCTTTGATGGTTCTGCCCTCTTTGGCAAAACCGTTCGAAACCTTGACCCAGAGCGAGAAGGACGGAAGACGCTGTCTGCCGTCGGAATCCGCTTCTCTGCACCCCAGAGGCCCTACTCTAGGAACCAAAAGGGTCAGAAGAAGATGTGGTTCCGGAAGTCGCAGCAGTCCCAGCCTGCTCTGGACAACCAGTCCTTCCGTGGCAGAGGAGGACAGGGAGGACGCCGCCCTAGAGGCAGAGGGGCTCCCAGAAACTTCGGGTCCAGAGAACCTTTCTCTGAACGGCCCGCGCAGCAACCCTGAGGGGTTGCCCGGCTGCTCCACTCTGGAGGCAGTCGGGGGACGTTTTTTGGGGCACCTAGTGGCATGGGAGTCCATAACATCAGACCGCTGGGTTCTCCAAATCATATCCAGAGGATACCGCATCCCTTTTCTTCACTTTCCAAAGTTGAAGGCCCTCCCCGACGTTCCACCCGGTCAATGGGAGGCCGCTTTGGCAGAAATTGGCCATCTGCTAAAGAAAAGAGCCATCCAGCCCGTCCCCCCAGACCAGATCGGATCAGGGTTCTACTCCAGGTTCTTTTTAGTGCCAAAGAAGACGGGGGAACTAAGACCAATTCTAGACCTTTCTCTCTTGAATCTGGCAGTCCCCAAGGAAAAATTCCGAATGGTCACTCTGCAATCTATTCTCCCCCTTCTGGGAGAAAATCACTGGATGTGCTCTATAGACCTCAAAGATGCGTACTACCACATCCTGATGGACAGGCGCTCCAGGAGGTTCCTCCGCTTCCGGCTGGGAGCCAGTCACTACCAGTTCCGGGTCCTTCCCTTTGGTCTCACCACAGCCACCAGGGTGTTCACCAAAGTATTAGCAGTGGTAGCGGCCTACCTGAGGCTTCAGGGGGTGCAGGTCTTTCCCTACCTGGACGACTGGCTTCTTACCGCCCCAACAAGGCATCTACTATTATTGGCGAGACTCCTTTCTCCATCTTGCTCCCTTTCTGGGCATTACAATAAATACAAAGAAATCCAACCTGGCGCCCACACAGCTCTTAGATTTTATAGGGGCCAGGCTAGACACAAGGAGTTTACGAGCCTTCCTCACTGCGGACAGAGTTCAAAATCTGCAGCTCCAGGTGCGGGCCATTCTCCACTCAAGTTCTGTTCCGGCGGAGTTGGTCCTGAGGGCTCTAGGGTCCATGGCGTCTGCTATAGCACTTCTCCCTCTTGCCAGGCTCAATATGCGCATCCTCCAGTGGACTCTCTTAGTACAGTGGTCATACCTTGCTCTCCCTATGCATCATCCCATTGTGATCAGCAAGGCTTGCAAGCGGTCCCTCCTGTGGTGGCTTCACTCTCCAGATCTCCACGGAGGCCGCCCATTTTGTGCTTCTCCCCCCCTCGCCACGGTGACCACGGACGCCTCCTGCCTCGGGTGGGGGGGGCATTTTGCGGGCCGGACCGTCCAAGGCACGTGGAACGATACAGAGACCTTACTGCATATCAACGTTCTAGAGATGAGAGCAGTGCTCTTAGCGTTGCTAGCACTTCAGGACTTTCTTCCCTTGGGAACAGTTGCGATTCAATCAGACAACATGTCTGTGGTCTGGTACATTAACAAGCAAGGGGGAACAAGGTCTTACCCCCTTTGTCGAGAAGCCATGAGAGTTTGGGAATGGGCAATCTCCACCAACCGCTTTCTAATAGCAACGCACATTCCGGGTCGGTCCAACATCCTGGCGGACAAGCTCAGTCGCACCATTCTGACCCCTTACGAGTGGTCTCTCAATTTTCAAGTAGCGGAACGCATATTCGCACGGTGGGGAACTCCTTCATGCGATCTTTTTGCCTCTCCCTCAAACACCAAGTGCGACAGTTTTTACGCGCTGATACCTACTCCAGGAGGTTCTCCAAGAGACGCTCTGGTGCATGCTTGGCCACCCGGTCTTCTTTACGCTTATCCACCCTTGCCTCTGATGCTCCAAGTTCTTCAGAAAGCCTCTCGGGTGGGTTGCAGAATGATTCTCATTGCTCCGTTTTGGCCTCGACAGATCTGGTTCCCCTTTCTAAGGTCTCACTAGGTGAATCCTCCTTGGATTCTAGATCCCATTCGGATCTGATATCCCATCCATCCTGCATACCTCCTCCGCACCTGGACAACCTGAAGCTGACCGCTTGGCTGCTCCAGTTCCACTCTTGCTCAGGACTCCCGGTATTTCGTCACCTGTTAAGGCAATACTGGTGGCAGCTCATAAACCGTCCACTAGGAAAGTCTACCGCAGCAAGTGGAAACGGTTTTCTTTGTGGGCGGAGCGGCAAGGCCTGAATCCCTTCACGGTTCCTCTCCCCTTAGTGCTTGACTTTCTAACCACTCTTTTTAACGATGGTGCCAGCAGTTCCACAGTCAAAGTACAACTGGCGGCAATTTCTCATTATCACATTGGCCATGACTCTAATCCTCTTATGTCAGCCAAGTTGTGTAAAATTTTCCTTAAAGGTACTTTTCTTCTCAGGCCCCCTGTAAAACAAGCGGTTCCTCCTTGGGACCTCTCTTTGGTTCTCCAGGCCTTGACCGCACCCTTCGAACCAGCGGCTACGGTGGATCTCAAATTCTTGTCTTACAAGACCGCCTTTTTGGTAGCCATTACATCGGCCAAGAGAGTTTCAGAGCTTCAAGCATTATCAGCTAAACCTCCTTACTTGGTATTTCATCCGGACCGTGTTTACCTCAGGACCAACCCGTCCTTTCTTCCTAAAGTTGCTTCTGAAGCAAACATTAATCAGTCCATTAACCTCCTTGTTTTCTTCCCTAAATATGAAAACAAAGGTGAATACAAGCTTCACTCATTAGATGTTCACAGGCAACTTAGATTTTATCTAAACAGAACGGCTGGTCATAGGCAATCCGACCAGTTGTTTATTTCCTTTGCTAAATTTAATTTGGGCAAGCCAATTTCTAAAGTTTCTCTGTCTCGCTGGATTTCACAGTGCATCTTATTGGCTTATCAAGCTTCAGGAAGGCCCGCACCGGAGGGTGTTCATGCCCATTCAACCCGGTCAGTATCTACCTCGGCAGCCTTCAAGGCTAGGATTCCTCTAGATGATATTTGTGCAGCAGCCACGTGGGCTTCATCTCATACTTTTATTTCCCACTATAAGTTGGATCTTGCATCTAGGGTAGAGCATCATTTGGCTCATGGGTGCTCGGAATATCCTTCCATGATGGCCGCCCAAGATTCAGGTAGCTGGGGACTCTGTCCCACAGGTTGCAGACAAATGAATCTCCTACTTCAGATTTAGAAGTTATGTACTCACCATAACGTTCCATCTGAGTAGGTGTATTCATTTGTCTGCAACCATCCCGCCCTCCTATCCCCCTGGCCTTTCAGTTTCCTGCATATTATCTGTTACCCTTTTCAGGGTGTTTTTGCTGTTGGCAAACTCGATCTGAGGTCATGAGGGTAGAGCAGGGCATTATGGGTGAGGGGAGGAGCTGAGAGCTTGGATCCATAGCTGGTAAACCATGCCGGTTCGGATCCGATATCGGATCCATAACCCACAGGTTGCAGACAAATGAATACACCTACTCAGATGGAACGTTATGGTGAGTACATAACTTCTAATTTTTCATTACAGTGGATGTAGTTAGTCTTTATACCAGTATTACCCATGAACTGGGTTTGAGGGCTGTGCAATATTTTTTGAAAGAGTCACCAAGGACTCGGTATATAATGGAGCTATTAAATTTTTGTTTAGTTAACAACATTTTTGAATTTGATGGGACATTATATAAGCAAAAAATGGGAACTGCGATGGGGGCAGCCTTTGCCCCAGCGTATGCCAATTTGTTCACGGGACTGTTTGAGTTGGAACACGTCTACAGAAATAGTTTTTTCAGGGGTCATGTAATACAATATTTTTGCTTTATCGACGATTTGATTTTTATATGTAAGGGTGATAGAGAGGAAGCTAAGGTATTTATACAATATTTGAACAACAATGAATATAAAATCAAATTTGATGATATCCAAATGGGAGAAGAAATCAGTTATTTGGACATAAATTTGAAGGGGCAAGTAGGCAAAAAAATTCAAGCCAAAATATATAGGAAGTTTGAAGAAATGAGTAGGATGGTACTTGCTACTAGCTGCCACCCAGAATATACATTGAAATCTATCCCATATGGGGAAATGTTAAGAGTTAAAAGGCTATGTACCAATGTTAGGGAAGCGAAAATAGAGTGTGACAAGGTTTGTAATGAATTCACGGAGAGAGGTTATGACCCAAATCAAGTGAAACTAAGTTATAATAGAGTATTTGGAAAAAGTAGCAAAAAACATGATTATGGGAGTAAGGATAAAAGCAGTCGGCATGTAGTCACAAATTATAAGGGAGAATATTCAAAAATGTTTTTTGTCACAAAATATACTATTTTCTCTAAAGTATTTAATGAAATGATAAAAAATAGTTGGAATAAGACAAGAAGGGAGGTACCTTCTTTGGTGAATGTTGAGCTTACTATTTCTTTTCAGAGAGGGAGAAGTTTAAAAGATTTTTTAGTAAGAGGTAGGTTTGAGAGACCAACACAGAAGCCAGCATGTGCAATAACAAGGAAGGGAACTTTCCCCTGTGGAAAGTGTGCAATTTGCCCTTACATAATCAGAGAAGCTGAAGATATTAAGAGGAAAAGTTTTAATACTATAGGAGCATTTTACTGCACTAGCAGGGGGATTATACATCTTATAAAATGTTTTTGTGGCAAAGGCTATATAGGGGAGACTAAAAGAAGTCTGGCTGAGAGAATAAAAGAACATGTTAGAGATGTTAAAAACAGGAAGATGAGCAGTCCAGTGGCAGAACATTTTCACTCAGAACATGGGGGTATAATAGACAGTATGAAAGTTACAATTCTGGAACAAGTATACAACAGACATGGAGATGAAAATGCACTGAAAAAGATTTTAAGAAGAAAGGAAGCAATTTTAATAATGAAATATGAAACTTTGCAGCCTTTAGGAATGAATAGAGAGTGCAATTGGCAGAACTTCGTGGGTTAATTGTTAGCTTAACAATTAGGAATTGATTTTATTATGTAATGAATTGTTAATTGATATGGCAGCTCTATAAAAGGACTGTGTGAGTGAACTTCACTTTTTTACTCTGTAAAGGCTTGTAGCCGAGGCGCTAGGAGAGGAGAGACAACTTAAAGGTTTTTATTAAATTCTTATTTTGGAAAGTAGAGCTTTTTTCACTGGTCTTTTGTGTGGTTTCAAAACAAATTAATTTGACAACTTACTTCAAACTGATGGCCACAAAACCCCTGCTATCTACAAGGCAAAGACTGCAAGCCTCGGGGTTCATGGCCTCCTGCATTCTACTAATTCCATATGTAAAACTGCATAAGAGGAAACTACAGTGGAATCTAAAAAGCCTATGGTGTCAACAGTGTCAGGATCTAGAAGAAATGATTCCTGTCATTCCTTGCCTACAGTTAGAGTTCCTTTAGTGGGCAGAGCCCTGCCACCAAATCAAAGGTCTACCATTCACTCTACCCCCTGCCGCCCAAACCCTAATAACAGATGCATCAGACTATGCATGGGGTTCTCCCCTGGCAGGGAAGTGCATTCAGGGCAAATGGAACTCAAGCCAAATGCACCTGCATATCAATCAAAAAGAAATGTTAGGTGTACAGAATGCTCTGACAGCCTTCAAGGACCACATCCTTCCAGAACAATTAATGGTACAGACGGACAACACCACTGTTGTGTTGCACAATGTGGTACATAAGCAGGGGGTGTACCCATTCACACACCCCCTCTGCAGAGTAGCCATGACTCTCTGGAACACAGCCTTGAGCTACCAAGTGCATCTACAGGCTCATTTCCTGTCAGGAAAACTAAATACATTGGCAGACAAACTAAGCAGAAATTGCATGGACCCACACTAGTGGAAACTGGAACCAAAGACTTTCAACATGTTGATAAACAAATGGGGGAGCCCAGATATAGACCTGTTTGCCTCCCCCCAGAACTACCAATTGGACAAATTCTGCACAAGGACTCCCTACAAACAAGCTTGGAAAGTGGGTGCTCTGTCTTTCAGCTGGAAAAATCTATCAGTTTATGCTTTTATTCCTCTGCCTCTCCTCTCCAAAGTACTACTAAAGATCAAGCA
Organism: Protopterus annectens; assembly: GCF_019279795.1. Classification (NCBI taxonomy): domain Eukaryota; kingdom Metazoa; phylum Chordata; order Ceratodontiformes; family Protopteridae; genus Protopterus; species Protopterus annectens. Next base: position 786,822,308 of record NC_056731.1, on the reverse strand, counting down.
GGATAAACCAAGGACAATACTGATTGCACCAGACTGGCCACGCCAACACTGGTAGCCCCTCTTGCGCAGTGTGTCCCTGCTGGCTCCATGGCACCAGCTTCAGACCCCTACCTTGCTGTCACAGCAGGAGAGCCAGATTCTGCATCCTCAGCTTCAAACCCTGAACCTGGCAGCCTGGCTAATTACCTAGTCTCTCCATTACCATCCCTGAGTAAACAAGTGTCGGATGTCATTTTGGAGGCAAGGAGGCCTAGTACTAGAAAAGCTTGTGCTGAAAAATGGAAAAGATTCTGTGCCTGGAACCAAACACGAGGGATGGGCACAGCAGCGTCCAATTTACCTTAGATTCTTCATTATTTAACTGAGATGCTTCACAAGGGCCTTTCTTTTTCCTCCATCAAAATTCATGCCTCAGCCATTCCAGTTCATTACAACACAGAACCACCCCTCTTCTCTCATCCACTGCTCAAGCAGTTCCTCAGAGCGGCCAAAAACTTAAGACCACCCAGGAGAGCCCCAACTCCAGCCTGGGACCTTAACTTTGTATTGGAAAATTGCACTCTTCCTCCTTTTGAGTAAGTGCAGAGTTAAAAATTCCTTTCTTGGAAAAGAGCCTTGCTTTTAGCAATCTCTTCAGCAAGAAGAGTATCTGAATTTATAGGCCCTTATGGCAGTGGGAGCCTTTCATCATCTTTCGTGCGGACAGGGTGTCCCTCAGGACCAATCCCTCCTTCATTTCCAAGGTAGTATCCAGTGTGGCTCTTAATCAGTCCATTCATTTGCCAACCTTCTTTTCTAATCCACAGAACAAAGGGGAACGGGTACTGCACTCCTTAGATGTGCACAGACAACTTAGATTTTACTTGGACAGGACTAAACCTCAAAGGAAATCTGAACAACTGCTGGTGGCATTTGCTGCAGGGGCAGAGGGGAAGGCTATTTCAAAGCAAACCATTTCTAAATGGATAGGCCATTGCATTCATTTCTGCTATAAATACCATGGAAAACCTATCCCACAGGGGATTAGATCACATTCAACCTGCATCTACCTCTACAGCCTTCCTCAGAGGTGTCCCTACCAGGGACATCCTAGAAGCTGCTACCTGGAGTTCTGTACGTACTTTCACCAAGCATTACCATTTGCCATTTTTCTCTAAATCCAGAGCTGGCTTTGCCACTGCAGTCTTGCAGGGCCTTTTAGCTGCTCCTAATGCTATCTAAATTCCTCCTCCCATCCTTAGCTTTGGGAATCTACCCAAATGTGATGACTGCAGCAGTGAAACACGAATGACATAGTGCAGTTGTGTACACTTACCATAAATGTAGATGTTCGAGTGTATTCACTGTTGCAGTCCTCGTTACCCTCCCTCCAGCCCCCTGACTTCTTTTGGCTATACCTGTATTCTCCTTTACCATGCTTGTTGGAGGTATATTTATTTATTTTTATTTTATTTAACGTTTGTTGACCGGGAATGTCCGACTAGGTTCCACAGAGCCTGTTTTCAGCAGAGGCCCGGGGAGAAATGCTCCAGATGCATGTCTTTGGAATTTGGGAGGAAACCGGAGTACCCGGAGGAAACCCACGCAAACACAGGGAGAACATGCAAACTCTACACAGAAGGCACCCCAGCCGAGAATCGAACCAGAGAACCTCTTGCTGTGAGGTGACAATGTTAACCACTGCACCACTGTGCCGCCCTATAACCTTATATATCTATATATGTGTGTATATATATATATATATATATATATATATATATATATATATATATATATATATAATTTGCTTCCCATTAGGGGGGCACCTGACATCTGGGGCAAGAAAAACTGATGTAATGGTGTCTGCTGCATGATTTATACCCCTGACTACCTGACGTCACAGAAGATTAGACATCAGCTGACGCAGGACCCAAGACTTTGATAGTCAGGCAGACTGACGGCTACTGCAAGCAGATGAAATGTGATGACTGCAACAATGAATACACTCGAACATCTTCATTTATGGTAAGTGTACCCAACTGTACTTTTCCCTCCCTCCAGGCCCCTTGTCTCTTCCTCTCTCTCTCCTCTCTGTGTCTATTCCTCAACCCTTTCAGGGGTATTGGTATTGGTGTTTACTTTTTACTGGTGGTGTTTTCCCCACCATAACTTTGCTCCCTATTTGGGGGGCTCCTGACATTTGGGGCAAGAAAAACTCATGTAATGGCATCATCTGCCTGTATTTATACCCCTGACAACCTGATGTCAGTCCTGGAGCGACAACAACCGACGGAGAAATACTAAGTCTCTGGTATTTGGGCCGACTGAGGGTTACCTGCAGGCAGATAACCCAAGTGTTGACTGCAACAGTGAATACATTCGAACATCTACATTTATGGTAAGTGTACACAACTGTACTTTTTAACCATAGTACTGTCAACTAGATTCCCATTGCATGATTCAAACAAGGAGGTTGTTTTAATTCCACCGTGCAGACCTTTTGTTATACCATTATATTTCCTGTGTTCTGCCTTGAGCTACCACTGCCTCAGTTTCTGGTTCTCTGCTTCTTAGCTGCAGTAAGGTAAGTCTGTACTTGCTGCATTATTCTGCTGTCTTCTCCACCAGTCTCCTTTTATTTTTATTGTTTTACTGCCTCTGTGCATCCTTACTCATGTTAATTAGTCCTTTTTTTCATTTGTTATTTTTATTAATGTGTAAGCATATGTTTACTTCCCTGGACTATTTTAAGGGTGATATATAATCTATCAAGATCAAAAGTTTGCCTTGCCTCATCCTGTTAGTTATTTATTTCCCATATGTGCTGCTGCTGTTCAGAATTCATTTTTGTAGTTTAGTAATATTTTGTGTTGTTCAAAAAAAATGAACTGAAAATATGCTGATAAAAGTAGCACACCCCAGCTCACTCTCTTATCAGCGCCATCACATAATTAATTTTGGTAATGCTGATTTGTGTGCCGGAAGTGATGGATAATAAAACACAAAGGAAGCAAGCAATAAGCAAGGTTGTCATTCAGTACTAGCACAGATCCTAATATTGTTTAAAATAGTCACCCACTAATGTAAGCCTGCATAAACAACTGCTGATTTCCTTTGAGGCAGTGCTTTGTAAAACAGCAAAGAACAGTCATGCTTACCTTTGTAAAATGTGACTTAAATTTGTTGAAAGGCACAAGAATGATCCAGATGTCAACCAGAAGCTGTCTATACACAATTTTCTGTCATCTTCCACCATTCCTTAATGCAACTGCAAACTGTTTCCAAGAATTACAGATATTTTTGTATCATGATATTTGCAATAGTACTCACAGACTACACTGCTCACTGCTTCTCCGTCCACAGAATCAAAAGATGCACTTAGAATGATGTCAAAACATCACACTCTGAAATGACTTAACAAAACAGAAGGCAGTTGCAACAATAATATCACAGAGGACATAAATGATTTAAAACTTAAAATTGAAAGAATTCAAAACATTTTTTCCATACTGGATGTACTAAGACTTTCTGAAATGCAGTTTAAGATACAGAGTAATGAAAACAGTATTGCAAGGATACATTCCTTTTTACCACTTGTAGTTGACCTTTAAGCTGTGTTCTGTGTTCCCATTGAAAATGAATGATGTCTAAGGTCCAGGAGCCGAAACTAAATTCTTCTTCTGCATATTTCTTTTTATTCACATGGGGAGTGAATTGCAAAGTGTCAGTAGATAATTCTCTTGTAACAAAGGTTAGTAGTAGCCAAAGATAAATTACCTTTTTCTTTGACTGATGTGTGACACAACTTTTATAAAACCTGAAGTATTGCTGTTGGTGCTGCTGCTCTAAGAAGGCAGCAGTCTCCTGAGAGAAAAAAAAAATAAGTTTGTACCAAAAGCAGAAAAACAGCAATATAGTCAGCCTTTGTATGCACAGACTAAGTTGTTTGTTAAAATGCTTTCTTATGTTGGGTGTGATAATTTCCTTGTTAATTTGTATATTTAAACATGTGTTATACAGTACAAAAATGGTTAAATTATAAATTTCTAAAAATAAAATAATAGTAATATTTTTATTGTAGAAAAGAAATATTCCAATAAAATCCCAAGAAGAAAGCAAACCAGGTGTTTCTGAAATTCAGGTGAGTGTCATAAAATTACATAAGGCAATGTGCTATTTATTTTATTTATTTTTTTATAATTATTACTTATTTATTTACATTTTTTACTGGGAAAGTCCACTGGCTGAGCTAGCCCATTTTCAGTGGAGGCCTGGGGAGAAAAGCTCCAATGTAAAAAAGTAATACATGCAATTACAAAAAAAAAAGTTTATAAAATTACATAGAATGAAATATGACTGAATAAAACAATGTATAAACAGAAAAGTTAGGCATAGTAATAGTACAGAGGCACAATAATTTGAAAATAGTACAGAGCATAATACAGTGATTTTTGAAGTAAACTGTTATATGCAGAATAAAAAAGTATATAATTTGAGGCATTATTTAGATCAAGCAGTAGAAAAATATGAATCTAAGTTAGTGCGAAAGGCATATAGGTATAAGTTTATAATGGCATGGTGTAAGGAAGGAAGAAGGGAAATAAGTAAAGGAGAAACAAAAGAGGGGGTACGAGGAGGAAAGTAGACGTTAAAGGACAATAAAAAGATAGGAGAGAAGGAGATTAGTAAAGTAGAAGGTAAGTTGAAATGGGGAAAAGGAATAAGGAGGTAAGTGATATCAAGAGGGAGAGTTAGGTAAAAAGTTCATTAGGAATTTAAAATAAAAAAAAAGAATTATGAGGAAAAGCTGGCTATAGACAGATTCAGGGATTAATTAGTAGATTGTTTAAGTAATTGCGGAGGTTGGAACTGAACAGTTACATATTCATTTGGAGAAGAAATGATTGTGTGGTGCACTTTTGAAGTTAGAAGGTCTTGGTTGTAAGCGGATAGATGCTGGAAGTTTATTCCATATTTTGGAAATTGTCCAGGAGTATAGTAATTGACCTGAAGATACTTTGGGTTTGTATATTTAGAGAAGATGTTGGTGGTCAGAATGTGGAGGCCGAGATGGATTGTAAAGGGTAAATAAGGAGCTGAGTGCAGGACAGTCGTGACACTTATATATCAGTTTGAGTGGTTGTGAGCTGGAGGATGAGTAGATAGTGGGGGAGTTCAAGCTATTTGTAATTGTTTTAGGACACTACAGTGATGAGTAGAGTAGCGCCTATTTATGGCAAATTTAGCAGTCTTATTGTAGGATGTTTCTAATTTAGCTTTCAAGGAACACTGCAAGTAAATTAATAAAGGAGCACAATAAGTTAGCAGAAAGTAAGAGTGCTAATGCTTGTTTCGAAAGGAGAGAGGAAATTTGATGTCTGTAGAGTAACCGCAGTTTTTTGTGGGTATTGCTTATATTGTTTTGCATATGAAGATCACATTTGAGTTCTTCATCAATAATTACTCCTAATAGCTTAGTGGGGGGTTACTAACTCAATTTTGGTGGAGGTGAGAGAACATTTTAAAGTCAGCTATTTCTTTCCACAATATTTACTTCCCTGGACCCCTGTCTAGCAGGGTGACTGATGTGATCCCCGGGATGAATTTCCCATCTCCCATCCAATCGTCAAGATTCCTTTTGAAGAGGGCCAAAGAGGTGCTCTGCTTGACATGTATGGGCAGTCTATTCCAGAGTCTGGGGAGTCTCTGGGTCAGGAACCTATCCCTCCAGCATGTTTTATTCATTGTGATGATAAGGTGAATTTATCTTGGGAATAAAAATCATAAGTTTGCTTTTTTTTTTAAGGATTTAGACAAAACGTTGATTTATTTAGACAGTTTCTACTGTGGAAAATGCAACTTGGGTGGTTTGCTTTATTATAGGTTCATAGGTTGGTACTAGGCTATCAGCCCTATTAGTTGGTACTAGACTATCGGGTTGGGAGGGTGGCCTAATGAGGGTTGGGAGGGTGGCCTAATGATTAAGGTGTTTGCCTTACAAACACAAGGTGCCAGGTTTGAATCTCACAAGGGATAATTGGCTAGGCTTAAAATGGCCCACAAAGGCAGTTAGTCTAGTACTAATCTATGAATCTATGAAAACCCTAGGGCCTATACAAGCCTAGCCATAACAATTCCCTGGCTATTTCTTCCCACACTGTTTACTTCCCTGGACCCCTGTCTAGCAAGGGCGACTGACGTGATCCCCGGGGTAAATTTCCTTTCTCTCATCCATTCGTCAAGGTTCCTTTTGAAGAGGGCCAAAGAGGCACTCTGCTTGACATGTATGGGCAGTCTATTCCAGGGTCTGGGGAGTCTCTGGGTCAGGAACCTATCCCTCCAGCATGTTTTGTTTATTGTGATGACAAGGTTTGGATCCCTGGAGCGTGTGGCTCTGAGGGATTGGAATTTCTTTAAGTGTAGCATGTCCAACAGCTCTGGGTTTGACATGGCCTTGTATGTTAAGCATAGACTGCCTTTGAGTAGACGATATGCGAAAGAGTATAGCTGGAGTTTTTTAAGGCGGTCAGCGTAGGGCATCTGCTTTAGGCTTGTGATTCTTTTATTAAGGTATGTTTGGGTATTGAGCTGAGCAGACTATACTGAAGTCGTCTGCATACTGGACTATGGAGCCCTGCTGGATAGCTTGGTGGAGATTGTTAATAAAAATGTTAAACAGAAGAGGGCCTGAAATTGAGCCTTGGCGTACACCTGTAAAGTTGTGAATGTAAGATGAAATGGAGTTCTGCCATTTAATAGGATGCTGTCTGTCAGAAAAGTAGCTTTTGAACCAGTTAAGTGACTGGGGAGGTAGGCCAGTACTTGAGAGCTAAGAGAGGAGGATAGAGTGAGAGATAGTGTCAAATGCTTTTGATAAGTCCAAGAAAAGGGCTGATACAATGTTTCCTGAGTTGTGGGCTTTGTTAACTATGTCTAAGAAGGATATTGGTGCAACGAATGTGCTATGTCCTGGACGGAAACCGTGCTGAGTAGGGGAGAGAATTTTGTATTTTAGAAGGTAGTCCAAGACTTGTTTTTGAACACATTTTTCCTAGAATTTTAGAGACTGGGAAAGTATAGCAATGGGTCAGAAACTGGAGATATCGGCTGAGGGGCCACCTTTATGAACTGGTAATATTATAGCTTTTTTTTTCCAGAGGCCAGGGATGTAAGACTCTTGGATGGATCTCTTTATCAGAATGCTAATGGGGTAGGCCACTGAGTCTACATTGAGTTTAAGAAATTTGGCAGGAATTCTGTCAGCAGAGTTGGAGCAGGGCTTTAATTTTAGAAGAAGTTTTTTGATATAAGGGGTAGGGAAGGGAGAGAGATTGAAATGTGGCTGAGAAGTCAGTTGTATGCTGTTTGGCAAGGGAGTATCAGTGGATGGAGAGGGATTGTGAGTAGTATATGAAGTGTTGGGAAAGTTCTGAGGTAGTGCATGAGATGGACAAGAAGTAGTGTTGTTTGGGAGAGGAAGGGGAAAAGAAGAGGTAATATTGGCAATGGTATCAATAAAGTAAGAGTTAAAGACACTTGCTGTTTGTTCAGGAGGCTTGTTGGGGTGTGGACAGGGATTGGGTTTGGCACCAGGGTACAGGAAATTATTGCTAGAAGACTAAAACATTTTGGAATTACTTTTTCTATTAATTTGCTGGTTCCAAAAGTAGTGCTGTTTGTCTTTAGAGATGACTTTATTAGCTTGGTTACGGAGCTGTTTATAATGAGTAAGGTCTGATGTATTCTTAGATTTAAGGCAAACTTCCCATGCTTTGCCCCTGTTAGTCATGATTTCTTTAGTAGCTTTTGTTAGCCAGGGGCATTACTAGTTTTTGTTCTTTTCGTTCTTGTTCCACTTATGTCCCTGTCCTTAGTTCTATTTGTATTCACCAAAGCATGATAAAAAGATCTACTTTGCTTTATGCTTTTTTAAGATCTCCACTTTATTGTCTCCCATCCCCACTCCTTGGTTACTTTTGGATTATAACATAAATGATGAACTAAAACCAATGTGGAGATGGCAGCCATACACACTTTCTTGCTACCTTCTTAGCCAGAAACATTGAGAACAGCACTTAAACTACTATATTTCAAGACTTGAGATGTATTTTGTAGCACCTGCAGTGACTATACTTTAATAGTTAAAAGGATTGAGCACTTAGCATTGTTGAAGAGACCAGATGTGCATTATGTAAAAGGACTGAAGCTTAGAGTGTGCCCAAGAACTGAACTTAATTTTTAAAGGGATTAATTTTAAAATGCTCAAAAAGAGTGCTTTAAGTATTCAGAAGACCTGTACATAAATGGACTAAATTGATTGTACTGCTAGTGCCAGTTTGGCCTGTACATGCCTAGAGGTACAATAGTAAAATGTACTAGAACTGACAGTATTTGATGTATTCCTAGAGACTGATCTTGTTCCCTTTGTTGGTATTTACATAGTAGTACCTAATGAGTCCTTCATGTATTGACTAGAAGGCTTATACTTAATGGTGGCCTAAGTGGCAGTAAGTAGCCAGCATGGTCATTCTTCCAGTTTCCGATAGGTCTAATGTCTGTCATATTGATTCTAGAAATTGCAAACCACTAAACTGAGAAATATTATAAGCTAAGTATTTTGGATGGAGTCTGCAGGTATAAACATATTCCTGGATTTTTTTTTCTTTTGCTTTCATGCAAGTCTATAGTCCCCCAGAGCTGATACCCTTTTAGAGTTTGACTGAAAAGGTTGTGTTTTGGTATAGTCTGCGGATGAGATGGTTAGTGTTTGTTAGAAATGCTGCTGCTGCTACTTTAAACCAAAATTTCATTTGACCACTAATGAAAGCTTTGTTAATTTGAGCTTTGCTTACTGACATAGTATCAGTGCAGACCTGGATGTTCTTCGTCTTCCCTTGCTGCAGTCCTGACAATTGGGTATAGTCCGCGTCCCGAATACCAGAGTATAAGGCTGACGTCGGTCATGGCGCCTTAGACTGACGTCAGTACGTCAGGGTACTAATGCGCATGACCGACGTCATTTCCTCAGTCTTTTTTGCCGCATGGTCCGATGCAGAAGCAATTTTGCGAGTGCAGGTTGGCGTTCTGAGATTTTCCGAACCGGAGTTTCAGACCGAATTCAGAGTTGGCTAAGTAACCCCGTTGGGGAACATTTTGGTTTTTTCTTGCCTCAGTATTTAACCGGATGTCAGAAAAAGTGAATAACTGTATTTCTTGTGGGAAGCAGATACCGCATAGGGATTATCATACTTTGTGTATACCTTGTTTAGGGCCTGAGCACGACGTTGTTGGTTGCCGCTCTTGTGCTAGATTTAACAAGCGCACTATTAAGAGGAGGCTTGATTGTGCTAGGTTAGTGTTTGGGAAGCGTTGCAATTATACTATGCCGTCGGATGCTCCGACGCCTGCTTCATCTAAGAAGCGCAAGGACAAAACAGTGAAGTCTAGGGTGAGGAACCGCAGTCCCGGACGCCGGTCCTTTAGAAGGCTCAGGGGAGCCAGAGGTTTTGCCAGGAGTCTCTATGGAGTCTCAGGCAGATACTTTACTGTTACAGGATGTGCCCTCTCAGGAGGTAGGCCAGGCTGAGGGGGCTTCTCAGGTAGCTGTTCTTCCCTCTCTTCCCAAGGTAGTTAGGGCCTCTCCTTCTGTTGCCAAAGCTTCTTTTAGAGGAAGGCCAAGTTCAGCTTCTGTAGGGGCTTCTCCTAGCATTTCGGGCTCTGTGCCTAAGAAACATATGCTTAAAATGGCAGAAGATTTGATTACTCTGATTAGAGGTTCTATGCCCCCACCTGATTAGAGGCCTAGGGTGGAACAGGAGTTTGATAGTTTTGAACAGTGTTCACAGGCTTCAGAGTCTTCTGTGGAAGACTTGCAAGAGTTTCCTACTTATTCTGATTCTGATGTGGATGATTCCACTCCTTCAGCTTCTCCTCCTGAGGATTTCTCATTTTCAGAGACTCTTCACTCCATGAGGGAGCACTTTAAATGGGAAGGCCAAGATTACTCTGACTCCAGAAAACGGCTTAGGGAATTCTTGTTTTTGCCCCAGCATAGGCCCTTAGCTATTCCTCCTGTGTTGAATGTGGTGGAGGATGTTTTTGCAGAGGCTTCTCTGAACCCTGATTCCTTGCCTCCTGCTCCTGTTAAGCCTGATAGGTATTATAGGGTGGCCAAGCTCATAAGTATTTGTTTAAGAGTCCCAGGGCGACCCAGAAACTGTTTCTCAGGGGCCTAAAGGTGTTAAAGCTTCTGTGGTTAAAAATCCTGTACCCTCTGATAAAGAGGCAAGGGCTTTGGATAGGTGGGGTAAGAAAGTATATACTTCTTCCACTCTAGCCATGAGGGCGTTGAATTGTCAGTTTCATATGCTGAAATATCAGAATTATCTCCTTTCACAATTGAAATCTAAGGTGGATGCTTTGGCGGAAGGTATTGAGTGTAAAGAATTGCTGGATTTGGTTCATGTGTCTGAACAAGTGGGTAAGCATTCTTTGCAGTGTGGTTTTGATGCTGTTCAGGCCTCCTCGAGGGTGGCTGCTACTAGTTCTGTTCTTCGCAGACATGCATGGTTGAAGGATCAGAATTTAGCTGAGCATGTTAAGACCAGGATTTTGGATGCTCCTTTACAGTCTGATGTGTTGTTTGGACCGCCTGTGGAAGCAGTTTTAAAGAAAATGGAGGACAAAGCTAAGTCTATGCAGACTGTTAAAGATTTTGCAGGTGCAGCCTCCAAGTTTAGTAGAAATTGGCCTGCTAAGGGGTGGACATATCCTGCTTATGGTTCCCAGTCTAGGGGTAGGTCTAGACGTGGTAGGGGCAGGGCTCAAGGTTCGTTTAGGCCTAGATCAGACAGTTCACCTGCTCAGACTTCTGGTGAGGGCAGGGGTCAGTCCTTTCGTAAGCAGAACCAATGACCTGCCTTTTCAGCTGCCAGTGGACTCTCGTCTGGCAGCTCCTTTGGGAGGAAGATTGTCTCTCTTCAAAGAAAATTGGGATTTAATCACTCAAGACAGATGGGTGCTGGATATCATTCATCACGGGTACAGATTTTATTTCCACACAATGCCCCCTTTCAAAGGCATGCCAGATGTTCCTCCTCCACAAAGAAAAGAGGCTCACAAGCAAGTTTCTCAGTTACTCCAGATAGGGGCTATTCAGCCAGTCCCTGTATCAGAAAGGGGCTTCGGATTTTATTCTCGCCTGTTCCTAGTACCAAAGAAGGGGAACACGTGGAGACCAATTTTGGATTTATCTATCCTCAACACTTATCTGGACATTCCCAAGTTCAAGATGTTGACGTTACAGCAACTGTTACCTCTGCTGGGCAAGGATCACTGGATGGTAACTTTGGATCTCAAGGAAGCTTACCTTCATGTGCCCATAAGGCTAAGTTGCAGAAAGTATCTGCGGTTTCGAACTGGAGATTTTCATTATCAGTTCTCTGCATTGCCCTTTGGCTTATCTACTGCCCAGAGTATTCACAAAGGTTCTGGCTCCAGTGATAGCTTACTTCAGGCTTCAAGGCATTCAAATTTATCCTTACTTGGACGACTGCCTGATTCTGGCTCAAGAAAAGGAACACCTTCTACAGCATCTGGAATATGTCATAGCAGTGCTAAGATGCCTAGGGTATTCTGTGAACGAAATAAAGTCCAGTCTAGTACCCTCTCAAGACATGTGCTTTCTGGGTGTGAGACTGAATACAGCAGCCCAGATGGCCTTTTTAACCCCGGACAAACAAAAGAGTCTGTCACTTTACTTCCATCAACTATCTCATCAGTCCGTGCTGACTGCAAGGACAGTCCTTCAAGCATTAGGGTTCATGGCATCTTGTATTCTGGTGCTTCCCAATGCCAAACTGCATATGAGGAAGCTGCAATGGTATCTCAAAAATGTATGGACACAGCACTGCCAAGATTTGGACACTGTCATTCAAATAATACCTTGCCTTCAAAAGGAATTCTTGTGGTGGGCTCAGGAATGTCACCTAAACAAGGGACTCTCTGTGACCCGGCCAGAGGCGAGTCAGATTTTAACGACAGATGCCTCGGAGACTGCTTGGGAGCTCATCTAAATGGAAAGTGGATACAAGACAAGTGGCCTGCCAGACTACAGCATCTACATATCAACATGAAGGAGATGTTAGCAGTCCAGTTTGCATTGATGGCGTTCAAGGAGTTACTTCTTCCAGGGCAGGTGTTGATTCTGACAGACAACACAACTGTCATGTGGTACATCAACAAGCAAGGGGAACACATTCTTATCCTCTATGCAGGCAAGCAATGATTTTATGGGAGACTGCGTTAAGCCTGCAACTGACTCTTCAGGCAAGGTTTCTGCCAGGAGCACAGAACTCCCTAGCAGATGTATTAAGCAGACAAATCATGGATCCCCACGAGTGGAAACTGGATCTTCATGTATTTCAGAAATTGACAGTGTCATGGGGAACTCCAGACATAGATCTGTTCGCTTCTCCACTAAACCACCAGCTGCCAAAGTATTGCGCAAAGGGGTTTCATCACACAGCTTGGAAAGTGGATGCTCTGTCTTTCAGTTGGAAAAACCTTCATGTCTATGCCTTTCCACCTCTACCTCTTCTTCCAAAGGTATTACTAAAGGTCAGACAGGACAGGCCAAGGATGATTTTGATAGCTCCAGATTGGCCTCGGCAACACTGGTACCCACTTCTAAGGAGTCTTGTAAAGAAGCCTCCATGGCCTTTACCTCTGATTCCTCATCTGTTATCTCAGAAGGACGGTCATCTGCTCAATGTCAAGCTTCAATCTCTTCATCTCACAGCTTGGCATATTCTGTGTTGAAGCATGGTAGGTCTCAGCTTCCTCAACAAGTTTTAAATGTGATTATGGAAGCTAGAAGGCCTAGTACTAGAAGAGTGTACGCAGAAAAATGGAAGAGATTTTTATTTTGGAGTACAACAAAGAATTTGGAGATTTCAGAGCCTAATTTGAGTGTGGCTCTTCAATATCTTACTGAATTATTGGACAAAGGTTTGTCCTTCTCTTCCATAAAGATTCATGCTGCAGCAATTTCAGCTCACTATGATTGTGACCCACCTTTGTTTTCGCATCCTTTGTTCAAGCAGTTTCTTAGAGGGGCAAAGAATATAAGACCCCACGAGAGCTCCTACTCCTGCTTGGGATCTCAATTTTGTGTTGGAAAAACTTACTCTACAACCTTTTGAGCCTGCAGCTACTGCTGAATTGAAATATTTGTCATGGAAGACTGCTTTTCTGTTGGCTATTACTTCTGCAAGAAGGGTGTCTGAGTTGCAGGCCCTTATGGCAGTAGAGCCCTTTTGATTTTCCATAAGGACAGGGTATCATTACGTACTAATCCTTCCTTTATGCCTAAGGTGGTTTCTAGTGTGGCTTTAAACCAAACTATTCATTTGCCTACTTTTTGCAGATCCTCAAAATAAAGGGGAAAAGATTTTGCACACTTTAGATGTACACAGGCAATTGCGTTATTATTTGAGCAGGACTAAAGATTTTAGGCAGTCTCAGCAGTTACTTGTTTCTTTTGCTTTGAGTTCACAGGGCAAGCCTGTGTCAAAACAAACTATTTCTAGGTGGATTGGCTTTTGCATTGCATTTTGTTATTCCCATCATGGCAAAGAGGTTCCAGCTGGGATTAGGCCTCATTCCACTAGGGCTACTGCCACTTCAACAGCATTTCTAAGGGGGGTGGCAACTAAGGATATTCTGGAAGCAGCTACTTGGAGTTCAGTGCATACTTTCTCTAGGCATTATCACCTGCCTATATACTCTAAGACTAGAGCTGGTTTTGCCACAGCTGTTTTACAAGGCATGTTGTCAGCTCCTGCTACTTTATAATTTGCCAGCCTCCCTTACCTCTGCTTTGGGATTCTACCCAATTGTCAGGACTGCAGCAAGGGAAGACGAAGAGCATAGTACAGTTTTGTACCTACCATAAATGTAGATGTTCGAGGATTCCCTTGCTGCAGTCCAATTTACCCTCCCTCCTTCCCCTCTGTGTTTCAGGGTGGTTGTGTAGGTGAGTTTTCATGATTGTATTTTTTGTATATATTACTGTATATATTGTACATGTTTTTTGGTGCAGGTTGTTTTTGGGACTTGTCTTTTTGGGTCTTCTGACATCTGGGGCAAGAAAAGACTGAGGAAATGACGTCGGTCATGCGCATTAGTACCCTGACGTACTGACGTCAGTCTAAGGCGCCATGACCGACGTCAGCCTTATACTCTGGTATTCGGGCCGACTGGGACGCGGACTATACCCAATTGTCAGGACTGCAGCAAGGGAATCCTCGAACATCTACATTTATGGTAGGTACAAAACTGTACTTTACTGCTGGATAGTTTGCTTGAATATTTCAAGTTCAGTAGGTGCTCTTGGAGGGTTGTGAAGGACATTTTCTTGTGCAGTGCTACCCATGTGTGACAGATGTCTAACTAATGTATGGTTTTGCTTGCATTATTTAAACCTAATGTACTGACTTATTTTCATGTAGCGCGTATTTAGTACTCTGTCAAATTACTGAGATGTCTATAATGTTCACATTCTGGATATTTTTCTTCTTCACCACTTGCCATATATCAAGCCTATATGTTCCTATTGTGTGGAGGTTCCATCACTTCCACCTAGGGTGACAGCAGTACAAGGGAAGGGTGCTGTTATCCAGGCAGCCAGTGGGGAGTTTATTATTTCTGGCTTCCTGCCAGTGATAGCAGTATTACTTGGCATATTTGTCTTATGGTGATGATGTTATAACTTACATCACTACAAGAGCTACCTTTGCCCATTTATCTGTGCATGCATGCATGTTCTTTTACAGCTTACAAAGGCTACCATCTCTAGTTTGGGTGGTCACAAAGACGTCCTCCCTGCACCAGCTCCCTAAACCCTAATGTACCCTTTTGTCTAAGGCTGTGTTTTCAAAGCAAGTGGTGTGAGTTGACCAGAGCTCCCAGTCTTCCTGTCTGTACTGTCAGGCACCCAAACTGCTAATTGAGCTTTGGTCACCTGGGTTATAGTCAGAGCTTCATCTGACTATGACTTTAGCGAGGCATGTTGAAATTTATTTCTATGTTTAACACTAAGCACTGTGCATGAAGTAAAACATAAAAGAAGACATATGTACACACACAAAAAAAATTGAAGAGGTGGGTGGGCTGATTTGAATAGTTAAAAAAAAATAATAAACAACTTAAAAGGCTAGCTGAAAAAAAGGTCTGCATCTGTGAGAAACCACAAAATCTCAGAGACTCTTGAAGCTACTGGAGTAGCAACATCCAAAAGTATGGTGCCTAGTAGGTGAAGGAACAAATCCTGGAGGACTTGAGCTGCACCCACAGAGCCACTATTAGTCCTAAGATGACCAAGTGGGAAGCACTGGCTGGACAGTATGGTACTAGAGAAAAATCAGGCCATGTAGAACTGACTAAACCTGGGCCAGAATATTATAAATCAGATGGTGTCAAACAAGCAACAAGTGGAAATTTTGAAGAGCTGGCATTATATGATAGTAATATGGAGTACATTTATCCAAGGAGTAGAGTGGTTCTGCACTAGTAGTAGGCGATCTTTTCCAGAGTCTGGAGTTGTAACTCAAGGAAGTTGTAGTACTTCAGGTGATAAGATGCCAAGACATAAACATAGAGCTCAAATAGAAAAAAAAAATTCTTAATCTGGGCAGTATTTCCTAGATGGATGCTTAATGATTTAATATATGATAAATAAGAAAAGTCTAACTTTACAACTTTTCAGCACAGGAATGTGTAAACACCATTGTATGAGTAAGTAAAACAGCCAACATTGGAAGGTAGTGTAACACACTATATCATTTTTTTTTGAACGTGGGCTTCTCTGTTCCACTCTCATGTGGGGGTGGAGTTGAACCTTCTCTTCCTGCTGTTTATATGGACTTTCCCTGCACATCCAAGTTCCCACACATCCACAGTTAGAGCTGCAATAACCTGCTAGTTTAGTGCCAAGCTCATGACCCTCGCTGTGTGCTGCTTTCATTCCCTTCAAATCGCCACTTGCTTGATTATGAATGTAGCTGACCAAAACCCTCCACTCACTTCCCCCACAGGATGGGCAAGCTAGCATTGTCCTTTCACTCCCATTCTCACCTTTGTGGCTTCTTCATTACCCTTGCAGCTGTTTGAACTTGGGCTGTGTGTGACATGGTTAGGGCTTTTTCACTCAGCAGAGTGAGCCAGCTATCTGTGAACATTTTCAGAATGCTTCAGTGGTATAGAGCTGGAATATTTTTAAAGTCAAAAAAGCACAATATAAGAAGGTTCTATGTTGTTTAACTTAAAAATGTTAAATTCTAGGTTGTTAAATGTAATGCGGTAGTAAGGGGGATAAATTAAGTGGTATAATTAAATATTTTTATTTAACAGCATGGTGGAAAGATGAGTGGGATAATAAAAGAAAGAAAAAGAATTGGAGGGAAAGATTTGACGTTACAAAACATTATGTGAGGGATGTTTCACCAAAACGTACCAGTGGTAACTTGCTGTGGCAATGGTTTGCAGGGTCCTGAGTTTAAGACTTGCAAGGGCTGATTATTTTACCCAAATAGCAGACACCTCCAGGGCAGAAATGCACTCGACCACCACAGCACAACACTAATCACGAGACACATAACTCTCCTAAACAGTGTGCCACTCAACCAAAGCCCCTAAGGCAGAACAGCATGCCCAACACACTAGTCATAGGTGACTCGATAGTGAGGCACACTGATGTCCCTCTCACTAGGTTGAATAAGGAAAAAGTAACAGTCAGCTGCCAGGATCCACCACATAACGCACGCACTCGGGTCCCTCAACAGCAGGTACAAATATGACTCTGTCATTGTACATGTGGGTGTGAATGATCTCAGATGTACCTCCTTGGACTGAATGAAAAGAGACATGGAGGAGCTCTCGGATTATATATCACAGGCAGGTATGACCTTAGCCCTGAGCAGCATCCTGCTATCACCGAGAATGATACCACAGTACAAGCAGAAAATTATCAATTTCAACAATTGGCTAAGCTTCTGGTGTCATTCTAAGGGGATCCATTATCTTTCTGTCTGGGATGACATGATTAACGGACCTCGATGCTTTGCCAGAGATGGCCTGCATCTGTCACCCCTGGGCTTCCGGATACTGGTCAAGGCTCTTGCCACCCCTATAGTGCCTTTTTTAGACGGTGTTCCAAAGACACAGTTACCACCTTAACAACTACAAACAAATGCAATCTGAGGGTCATGCTGCTCAACACTAGAAGTCTAAATCTGAAAATGCACTCGCTCGAAGCACTCCTTAAAATGGAGAACATCAACATTTGTGCTGTAACAGAGACCTGGTTCAAGGGAGCAGAAAGCACCCCCTGCACTACCAGGCTATAACTCATTCCACACCTTTCGGCTCCAGAACTTGGACCGAATCTCCAAAGGCAGTAGTGTTTCCATATTCATAAAGGATGCGCACACCTCCAGACTGATAGCCCACCATAAAGCATCAGAGATACTTCAGGTGCAGCTAACACTGGGTAAGACAACGATTCAAGTCATATCCTGCTATAGGTCCCCAACAGTGTCCCAAGACTCACACTCCACGTTCCTAAGCACATTGGAGAATATTAGGGTCCAACCTAACACTCATACTGAGTGACTTCAACTACCCCTCCTTTAACTGGGAAAACAACTCCTGTACCAATACACTTGCCCAACATTTCCTGGAATTCATTAATTCAAATGCCCTGGACTAGCTCATTCTTACCCCCACTAGAGGTAGCAACATCCTTGACCTGGTCATTACTAACATGGGTGACAGTTGCTCTACACCAATAGTTAACTCCTCCCTGGTTAGATTCCACCACAAACTAATCACCCTGGAAATCCACATCCCTCCCACCCCCACCCCACCCCCGCAAAGGTAACCACCATGAAAAACTTCTCCAAAGCTAACTTTGGGCTCCTAAAAACAGATGTGGCTAACTTCATGGCACCCATGCAAATGGAGAATAGTTGCATGACCGCCGAATTATACACCAGTGCACTGTACAAACACGTACACAAAATGCATGGATCTCGCCATACCCAATAGAACCAAGATGCTCTCCTCCAAAAAAAGGAAGCCAATCTGGTGGTCTCCTGCCATAAACAAACTCTACAACAGAAGAAGGAAACTGATACGGAATAAGGTGAAGTCCCAGCACTGGAAAAACTCCCTTATCAGCCTCAACAAAAAGTTGAGATCCCTCATCAAATCCTCTAAACTAACTATGAAAACAGAATTGTAGCAGATAGTAAAGACAACCACAAGGCCTTCTATAGTTATGTAAAGAATCATCATGGCAATACCCACATTTGCTCTGAGCTACTGCACAATGATACCTCCTGTACCGAGCCAACAGATATTGCCAGTATACTGGCCGACATATTCAGTGCCAACTTTAACCCCCCCCCCCCCAAAGGACAAATCTCAGTACCAGTAGATTGCCAGGCATCCAGTATTACTGCTTCACAGGTTAAAACAGCACTGTCCATGGCCAAGAATACAGCTTCCATGGGACCTGACAATATCCGTGGCTGTGTTCTACATGAACTACAGAGTGAACTGGCACCTCACCTGTGTGCCCGGTTCAATCACATCCTCACCTCAGGCTTTGTCCCTACTGCATAGCGCCCTGCTACAGTCATCCCTCTCCACAAAGGAGGAGCGGCTACAGACCCTGGGAACTATTCGCCCCATTAGCCTGACGAGTCTGAAATGCAAAGCTATGGAATGCAGCACCATGGACCTAATAAACAAGGATATAGGAAATCTCCAAACTCTGGATCCCACACAGTTTGGTTTTGTGAAGGGTAACTCATGCCTGCTCAACTTGGTTGACATCTTTGAGTCAGTCACCAGAGCTGTGGATGAAGGCAAGGTGGTTTCATACAGCCTACCTTGATCTAGCCAAGGCATTTGATACCATTCCCCATTCAGGAATCATAGAAAAACTCACTAAGCTAGGCATCAACCCCTATATCATTAGGTGGGTTGCAAACTGGCTCACAGAACCCACAGTGTGAAAGTAGTGGACTCCAAATCAGACTGCCGACCAGTCACAAGTGGAGTCCCACAGGGTTTGGTCCTGGGTCCTCTCCTGTTTGGTATCTACTTCTCTGAAGTCCAGGCCAACACAAGGGGTCCCTGGCTGACAAAGTTTGCAGACGATTGCAAGTTGGGAGCTGTTATTAACTCCCCAAGTGATGTTAACATCCTACAAGAAAGGCCTCACTTAGACCAATGACTGGTGTCAGAACCATGGCCTTAAGCTCAATGCCAAAAAATGTGTTGTCATCCCCTTTGGAAGAAACCCGGTTCCCATGAATTACCACATTGATAGTAGTCCACTGAGTACAGATGATGTTATAAGAGATCTGGGAACACAGGTTGACAGTAACCTCACTTTTGACCACCACATTGCCACTGTGGTCAGAAAGTCCTTCAATGTGGCACATCTCATTACTAAGGGTTTTTCATCCAGGAAGAAAGAGGTCATTGTCTCCCTTTACTCTTCCCTCATTAGGCCCGTCATAGAGTACAATGCCCCATTTGGCATGTACCTCACTAGACACCTGCAACAACTGGAGAGGCCGCAAAAGTACCTCACAAAGAGGATCCTAGGCCTTAAACACTTGTCCTATATGGACAGACTCAAAAAACTCCAACTATTCTCTGTCTCATATCGCCTATTTAGAGGCAATCTCTGCCTGACATGTAAAGCCATGTCTGATCCAGCTCTGTTAGCACATGCTACATCTAAAGAATTCCAATACCTCTGCACCACATGCTCCAGTGACCTCAACCTCATTACCACAATCAACAGGACATGCTGGAGGGACAGGTTCGTAACCCAAAGACTGCAATTGCTACGCAATAGACTTCCCATACATGTCAAACAGAGCACCTCACTGGCCCTCTTCAAGAGAAACCTTGATGAGTGGATGGGAAATAGAAAATTCACCCTGGGGATCACTCCAGTGGCTCTACTCGACAGAGGCACTGAGAAATAAGGTTGGGTGGCACGATGTCAGGGTAATCCTATGGACTAAGTTTGTAAAGGCTCCAGGGCCATTAGCCTAGTACGCACCTATGAAAGTAGGCACACTGTGTAAGAGATTGGAGGAAAGGGGTTGTTGTTGTTTTTTTTTTTTTTTTTTTTTTTTTTTTTTTTTTTTGTCTGATTGCTAAAGTTGAGACATTTTTAAGGTTGGAATTTACAGTGGGAGCAGGATTAGAATGTTACTTGTTTCAAATGGTGATGTATCCCAATACCCCCCCCCCCCCACGAAGCCCTACCCCAGTTTGTAAGCCGACAGCTACCATTAGGTGTCTGGTGGTGTTCATTAATAGGAGGTGCACTTCCAAAGTGTGCCCCTCAGCCTCTTTCTCTGAGACAGCTTGCTCTTTCTTTGCCAGGGTCACTAATTGAAGGGTCAGATAGGTCATAGTTAGGGTGCTATCCCTGTATATCACAGAGCCACTTAAGGTTCTGGGAGCTTGAGCCAAAAGAAGTTCAGTGCACTGCAGTAGAAATTTTAAGAAAATAGGAATAGTTCTTCATTAAGCAAACTGTGATCTTTAACACCCCTAATGAGACTTCATTGCACGCTTATCAGCATTTTCCATTATTATGAAAAGATCAAGTCACAGACTGATTGACGTTTTTTGCCTTTATTTTACATTGAGCAGCTCACACTGTTGAATGGTGAGTGCTGTTTGTTACTTAGAAAAAACAGAGGTTTGTAGATCTGTTATACTGTGTCATGTGCATTTTTGACAATGAATAGATTACCTTCACCTCATCATTTTTTTATTGTACCAACAATGTAGTGCAGTAGTTACCCGTAACCAGTATGTTTCACCTGTGAGGGCTATGCAGTTTTGAGTAAAGCCAACATTGCCCACAACCTGAAGTGACTATTGGTGTTGCACATTGCAGTTGTATAGATATTTTAATTCTGTTTTAGAAGCTGAGCTTGCCTGAAGAACTCCCTTTCTTGAGTTTCTGGTTAGTGTAGGATTGCTTTCAGATCCATACATGAAATTATCTTTCTTCCTGACCCACAGTACAGCTCCTGATAAGTATAAAAGCCATCATGTCTGCATTTGTTGTTCAGTAGTCGTACATTAAGAATTATTACTATAATTAGATGAAAATGGACATGCTGTTGTCCATTAGTAAGTACTGTTGAAGTGTGTGTTGCAGGGAACTCGCTAAAGTGGCAGCCATGACTTTACATAGATGGATACACAGACTGTAATTAGTCTCTGTCCATTTAGGCATAAGTATTGTATATTAATATTTGCATTAATAATTTAATGATGTTGCATGCTACAGGGTACTGTAGGGGTTCTACTATATTTCCATGTGTCTTAACTGGCCCTGGATTGCTATCACAAGAGTAAGTTGCTGATGCCTGAACAAGCCAAGGGTGCAGAATGTCAAAAAAAAAATCTGCGTGACTGTTCAGTTTTTGTAATGTGCCACTACCCTATACCTGTCAGCCAGGTGATGGGAAGATCTGCATATGTGCACAACTACGGTCTTCAGTGCAGTGTGCCCATCAGGTTAGGTTATTTGACTTAGAGTTAGTCTGTTGGTAGCTTAAGAGTGACAGAATCAAATCCCGCTTTACAAGACACAGGTTATACACAGCCCATAACCTTAATCCTGTGCATTAACTGTTGTTCTGCCTGCCTGCATCCATAGTGCCTGCCTGCCTGATTTCGTAGTGCATGGCATCAAGAAGGTTGCAGGCATAATTACTGGGAGAACAGCTGGTGTGTATGTATATCTATGTAAATACAGATGTATGATTACCGTCACAGGAGAGACACTCGCACACAAGGGAGTGCTGAATATTGTCGGCATCTGTTTAGTTAAATAAAAATGTGTTCACCTAAGCAGGTGGTAGACAGATGCAGGAGATCACAGAATTTTTGGGCTTAGGGAGTATGTCCTTTCCCAGATGTTGTGTGATCTCAGAGTTAGAAAGTGTAATTAGCAGTGGGTGTGGGTTGGTAGGGGGCTTGTCTTCCTGCAAAAAAATGTTTCCCTGTGGGCTTTTTTTCCATGTTTAATATTGCATGTGTTCAGCGCATGCATTGTAACATGTTAACATTTCCATTGTCAATGTTTTGTGGTCAACTTGATCGCCAAAGTTTGGATGTTATACTTTAATTCAGTATACCCGTCTGTATGTTTGTATAGAGATATATACACACATACACACACACACATATAGATTATATATATATATGAGAGAGAGAGAGAGATTTTATATATATATATATATATATATATATATATATATATATATAAAAATACATACACAACACAAACACACACACATACACATATATACATAAACACATATACTTGTGTGTGTGTGTGTGTGTGTAAGTGTGTAGTTGAATTTCGTAACCAAGAAACCTCGGAAGAGAAGATGCTTTTTATGTTGCTAAATAAGAGTGAACACTCAGGAAAGTGAATCCTCTATGTGTCTTTTAGCCTGCTGGCTGCTTTCTGTTGGAGATTGCATTGCAGCTGGGTAGGAAATTTGCCATTTCCCCATTGTTGTGCAGTTTCAGAGCTGCAATTTTCGATCATTTTAGGTTTGATCTGAAATTATTGCTGTTTTTGTGCTTGTATTGTTTTGCATAATTGATGCTTTAATATATATTTAAAATGTTTCTATACAAGTAAGAAAGGTGGACGGTAGCAGTGGTCCAGGAAATCAGTGTGCAGTTGTACCAAGATCGGCTGGCACCTTGGGAAGTGCTTCTGTTTGGCACCCCCACTCCCAGAATGTTAGCCTTATTAAAGTAAAGGGGGTGGGGTGAAAGGTGAAAATAAAAACAATGAAACATCCTTGCTGAATTTACTTTGAAGAGGTTAATGTCACTGGGGAAGTATAGTGGTAGCATTGTAAACTGTGCTGATACAGTATATTCTTATAAATGGCCATTCGTGCTAAGGTTACAGGCAAATAAGTCCTTCAGTGCCAGTCTGTGTTGCTTTACTGTACAAGGTGGGGTCCTCTGCTTTACCCATCATTTAGCAGTTTACTACCCTAGTACATGTATTGCAAACAAGTAGGTCGATGCAGGCTGTGTACCAGTGTATTAGACACTTGATGAATGCTGGAATGACCAAGACTGCACCCTTTCTTATTCACATCCGCAGTTATCTTTTGAGCATATGCACACACAGAATACCTTCCTCTACCCATAGTTTGAAAGATGGTCTTGATGATCTTCATGTTTCACTGTTGCAGTCATTACATTTGGGTTGTCTGCCTGCAGGTAGCCCTCAGTCAGCCTGATTAACAAAAGTCTTGGGTCCTACATCAGTTGCTGTCCCTTCTCCCATGATGTCAGGTTGTCAGGGGTATAAAACATGCAGCCGACGCCATTACATCAGTCTTTCTTGCTGTGCGGTGCCGACTCCTGAAATTTTCGTTTTCGAGTTTCAGAACCGAAGTCTTCAACTAAAGCTAAGTACCCCATTGGGGAAACGTTTTCTTGCTCCTTCCCGATGTCAGTAAAAGTTAATAATTGCATTACTTGTGGAAAGCAAATACCTCATAAAGATTTTCATTTGTACTGTATTCCTTGCCTAGGCCCTGACAACGACGTACCTTGCTGTCGATTTTGTGCTTTATTTACTCAGTGCACTATCCATCTTATGTATATTTTCACCTCTAAATATTTCGGTTCTCGATTTAATTATCCAGAAATGTCGTCAGTTAGCCATCCGACTACCGTGATTCCGAAAAAAATGCAAAGATAAAGACAGAGACAGGCCGCCAAGGTCCAAAACTGCCGACAACGCTTCTCCTAAGCCAGTCGCCAGTTCGCCGGTACTCAGTGAGGCGCTTTTGCAGCCCCTGATACCCGCTACTTCTGATTCGCAGGCCTCTACTGAGACCCATTCGGAGTCTGGTATGCCTCGAGATGCTTCAACTATGGAACCCACGGATGTCTCTGCCTTGGATGGGTCCGGAGCCGCTGTGCAGGCACCGGCTTCTGAGGATGTATTCAGGCCTACAGACTTGCATATTAAACCGACGCCTTCTTCTTTACTTAGGCCTAAATCTTGATCCATGCCTAAAAAATGACGCCCAGGCCACATGCTCAGGCATCTATGCCTAAAAAACAAATAAGAATGGCTGAAGATCTAATAACTGTAATCAGGGGTAGCCAACCCCTCCCCCCCCTTCTAAGAGGACTATGACTGAAGTTGATTATGAATCTTCTGATCAGGATTCTGTTTTTTTCTGATTCTTCTGATGATCTGGATTTGCCCTTATCTACTTATGAAGATTCTAATGCAGAGGACTGCATTCCTTCTGCTTCCCCTCCTGTGGATTTTTCTTTTGAGGAAACCTTACATACTCTAAGGGAGCATTTCCACTGGGAAAGCCATGATTTTTCTGATTCAAAAAGGTAGGCATAGGGATTTCCTTCTCCTACCTCAGCATAGGCCTTTAGCTTTTCTTCCTATACTAGACATTGTTGATGATGCTTTTTGGGAATCTAGTGTGGCCCCTGATTTCCTGCCTCCTGCCCCCAGAAAACCTGATAGGTATTACAGGGTCCCTGAGTCCCACAAGTTCCTTTTTAAAAATCCTATTGCAGATCCAGAGACTATTTCACAGGGGCCCAAGGGCATTAAGGCTTCTACTGCAAAAATTCCTACCCCTTCTGATAGAGACTCCAGGGCACTGGATAGATGGGGTAAGAAGGTTTACACTTCAGCAACCTTGGCCATTAGGGCTTTAAACTTCCAGTTTCATATGTTAAAGTATCAGCAACATGTTATTGGACTGCTTAAACAGAAAATGATATTGATTCCTGACTGTGTGGAAAATAAAGAATTACAGGATTTAATGCATTCTGCTGAAAAAGTTGGAAAACATACTTTGCAGTGTGGTTTTGATTCAGTAGAGGCCTCTTGCAGGGCTGCTGTTACTGGGTCTGTGCTCAGAAGGCATGCTTGGCTTAAGGAGCAATCTTTGCCCGATCATGTTAAAACTAAATTGTTGGATGCTCCTTTAAATCAGGACTGCCTGTTTAGCAACAAGGCTGAGGAAGTTCTTAAAAAGATGGAAGATAAAGCTAAATATATGCAAACAAGTTCAGCCTCATATATTTAGTAGGCACTGGCCCAATAAGAATTGGTCCTTTCCAGCAACTTCCAGGTCTTCTCGAGCCAAACCCAAACACAGCAAAAACCCCGGGTTTCAGTCCCAGGGGACAGAGAGAACTAAGCAGTGGGGGGCCTCCACTTCCAAATCTGGGAATAAGACGACTCACCCCTATGGTAAACTGTCTCAGTGACTTCCTTTTATAATTTCCAAGCACTTATCAACTGACTGCCCCTTTTGGGGGGAAAGATTGCTCTTCATGCAAATAATTGGGAACTCATTACCCAGGACAAATGGGTTTTAAATATAGTGTCCCAGGGATACAGATTTCACTTCCACACGTTGCCAACACCAAGCGGGTGGCCAGACCTACCCCCAAATCAGTGTGCAGAGGCCCAAAAACAAGTACTTTCTCTCTTAAGCAAGAGGTCTATTCAGTTGGTACCAGAAGAGGAAAAGGGACAAGGTTTTTAATCGAGACTTTTCCTGGTACCCAGAAAAGACAGTTCATGGCGTCCTATCCTGGACCTGTCTACTCTAAACACCTTTTTGGAGATTCCAAAATTCAAGATGCTGACTCTTCACCAATTACTTCCTATGCGAGGCAAAAATGCCTGGTTGGCAACACTAGATTTAAAAGAAGCATACCAGCATATCCCAATCAGGGACTCTTGCAGAAGATACCTACGCTTCAAAGCAGGCTACACACACTGTCAGTTCACTGCACTGCCCTTTGGCTTATCTACTGCGCCCAGGGTATTCACAAAGTGCATAGCCCCGGTTATTGCATTTTGCAGGCAAAGAAATATTCAACTATACCCATACCTGGACGATTGTCTAATTCAGGCAGAAAGCCAGGACATAGTTTTGAATCATCTGGCCTTTGTACAAAGGGTTATAACTTGTCTGGGTTACACCATAAACGAAAAGAAGTCACACCTGGTACCCTGTCAACAAATTATATTCCTGGGAGCAAGCTTGAATACAGCTTCCCAGATGGCTTACCTCACGCCAGAGAAACAAATTAATTTGACAACCTGCTTCAAACAAGTGGCCACAAAAAACCTGCTATCTGCAAGACAAATACTGCAAGTCTTGGGGTTCATGGCCTCCTGCATTCTTCTAATTCCATATGCAAGACTGCATATGAGGAAACTACAGTGGTATCTAAAAAGCCTATGGTATCCACATTCTCAAGACCTGGAAACAATGATTCCTATCATATCTTGCCTATGCCTAGAGTTCCTCTGGTGGGCAGAGGCCTGCCACCAAAACAAGGGATTACCTTTCACACCACCCCCTGCCGCCCAAACCCTAACAACAAACGCATCAGACTGTGAATGGGGGGCTCATCTGGCAGGGAAGTGCTTTCAGGGCAAATGGAACCCAAGTCAAATCCACCTGCATGTCAATCAAAAAGAATTGTTAGCTGTACAGAATGCTCTGACAGCCTTCAAGGACCACATTCTTCCAGGACAACTAATGGTAAAGATGGACAACACCACTGTTATGTGGTACATAAGCAGGGGGGTACACATTCTTACCCCCTCTGTAGACTAGCCATGGCATTGTGGAACACAGCCTTGAGCTACCAAGTGCACCTACAAGATCTATTTGTGCCAGGAAAATTAAATACACTGGTAGACAGACTAAGCAGAAACCTCATGGACCCACACGAGTGTAAACTGGAACCAAGGATTTTCAACATGTTGACAAGCAAATGGGGGAGCCCAGATATAGACCTCTTTGCCTCACCCCAGAACTACCAAGTTTTGTACAAGGGCTCCCCACAAACAAGCCTGGAAAGTGGATGCTCTGTCCTTCCGCTGGAAAAACCTATCGGTGTATGCCTTCCCCCCTCTGCCTGTGCTCTCCAAAGTACTACTAAAAATCAAACAGGACAAACCAAGGATGATTTTGATTGCTCCAGACTGGCTATGCCAACATTGGTACCCCCTCCTACGCAATGTGTCACAGTTGTCTCCATGGCACCTGCCTCAGACTCCTTACCTGCTGTCTCTGCAGGAGAACCAGATTCTGCACCCTCAGCTTCTAACACTGAACCTTGCAGCCTGGCTAATTACTTAATCTCTCCTTTACCATCCCTCAGCAAACCTGTGATGGATATTTTAGAGGCAAGGAGGCCTAGTACTAGAAAATCTTATGCTGAAAAATGGAAAAGATTCTGTGCCTGGAACCAGTCTCAAGAGATTAGCACAGCAGCATCCACTTTACCTCAGATTTTATAATACTTAACTGAGATGCTTCACAAGGGCCTGTCTTTTTCCTCCATTAAAATTCACACCTCAGCCTTTTCAGCGTATTGCAACACAGAACCTCTCCTCTTTTCTCATGTACTGCTCAAGCAGTTCCTCAGAGGGGCCAGAAATTTGAGACCACCCAGGAGAGCTCCAACCCCAGCCTGGGACCTTAACTTTGTCTTGGAGAAACTCACTCTACCTCCATTCGAGCCAGCTGCCACTGCAGACTTAAAACTTCTTTCTTGGAAAACAGCTTTCCATTTAGCAATCACTTCAGCTAGGAGGGTATCTGAATTACAGGCCCTTATGGCAGTGGAGCCTTTCATCATCTTTCATGCGGACAGGGTGTCCCTCAGAACCAATCCATTCTTCATGCCCAAGGTGGTATCCACTGTGGCTCTTAATCAGTCCATTCATTTGCCAACCTTCTTTCCCAATCCACAGAATAAAGGGGAATGGATACTGCATTCCTTAGATGTGCAGAGACCACTTAGATTCTACTTGGACAGGACTAAACCTCAAAGGAAATCTGAACAACTGCTTGTGGCATTTGCTGCAGAGGCAGAGGGGAAGGCTATTTCAAAGCAAACTATTTCTAAATGGATAAGCCATTGCATTCATTTCTTCTATAAGCACCATGGAAAACCTATCCCCCAAGGTATCAGACCTCACTCCACCAGGGCTGCATCTACCTTTACAGCCTTTCTCAGAGGTGTCCCTACCAGGGACATCATAGAAGCTGCTACCTGGAGTTCTGTACATACTTTCACCAAGCATTATCATTTGCCAATTTTCTCTAAATCCAGAGCTGGCTTTGCCACTGCAGTCTTGCAGGGCCTTATAGATGGCCCTAATGCTATCTAAATTCTTCCTCCCAACCATAGCTTTGGGAATCTACCCAAATGTAATGACTGCAACAGTGAAACACGAAGAACATAGTACAGTTGTGTACACTTACCATAAATGTAGATGTTTGAGTGTATTCACTGTTGCAGTCCTAACTCCCTCTAGCCCCCTAACTTCTTTTGGCTATACCTCTACTTTCCTTTACTATGCTTAAAAGCCTTCTTGGTGTATTTGCTTTTTTGTTGGAGGTATATCTTTGTGCTTTTATATTTAATTGCTTCCCATTAGGAGGGCACCTGAAATCTGGGGCAAGAAAAGCTGATGTAATGGCGTTGGCTGCATGTTTTATACCCCTGATGACCTGACGTCATGGAAGAAGGGACAGCAACCGACGCAGGACCCAAGACTTTGTTAATCATGCCAACTGAGGGCTACCTGCAAGCAGATAACCCAAATGTAATGACTGCCACAGTGAATACACTCGAATATCTACATTTATGGTAAGTGTACACAACTGTACTTTCCTGTTCAACAAAAGTTGGTAAATAGATTTTTCCCCACTTGTGCTTTGCCAGGCCACATACAGCTAATTGAGCCTTGGAAAATTAACTTTGAAGCATATTATCTAGCTGACTCATAGCTGCAGTCATTTGTCAGTCTATAATAGGTAGATTAATCCAAGATGTCATATTCATGCTCTTATACTAGCAGATGTATGTGGCACTGCAATCATTTTTATCAGAGCTTTGCAGCTGCATAAATATGTACTTCTCATTGACTGATTAATAATATTGGCACATTGTTACTACTGTGTGAATTTTTTTGTGTGGTAGAAAATGTTTTGCAAGCGTCATAAAACTGTAAATCACTGTTATAAAGCTACTAAAAATGAACATGTAATTTCTTATTAAGAAACACACTTGGGTGGCATATTGAACTGTTAGTCACTATTTTGCTAATTTGGTTTTCTGTTATGTGCTGTGATATTTACATTTGGGTGCCTGATTACTTTTCCAATGTGCATAATAGGTTGTCATAACAGTGTACATAAGCAAGTCTAAAACAATACTTTCTTTGATAGGTTGGTTGCAAGAAAAAACAGGATGATGGCAAACCTGGCAGAGCCTGCTTAAGATATTTGGATTTGGTTTGCAGATATAAACTTATGTCTTGTTTTTGTATAACTGGGCTAAAGTGAACATGGCATTGTGTATCCTGAAGTATTAGTGAATTGCATGTCAGTGGTCCATTCACTGCATAACTTAGAAGCCTGACTTGACCCAGATGGGATGCAGACTAGCAAATTTGTATGTCTTTCCAGAATTGTCAGTGTGCTATATTTTAATATTTGTGTTAATCCAAACTAGAGCAAAGTTATAATAGTGCTTCCTGGTATCAGATGGAAGCTTAAGTAACACTGGAAAAGCTTTGCAGTAATGTGTGGTGCCCAAGTGTACAGCTTCAGAAATGGTTATAATATTGTGCAAATATCCATGTGTATCGTATCTTTATCTGTCTGTAGAATGGAACAAAGCTATCAAAATTTCATGACGTCAGAATTAAGGTTGCATCTGCATGAAGTAAGCTATTGCTGGTGGTGGAGGTCTAATTACTACTGTTACAGAGAGATTAATTTTAGTAACATACCTATTATTATTAATCAGTGTAAAGTTAGGTTTGTGACAATGTAACCATTTTGAAGATGACTGTGCTCTGCTTATTGGTTTTCTGCAAGCATTAATGATATTTAGATTTGTTTAAATGAGTGCTTTACAAAAAGCATTTTTTCCTAGGTCCTTTTCCTTCCCCTGCCTGACGATCACCAAGTCTCCTCTCTTTGGCCTAGAATATAATCATTCTTAAGGAGCGAGATTTACTTCCTCACTCAGATTCCCTTGAGCAAGAGTTGTCTGGAGGGACCATCATCTGGGCAGACCTCAGGGACTTTGCTATCTTAAGTGACATCCCAGCCATGAGAGCATTTTTGTAACCCATTTCCCTGGTTGGTGACTTAGGAACCTGCTTCTTTGGAGGAGGCTGTCTGTACCCCTCTACCAGTCTTTTATTTTGTACCAACACGTGTAGCTTTCAAGGGCTACTGTCTCTGGTTTGGGTGACCATGCCCATGTTGTCTCTTGACTGCCTCCAGGCATATAATTCTGTCCCTTTCCTCCAACAGGGACCATGTCCAGGAGTGGTGAGTAAGCCTGGCTTGAACCTCTGTTGATGGGCATACCATTCTTCCCTGCAGAGCTGCTAATCAAATGCAGGGGTCACTTTGGGTCTTTGACAAGCTTTATCCTTCTGTGATACCAGTACAGCTTCATATAATTTCATCAAATTAACCCAGACAAAAGCTGTCCAAGTAGGAAGACTTCAGGTGTTAGTAGGTGTGAAGATGAACTTGTAGGATGACTAAAATGAAAGTCTTCAAAAATTTTCATTGATTTTTTTTCTTGTGTTCTGGAGTTTAGTCAGAAAATCCTTATCTTTTGTAGGGAATGTAGTACATGGTAGGTGCCTGTAAGTATCATATTCAGTACCACTGATATTTATTATTGCAGTAGCAGTTTCAATTTGTGAGCTGTTTTCTTGGCTTCTAGCTTTTAGGTATTCTTTTACAAACTTTTGGTCAAATTTCTTTTACTTCTGGCACTCGCTGAAAAAATAATAAAATGATTACTAAAACAACAAAGGAGAAGTTGTGTGTTTTCTGTTATTTTTGCAAATATCAAAACACCACCACTACTCCCTCTGTATTTGCAGCCATTTAAATATACACTGAAGTGGTGCTAATTGTGGATCTTTAAATCCATTTCCAGGAATAGTACAGATATCCCACATCCCCCAGGTGGAGAAAAAGCACTTGTTAAACCTGTTAACTGGTGAACATTTTGCATTTGTGCATAGAGGTATCTTGTGCTGTAGCAGTCATTTAGTTTCTAGGTGATCGGACATACCTCAGGCACCATTACAACTTCAGGCATAATTTTTCCGCAGTCAGGATGTTTGTTTCTGGCGTCTGTGCTCATCACAGTCTGGGTAAAGGCAGATGTTTGGCCAAGTACCCACTAGTTAAGCAATGCCTTGTTAGAGTGCCATGCCGTGCCTTCGGCTGAATTTGAAGAACTTCTTTTCTTCATTCAGCTTCACCTTTCACGGTAGACCTGGAAGTACCTCTGTTTGAAAATGAGCATCCATCAAGGATGTGAATTTCATATCATGGAAGATGCTTTTCTTGATGGCTATCATCACTGCTTGCGAGATCTTTGAGTTGCAAGCCTTTATCTGCAAGGAAATATGTTACTTTTCATAAGGCTCTGGTGTCCTATGCAGTTAACTTACATTTTCTTCTGAAAGTGTTTTTCAGAACCGTTCTTAAGCCTGTCTACCTATTTTCATCTGTAATTTGTGGTGATAGGCTTCAGGGCAGAGTGAGACAAGATTTGAGCATGCATCCTAGTCAGGTTTTTACCTGGAAGAATGTAAAACAACTAGTAAACAAAAAGGCACTAAGGTAACATAACAGGTAACCTCACAAAACCTTTATTAATCCACAATTTGATGAATGAAGAAATAAAAAAACAGCAACTTGAACTGACTAAGCGCTTTCACCCTCATGGGCATCTTCAGAGTCAGTTAACTTCAGTAAAAACAACCTTTAAATACAGCTATTAATTAGTGCTTGATTAATCAATAATGAAAAAGCAGGAGGGTAGTTAAATTAAACAATTATCCCCTAAAGTTCCTGTTCACCAAATCTTAAAGTCCTGCTCAACAATACCTTGTTTGCTAGAATCTCAAGTAAGTAATAGCTACCCAGAATAAATAAATAAACCAAAATAAAACATCATAAAAAGCAGTGTGTGCAGTAATAAACATTCCATATAAAACAAAAAACATATCTGTTAAAATATTTAAATTTACATAGTTTTATATTATATACAAGCTACCTTGTATCTTAAAATACATGCTAGGGATAGTGCATCATTGATACCAGGAGCATTGCTGGCATCAAGTCTCAGTTGCCAAAGACATTCCCTTATTTCCAACATGGTTTTAAAGTCCCCCCAAAATCCTTTGTATATAGCCTGTCAGTAACAAAAAAAAAACTTTTTAAAGTTTGAACAATGATTCGTGTGTACATACAATGAATTAGTGGTTTTCTTGTTTTTTATGTCCCTGTAATGTTCTAATATTCTTTGTCTCAACTTCCTGGTAGTCATACCTATATAGAACGCTGGGCAAGATAAACAAGTGGCAGCATAAATGACCATACTTGTGTTACAGTTGCAGTAACCAGGGCTCTTCAAAGTTCTCTTAAAATTACCTAGACAAACATAAGGACCGTCATTAATAAATTTACAGGCCTTGCAATTGCCACATTTGGCCATAGTAGCTGGTCTTTGTCCAAAGGATCTAGGTGGTCTTCTCTAGTAGGTCTTTTAAATTTGAACCTCTACTATTAATAAAAGTGGGACATTTACCAAGTATGTTGTGTAAGTCTGCAGGGATGAGGCTTTCCCAAGCACCGTAAATAACATCTTTAACTTCAGGTGCTAACCTATTGTGTTGTAATACCATTCCTGTTGGCGTATTGTTTCTATCAGGCACATCTTTATGGTTGGTGACTTTGTCACATAACCTGTGTGTGTCATGCAAAAGTATTTTTTAGTACTAAACACAGGGTTGACAGTGAAGCTCAATTATTTACAATTAGAAGAAGTAGCACATTTATACCCCCACAACATCCTGCTGTGTTGGCTTTTGAACGTTTATGTACAACACAAATTAGGCGACTTCTTGACAATAGACAGATAACATGTGGCAACAACAATAACATCTGCAGAATTATTTTGCTTAAAGGAACTTTCTGTTAACAAGGACTATAGGGTTATGAAACCGGACAAAGGTGGAGGAGTGGTTATTATGACCAACACTGATTATTTAACGCAGATGCAGAACATTCTAAACGACTCCGACACAGCTGCTGTTGCTCAGCTTCCTGTATATTGAACAAGAACATATTTTGTGTATTCTTGTATGTTTGCCGTTTTGCTTCCTGTCTTGCAGATTGACCCCAATTCACTGAGCAAGTACAAAGTAAGTAGTGCAGTGGCTGAGCATGCCTTCCTGGCACAGCTTACACCACCTCTTTGTGGCATGGCAGATGATGGTGTCCCCAAAGGGAAAAAAATCAGAAATGTGACAAGCTAGGGTATCTGGAAAGGAAATCCCAGTAGTTAGTCATTACAGAGTGCTTATTCTGAAGTCACCTGTAGGTTAGTACACATCAGTTAACAACGTTGCAACAGAGCTGGGAGATATGGATTAAGTGAAAAGGCTCAGTAAGGAATATTTACACTGGAGAGTTGTGAAAGTGGTGATAGGAGACTAACAGAGTTACGTCATCAGGAGTTATAAAGGTGTGTGGAACTGAAGAATGTTGGGGAGGCACAGGAGGCGGTGAGAGGGTTTGGGATTCAAGTCTGACTTTAGGAAACTTTATTTCACATAGTGGGAGGTTGTGCAGTTAGGGAGTGATGGAATGCAGATCTACTGAGGGTTTCTGAAGTTCTTGGGGTGGATGAAAAAACGGGCTGAGAGAGAGGATAGCTTCATTGTGCTAGTTGAATACTCAAGTAGATTTGCTGTAGATTAAATCTTCTTTCACTGGCAGCTTTGTATACTTTTGAGAAACAAAGGAAGTTGCAGGAAAGGTCTTTCCTGTTTTTGTTCTTGGAGAACATTGTCATGGAGTTTGCCAGAAGGTTATGACTGCAGTTACTAATAGCCATTCTTTCAATTACAGATGCCACCCACACTGGTGAAGGAAGAGTTACGATTACAGCCTTCTTGTCCAGACTCTAAACAGGTAATTGTTAAATTATCTGTTTTAAGTGTGCACCCAAATGTAAACACAATTCCACTAAAATGCAGATAAATCTAGTTTGTCTTGTATTATGTTACATCTTGCCTGTCTTATGGAAAGGCTGCATTTTTAGATGTTTTTTAAACATATGCGAGGGTGAAGTAGGAAGCTTCTAGTAACCAGTTTTAGTATTCTGTAATGCAGTGAATCTGAACTGATAGTTGTTTATAGTCTGTTTTCTGTTTCATCTTTTCATTTTATTCCTAACTTACATAACTGGTGATCTTTTAGTCGTTTGTTTTGTAACATATGTTTTTTTTTTTTGTGCAACACCATATTTGTTAGTTGTCCCCCGCTGACCTGTAATTCTTGGTGAGGAAGGTGGATGTTCTGTCCTGTGCCAGCCACCATACTTTTAATTATTCATTCTGCAGGCATAGAGAGAATTGTTGAGTGCTCCCCCCTCCCCCAGGCTATGCAGGGGCAGGGCTTTTTCCATTTGACAGCCTTTAAAGAAAGTTTTGTTTTCAGGTGACTTTTAATGTGGCTTACGTATTAAGTTCCTTAATAGCAGTGGGGGCTACAGATTGATTGCAGTAGCCAGATTGTTCTCTGTAAGATTCATTGCTACAGTATCTTAAGAGTATGCGTAATTTCTCTCAGGCAGACGTTTGACCATCTGGCCCAACTTCAAAAACATTTATCCTTTCCCCCAAGCTGGACTGGCCTCTCACATGCTCCAAACAACTAAGACCATTTTTAGTTCCTTTTTGACTCACTGAGCAATTGTAACTGTATGTCTGCATAATCCAGGTGACCTCCAAGGTGTGATAAGGCTATGTCAATGTATCAAGCCTGGCTAACTCTCTCTAGAATGTGTAAAAACCTGTTAACCAGTTTACTGTGTAATTTAATTTAATCCTGACTTGTGCTCAGGATTAACTGTAACCTGTGGAACTTGTTTAACTTGCTTACTTATGTAATCTCTGTAAATAGTCTGTTTGTAATATGTAATGCTGGTATTATGTAATGCTGTATCTGCTTACCCTTGGAGCTTTTCTCCCCGGGCCTCCGCTGAAAATGGACATGCATCCAGTCGGACTATCCCGGTCAACAAATGTAAAATAAAATAAATAAATGAATAAAAATAAGTACTGAAATTAGAAATCTTTTTCTTCTGTCTTTGTAGAGCAGAATCAATGATCAGTGTTTGCATTTAGGCTCTTTTTTTTTTTTTTTTCTTATGCTGTGTTTTCAAAAGCTTTCTGAGGCTGATGACATCCCCAGGAAATGTCACTAGCAAGAGTGCTTCTGCCTGACAGCAAAATCTCAAGGATTCTGAATATAAGCATGCAGTCTGTTGTTTAGATCAGAAGATTAAGGCTGTGAGCTGTTTAAGAGCTGCTTCCTGTAGTCCAGGGTTTGATTTGTTTTTATTTGCCTACTGTGTGACTCTGAGCAAGTGACTTACTCAAGCAGACAGTATACCTCTTGGTTCTTATTGATTTTGGCTCAAAATTTTGGTCTTTCCCTTCTTATCGTACTAAAATGTATGTTTTTCTGAGAAAAAGTAGTGAATTACACTTCATAAATAATGACAGTAATTGCAGTTAGACTTCTTTTACCTCAGAAAATGCACGTTAATTCACATTATCTATTCTGTCAACTTTTCAAGTTAATAGTACTAATGTTTTAAAAAATGCCATTGATTATTTCTAAATCTCTCCCTGGTTCTGGTGGTAAGAGGTATATAGCTGTCAGACAGTACTATGGGACAGTTTGGAAGGTGTACTTGTCTCCTCATGGGTCTGTTTGTCCACATGCCTAGTAACTACTTATGAGCCTGTGTAATATTAGGTCAAGGAGCAGCTGCTCCTGTTATGTGGAGGGAGTAATGTTTAAAAAAAAAAAAAAAGTAATTGCTAAGAAATTAGCTGAATTTGTGCAGGCAGCAAGCATAAGGCATATACAACCTTGTCTGCCCCAGAAAGGTATCAAGCACTGAGGAAGAGTTTTTTTTAGGACTTGAATGCTTTGCTGCTAACTGTTCTTTTGGTAATAAAATATTTTTATATGACATTTGAGTTCACAGCTTTTTACTGTGTCCCCAGAAAAAGGCAAAGATTATTGAAGTCATTGCTTCAGCTTGTCTTTCCACCATATCCCTATCTAGTGGTGTCCCTTAAGGGGCCAACACTGAGATAAAGGTATCTTAGACTTGCCAGGCAGCATTAAAATTAAATGCTGCATCACAGTGTTGGATGCTTTCTCTCAGGCACCTACAGCTGATCAGACTGTTTGTAATTCCAGGGGCTGCTGTCCATTTGTGGATATCCCAACATTTTTTGTTCAGGAACCGCTAGGGTAGTGAATAGGAGATAACCTTTCCCTTTTTAAGGGGAAAAAAAACCCTCTAGAATGGCAGAACCATCAGTGCTGCTTTTGAGAGGCCTGATGCATTAATCTGATGCTTACAATACATAGCAGAGGCTGTGGCAGGCTTCAGTTTTTGATTACTTTTGCTTTGCTAAAGAGCAAGTAATAATGTGACAGAGAATACATTCTTTCGTGGGATAAGCTGACCACCTCTGATATGTCACCTTCTACCATGAGAAGGAGAGCACTATCTGTAGAGGCGTCCTCAGATCTGGACATTAGTGAGTAAAAGCCTTACTAAAAGACAGATTAATGCAGACAAGACAATCTACTACATTAACTCTAAAAAAAAATTGTAGTGGTCTTTTATTAATCTACCCTGGAACAACCACCACTCCCTAATCCTGCCCCAAATAATATTTGTCCAAAATAGCTGCTCAATTTAATACACATTTTATCGAAACCATTAAAACCTTTACTAAAGATTTTCCTCCTAACAATCCTGACGTGCCCTCTCCTCAGACAGTAAGCACTCCCTATTTCACACTAATACCCATCCCAACCTCCTACCTCAAATTGCTGCTACTTAAACTGAAACCATGTTTTCCTTCAGCAGATAATCTCTCAGCAGAATTCCTCAAGCTTGGCTGCAAGTTCCATAGCCTGTTCTGTGTCTCTTCTAATTAATGGATCTATCAAGGAATCATATATTCCTTCTTGATAGAAAAAATTCTTCATTGCCCCCCGTAATAAAGGACTCATCTGATATAACACAATTTCTGACTCATTACCATAATATCCTGTTTATCAAAACTTCTGGAGAAGTGCATTCACAAACAGCTTCTTCAACACATCCTTCAGAAAAAGCTCCTGACCCCCACACAACATGGTTTTAGACCCGCCCACAGCACTACAATGGCCTTATTAACCTTCACAGATACTATCAACAAAGCCAGAGATAAAGGCAGACTTGTTTCTCTCACGTTTTTGATCCAGTCTCTCACCAAATACTCCTCTTCAAGCTGTCTTCCTTGGCCTGTCACATCTTAAACTTCTAAGATTTGACAGCTACTTAACTGATGTATACCAGTCTGTTAAATAACTGTCCATCTTTTCTGACTTCCTTCCTGTCAATGCTGATGTGCCACAGGACTCCATTCTCAGCATTGTTTTTCAATGTATTCACTAACGAGTCTACATAAACTCTGTCAGCATGCTTCTCTCATACAGTACGTAGACAGTTCTAGCCTAACATGTATTTCTGATGACCTAATGCATCTTCAGAGAATTACTCAAGAATCCCTTAACTCTATTGGAAGATGGCTACAGGATAATTACCCGCTACGAAATCCCCCCCAAAAAACTAAATTACTTCTGTTTTTTCCAAAATACAGTTTCCATGAAAAAAAAAAACTTAAAAGTTTCTTTCTTAAATAATACCCTGACTGAGGTTACCCCACATATAGAGCTATGTAGTATGACATTTGACAACAATCTGAAATTCATCATCCAGAATAGCATCAAGAAAAGCTTTCAAAACTAGGTACCCTATTTAGAGTAAAGAAGTTATTTACAAACTTTGCCAAAGTAACTCTAGCTACTAATTATCTCATACCCTCTCTCCTATATGGAACCCCTCTCATGACCAACTTTTATAAGCCTTACTTGTTCTAAACTTGAACAGCGCTACAACAAAGTTGCCAGATTCACTTGCAACAAACCTTATTGGATCCACTGTTTAGCACTAAAAACACTTAACTTGTTTGAACTTCACCACCTGTGTTATAGTCAGCTTATTTTACCCCCCCCCCCAAAAAAAAGTCATTCATGCCTCATCCACCTGCACAGCGATTAGCCCTATACTCCAGTCATATCTTTCAAACCATCCATCTATTCACAACCCTTTTCCCCATTTTTGCACATGGAGTTGGGGTGTCACTTCAGCAGTGACAGTCGCACCCTTCATTCAAATTATAAACTGCTTACCATCTACAAACCACAAAGGGCTGCTGGGGTCAGTCTCTGTTCCAGTGATGTAGCTAGAACTTTGAACAAAATTCCTACATCAGTCAGATCTATCTCACACCTTCACCTTTTCAAACTATTACTAAAAGACTTCCTCTCTGTCTCTGAGCTTTGTCCCTGCTCTTCATTTGGGATATAGCCCCCCTAACACCTTTCATCACCTTTCTTATACCTCCCTTTAAAGCACTAAGTCACTTAACTTGCTTATCCCCTACTAATAACTCACTTTATTGTACTTCTTAAACTGTTATATCTATTTCTAATTAGCTCAACCAAATCATTTTTACATCGCTACTTCCCTGCTAACACTTAAACTTCCTTGCCTCCTCTAATACCGCACTCTGTTGTATTTCTTAAAGTACTTCTCCATATTATAAACACTATTCTTCCATCTGTACAATCTCAATACATTCTCAATACATTTCTTCTACATTGTTTGCGAATATCATTACACATATCATACTGACCATTATGCTATGTACTCACTGAAACTGCTTTATAAAAATGTGTTGTAAATATAATATGATGCTTTAGAGTTTTTCTCCCTGGGCCTCCACTGAAAAAGGACACTTGTGCCCAGTCAGACTTTCCTGGTAAGAAAACGCCAATAAATAAGCAAGTGTTGGACTCTGTAGCACAAATGTGTTCTTTTTTTTGTTATAACATTAGAGGTTCTTCAGTTCAGTTCTCAACCAGAGTGCTGCCTTTGTAAAGTCTGCATGTCCTCTGTGTGTTTGTTTTTTTTTCTGGGTGCTCCAGGTTCCTCCCACATACCAAAGACATGCAATAGGTGGACTGGAAATTCTAAGTTGCCCGTATGTGTGAGTGTGTGGTATGGAAGAACAACTGTGGCAGATCTAGCCACCCAGTGGTGTAAACATTGGCTGTAGGTGATTGCCACTGTTGAAGTGACAACCCGACCCCATGTGCAAAAAAAAAAATGAGAAAAATGGGTTGTGTTTGAATGGATCAGTAGTGAGCCCTCCTTTTCTTCAGGTCCTCCTCCAATGGTTGTAGCCTTTGTGGAAACTCTTAATTGTAATGTGGAGGTAGTTTATATTCCTTGTGGTAAGCAGAAGAACTCTTGAAATCTCAGAAGCAGTATGTGGACCTTCTCAGTGTCAAGGAATTTTGAGTTGCCATTCCACCAGTAATTTGTGTTGAAGGACACCTTAAAGAGAACCTCTTTAGAATCTCATTCTCAGACACTGGCACTCAGGAAATCAGACCGAATTCTGTAGAGTGGTAGAAAGATTTAAGTAATTGTATATGATCTCAGTGGTTGACCCCATGTCGAGGCCAGAGTTTCCATACTGACATCAGCTAACAACACACTGCCCTGAGGTGGAGAATTAGGTACAAAATCAGGCTGGTAAAAAAATGCATACATCTGCTGTTTTGGGGTATTAGTGCTGTTTACTGCCAAGCCCATGTATTGCAGTACAAAGTAGACACCATTTACTGTGCCAGTGATCACTTGCTGTCTCTCACACGTCCTGATCATACCACCACAATCAGTCAGTTAAGGTCTGCAGTGCTAATGTCTGTAATGAAAAGTGAAAAAATAGCCACGCTGCTATTAGGTACACTGTAACCGCCCTACATACAAAGTCATTTCCATCACAGACAAACCCCAAAAACATTATTTGCAGCCACTTTATTGACTGTGCGCACTTAATATGTCTGGTTGTGTTAAAAATAGTCACAGTTTGCCACCTGGCTTCACACAAACGCATACTAGTTTTATAAACCCAAAATAATGGCTGCTTAGCAAATGGCAAGTAGGTCCATCAGTATTTTTTAGCAATAGCCAGGAGAAAGCTTAAAAAACAGAAGATGGAGAACCAAAATCAGGTACTGATATTCCCTTATATACTTACAAAGTTCCTAGAATAACAGGTTTTGCATTAGCATGCTTTTTCTGAAAGCTATGAAGTCTAAAAATTAGATGCCTGCCATTATTCAGTGGCTACACTCCTCATTGATTACCAAAAAGTCACAAATCTCACTAGGAACAGACTAAAATATAAAGCAAAATCATAACGTTGTCGCCTCACAGTAAGATGCTGTCCGGTTCGATTCTCAGCTAGAACGTCTTCTACATGGAGACATGCGTGAATGGGCACACCTTCGTTGAAGGTTGTGCGTCAGGCCTGGCAAGCCGGTACGTAAAAATCAACTGCCAATCATTAGCGGACCGGAGTTCCGCTGTGGCGACCCCTAACCGGGAAAAGCCAAAAGACACAAACAAACAATAAACATTCTGTAAAATTAGTGACAGCTGGGAATGTCTGTGTCCATACACATATAGATATTATTCACACGCACACAGGCCTGCACTCGGACACACACACACTCATGCTTATCAGTTACAGCTACTTGTTTGACTGTGACTGTACACCTCAGAACTTTGATTGGAATGAAATTAATTAATATGTACATGAATAACTGCCACACACAGGTATATATAATCTTCACTTACTGCTATCAGAATCCAGTGTGCAGCCCACTGCAGTTCCCTCATACCTCACTTTTAGCTTAGCTGAAGAATTAAGTAAAAATTTAAAAAATAATGGGAAGTGAATATCTCCCTTAAATACTTAGAATGTTGCCAGAATAACAGCTTTGCATTATCAAGCTTTTTTTTAAATGCCATTAAGTATGAAACACACATTTCTGTCCTTTAGTGACTGCATTTCTCATTGATCTGCTAGAAAAAAAAAACACTAATGTTAAGACGAACCAACCAAAATATGATGCAAAAGCTGAGGAATTCTGTGCAATCAGAGGCATATGATAGTGTCTGTGCCCCTCCTGATGTACACTTACAAGTACATACATACGGTCGTCATTTACTGTTACTAGTATAACCATGACTGCACACCTTATAACTTTGGTTGTGATGAAATGAACAGACGCATTCTTGTGCAGCAGTTCTAGATTTTCTGAGCTAATGGCTATCAGAATACATCAAAAAACCCACTCCAACAACACCCCCATACCTCTCAATCTGTTAGTTCATGAATCTAGGATTAAAAAATAATGTGAGACAAGAGACCAAAATCAGTGACAAATATTGCCCTTAAACACTTGCATTGATTAGAGTAATGCATTAGCTTGTTTTTTTCTGAATGCTCTTAGGTAGAAACTGAAAATGCCTTTCATTATTTACTGTAGTCCACACTGATTTGCCTAGGGAAAAAAGAAACGTACCTAAATATGAGGCTAAATCAGAAACCTTCTGTGAAATCAAGGAGAACTGAGAGTATTGATGCCACCGCAGATACACACAGACACACATACTCA
This sequence comes from Protopterus annectens, assembly GCF_019279795.1. NCBI lineage: Eukaryota > Metazoa > Chordata > Ceratodontiformes > Protopteridae > Protopterus > Protopterus annectens. Next base: position 786,780,438 of record NC_056731.1, on the reverse strand, counting down.
CATACTTGAATGAAATCAATAAAATATGTATCTTGCTTTCTGGGTGAGTGGCCCACATGGTGTTATAAACAAATAAGTAAATTAATAAAATTGCTCTCATACTTGAGACTTTTAATTCTTTATTTTTTTATTTTCAGTCAGCTACCTCAGTCAGTAAAAAACATCTCTTCGCTGTTACATGCTTCAACCTGGGCAGCCCCTTATTCCCACTACATACACACATTTTTTTTTTCAAATTGTTAAGCAGGGTACAAGGCCAAGTAGGTAATGTGATTGCAAACATACCACAAAAACTGCAAAACATGCAGATTCTTTTATATTCAGTTTGTGATCACTGTCCCTTTGTTTCTTACTGGTCTTTTAAAACATCAACTCTTTTTATCCACTTTGTTCCCTTAAATCTTGATGTGCTGTTTTTGGCTGAATTGCATTTGCTAGATTGGTCAAACATGCATTGATTCTACAACTGCACTATGTACGTTCTATGATAATACCGTATTTTTTTGTAACTAAGACCTAACCAGAGAATAAGGCCTAGCATGGTTTTGCAGGGTGGTCATGATATAAGCCCTGCCCCAAAAATAAGCCCCGGTTAAGATGGTCAGCAACATATGACAGACGTGTTGAATTTTAAAATAATATTATTGACACTTTGCTCGCCGTTTTCGAACCATTCGGACACCCAACTTCTTCTCTTTACAGAAAGTTGTAAGATTCTTTCCCTGGGAGTCCTCCACGATTCTTATTGTAACCCTAATCATCATTCACACTTGATAGTTAAGATCCTTGGCCCATAAACACTAGCAGGTGTACTTTGATTGGTCAAAGTACAGACAACGCGCATAAAGCGTGTGCACTTGATAACGAATGGCTGTGGTTCTGTCTTCTTAACCATCGCCATTTTGTGTTGCCACTCCGGTCTTGTAAGTCTTCAATTTACCCCCTCCCCCAGACAAGATGAGTGCAAAAAGAAAGAGCTATTCCGTCGAATACAAGAAAGGAGTCATGGAGGACTCCTGGTGAAAGAATCTGACAGGTTTCTGCAAAGCGAAGAAGTTAGATCTCCGAATGGTCCGAAAATGACGTGCAGCATACGACAATCTCAGTCAACAGGCCGACAAGGGAAATGCTAAAATGTGCAAGTGTGGATCGGGTCAGCAACCATTATTTCCTGAGCTGGAAGACATCATGTGTGAATGGATTGCTAACAGGAGAGCAAAGGCTTTGGTTGTGTGCAGGGCTGATATTCAAGCATTTACCCTTGCAATGGCACCACAGTTAGAAATATCCCCAGAAGAATATCCCCAGAAGAATTCAAAGCATCACAATATTGGCTGGATGGCTTCCTACAGCGATATGAACTGTCTGTAAGAAGATCAAAAACACTGTTCAAGCTGGAAGATACTAAAGTTATTAAACGTGCACTTGCATTCAAGTCCTTTGTTGATGACATCGACTTTTCTAAATACCAACTCTTCAACATGATTGCTATGGATGAAACTGCAGTGTTTATGGGCCAAGAATCTCAAACAACAATTGATCAGAGGGAAGCCTCGTCAATCTACATTCCCTCCACTGGTTACGAGAGTGCACGTGTTACCTGTATTTTGGCAATTCGTCTAGATGGAAAGAAAACCCCACCTCTAATCATTAGTAGTAAGGGCAAGAAAGATGAGATTGAACAGGCATTTACATTCTTGAAACCGAAAAAGCCTGGTGCACACAAGCAGTTATAAGGAAGTTGGTCGATGTAATGCTGCCACTTGTTTTGCGAGGTGGCAAAAGAGGTCTGCTAGTCTGGGATTCACCCAGCACTCACCGCGCTAAAGACATGAAGAAATTCCCTGCATGGAGAAGAATAGATCAAATAATGATTTCCACATGAATGACTTCCTATCTCCAGACTTTTGATATTGCAATAAAGCCATTCAGGGACCATTTGCGCGTGGAACTCAATGACTACTTGAAAATATATTGGACAGAAATCAGCATGGAAACTTTATGAAGCCTAGCCTACAAGAGGTCATGATTTGGGTGAAAAATTCATGGGATAAAATCACTGACAGTTGTGTTGCTGATGCACTACGAGCAGGCTACTTGGACAAGCAGTGCTCATTTAAGGAGAGCTCTATTGCTAGGCATGACAGATTGGGGCCAATGGTTCTACAGGAAATGGAGTCGCAAGAAATTCAGGCCGAAATTTGGGGTTTGGAGACTTATGACAATGTTCCAGAAAAAGAAGACATGACTGTATTTGAATAACTTTTCCGTTATCAGGAAACAGAATGGATTGCTTCTGCTTTCAGTTTTATTCCCCTTCTCCAATACACATTTTGAGATTTTTCTTTACTTTCTGTTAAGCATAAAATATTGCACTGTGAAAGCCAAGGTGTAGATATTCTGAAGTTGAAATGTTTGTTGCACTGTTTATGTAGAATTCTCACACAACTGTTAATGTGTTACTTAGAACTGTTGCCAAATAGCAGAAATGTACCAAATAAATGTCAATTTGTGTACATGAATAAATGTTGATTTTTTTTTTTACATGAATAAATGTAGATTGTTGTACGGGGAGGGGAGTAAATAAGGCATCCCCTGATGATGAGCCCTAATGCGGATTTCAGTGGGGAAAGAGTATAAGACCCGGTCTTATTTTTGGGGAAGTATGGTAGTACTCCAGTACATGACAGATTAATTCCACTAGGACACTGAAGAGTAAGAGGTAATTGGCCTATTTGTTAAATTCTGAATAAAAATCAAGCTCAAAAGAATGAGGGAATGCATGGAGCAGTTGGGAAAAAAGACTCTCATAACACCATGAAATTGCAAAATATCTTTTAAGAATAATAAATGCTGCCAAAAGTGACGGAAAAGAATTCTTCAAAATAAATATTTAAGTAAGCCACAAAAATTCTGGAGAAAAAGAACAATAATTAATTCAAGCAGCTTATTCCCTATATCAGGTTCACTCAACAAACTTAGCATCACTGTGTTAAATGCTGTTAGAGAGGAATAAAGTTGATCTGAAGTAGTTGACTTCATTTGGTCTTCAACCTGTGGGTTACAGATTGTATCGGATCCAGCTCGGCTGCATAACTAGCATCTGATCTGAGCTCCAAGCTCCTCCCCTTACCCATAATGCCCCATCTCCTTCCTCCCCCCCCCCCCAGATCTCGTTTTCTGCTGAAAAATAAGGATCGTAGTCTGAGCTCTGAGCATTTTTTCTGGGTGTGTGTATCAATTTTGGGCCTTTTTCTCTATCTTTAATCTTTCTAACTCTATCTCTACTTTCTACCTCCCCACCCCGCGTTTGGTTGTCTGTTAAAAAAAAAAACCTCCTCTCCTTTCTGTTCCTTTTCTATAGCCCTAGTGCGTGTGCGTGGTTTTGTGGTCCTGTCTTGGGAGTATGGCTGATGCCCAAAATCAGGTCTTGGGAAGTGCACAGAGTATGGCCATAAGCTCTCCCCAGCCGATGGCCATACTCTGTGTGTGGTATGTCTGGGGGCTGCTCATCTACTTACCTCCTGTCCTATCTGTGCATGGTTTAACCTGCGGGCACTCAAGGGCAGGAGGGATAAGTTTATTTTGAAGGGCTTACTTCCCTCCTCGGGGGCAGTAGCCCCCAGACCCCCGGCTTCTGCATCGGCCTCAGCTTCTTCCATGGTCACTGGGACTCAAACTCCTGCCAAGAGGCCCGGGAAGGGGAGAAGCCGAAAAAAGGCCTAAGGAAGGGGTCACCTGACCTCACTGCTCCAACAGGGCCTCTGCTGAAAACAAGGCCGGTGACCAGACCAGGATCTCCCCGGCTCCATTTTCCCAGGTTTTCCCCTGAGCTGGAGGAGTCCCGGATCCAGTCTCCCATTCGGGCTTCCCCTCATCGGCACTCCAGACCAGTGTCAGTAGCCTCCTCCTCTCGCTCTACCCAGAGCCTTAGTGAAGCAGGGATGGATAGGATGATGCGGAAGTTCATCCGCACCCAAATCCAGATGGGTGTCTTGCCTGCCACCTCTCCCTCCTGAGCGGGAAGCTCGCAATCTTTCTTTACCCTGTTTATTCCTTCTCTGATTCGACCTTCTGTTTCGGAGTCCTTGGATCTGAGGACCCTCGGGGTCGGTGCCGATGATACCTTGTACCTCAACAACGGCCATTGCCTTGAGCATGTCAGATCTGAGCTCTCGGAGCCATAGCCGGGGCATCGGCTCCAAGTGTGTCGGAGTGCAGTTTTTCCTTCAGCATCTTGGCTCCTGGAGTCTCTGCTCTGACTCTCCCATCAGGTCAGAGGGGGACTGCTCCTATTGGCATTTCTGAGAATGTCCTTCGGCCTTTGACTTGGAGAGGGTTCTCTCAATGTCAACACCCTTGACCATCTCATCCGTGGACTCTGCCCCGACTCCCTCTGTTTTGGATACGGCCCTGACCATCCTGCCATCTCAGGGACAGCCTGCTGCCGGTTTGCCTCAGGAAGCTTCTGCTTGGGAGCAGCAGGACGTTCACAAGTCCTCCCCAGAAATTCCCACTGAGGAGATCACTCGCAAACGGACATGCAAAAGGAAGCATTTGGACTCCCCACCGGAGTCCCTTACCGAAGACACTGATTTGGAGGAAGGGGAAGGTTCCCCCCGGTCACTTCCCGGGAATGTCTCCTTTGGAGTCATCATGGAACTTCTCCGCCAAACGGGAGTGGTCTGGCCAAAAACCAACCCCGGACAAATCAGTATTCCTAGAGGCATTCGGCGCAGGCCCGTCTACTTCCTGGGTGTCCCCTCCTGCTGATCCCTTAGTGGATCTTATTACATCTCTGGAGTGGAAGGAACCGGATGCAGTGGAGCCCATCCCAAAGTGCCCAGTCAAAGTCGTTAGCCCCCTTCGAATAGTACGTATTGGAACAAAGGGTCCCCAGTTGATGCTATGGTGATGGCAATTGCCACTAAAAAAGAGCTCTGTCAGAAGTTCTCTTCAGTCCATTCCGACTGAGAGTCGAGGACAATGGATCAATTCAGGAAGTGGGTGTACACTTCAGCCACCTTCTCAGCAAGAGTGCTGAATTACATGGCACATGCGATTCGGTTGCAGCGAGATCTAGTAAAGGAGATCGCTGAATCAACCTCTTGAGTCCATGTCAGCGGGAGACGAGACGTTTACCACTCGAATGGCCACTGAAGTCTATCGCTAACACATCCATGCGTCTTCTTTCTTATGCTACTGAAGGAGCCGCTAGGGCTGCCACTACAGGCGTTGCCATCAAGCGACATGCCTGTCTCCGGTTATGTCAGTTCTCGGAACCCTTTAAGGCGTCGTTCACCAATGCCCAGTGCGACGTTTCTTCCCTGTTTGGGAAGTCGGTATGCGATACTTTGATCCAGAGTGAGAAGGGTGGGAAGAAGCTGTCTGCCTTCAGGATCTGCTTCTCCTCCCATGAAAAATCCTTTTCTAGGAATCAGCGAGGGGCTAAGAAGATATGGCTGCGGAAGTCTCCGGCGTTTTCTCAGGACACTTGGGACTCATCATCCCTTATAGGCAGAAGGGGGTCCGAGAAATTACGGGTCTCAAGAACCATTCTCGGACAGACCCAGGCAGCAGCCCTAAAGGGCTGCCCAACTGCTCCTCCCTGGAGGTAGTCGGGGGACGGTTATCACTATAGCCAATGGAATGGGAGTCAATAACAGATCATTGGGTGTTACAGATCATATCCAGGGGCTATTCAGTTCCATTCCTTGAACCATTCCTTGAACCACCCCTTCAACCAGAACACCTCCCGGACATCCCACCCACACAAAGGGAGGAAGCAGCTCTATAAATAGAAAAGCTGCTAATAAAGAGTCATTCAGACTGTCCCCCCGCCCAGTCCGGATCAGGCATTTATTCCAGGTTCTTTTTAGTACCAAAACAAAAGGGAGACCTAAGTCCCATTTTGGATCTATCCACCTTGAACCTGTCAGTTGCCAAGGCAAAATTCCAGATGGTCACACGTAGTCCATCCTGCCCTTCATGCAGGCAGACGACTGGATGTGGTTGATCGACCTCCAGGAAGCATACTACCATATCAAGATTGACGGGTGTTCTCGGAGGTTCCTCCGCTTCCAGATAGGAGTCCATCATTATCAGCTCAGAGCCCTTCCCATTGGTCTCACCACAGCCCCCAGGGTGTTCCCAAGGTGATGGCAGTAGTAGCAGCTCACATGGTATTCAGGTCTTCCCTTACCTGGGCGATTGGCTCCTCGCTGCCCCTTCCAAGCATCAGCTTTGTGAAACCAGGGATTATTTTCTCTCAGTAGCACAGAGGCTGGGCATCACCATCTGTCTCAACAAATCATCACTGGCCTCTGTTCATATCTTAGATTTCAGTGGGACTCTGTTAGACACTATCCAGACAAACGTTTTCCTTACCCCAGACATGATCACTGCCTAAAGATGCACGTTCTTTACATCCTTCAAGCCCAGTCTCCGACAGCTGAAGCGGTACTGAGGGCATTGAGGTCTATGGTGGCCACTATCAACTTGCTACCTTTATTGCGCCTTCAAATGTGGATCCTTCAGTGGACCCTTACGGTTCAATGGATCATTGTTAGATCTGCCATTGTCACATCCTGTTCGAATCTCACGAATGTGCAGGAACTCTTTGGTGGTGGATTCATTTCCCAGATCTAGTCAGGGGACGTTCCTTTTTCCCATCATTTCCCAAGACCACAGTGACCACGGACTCCTCCCAGCTAGGGTGGGGGAGTGGTACTGCTCGGGAAGAACAGTTCAAGGCACGTGGTCCCCTTTTGAGACCATTTTGCATATCAGTGTCCTGGAGATGAGGCTCTTCATGCACATCTTCCTCTAGGGACAGTTGCTAAACAGACAGACAACATGTTGGTGGTCTGGTACATCGTGAAACAGGGGGGAACCAAATCTTACCCCCTTTGTCACAAAGCCATGAGAGTGTGGGAATGGGCGATCTCTACAGGGGGTTTTCTGGTGGCAACACATTCTGAGACAGTCCATCATTCTAGCAGACTGGCTCAGCAGATCTATCCTGATGCCCTGTGAGTGGTCTCTGAATCCTTCAGTGGCAGAAAATATCTTTCAAAAGTGGGTTGGCCTTGCTGTGATCTTTTTGCATCTCCTTCTAAAGCGAAATGCAGTGAGTTCTTCGCTCTGAACCCTCCTCAGGGGGAAGCGCCCAGAGACGCTCTGCTTCATGCTTGGCCTTCCGGTCTCCTTTATGCTTATCCTCCTCTGCCCTTGATATCAAAATTTCTTCAGAAAGCTCACAGGCTGGGGAGCTTCGTGATCCTCATCGCCCCATTCTGGCTTCGCCAAGTCTGGTTTCCCTCTCTATGGTCTCATCTAGTAGTACCACCATGAACGTTGGATCCGATTCCAGATCTCATTTCTCATCCCTCGGGGATTCCTCATCCAGACCAGGACAGTCTGAAGCTTACAGCTTGGCTGCTCCAGTTCCCATGATTATTAGGACTCCTGGTTTATCTTCTTATGTTAAACATTTTGGTGGTGGCTCACAAGTCTTCCACCAGGAGGGTATATAAGTTAAATGTTATTCACTATGGGCCTCACAATGTGGATTAGATCCCTTTACTGCTCCAGTGTCTGCGGTATTGGCATTTTTGGCAGGGATTTTTCAGCAAGGTGCCAGTTCCTCCACTGTCAGTCCAACTAGCTGCAATTTCTAATTTTCTTGTGGGGGTAAAATATGATTTTGTTGGCCTTTTCTAAACTTTGCAAGGCCTTCCTCAAGGGTATCTTTCTTTTAAGACCCCTGGAGAAGGACCCTATGCCTCTGTGGGACCTTACTTTAGTGCTTCAGGCTTTAGTCCCCCCCCCCCTTTGAATCTGCATCCTCAGTAGAGTTGCAGTATCTGTCTTGAAAGACTGCTTATTTAGTTGCCACTACTTCTGCTAGGAGACTATCAGAACTTCACACACTCTGTCTCAAGGTTCCTTATATGATTTTTCATAAAGATAGGATGGGTTAGTACGTAAATATACCCTTTCTCCCCAAGGTAGTGTCAGAAGCCAATATTAATCAGAAGATCAGTCTTCCATTCTTTTTTCCAAATTTTCAAAATAAAGAATACAAGTTAAATTTGTTGGATGTGCATAGACAATTACGGTTCTATTTGCACAGGACAAAAGCCTTTAAGTCTGACCAACTTTTTGTTTCTTACTCAAAACCCTTTTTAGGGAAACCAATCACCAAAGTTACGATTGCCCGCTGGATTTCCCATTGTATTATTCTGGCGGACTCTGTTAGGGGAATTTCCCCACCAGGTCAGATAAAAGCTCATTCTACCACATCTATGGCTACTTCAGAGGCTTTTTAGTCCAGGGTGTCATTGGATGATATTTGTTCTGCAGCTACCTGGTCCTCATCTCATACCTTCATTTCACATTATAAATTGGACATTGTACCCAGGAACAGGGCATCTCTTGGCTCTGCTGTGCTCCGGAATATCCTTCCATGAGGGCCTTCTAGGTGTATAGTAGCTGGGGACTCTGTCCCACAGGTTGAAGACCAAATGAAGTCAACTACTTCAGATAAAGAAGTTATGTACTCACCATAACGTTCCATGCGAGTAGTTGTACTTTGTCTTTACCCATCCTTCCCCCGACCTTGTCAGTATTGTGCTGGCTGTATATGTGGTAGTTGGACACCTCAAGGATAATGTTCTTCGTGTTTTACTGTTGCAGTCATTACATTTGGGGTAATCTGCTGGCAGGTTGCCCTCAGTCAGCCTGATTAAGAGTCTTGTGTCCGGCGTCGGTTGCTGTCCCTTCTTCCATGACGTCAGGTCATCAGGGGTATAAAATATGCAGCCGATGCCCTTACATCCATCTTTCTTGCCGTGCGGTGCCCGAAGCAGAAGCAGTTCGCAAGTGCTGGTCGGCCGACTCCTGAAATTTTTGTTTTCGAGTTACTTAAAGCTAAGTACCCCATTGGGGAAACTTTTTCTTGCTCCTTCCCGAAGTCAGTAAAAGTTAATAATTGCATTACTTGTGGGAAGTAAATACCTCATAAAGATTTTAATTTGTACTGTATTCCTTGCCTAGGCTCTGACCACGACGTACCTTGCTTTCAGTTTTGCGCTTTATTTATTCAGCGCACTATCCGTCGTCGGTACATTTTTGCCTCTACATATTTCAGTTCTCGGTTTAATTATCCAGAAATGATGTCGGTTAGCCATCCGACTACCGGAATTCTGAAAAAATGCAAAGAAAAATACAGAGACAGGCCATCGAGGTCCAAAACTGCCGATGGCGCTTCTCCTAAGCCAGTCGCCAGTTTGCTGGTACTCAGAGAGGCGCTTTCCTGATACCTGCTACTTCTGATTCGCAGGCCTCTACTGAGACCCATTCGGAGTCCGGTATGCCGCGAGATGCTTCACCTATGGAACCCGCGGATGTCTCTACCTTGGATGGGTCCGGAGCCGCTGTGCAGGCACCGGCTTCTGAGGGTGTATTCAGGTCTACAGACTTGCATATTAAACAGACTCCACCTTCAATACTTAAGCCTAAATCTCAATCCATGTCAAAAAAACCGACGCCCAGGCCACATGTTCAGGCCCCTATGCCTAAAAAACAAATGATCAAAATGGCTGAAGATTTACTTACTCTAATCAGGGGTAGTCACCCCCCCCCCCTTCTAAAAGGCCTAGGGCTGAGCTTGACTATGAATCTTCTGATCAGGACTCTGTTTCTTCTGACTTTTCTAATGACCTGGATTTATCCATGCCTACTTATGAGGATTCTGATGCAGAGGATTCCATTCCCTCTGCTTCCCCCCCTGAGGACTTTTCTTTTGGGGAAACTTTACATACCTTAAGGGAGCATTTTCACTGGGAAAGTCAGGAATTTTCTGAATCCAAAAAGAGGCTTAGGGATTTCCTCCTTCCACCTCAGTATAGGCCTTTGGCCATACCTCCTGTACTAGACATAGCTGCTGATGTGTTTTCGGAATCCAGTATGGCCCCTGATTCCCTGCCTCCGGCTCCTAGTAAACGTGACAGATACTTTAAGGTTCCTTACTCCCACAAATTCCTTTTCAAAAATCTTGTTGTGGACCCAGAAACCATTTCTCAGGGGCCCAAGGGCATTAAGGCGTCTACTGCTAATAATCCTACCCCTTCTGATAGAGATTCCAAGGTGTTGAATAGATGGGGTGAAAAGGTTTATACTTCTGCAACCTTGGCAATCAGGGCTATAAACTGTCAATTTCATATGCTAAAATATCAACAGCATATCATGGGGCTACTTAAACAGAAAATGATGTTGATTCCTGACTGTGTGGAAAATAAAGATTTACAGGATTTATTGCATTCAGCTGAACAAGTTGGAAAACATACTTTGCAATGTGGTTTTGATTATTTAGAGGCCTCTTGCACGGCTGCTGTTACTGGATCTGTGCTTATAAGGCATGCTTGGCTTAAGGTGCAATCTCTGTGTGATCATGTTAAAGCAAAATTGTTGGATGCTCCTTTAAATCAGGACTGCCTGTTTGGCAATAAGGCAGAAGAAGTTCTAAAAAAGGTGGAAGATAAAGCTAAATCTATGCAAACTGTGAAAGATTTCTTGCAAGTGCAACCTCCAAGATTTAGTAGACAGTGGCCTACTAAGAACTGGTCCTTTCCAGCTCCTTCCAGATCCACTCAAGTCAAACCCAGACACTCCAAAAGCACCAGGTTTCAGTCCCAAGGGACCCTCAGAACTAAGCAATGGGGTGCTTCCACTTGCAAGTCTGGAAATAAGATACCCCCCCCCCCCCCATGGTAAACAGTCTCAATGACTTTCCTTTAAAATTACCAAGCACTTACCTTTCAGACGCCCCTTTGGGGGGAAAGATTGCTCTTCATGCAAAAGACTGGCAACTCATAACCCAGGACAAATGGGTTTTAAATATAGTGTCCCAGGGATACAGATTTCATTTCTACACGTTGCCAACTCCAAATGGGTGGCCAGACTTGCCCCCAAATCATTGGGCAGAGGCTCAGAAACAAGTACTTTCCCTCTTAAACATGGGGGTTATTCAACCGGTACCAGAAGAGGAAAAGGGGCAAGGTTTCTATTCCAGACTTTTTTCCTGGTATCCAGAAAAGACAAATCATGGCATCCAATTCTGGACCTGTCTACTCTAAACACCTTTGTGGACATTCCAAAATTCAAGATGCAGACTCTTCCCCAGTTATTTCCTATGCTAGGCAAGGATGCCTGGTTGGCAACTCTAGATTTGAAAGAAGCTTACCTGCATATCCCAATCAGGGAATCTTGCAGAAGATACCTATGCTTCAAAGCAGGCTACTTGTATTATCAGTTCTCTGCACGGTTCTTTGGCTTGTCTACAGTACCCAGGGTATTCACAAAGTGCCTGGCTCCAGTAATTGCATTTTGCAGGCAAATAAATTTTCAAATATATCCATACCTGGACGATTGTCTAATTCAGGCAGAAAACCAGGCCATTCTTATAAAACATCTGGCTTTTGTAAAAAGGGTTCTAACTTGTCTAGGGTACACCGTAAACAAAAATAAATCACAACTGGTACCCTCTCAACAGATTACATTCCTGGATGCAAGCTTGAATACAACTGCCCAGATGGCTTTCCTCACGCCAGAAAAGCAAATTCATTTGGTAACTTACTTCAAACAGGTGGCCACAAAAACCCTGCTATCTGCAAGACAAATACTGCAAGCCTTGGGGTTCATGGCCTCCTGCATTATTCTAATTCCATATGCAAGACTGCATATGAGGAAACTTCAGTGGTAGTTAAAAAGTTTATGGAGTCAACATTGTCATAGCCTGGAAACAATGTTTCCTATCATACCTTGCCTACGCCTAGAGTTCCTGTGGTGGGCAGAGGCCTGCCACCAAAACAAGGGACTGCCATTCACACTACCCCCTGCTGCCCAAACCCTAACTACAGATGCATCACACTATGCATGGGGGGCCCGTCTGGCAGGGAAGTGCATTTAGGGCAAATGCAGCCCAAATCAAATGCACATACATATCAATCAAAAAGAAATGTTAGCTATACAGAATGCTCTGACAGCCTTCAAGGACTACATTTATCCAGGACAACTACTGGTAAAGATGGACAACACCACGGTTATGTGGTACATAAACAAGCAGGGGGGCTACACATTCCTACCCCCTCTGCAGACTAGACATGGCATTGTGGAACACAGCCTTGAGCTACCAAGTGCAACCACAAGCTCAATTCCTGCCAGGAAAACTGAATATTCTGGCAGACGAACTAAGCAGAAATCTCATGGACCCACAAGAATGAAGACTGGAACCATGGATTTTCAACCTGTTGACACACAAATGGGGGAGCCCAGACATAGATCTATTTGCCTCCCCCCAGAACTACCAATTGGACAAATTTTGCACAAGAACTCCTCGCAAAAAAGCCTGGAAAGTGGATGCTCTGTCCTTCAGCTGGAAAAAATAGTCTACGCTTTTCCCCCTCTGCCTCTACTTTCCAAAGCTCTGCTAAAAGTCAAACAGGACAAACCAAAAATGATTTGGATTGCTCCAAACTGGCCATGCCAACACTGGTACCCACTCCTGCGCAGTGTGTCACAAATTTCTCCATGGCACCTGCCTCAGACACCTTCCTTACTGTCTCAGCAGGAGAACCAAATTCTGCACCCTCAGCTCCCAACATTGAAACTTGCAGCTTGGCTAATCACTTAAATTCTCCCTTACCATCCCTCAGCAAACCTGTGATGGATGTCATCTTGGAGGCGAGAAGACCTAGTACTAGAAAATCTTATGCTAACAAATGGAAAAGATTATGTGCCTGGAATCAGTCTCAAGGGATGAGCACAGCAGCGCCCAATTTACCTCAGATTTTACAGTACTTAACTGAGATGCTTCACAAGGACCTGTCTTTTTCCTCCTTTAAAATCCATGCCTCAGCCATTTTAGCTCATTACAACACAGAACCTCCCCTCTTCTCTCATCCTCTGCTCAAGCAGTACCTCAGAGGGGCCAAAAACTTGAGACCACCCAGGAGAGCTCCAACCCCTGGCTGGGACCTTAACTTTCTATTGGAAAAACTCGCTCTACCTCCATTCGAGCCAGCTGCTACTGCAGACTTAAAATTTCTGTCTTGGAAAACAGCCTTCCTTTTAGCAATCACTTCAGCTAGAAGGATATCTGAATTACAGGCCCTTATGGCAGTGGAGCCTTTTATCATCTTTCATGCGGATAGGGTGTCCCTCAGGACCAATCCATCCTTCATGCCCAAGGTGGTATCCAGTGTGGTTCTTAATCAGTCCATTCATTTGCCAACATTCTTTCCCAATCCACAGAACAAGGGAGAGCGGATTCTGCATTCATTGGATGTGCACAGACAATTTAGATTATACTTGGACAGGACTAAATCTCGAAGAAAATCTGAACAACTGCTGGTGGCATTTGCTGCAGGGGCAGAGGGAAATGCTATTTCAAAACAAACCATTTCTAAATGGATAAGCCATTGCATTCATTTCTGCTATAAGCACCATGGAAAACCCATCCCCCAGGGGATCAGATCTCGATCCACCAGGGCTGCATCTACTTCTGCAGCCTTTCTCAGAGGTGTTCCTACCAGGGATATTCTAGAAGCTGCTACCTGGAGTTCAGTTCATACTTTCACCAAGCATTGTCATTTACCAATTTTTTCTAAATCTAGAGCTGGCTTTGCCACTGCTGTTTTGCATGGCCTTATAGCTGGTCCTAATGCTGTATAAATCCATTCTCCCAACCATAGCTTTGGGAATCTACCCAAATGTAATGACTGCAACAGTGAAACACGAAGAACATAGTACAGTTGTCTACACTTACCATAAATGTAGATGTTCGATTGTATTCACTGTTGCAGTTCTGGTTACCCTCCCTCCAGACCCCTGTTTCTTCTCTTACTATACCTCTACTTTCTTTTACTATGCTTAAAAACTTTTTTGGTGTATTTGCTTTTGGTTGGAGGTATACTTTTGTGTTTTTAATTTTATTTTGCTCCCCATTTGGGGGGCACCTGACATCTGGGGCAAGAAAAACTGATGTAATGGTGTTGGCCGCATGTTTTATACCCCTGACGACCTGACGTCATGGAAGAAGGGACAGCAACCGACGCAGGACGCAAGACTTTGTTAATCAGGCCGACTGAGGGCAACCTTCCAGCAGATTACCCAGAATGTAATGACTGCAACAGTGAATACACTCGAACATCTACATTTATGATGTGTACACAACTGTACTTTCTTTGCCATGCTTTGTCTCAGGATGTTTGGGTTGCCAGTAGTAGTAATGTCTTGTTAGGTCAGATATGTCTTATGTTTGAGCAGCAAACTCGACCTGAAGGAAGGAAGGAGACAGGGGGCATTGTGGGTTAGGGGAAGAGCTTGGAGCTCGTATCAAATGCTAGATGTCCTTCATGTTTCATTGTTGCAGTCATTACATTTGGGTTATCTGCCTGCAGGTCGCCCTCAGCCGGCCTGAATATCAAAGTCTTGGATCCCTGCATCGGATGCTGTCTCTTCTTCCATGAAGTCAGGTCATCAGGGGTATAAAGCATGCAGCCGACACCGTTACGTCAGTCTTTCTTGCTGCACGGTGCCTGAAGCAGAAGCAGTTCGCAAGTGCCAGTCAGCCGACTTTTGAAATTTTCGTTTTCGAGTTTCAGAACCGAAGTCTTCAAAAAAGCTAAGTACCCCATTGGGGATCCTTTTTCTTGCTCCAAATCGATGTCAGTAAAAGTTAACAATTGTATTACCTGTGGATAGCAAATACCTCATAAAGATTTTCATTCATACTGCATTCCTTGCCTAGGCCCAGACCACGATGTCCTTCGATGTCGGTTTTGTGCCTTATTCAATCCTCGAAATATTCGTCGTCGGTTCACTTTTGCATCAAACTGTTTTGGTACTCTGTTTAATTATCCAGAAATGGCTTCAGTAAGCCATCCGCCTACCGACTTTCCGGAAAAAAATGTAAAGATAAAGACAGACAGACAGCATAGATGTTCTTCATGTTTCACTGTTGCAGTCATTACATTTGGGTAATCGGCTGGCAGGTTGCCCTCAGTCAGCCTGAATTCCAAAGTCTTGGGTCCTGCGTTGGTTGCTGTCTCCTCTTCCATGACGTCAGGTCGTCAGGGGTATAAAACATGCAGCCGACGCCATTTTCTTTAGTCTTTCTTACGCGCGGTGCCCGAAGCAGAAGCATTTCGCAAGTGCCGGTCAGCCGACTACTGAAATATTCGAGTTTGAGTTTCAGAACCGAAGTCTTCACTAAAGCTAAGTACCCCATTGGGGAAACTTTTTTTCTTGCTCCATACCGATGTCAGAAAAAGTTAACAAAGCAAATACCTCATAAGGATTTCCATTTATACTGTATTCCTTGCCTAGGCCCTGATCACAACGTGCCTGGCTGTTGGTTTTGTGCTAGATTTAACCAACGCACTATTAAGCATCTGTATATTTTACCTCAAAGTATTTTGGAAACAGATTTAACTACCCAGAAATGTCGTCGGATAGCAATCAGACTACCGGAGTACATAAAAAATGCAAAGAAAAGGACAGAGAAAGGAAGTCGAGATCCAAAACCGACGACGAAGCTTCTCCTAAGCCAGTCACCGGTTCACCGGTACTCAGTGAGGTGCTTTTGCAGCCCCTGATACCAGCTACCTTCGAGTCGCAGGCCTCTACCAACACCCATGTGGAGTCCGGCATGCCACAAGATACTCAAGGTATTGGGCCGATGGATGTATCTCCCTCAGATGGGTCCGGAGCCGCTGAGCAGGCACCGGCTTCTGAGGGTGTATTCAGACCTCAACATTTGTATATCAAACAGACGACAGCTGCAAATCCAAAGACAAAAGCAACTTCTAAAACTAAAAAAATGACGCATGAGCCACGTGCACAGGCCTCTATGCCTAAAAAAAAACAGATGAACAAAATGGCTGAAGACCTTATTACCTTGATCAGGGGTACCCATCCCCCTCCAGATAAGAGGCCTAGGCAAGACACTGATTATGAATCTTCAGATCAGGATTCTATTTCTTCTGATCAGGAATTATCTTTACCTCCCTATGAGGATTCTGATACAGAGGAGTCTATACCTTCTGCTTCTCCTCCTGAGGATTATTAATTTGGGGAAACCTTGCATACTTTGAGGGAGCATTTTCATTGGGAGAGTCAAGACTTCTCAGAATCAAAAAAGAGGCTCAGGGATTTCCTTCTTCTCCCTCAGCACAGGCATTTGGCCATTCCCCCTGTTTTAGACATTGTGGATGATGTGTCCAGCTTGACTCCTGACTCCTTACCTCCAGCTCCCAGTAAGCCTGACAGATATTACAGGATCCCTGACTCACATACATTTTTATTTAGAAATCCTGCTGCTGATCCTGAAACTATTTCACAGGGTCCAAAGGGAGTTAAGGCCTCAACAGCAAAAAATCCTACCCCGTCTGACAGAGATTCAAAGGCACTGGACAGATGGGGAAAAAAGGTTTATACATCTGCAACCGTGGCAATCAAGAGTCTTAAACTGTCAATTTCATATGCTTAAGTATCAGCAACATGTTATGGGATTGCTGAAACAGAAAATTATATTGATTTCTGAATGTGCAGAAAATAAAGAATTGCAGGAATTATTGCATGCAGCTGAACAGGTTGGAAAACATACTTTGTAATGTGGTTTTGACTCTTTAGAGGCCTCCTGCAGGGCCGCAATTACTGGATCTGTGATTAGGAGGCATGCCTGGCTAAAGGAACACAATTTGCCTGATCATGTTAAAGCTAAATTGCTAGATGCACCTTTACAGCATGACACTCTGTTTGGTATTAAGGCAGAAGAGGTTTTAAAGAAAATGGAAGACAAAGCTAAGTCTATGCAAACTGTTAAAGACTTTTTACAAGTGCAGCCATCAAGATTCAGTAGACACTGGCCTACAACGAATTGGTCCTTTCCTGTGTCAGACAGAGCTCAAAGGGGCAAATCCAGACGCCCTAAGGGTTCCAGATACCAGACGCAAGATTCATACAGGTCAAAGCAATGGGGCGCTTCTACCTCCAAATCTGGAGGAGATAAACCGCTAACCTACAGAAAACAGTCGCAATGACTTCCCTCTGCCTACACCAAGCACTTATCTTTTGGCAGCACCCTTAGGGGGAAAATTAGCACTTTTTGCTCAAAATTGGCAGTTAATAACACAGGACAAGTGGGTACTAAACATAGTATCACAGGGATACAGATTCCATTTCCACACTCTGCCAGTGGCAAACAGTTGGCCAGATCTGCCCAAAAATCAGTGGGCAGAGTCACAGAAACAGGTTACGTCCCTCATGGATATGGGGGCCATTCAGCCAGTACCAGAACAGGAGAAAGGACAAGGTTTTTACTCAAGACTGTTCTTGGTACCCAGAAAGGACAAAGCCTGGCGGCCAATACTGGATTTATCAATTTTGAGCACATACCTGGACATTCCAAAATTCAAAATGCTGACTTTGCAGCAGCTTCTGCCCATGCTGGGCATGAATACTTGGCTGGTGACATTAGACCTAAAAGAGGCATACCTGCATGTCACAATAAGACTGTTGTGCAGAAGATACCTCAGATTCAAGGCTGACTTAATGCATTACCAATTCTCTGCACTGCCCTTTGGCTTATCTACTGCGCCCAGGGTCTTCACAAAGTGCCTGGCACCAGTAATTGCATTTTGCAGACAAAAAAGTATACAAATATACCCTTACTTGGACGATTGCCTCATTCAAGCAGAGAGCAAGGACATTCTTCTTCAACACCTGGCATTTGTGAAAAGGCTTCTGGCATGCCTAGGATACACAATAAACAAAAAGAAATCACACGTGAAAGAAAACAAAAGCTGGATAAACGCCTGGTATACACCTCAAGCGAAAATACTGAAAAGACCAATGGTTAGACCACAGCTGAAGATAAAAATGGAATAATCCACGTCAGGAAATAAATCACTTGCAGCTTCACAGTAGTGCCCTTTATAAAACCAAAAGTTGTAACTGAGATGTAGTAGTCAAGGTAGGAAACGGTTCACTTGCAGATGTTCTTCATCTCACATTGCTGCAGTCATAACCTGTGGGGTAGTCCGCTGTCCTCGGTCGGCCCGAATACCAAAGTATTAGGCTGGCGTCGGTCATGGGCGCTCAGGTCTGACGTCAGTGCGTCATGGTATTAAAGCGCATGACCGACGTCATATCCTCAGTCTTTTTTGCCGCATGGTCCGAAGCAGAAGCAGCGTTTGCAAGTGCCGTTCGGCGTTCTGAAATTTTCGTATTCTGAGTTTCAGACCGAAACCAAGTTGGGCTAAGTACCCCGTTGGGGAATCTTTTTGTTTCTTCTTGCCTCAGTTAATTCCGGATGTCAGAAAAAGTGAATAATTGTATTTTTTGTGGGAAACAGATACCGCATAGGGATTACCACTCTCTCTGTATTCCTTGTTTGGGGCCTGAGCATGACGTAGTAGGGTGTCGCTTTTGTGCTAGATTTAATAAGCGCACCATTAAACGTAGGTTAGATTGCGCTAGGCTTGTCTTCGGTAAGCGGTGTAATTACAATATGCCGTCGGATCCTCCGACGCCCGCTACCGCTAAGAAGCGCAAGGAAAAATCGTTAAGGTCCAAGCAGGATGAGTCGTCCGTTCCGGACGCCGGTTCTTTAGAAACTACGGTGGAATCTGTAGATCCAGCCGAGGTTTCAGTTGAGTCTCAGGGGGAGCCGTTAATTTTGCAAGATGTGGCCTCTCAGGAGTCAGGTCAGGCTGAGGGGGCCTCTCAGGTTTCTGTTCTCCCTTCTTTGCCTAAGGTGGTTAGGCCTTCCCTTCTGGCTCTAAGGTACCTTCCAAGGTCAGGCCTGGTTTGCCTTCCTCTGCTGTCAGTCCTAGTTCTGCAGGTGCTGTGCCTAAAAAACACATGCTTAAAATGGCAGAAGATTTGATTTCCTTAATCAGGGGTTCTATGCCCCCTCCAGATAAGAGGCCTAGGGTGGAGCCAGAGGTGGAAAGTTTGGAACAGGCTTCAGATTATTCAGAGTCTTCGGCTGAAGACATTCAGGATTTTCCTCCTTATTCTGATTCAGACGCAGAGGATTCCAGTCCTTCTGCTTCTCCTCCAGAGGATTTTTCTTTTTCAGAAACCCTGCATTCTATGAGGGAGCATTTTAAATGGGAAGGTCAGGATTTCTCAGATTCCCGTAAGAGGCTTAGGGAATTTTTGTTTTTACCACAACATCGGCCCTTAGCTATACCTCCTGTTTTGGATGTTGTTCAGGATGTTTTCTCTGAGGCTTCTCTTAATCCAGACTCTTTGCCTCCTGCGCCTGTTAAGCCAGACAGGTATTACAGAGTGCCAGAGGCTCATAAATATCTGTATAAAAGCCCAAGGGCTGACCCAGAAACTATTAGCCAGGGTCCTAAGGGTGTCAGGGCTTCTGTTGTAAAGAACCCAGTTCCTATGGATAAAGATTCTAGAGCTTTGGATAGGTGGGGTAAAAAAGTGTATACCTCTTCCACTCTAGCAATGAGGGCTTTGAATTGCCAGTTTCATATGTTGAAGTACCAGAATTTTCTCCTTACTCAGTTAAAATCTAAGGTAGATGCTTTGGCAGAGGGCATAGAGTGTAAGGAATTACAGGATTTGGTTCATGCCTCTGATCAGGTGGGTAAGCATTCTTTGCAGTGTAGTTTTGATGCTTTACAGGCTTCTTCCAGGGTGGCTGCCACTGGATCAGTTATTCGCAGGCACGCCTGGCTTAAGGATCAGAACTTGTCAGAGCATGTTAAAGCTAGAATTTTGGATGCTCCTTTGCAGTCTGAAGTTTTGTTTGGTTCTCCTGTGGAGTCTGTCTTAAAGAAAATGGAAGACAAGGCTAAGTCTATGCAGACTGTTAAAGATTTTTTGCAGGTGCAGCTCCCTAAGTTTAGCAGGAATTGGCCTACTAAGGGATGGGCTTATCCTTCTTCTGATTTACAGTCTAGGGGTAGATCTAGACGTGGTAGGGGCAGAGCTCAGGGTTCTTTCAGGCCTAGAACATGGAGTTCCCCTGCACAGTCTACAGGTGAGGGCAGGGGCCAGTCCTTTCGTAAACAGGCCCAATGACCTGCATCTTCAGCTGCCAGATCCTTCCTGTCTGGCAGCTCCTTTGGGAGGAAAGTTGGCATTCTTCAAGCAAAACTGGCTTTTAGTCACCCAGGACAAATGGGTGTTGGACATTATAGACCGAGGCTACAAGTTTTATTTCCACACATTGCCTCCTTTCAAAGGCATGCCAGATGTTCCTCCTCAGCAAAGGGTAGAGGCTCACAAACAGATTTCTTTACTTCTTCAAATGGGGGCTATACAGCAGGTCCCTCCGTCAGAAGTGGGCCTAGGATTTTATTCTCGCCTGTTTCTCGTACCAAAGAAAGGAAACACTTGGAGGCCAATTTTGGATTTATCTATCCTCAACACATACCTGGACATTCCAAAATTCAAAATGTTGACGTTGCAACAACTTCTGCCTCTGTTGGGCAAAGATCACTGGATGGTAACTCTGGTTCTCAAAGAGGCTTATCTTCATGTTCCTATCAGGCCCAGTTGCAGGAGGTTCCTGCGTTTTCGGACTGGGACTTTACATTATCAGTTCTCTGCATTGCCCTTTGGCTTATCTACTGCGCCCAGGGTGTTTACAAAGGTTCTGGCTCCAGTAATAGCCTTCTTAAGGTTAAGAGGAATTCAAATTTACCCTTATTTGGACGATTGCCTGATTCTTGCTCAAGACAAAAACAAGCTACTTCACCATCTACAGTATGTTATGGCAGTGTTAAGGTGCCTAGGGTATTCTGTGAACGAAACAAAGTCCAGTCTAGTACCCTCTCAGGAAATGTGCTTTCTGGGTGTGAGACTGAATACAGCTTCCCAGATGGCTTTTTTGACCCTGGACAAACAGAGAAACCTTACATTTTACTTCCAACAATTGTCTCTACGGTCCAGGCTGACTGCAAGGACAGTCCTTCAAGCCTTGGGGTTCATGGCATCTTGTATTCTGGTGCTTCCCAATGCCAGACTGCATATGAGGAAGCTACAATGGTATCTCAAAAATGTATGGACGCAACACTGCCACGACCTGGACACTGTCATTCAGATAATACCTTGCATTCAAAAGGAATTTTTGTGGTGGGCTCAGCAATGTCACCTAAACAAGGGACTCTCTGTGACCCGACCAGAGGCGAGTCAGATCTTAACGACAGATGCCTCGGACAAGGCTTTGGGAGCTCACCTCAATGGAAAATGGGTTCAAGACACGTGGCCTGCCAGACTTCAACATTTACATATCAACTTGAAGGAGATGTTAGCAGTCCAATTTGCATTGATGGCTTTCAAGGATCTACTTCACCAGGACAAGTGTTGATTCAAACAGACAATACAACTGTCATGTGGTACATCAACAAGCAAGGGGGAACCCATTCGTACCCTCTTTGCAGGCAAGCTATGATTTTGTGGGAGACTGCTCTCAGTTTGCACCTCACTCTTCAGGCAAGGTTTCTGCCAGGAGCACAGAACTCCTTAGCAGATGTTTTGAGCAGACAGATGGTGGATCCCCACGAGTGGAAATTGGATCCTCATGTATTTCGACAGTTGACAGTGATATGGGGGACTCCAGACATAGATCTGTTCGCTTCTCCACTAAATTTCCAGTTGCCAAAGTTTTGCACAAAGATGTTTCATCCAACAGCTTGGAAAGTGGATGCTCTATCATTCAGTTGGAGCAATCTTCACGTCTATGCCTTTCCTCCTCTGCCTCTCCTTCCCAAGGTGCTCTTGAAGGTCAGACAAGACAAGCCCTCCATGATTCTAATAGCTCCAGATTGGCCTCGACAGCACTGGTACCCTCTGCTGAGGAGTTTAGTACGGAGCCTCCTTGGCCTTTGCCTTCAATTCCACACCTTTTGTCTCAGGCAGGCAATCATTTCCTCAATGTCAGGATTCAGTCCCTGCATCTAACAGCCTGGCATATTCTGTTCTAGAACCTGGAGGGTCGCAGCTTCCTCAACAAGTTTTGAATGTTATTTTGGAGGCCAGAAGGCCTAGTACAAGGAAAGTTTATGCTGATAAATGGAGGAGATATTTTATTTGGAGCAAAGCAAAGAGCTTTGATGTTTCCAGGCCTGATTTGAGTGTTTCTCTTCAATATCTTACGGAATTATTAGACAAGGGTTTGTCTTTCTCCTCTGTAAAAGTTCATGCTGCAGCCATTTCTGCTCACTATGACTGTGACCCACCATTATTCTCTCATCCTTTGTTTAAGCAATTCCTTAGAGGGGCAAAGAACATAAGACCCCAGAGAGCTCCTACTCCTTCCTGGGATCTCAATTTTGTGTTGGAAAAGCTTACTTTACCTCCTTTTGAACCTGCAGCTACGTCTGAGTTAAAGTTTTGTCTTGGAAGACTGCTTTTTTGTTGGCCATTACATCTGCTAGAAGGGTTTCTGAATTACAAGCTCTAATGGCAGTTGAACCCTTCCTGATTTTTCATAAGGATAGGGTATCTCTGCGTACTAACCCTACTTTTATGCCTAAAGTGGTTTCAAATGTGGCCTTGAACCAATCTATTCATTTGCCTACTTTTTATGCTGATCCCCAAAATAAAGGGGAGAAAATTTTGCACACTTTGGATATTCACAGGCAGTTGCGTTATTATTTGAGCAGGACTAAAGGGTTCAGACAGTCTCAACAGTTATTTGTTTCTTTTGCTTTGGCCTCTCAGGGGAAACCTGTTACAAAACAAACTATTTCTAAGTGGATTGGCCATTGTATTGCTTTTTGTTATTCTAATCATGGTAAGGAGATTCCGGCTGGAATCAGACCTCATTCCACTAGGGCTACTGCCACTTCTACTGCCTTTTTAAGGGGTGTAGCTACTAAAGATATTTTGGAAGCAGCTACTTGGAGTTCAGTGCACACTTTTTCTAAACATTACCATCTCCTCTTTATTCCAAATCTAGGGCTGGATTTGCCACTGCAGTCTTACAGGGCATGTTAGCAGCTCCCAATGCTTTATGATTTTGCCAGCCTCCCTTTACCTTTGCTTTGGGATTCTACCCACAGGTTATGACTGCAGCAATGTGAGATGAAGAACATAGTACAGTTTTGTACCTACCATAAATGTAGATGTTCGAAGATCCACATTGCTGCAGTCCAATTTACCCTCCCTCCTTCCCCTCTGTAGTTTGGAGTGGTTGTATGGTTTGGGTGGTAGAGGTTGTTGGTACATAGGTTTTTCCATTTTTGGCTGTGGCCTTTCTTTTTAGGGCCTTCTGACATCTGGGGCAAGAAAAGACTGAGGATATGACGTCGGTCATGCGCGTTAATACCATGACGCACTGACGTCAGACCTGAGCGCCCATGACCGACGCCAGCCTAATACTTTGGTATTCGGGCCGACCGAGGACAGCGGACTACCCCACAGGTTATGACTGCAGCAATGCGGATCTTCGAACATCTACATTTATGGTAGGTACAAAACTGTACTTTTCACACCACTTTATTAAACAAGAGTAAGCGCTTTCGCGATCTAAGTCAGCTGATCGCTTCTTCAGACTCATAAAAGCAGTTAAAACATTGGTATTTAAAATATGGTTCAACCAATGAAAACACATATAGAACTATGACATAAACTAATTAAAATTGCATACATCAGTACATTAATTTGCCTTATATTCTGTATAAGATGAAATAAAATATACATATAACAGACACATTTTATGTAATAATCCATATTACTTAATGTTTTAGTGGTCCGGATTTTAAAAAAGGTTTCAAGGAAACAGCATTATTCAATCCAGGAGACCTGTCTGCCTGAAGTAGTAAAATCCATCTTTGTTCTGCTTCCTCGACCTTATTCCTTATATCACCTCCCCTCTTTTTTTTTATTTATTATTTCTAAAACCATGAAATTAAAAATGTTTCATATCTTCTTCTTCCACATGTTTTGCTAAAGCACTTGTGTCTTTTTTATTTCTTGTATCTCTAAGGTGTTCAAGGATACGTTCCTTTAGACACCTATTGGTTTTGCCTATATAAAAGGCATGACAGACAGTGCAGAAGCTGAAATAAAGCAAATTTTGTGTTCTGCAGTCAGCATAAAAATCTATATCAATTATAAATCCTAGTGTAGGATGTTTATATGTAGATTTATTATATAAATAGTCACATGCTGTACAATTTCTGCAAGGAAAAGTCCCCTGCCTATCAGATAGGATCATTCTTTCATTGTTTCTGGATTTATAACAGAGTTGCCTTTTTAAGGACCTCTTATTTCTAAAAGAAAAGCTGGGTCTATCTTCTAACATTTCTCTCAAGTCAGGATCCGACAATAAAACATTCCAATTCTTCTCAAAAATATTACAGAACCTTCTGATGTCACTTGAATAAGTTATAGGGAATCTAACTTTAAAATCATGACCTTCCTTGCTTGTAACATCTTCTATAGTATTTGAGAAGAGCGGTTTACATCTCCCATCCCTATTTTCAATGGTATATTTTGAGCTTTCATTTATGTCTTTCTTACTATAACCTCTGTTTAAGAAGTCTTTCTCTAATATAGTCATTGTCTTCACAAAGCCTTCATCTGTATTATGTAAGCGGCTTATTCTCATATATTGTCTGTTCACTACATTTTTGTGTACAAATGTTGGATGCATACTAGTCTTATGTAAGATACTATTTCTCCATGTAGATTTTCTATACATCCCTGTTGTAAGTTCATCTAACGCTGTTGTCTTAACCAAAACATCTAGGAACTCAATAGAGTCCCTGGAATGTTGACTAGTGAATCTTAAAAATTCAGTGGTGCTATGTAAGTACTCCGCCATCTCTTGCAACTCTTCACTAGTACCATCCCATAACAGGAAGACGTCATCTACAAAACTTATATACCATACAATTTTGCCAGCATATTTATTGCTAGCACTTAATACATGATCTTTTTCCCATGCAGCCAATGCTAAGTTGGCGTAGCTGTTAGCACAAGCCGTGCCCATTGCTACACCAACTTTCTGTAGATAAAACTTGTCATTGAATATAAAGACATTATTTTCTAGGACAATATCAAGCAACTCACATATCAAATTAATCTTAGTGCTTTGAAAAACTTGTTTCAAGGTCAGAATATCACGTATTTTCTCAATACCCCATTTATTCGGTATCACTGTGAACAGTGAAGTGACATCCATTGTCACAAACATGTAATTTCTATTAATATTCCTGGTCTTATTATGTAACAGTCGTAGAAATGCCTTTGTATCCCTTAGTATAGTCTGACATGATTTTAGGACTATTTGTAAATTTTGTTCAATATAAATTGAGATGGCTTCTGTGGCCCATCCTTTACTGGATACAATAGGTCTCATAGGGGGCTGTGTGATGTCTTTGTGAATTTTAGGTAGACCATAAATAAAGGGTATAGTTGGATGTTCTATCTGAAAGTAGTCAAACAATTCCTCTGATACATAATTAGTAATCAATAAGTCAAAAATATATACAGATATCCTGTCAATTATACCTTGTACTTGTCTCTCATTTAGTTCAACGTAAGTATCTGTATCATTCAAAAGTTCCATCATTTTCTTGTAATAAAAAACCTTATCCATTACTACTACACTGCCCCCCCCTTGTCAGCGGGCCTAATTTCAATGCTGTGAGAATCCTTTAGTTCTGACAGTGCTTCAGTTTCTGATTTACTCAAGTTATAAAATCTAGGTGGAAGATTTTTAGCATGCATCTCTCTAATTTCATGCTCACACACATTAGTGAAAGTTTCAACTGTGGGATGTATCTTGGGTAACAAAGGCACTAGGTTGTTTAAACATATTATCAAATACATTTCTTTTAAACATGGTATTAAGTGTTAGGTTACGAGAAAATAACTTCAGCTCTTTTAATAAATCAGTTAATACTGTTTTCTGTGCTGGAATAAAGTTCAGGCCTCTATTTAACAACGAGGCTTGTGCATCAGTTAAAGAAAAGCTAGATATATTAATTACCAAGTTTTTCACAAAGACATCACACAGCCCCCTATGAGACCTATTGTATCCAGTAAAGGATGGGCCACAGAAGCCATCTCAATTTATATTGAACAAAATTTACAAATAGTCCTAAAATCATGTGAGACTATACTAAGGGATACAAAGGCATTTCTACGACTGTTATATAATAAGACCAGGAATATTAATAGAAATTACATGTTTGTGACAATGGATGTCACTTCACTGTTCACAGTGATACCGAATAAATGGGGTATTGAGAAAATGCGTGATATTCTGACCTTGAAACATGTTTTTCAAAGCACTAAGATTAATTTGATATGTGAGTTGCTTGATATTGTCCTAGAAAATATTGTCTTTATATTCAATGACAAGTTTTATCTACAGAAAGTTGGTGTAGCAATGGGCACGGCTTGTGCTAACAGCTACACCAACTTAGCACTGGCTGCATGGGAAAAAGATCATGTATTAAGTGCTAGCAATAAATATGCTGGCAAAATTGTATGGTATATACGTTTTGTAGATGACGTCTTCCTGTTATGGGATGGTACTAGTAAAGAGTTGCAAGAGATGGTGGAGTACTTACATAGCACCACTGAATTTTTAAGATTCACTAGTCAACATTCCAGGGACTCTATTGAGTTCCTAGATGTTTTGGTTAAGAAGACAGCGTTAGATGAACTTACAACAGGGATGTATAGAAAATCTACATGGAGAAATAGTATCTTACATAAGACTAGTATGCATCCAACATTTGTACACAAAAATGTAGTGAAAGGACAATATATGAAAATAAGCCGCTTACATAATACAGATGAAGGCTTTGTGAAGACAATGACTATATTAGAGAAAGACTTCTTAAACAGAGATTATAGTAAGAAAGACATAAATGAAAGCTCTAAATATACCATTGAAAATAGGGATGGGAGATGTAAACCGCTTTTCTCAAATACTATAGAAGATGTTAAAAGCAAGGAAGGTCATGATTTTAAAGTTAGATTCCCTATAACTTATTCAAGTGACATCAGAAGGTTCTGTAATATTTTTGAGAAGAATTGGAATGTTTTATTGTCGGATCCTGACTTGAGAGAAATGTTAGAAGATAGACCCAGCTTTTCTTTTAGAAATAAGAGGTCCTTAAAAAGGCAACTCTGTTATAAATCCAGAAACAATGAAAGAATGATCCTATCTGATAGGCAGGGGACTTTCCCTTGCAGAAATTGTACAGCATGTGACTATTTATATAATAAATCTACATATAAACATCCTACACTAGGATTTATAATTGATATAGATTTTTATGCTGACTGCAGAACACAAAATGTGGTTTATTTCAGCTTCTGCACTGTCTGTCATGCCTTTTATATAGGCAAAACCAATAGGTGTCTAAAGGAACGTATCCTTGAACACCTTAGAGATACAAGAAATAAAAAAGACACAAGTGCTTTAGCAAAACATGTGGAAGAAGAAGATATGAAACATTTTTAATTTCATGGTTTTAGAAATAATAAATAAAAAAAAGAGGGGAGGTGATATAAGGAATAAGGTCGAGGAAGCAGAACAAAGATGGATTTTACTACTTCAGGCAGATAGGTCTCCTGGATTGAATAATGCTGTTTCCTTGAAACCTTTTTTAAAATCCGGACCACTAAAACATTAAGTAATATGGATTATTACATAAAATGTGTCTGTTATATGTATATTTTATTTCATCTTATGCAGAATATAAGGCAAATTAATGTACTGATGTATGCAATTTTAAAAAGAAATCACACCTGGTACCCTCTCAAAAGATAACATTCCTGGGTGCAAACTTGAATATAACTGCCCAGATGGCTTACCTCACGCCAGACAAGCAAAGGCAACTGTCTACTTACTTCAAACTGATTGCAACAAAAACCCAGTTATCTGCAAGACAAATTCTGCAGGCTTTGGGCTTCATGGCATCCTGCATCCTACTTATTCCATATGCAAGACTGCATATGAGGAAACTTCAGTGGTACCTAAAATGTTTATGGAGTCAATATTCTCACAGTCTGGAAACAATGATTCCTCTCATACCCTGCCTACAACAGGACTTTCTATCGTGGACAAAGGCATGTCACCAAAACATGGGACGGGCCTTCACTCTACCCCCTGCCAGCCAAACCTTAACAACAGATGCATGAGATTATGCCTGGGGGGCCCACATGGCATCAAGATGCATTCAGGGCATATGGACCCCAAAACAAATGCCTCTGCATATCAACCAGAAAGAGATGCTAGCTGTTCAAAATGCCCTAACAGCCTTAAAGGACTTACTTCATCCAGGACAACACCACGGTCATGTGGTATATAAACAAGCAAGGGGGCACACACTCATATCCCCTTTGCAGATTCGCCATGGCACTGTGGGACACAGCTTTGACCTACCAAATACATCTTCAAGCTCAATTCCTGCCAGGAAAGCAAAATACTCTGGCAGACTATTTAAGCAGAAACCTTATGGACCCTCACAAGTGGAAACTAAATCCACAAGTCTTCAGCATGATAACAGAGAAATGGGGGTGCCCAGACATAGATCTATTTGCCTCTCCTCAAAATTATCAATTGAAAAGATTCTGCACAAGGACTTATCACAGACAAGCATAGAAAGTTGACTCCCTATCCTTCATTTGGAAAAACCTGTCAGTTTACGCCTTTCCTCCTCTGCCTCTTCTTCCCAAGGTCCTCCTAAAATTCAGATAAGAGAAACCAAAGATGATACTAATTGCCCCAGACTGGCCCCGCCAATACTGGTACCCAGTCCTAAGGACCTTGTCTCAATACCCAGCTTGGACCTTACCTCAAAGACCTCAACTACTGTCCCAGCAAAACAAATCAGATCCTGCACAATCAACTCCAGACACTGAACCTGGCGGGCATGGCTGATCATGTAGTCATGCAAACAACTCTCAGTAAAGCTGTGATGGATGTCATTGTGGTGCCAGAAGGCCTAGTACTAGAAAATCTTATGCTGATAAATGGAAGAGATTCTGTGCTTGGAATCAAGCACAAGGAACTGATACAGTAGAACCAAATATTCCTCAGATATTACAATACTTAACTGAGATGCTTGACAAAGGCCCATCTTTCTCATCAATTAAAATCCATGCCTCTGCCATTTTGGCTCATTACAATACAGAGCCACCAATCTTTTCTCATCCTTTACTTAAAGCAGTATCTTAGAGGAGCCAACATTTAAGGTCTCCTAGAAGGTCACCATTACCTGCATGGGACCTCAATTATGTATTGGAAAAGCTCACCCTGCCTCCATTTGAACCAGCTGCTACTGCTACCAAGTACTTATCATGGAGAACAGCTGTGCTACTAGCAATTACTTCAGCAAGAAGAGTTTCAGAGCTACAGGCCCTCATGGCTGTAGAGCCTTTTGTCATATTTTACCCAGACAGGGTATCTCTGAGGACAAATCCTACATTTATGCCTAAGGTGGTTTCCAGTGCGGCTCTTAACCAAACAATTCATCTGCCAATCTTTTATCCAAATCTGCAGAACAAGGGGGAGAGAATTCTGCATTCCTTGGACGTACACAGACAGCTAAGATTCTATTTGAGCAGGACTAAAGCTCTAAGAAAAACTGAGCAATTATTAATGACATATATGTTGCAGGATCAGAAGGAAAGTCTGTTGCAAAGCAGACAATTTCAAAGTGGATAAGCCACTGCATCCATTTCTGCTACTTACACCATGGTAAACCTGTGCCCAAGGGCATTAGGTCTCATTCCACCAGAGCTGCAGCTACTTCAGCAGCCTTTCTCAGAGGAGTACCAACCAAAGACATTCTAGAGGCTGCTACTTGGAGTTCTGTTCACACCTTTACTAAGCGTTATCATTTGCCTCTCTACTCTAAGTCCAGGGCAGGCTTTGCCACTGCAGTTCTGCAGAGCCTTATAGCCGCACTCAATGCTGTTTAGCTCCAGCCTCCCAACCATAGCTTTGGGATTCTGCCCAAATGTAATGATTGCAACAGTGAAACACGAAGAACATAGTACAGTTGTGTACACTTACCATAAATGTAGATGTTCGAGTGTATTCACTGTTGCAGTCCAGGTACCCGCCCGCCATCCCCCAGTCATTCTGGAGTTTATCTTTCCTTCTCTGTCTTCTACAACCTATGTGGTGTATTTGCTTGTATATGAAGGTAAAGTTTATATTCATGCATGTATATATATATTTTTATATATTTTTGCTACCTTTTTGGGGGCACCTGACATCTTAGGCAAGAAAAACTAAAGGAAACGGCGTTGGCTGCATGTTTTATACCCCTGACGACTTGACATCATGGAAGAGGAGACAGCAACCGACGCGTGACCCAAGACTTTGGAATTCAGGCTGACTGGGGGCAACCTGCCAGCAGATTACCCAAATGTAATGACTGCAACAGTGAATACATTCGAACATCTACATTTATGGTAAGTGTACAAAGTGTACACAACTGTACTGTCCAAAGCAGCCAACAACGCTTCCGTTAAGCTAGTCGCCAGTTCGCCGGTACTCAGTGAGGTGCTTTCACAGCCCCTGATACTCGCCACTTCAAGTTTGCAAGCCTCTACTGAGACACATTCGGAGTCCAGTATATCGCAAGATACTTCTTCAGCCATGGAACCTGCGGATGTCTCTACCGTGGATGGGTCCGGAGCCGCTGTGCAGGCACTGGCTTCTGAGGATGTATTCAGGCCTTCTGACTTGCATTTCAAACCAACGCCATCTTCTTCAAGGCCTAAAATTCGACCTACGCCTAGAAAACCGATGTCCAAACCGCATGGTCAGGCCCATATGCCTAAAAAACAAGTAAGAATGGCTGAAGACTTTATTACTTTAATTAGGGGAAGCCAGCCTTCACCCTCTAAGAGACCTAGAACTGATTTTCCTTCTGATTCTTCTGATCAAGATTCTGAAATTTGTTTCTTTTGATTACCAGGATTTGCCCTTATCTACCTATGAGGATTTTGATGCAGAGAACTCCATTCCCTCTGCTTTCTCTCCAGAAGATTTTTCTTTTGGTGAAATCTTGCACACTCTTAGGGAGCATTTCTGCTGAGAAAGCCAGGATTACTCTGACTCCAAAAAGAGGCTTAGGGAATTCTTACTCCTCCCTCAACACAGGCCTTTATCTATCCCTCCTGTCCTGGACGTTGTAGATGATGCCTTCTTGGAATCTAGCCTGGCTCCAGACACTTACCCCCGGCTCCCAGGAAACCTGACAGAGTACCTGACTCTCACAAGTTCCTCTTCAAGAATCCTACTGTGGACCCAGAGACCATTTCCCAGGGACCTAAAGGCATTAAGGCCTTAAACTGCCAGTTTCATATGTTAAAGTATCAGCAGCATATTATGGGACTACTTAAACAGAAAATTATGTTGATTCCTGACTGCGCTGAAAATAAAGAATTACAGGATTTAATCCATTCTGCTGAACATGTTGGTAAACATACTTTGCAGTGTGGTTTTGACTCTGTAGAAGCATCTTGCAGGGCTGCTCTTACTGGGTCTGTTCTTAGAAGGCATGCTTGGCTTAAGGAGCAAAATTTGCCAGATCATGTTAAAGCTAAATTACTGGATGCTCCCTTAAGCCAAGACCGCCTGTTTGGCAACAAAGAAGTCGTCCTTAAAAAGATGGAGGGAAGAGCTAAGTCTATGCAAACTGCAAGTACAGCCTCACAGACTTAGTAGGCATTGACTTTCTAAGAATTGGTCCTTTCCTGTCTCTTCCAGGCCTTCTCAGTCCACACCCAGGAAAAGCAGACCACCTAGGCTACAGTCTCAAGGTACTCACAGGCCTAAGCAGTGAGGGACTCCCACTTCCAAAGCTGGAAGTAGTAAGATACCCCCTATGGAAAACTGTCACAGTGACTTAACCTTAAACCTTCCAAGTCCTGCTCAACTGCCTGCTCTCTTAGGGGGAAAGATCACCCTGCATGCAAAAAACTCGGAACTCATTACCCAGGACAAATGGGTTTTAAATATAGTTTCCCCAAGGATACAAATTCCACTTCCTCACCTTGCCCAACCCTAAACGGTTGTCCAGACCTAACCCCAAATCAGTGGGCAGAGGCTCAACAGCAGGTTCTCTGTCTTCTAAGTATCAGGGCTATTCAACCTGTCCCAGCAGAAGAAAGAGGACAAGGTTTTTACTCAAGAATTTTCCTGGTACCCAGAAAAGACAGTTCCTGGCATCCTATCCTGGACCTCTTTATTCTAAACCCCTTTTTGGTAATCCCAAATTCAAAATGCTAACACTTCATCAGCTGCTTCCTATGCTAGGCAAAGATGCTTGGTTGGCAACCTTAGACTTAAAGGAAGCTTACCTGCACATTCCAATAAGGGAATCTTGCAGGAAATACCTACACTTCAGAGCAGGCTACATGCACTATCAGTTCTCTGCACTTCCCTTTGGCTTATCTACTGCACCCAGGGTATTTACAAAGTGCCTAGCTCCAGTCATTGCATTTTGCAGGCAAAGAAATATTCAAATATACCCATACCTGGACGATTGTCCAATTTGGGCAGAAAGCCAGGACATGCTACTAAATCCTCTGGCATTTGTAAAGAAACTTCTAACCTCACTGGGGTACACCATAAACGAAAAGAAATCTCATCTAGTATCCTGCCAACAAATTGTATTCCTGGGAGCAAGCTTGAACACAACTTCCCAGATGGTTTACTCCACACCAGAGAAACAAGTTTTTGACAGATTACTTCAAACTACTGGCCACAAAGACCCGGCTGTCTGCAAGGAAAATCCTGCAAGCCCTGGGGTTCATGGGCTCTTGCATTCTACTAATTCCATATGCAAGACTGCATATGAGGAAACTACAATGGTATCTGGAAGGGCTATGGTGTCAGCATTCTCAGGACCTGGAATCAATGATTCCTATCATTCCTTGTATAAAGACAGAGTTTCTTTGGTGGACAGAGGCCTGCTACCACAACAAGGGACTGCCATTCACTCTACCCTCTACCGCCCAAACCCTAACAACAGACGCAACAGACTATGCATGGGGGGCTCACATGGCAGGGCAGTGCATTCAGGACAAATGGAACCAGAGTCAGATGCACCTGCATATCAATCAAAAAGAAATGTTAGCTGTACAGAATTCCCTGAAAGCCTTCAAGGACCACATTCTTCCAGGACAATTATTGGTAAAGACAGATAATACCACTGTTGTATGGTACATAAACAAGCATGGGGGAACCCACTAGTATCCTCTCTGCAGACTAGCCATGGCTCTGTGGAACACAGCCGTGAGCTACCAAGTGCACCTACAAGCTCAATTCCTGCCAGTCATACTAAATTCACTGGCAGACGACCTAAGCAGAAATCTCATGGACCCACAGTGGAAACTGGAACCAAAGATATTCAACATTTTGAGGAAACAAATGGGGGAACCCAGCGCTAGACCTGTTTTTCTCCCCTCAGAACTACCAGTTGGACAAATTCTGCACAAGAACTTCCCACAGTCAAGCTTGGAAAGTGGATGCTCTGTCCTTCACCTGGGAAAGCTTCTCAGTTTATGCCTTTTCCCCTCTGCCTCTCCTATATAAAGTTCTTCTAAAAATCAAACAGGCCAACCCAAGGACAATACTGATTGCACCAGATTGGCCACGCCAGCACTGGTACCCCTTCTTGCTCAGTATGTCACTGCTGGAACCATGGCACATGCCTTAGACCACTTCCCTGCTGTCCCAGCAGGAGGGCCAGATTCTGCACCCCCAGCTTCAAACCCTGAACCTTGCAGTCTGGCTAATTCCCTGAGCTCTCCAATAGCATCCCTCAGTAAGCAGGTGTTAGATGTCTTTCTGGAGGTAAGGAGGCCTAGTACTAGAAAATCCTATGCTGAAAAGTGGAAAAGATACAGTTACTGGAGCCAGACTCAGGAGATGGGCACAACAGTGCCCAGCTTACCGCATATTCATCAATACTTAACTGAGATTCTCCACAAGGGCCTTTCTTTCTCATCAATTAAAATTCATGCCTCAGACATTTCAGCACATTATAATACTGAGTCACCCCCTGCTCAAACAATTCCTCAGAGGGGCCAAAAATTTAAGACCACCCAGGAGCGCCCCTACTCCAGCCTGGGACCTTAACTTTGTATTGGAAAAGCTAACTCTACCTCCTTTTGAGCCAGCTGCAACTGCAGAGTTAAAATTCCTTTTTTGGAAAATAGCCTTCCTTCTACCCATCAATTCAGCAAGATGAGTATCTGAATTACAGGCCCTCATGGCAGTGGAGCCCGTCATCATCTTCCATGCAGACAAGAGTGTCACTCAGGACCAATCCTTCCTTTATGCCCAAGGTGGTATCCAGCGTGGCCCTTAATCAGTCCATTCATTTGCCAACCTCTTTTCCTAATCCACAGAACAAAGGAGAATGAATACTGCACTCTTTGGACATGCACAGACAACTTAGATTTTATTTGGACAGGACTAATCCTCTCAGAAAAACTGAACAGCTGCTAGTTGCCTTTGCTGCAGGGGGAGAGGGAAAGGCCATTTCAAAGCAAACCATTTCTAAGTGGATAGGGCATTGCATTCATTTCTGCTCTAAGCACCATGGAAAACCTACCCCACAGGGGATAAGATCACATTCCACCAGGGCTGTGCATCTACCTCTACAGCCTTTCTCAGAGGTGTCCCTACCAGGGACATCTGAGAAGCTGCTACCTGGAGCTCTGTACATACCTTCACCAAGCATTACCACTTGCCTATTTTTTCTAAATCCAGAGCTGGTTTGCCACTGCAGTCTTGTAGGGCTTAATAGCTGGTCCTAATGCTCTCTAACTTCCTCCTCCCTTCCTTAGCTTTGGGAATCTACCCAAATGTAATGACAGCAACAGTGAAACATGAAGAACATAGTACAGTTGTTTACACTTACCATAAATGTAGATGTCCGAGTGTATTCACTGCTGCAGTCCTGGTTATCCTCCCTCCAGCCCCCTGACTTCTCTTGGCTATACCTTTCTTCTTGTTTAGTGTATTTGCTTTTTGTTGGAGGTGTAACCTTGTATATAATTGCTTCCCATTATGGGGGCACCTGACATTTGGGGCAAGAAAAACTGATGTAATGGCGTCAGCTGCATGCTTTATACCCCTGGCGACCTGACATCATGGAAGAAGAGAGAGCATCCGACGCAGGGATCCAAGACTTTGATATTCAGGCCGGCTGAGGGCTACCTGCAGGCAGATAGCCCAGATGTAATGACTGCAACAGTGAATACACTCGAACATCTACATTTATGGTAAGTGTACACAACTGTACTTTATGCGGCCAAGTCAGATCCAATATGCATCCGTAACCCACAGGTTGAAGACAAATGAAGTACAACTAGTCGGTTGGAACGTTATGATGAGTACATAACTTCTTTTTTTCTTTACCTACACACAGTAATACAGTAAACTCTCAGTTAACCGGAACTCAAGCAACCAGCAAAAAAATATCGAAGAAATAGTCCAGTTTTCATGTGTTGCACTCCACCCCTGCAGAAACAGACCTTATGTTTTTAGAGCTTTAAAAAGGAGGATGGGAATAAATTCCCACTCTCCCCAACTTGAGAGCAAGCCAAACCAAAAAAATAATATAGGGTACAGTATTAGTCAAGCATGTTTTTAATAGTAACTCTCAAGCAACCAGAAACTACAGTTATCCTGCATGTACCAATCCCCCTGGGTGCCAGTTAACTGAGAGTTAACTGTACATATTTTCCATTATAAGGAATACCACTTCGTAAAACACTGCACAACTAGAGTTCTACTTCAGAATGATGCACTTAATTGAGGAACATTTGCAAAGTATTTACTGTAAGTAGTATTCACATTTTACAATCTTATCCTAAAAGTCTTTAACTATAGAATGCTTTGATCTGAAGTAGTGTACTTCATTTGGTCTTCAACCTGTGGGTCCTTGGATCCACATCGTTTCCGACACGGCCATATTTTCCAGCTACGGCTTCGAGCTCCATGCTCCTCCCCTTACCCATAATGCCTGTCTCCCTTCTCCCTTCAGATCTCTTTTGCCACCTGAGAGGAAGCAGCGTGGCCCGAGCTCCATTGAGATAGTGCTGTGCTTTGAACAGTAATTTTTTACCTTTTTTGGCTTTTTCTTTCTCTATCTTATACTTCTAACCTATCTATACCTTCTCGGGGTTCTTCATAGTGATTTTTTTGTAGGCTTTACTGTCTTCCTCTGCTCTTTTCTTTACTCGTGGTGCGTGTGTGGGTTCCTTCTGAACCGGCTGAGGCATTGCGGACGCCCCCAAGCCAGGTTTCAGAAGGTGCACAGAGTGGGGCCATAAGCTTTCCCCGGCAGATGGCCACACACTGTGCGTGATTTGTTTGGGGGTTGCTGACCTCCAGTCCCTGTCCTATTTGCGCTGGGTTTAACCCCAGAGCACTTAAGACAGGTGGGACAAACTTATCTTTAAGAGCCTGTTGCCCTCCTCTCCTGGGACTGAGGTCCCACCTTCCCCTGCTAAGAAAGCAGCAGCTGTTGCTTTGTCTTCCCCTTCCTCGGCCTCTGGGACTCACCCTCCCACCAAGAGGCTCGGGGAAGCGGATAAAGCCAAGAAGGGACGCCCTCGCAAGCGCTCCCCTGACTGCTCGTCTGAGGTCGACTCCCTGCCGAAGTTTAAGCCTGTTTCCAGGTCTGTGACACCTCGCCTCAGGTCCCTTAGGTTCTCTCCTGAGCCTGAGGTTTTAGTTAGCCGGTCGCCCTCTAGGCCCTCTCCCGGCCCACTTCAGCAGTGTCCTCTCACTCTACCCGGAGCCTATCAGATGCAGAGATGAACAAGATGATGCGGAGGTTTATCCGTACACAGATCCAGATGGGGGTCTTGCCAGGGCCTTCTCCCACCCAGAGCAAGTGCCTTCCAGCCAGTATTTAGACCTGTCACTGCTTCTCTGATCCGACCTGCGGTTTCAGAGTTGTTGGATCCGAGGATGGTCGGAGTCGAGGGGTCGGCGCCATTGGCACCCTGTTCTTTGCCGGCCAGTGCCTTGAGTGTGTCAGATCTGACTAGATCAGATCCGAGCTCTGAGCCGTAGCTTCGGGGTCAGATCCGAGGGAGTGCTCTCTGCTCCTAGCTTTTCAGAGAGAAGCATTCCCCTTGCCATCTCGGCTCCTAGAAGCCCAGCTCCGACTCCCCGGTTGGATCAAGGGAGAGCGGCTTCCACCAGTTCAGCCCAGGAGGTCCGTTCCCCCTCAGCATTCGACGTGGTGGAGAGAGTTCTCGCACGGTCGAAGCCTCTATTTCGTCTTCAGAGTCCATCCAGACCCCCCCTGGCCTTGAGTGCAGGTCCGGCCATC
Organism: Protopterus annectens; assembly: GCF_019279795.1. Classification (NCBI taxonomy): domain Eukaryota; kingdom Metazoa; phylum Chordata; order Ceratodontiformes; family Protopteridae; genus Protopterus; species Protopterus annectens. The sequence continues at coordinate 786,743,059 of NC_056731.1, read as the reverse complement.
TTGCCCTCTCAGGGACAGCCTGTAACCGTAGTGCTCCAGGACATTCTGGCCTTGGAACAACTTGCTTGCGAGACCTCCATAGATAGTCCCCCTGAGGAGCCCACCACAAGCGCACGTGTAAAAGAGGTACTTGGACTCTCTCCCAGAGTCCCTCACCAAAGACATGGACCTGGATGAAGGGGAAGGTTCCCCAAGATCACCCCCCCCCCCGAGGATGTCTCCTTTGGAGACATCATGGAGATCCTCCTCCAAAGAGGAGGGTGGTCTGCCCCAAAACCAACCTCTGATGAGTCTGTGCTTCTGTAGGCATTCAGCTCGGGCCCATCTACATCTTAGGTGTCCCCTCCTGCTGATACACTTTGGATTTGATAACATCTAGGGCGTGGAAGGAGCCAGACACCGAAGAGCCAATTCCCACGTGCCTTGATAAGGTTTTAAGCCCTCCTGCGGACAAGTTACACTGGTAAAAGATGTCTCCTGTAGATGCTGTGCTGGTGGCGGCCACTAAGAAGAATCTCACCCAGGAGAGTTCCACAGTCCATCCACCTGACCGAGATTGAGAAAGTTGGATCATTTTAGGAAACGAGTTTATGCTACAGCGACCTTCTGTGTGAGGGCGCTGAACTATGTGGCACACGTTATTCGACTCCAGAGAGATCTGGTCAAGGAAGTCATGGAGCCGACCCCTGGGTCCATGTCTGCAGCGGACAGGAAGACGTTCGATGCATGAATGGCCATCCTAAAATCTGTAGCCAACACGTCTATACGTTTGCTCTCCCATGCCGCATGAGCGGCAGGGTCAGGCGTTGCCATCTGGCGACACACCTGGCTTTGTTTATGTCAGTTCTCAAAGCCCTTCAAGGCGTCTTTTACTAACACCCCTTATGATGGTACTTTCCTTTTTGGGAAGACGGTCAGAGAGACAGTGCTTCAAAGTGAGAAGGACAGGAAGACACTGTCTGCTATCGGGATCCACTTCGCACTGGCTCAAAGGTCCCTTTCCAGGAACCAGCGAGGCCAGAAGAAGATGTGGTTCCACAAGTCTCGGGCGTTTTCCCGGGAAGCTTAGGACTCGCCTTCCCCTAGAGGCAGACTGGGATATGATGGACGCCACCCTAGAGGCAGAGGGGGTCCTAGGAATTTCGGGTCCTGAGAACCTTTCTTGGATAAACCCGGACAGCAATCCTGAGTGGTTGCCCAGCTCTCTATCTATGGAGGCAGTCGAGGGGGTCGCTTGTCGCTTCACCCACTAGCATGGGAGTCCATCACTACTGATCAGTGGGTGCTGCGAGTCATATCCAGAGGATATTTAGTTCCCTTCAAGGATCTTCCCCCATCCAACAAAGCCCTCCCAGACTTTCCACCCTCGCAGCAGGAGGAAGCCGCAGTGCAGGTAGACTCACTGCTAAGAAAACGAGTCATCTAACCGTTCCCCCTAGACCAGTCCAGAGTCGGGGTATATTCCAGGTTCTTTAAAGTGCCAAATAAGTCGGGAGACTCAGACCAATATTGGATCTGTCCAAATTGAACCTGTCAGTAACCAAGACAAAATTTTGGATGGTCACGATTCAATCTATCCTGCTTTATCTGCAGAACAGAGACTGGATGTGCTCGATCAACCTCCAGGACGCGTACTATCACATCGAGATGGACAGGTGCTCCCAGAGATTCCTTCACTTCCGGCTGGGAGCCAATCATTACCAATTTCGAGCCCTCTCCTTTGGTCTCACCACAGCCCTTTGGGTGTTTACCAAGGTAATGACAGTAGTAGCAGCTCATCTGAGGCTTCAGGGCATTCAGGTCTTTCTCTGCCTGAATGATTGCCTCTTTACTGCCCCTTCAAAGCATGTAGTATCTCAGGCCAGGGACTGCTTCCTTCAGCTAGCCAACAAGTTGTGCATTACGATCAGGCCAGGGACTGCTTCCTTCAGCTAGCCAACAAGTTGTGCATTACGATCAGTATGAACAAGTCTGCTCTTCACCCAGCTCAAATTCTAGATTTCATTGGGGCACGGATAGACACAATACAGTTAAAGGTGTTACCTCAGACAGGATACGCAGCTTGAGGTTACACGTCTTGCAAATTCTTCAGACACATTATTCCAACTGCCGAAGCAGTGTTAAGGGCTCTAGGTTCTATGGCAGCTACAATAAATCTTCTTCCCATGGCATGCTTTCATATGAGGGTACTGCAGTGGACACTGGCAGTTCAGTGGTCACTGTTAGACCTTTCTTTGTCTTTTCCAGTGAGAATCTCAGAAGCATGCAGGGACTCCCTTTGGTGGTGGATTCAGTCCCTGGATCTCCTCAAGGGACGTCCTTTTCAACCTCCTTTACCCCAAACCACTGTGACCACGGACGCCTCCCTTAAAATTATAAATAATTCATTCATTCATATTGCTTGCTGATATTCTCTTTATATATACATAGCATTGGATTTCCTTTAAAACAACTAAGGAGGCTAGCCCAATGACAAGCCTCCTAAATAGTATAATAATACTAGGAAACCACGAACAGCAAACCTAGTTCAATAAAGACGTAATGATCAAAACATTCTTGCAAGCAATAGCATGTACACAATGAATGTAAAATCATTGAAAAGGCACTGTTCGTACGATGTTGAGTCTAAATATTCACTCATATTAATACTAATAAACACGTATTAAATTCTATACTAAAAAATATATATATGCTTAAAAACGGCAAAAAACCTAACTAACCTATGCACATGCCTATGGTTTAACTAAAAAAGGAGAGTTTGAACAAACTGTAACATTCCATTACACAGCATTCTTTAGAGGACTAGACCCTACTTCATATGCATGTCATTAATATAAAATATTTTTTATGAAAAATATATTTTTTATAAAGAGTATACGTCCACAAAATAGTGTACCATGATTATATGTCAAGCTTATGGTCCTTTTACATCACTAGACTACAGGTCCTCAATTATAACTACATCTATACAATATAAAAGATAAAAAAATATATATGTATATATGTGTATACCATAAAATATGTTACTCATCTCAACCAACAAAGTCAGTGGATAATTATGTCAGATCATTCATAAGCATAAGAATACAAAAATATGAAACCAAATCCTATAAAAATGAATATGGAAGTAAAAATGGGAATGAAAATGAAGGGAATAAACACAATAGAAAGGAAGGAAATAACACAATAAAAAGCCCTATATGGCATGTCTGACTACCCAATATTAGTCAATATGAATGAATGAATTATTTATAATTTTATGGTTCTTAGCTGATGTTCACGTGGCTATTCATGTCTTTCTGTGAGAAATATACATATAGTATTGAAATGTCTGTAGCACAACGGATGCTTAGCAACGTATATCTAATTGAATTAACTTTGTAAGTGCTCAGTTAATTGATTAATTTCCCACGCTTGGTGCTATAAATAGTTATGCCTGTATACTGGATAAATTAAATCTGAAGAAGCGTGGTGTTACCACGTGAAAGCGCTTATTCTTTGTTCACTAATAAAAGATTGCTTGATTTTACCACGGAGCAGCATCTTTTTATATCATTGAAGGCATTGCAGTTTCTGGAGCAGTTTCATGGACAGCTTTGTTTGATGTCTAAGGTGGAATTTCATCATCAACCTTAGATATTTCAGCTACAAGAACAGTTAAGATTATTGTCAATAGTAACACCTAGCAATTTTGTTGAAGAATCAGGGTGAATTTGAGTATTATCAGTAGAAGTAATAGAGAAGTTTAGAGAAGTAGATTTACGGGTAGGTGAAAATAGTAACAATTTAGTTTTCTTAGGGTTAAGGAGTAGACAGCGGTCAGAGAACCACTGTTCAACAGTGGAAAAGGCTTTTTGAGTAAGAGATTGAAGTTCAGTTTGAGAGGAAGCAGTGCAAAATATAGTGGAATCATCTGCATATTGTATGCAGGTACTGTTAGGGATAGCTGATTGGAGGTCATTAATAAATATAGAAAATAGAAGTGGGCCTAGGATAGACCCTTGAGGAACTCCTAATGAGTTAGGAAGGAGAGAAGATAGTGAACTTTTCCAGAGTACTGCCTGATGACGGTTTTCTAGACAAGAAGTAAACCAAGTTAAGGAGGAGGGATCTAGTGCAAGAGATTTTAGTATGTGCAGAAGGAGTTTATGATTGACCATGTCAAACACTTTTGATAGGTCTAAGAATAGAGAAGATGTAAGTTTGAAAAGAGTATTCAAAAACAATCGAACATAACTTCTTACTTCACAAATTGTGATTGTGGGTTCCCAGCAAAAGGTTCTTAAGTTTAAAAACTATATAACAAACAATTTTTGCAGCTGCTGGACAGAATTACAAGTCAGATACTGACTTTCTTGGTAAAAGTGTTCCTCAAGCCTCATTGTTATGATCTATATTTAAGCAGTTTACCTGGGGATGATTTTTCCATAGCCAAATATTACTTTATAGTCTGACAGTATTATTCCTGACAAAAGCAAACAGTACATCTGGACTCCTTTGTACCCTACAGGAAGATTTGTTGGTGAAATCTGAATAATCGTCCACTAATACTGTAAATTTTACTGTTGTAACTTTCAGTACTTCTAAGAGAGTATGCATCAGAGACCCTTTCTGTGGTCTTCTTACTTTCGCAACTCAGCAAAAGCATTTAGGTTTAATTCAGTCAGACTTTATCATTCCAAAATCGCACTGAACTTTTAGTGACTATATTATATTAATTCAGAATTGCTTGTCAAATTTGCACACACCAGAAGCCCATAAGATGGCAGCAATCATACTAATGCCACATTTAGAATGTGCTTCACCAGTTATTGTTACTTTATCTGCATCTAAGAGATCTTTGCCTCAGAATGCTGAAAGTAGAGTGTTAAGGTGTGTCAGTCTGGTGAACAGAAAAAAGTATCACTGCTGTAGTACTCAAAAAGCCAGTTGGCTTCCCATTTTGGCTGATCTTAATTTGTTTTAAACACAGTAACATTCAAACTACTTAATGAGCTGTACTGTCCACAATTAACTGACATGCATATGCGAAGGGGCATACCATATTCTTTCCAAAGTATTGACAGAGTTAAATGGCTTCATTCATAGGTTTCTTTAGCTATTTATGAATATGTCTTCAATAAACTTGCCTTTGAAGCCTGAAATAGCTGTCCCATACCATAAATATTATCTGAAATGACAAGTCGTCTTTGTTTTAAGAAAATGCTTAACAATAATTTAATGAAAGAGTCTAAATCTGCATGCATCAAAGTTATTGGCCAATTTTGATGCTTGTAAGTTGACTGTCGTATAAAAATTCAGCATTTTGTGTGTAATGTACAGTACAAAAGAAATAAACTGATTGTAGGTTCACTGTAAAGAAAGTATAATTCCACAGTTGAAGACGACCAAGCAAAAAGATGTTATTAAACTGTCTTTAATGGATGTAACAAAAAATATAAAACAAAACATCAGCCAAAATTCAATCATGCGCTTTCGCCTGGTTAATACCAGGCTTTATCAAGATGTAAACTGAAAAAACAAATCACTTTATATACTTATTAACTAGTCACATGACAAGCAATTAATTCAAACTACAAATTCAATTGATTTTATTTTAAAGATACCCTCACATAAAAAACTACGTAAACCTTGGTATCTTATATGGAAAACAAGCATTTACAAAAAATCAAAAATATGTACGTGTTTTAAAACCATGCCTATACACAGAATAAAAAATGTATTCACGTACTAATAAAAATGTATAAAAAAAAATTAAAAATATATGTTAAAAATTGCAAATTCGTATTCAAGTAAAACATAATCAGCACCTAACCTAAACATGCAGTGAAATACAATACTTATAAAAATTGACTACTGATAATGTAGTAATGTGTGCACTGTAGTAAAAAATTGTGTTGTACATCATGTTTATAATTTATTCTGTGATGTTATAATCTTGCCCTCCTCAACTTCAGCACACTTACAATACCAACATTATCATTAAGCCCAGGGGGTTTAGTGGCATTTAATTTCAATTGCCACAACAATTCTCTGTATTCCAGAGATGTTTCCCAGTCGCCCCCTCTTGGGTTCTGTGTAACCTGTTCTAAAACCATAAATTTCAACTGCATATTGGGGCATTGTAAAGAGTGCTTATAAAAAGCATTTGTGTCTTTCTTCTTTGAAACATCATACAGATGTTCATAAATTCTTTTCCTTAAAGATCTCTCAGTTTTACCAATGTAAAAACTGAGACACTGTGTGCATATTCCAAGATATACGACACCTTTAGCCCCGCAGTTGTAATAGCCAAATGCTTTGAATTTATATCCCCTTGAAACAATGTACAGACTACTGTCATTAATAATAAATGGACATTGCTTGCATGCCCCACACTTGTGTGTGCCAAGTCTAGAACTAGACTGTGTATGACTCTTACAAAGTTGCCCCTCAAATAAACCCTTAAGATTAATGTTCCTCCTGTTCACAAAATTAGGATTATTAGACACTAGTTTATTTATGTCTCCCTGAAGTGTTAGCACTGGCCAATATCTTAATAATGTTTGTTCAACTTGTAAAGAATCTTTAGTAAAAGTGTGAATAAAAGCATTGTGTACGTCAGTACATTGTAGGTTCACTGTAACTTTTCCTATCGTCCACTGCATTATTTTGTATCAGTAAGTGTAAAATGTTATACAGTGGATATATTTGCAGATGTTTGCTGTTGCTGTAACACATACCATTGCCTGTATCAGTTGTTGTCAAATCTTCATCACTCTAATATGCATGTATTTGCCTTGCTGTTGTGGCTGTTCCTGTTGAGGATCTTAGAACAGATAACCTGCTCTGTGTACATATGGTTAAGTAGTAAATAAATAAAATCAACATTATGCAAGAATGTAGTAGTAGTTTATATGGTCGCATAATACAACGCATACATGTCTATCGATAGTGCAGAGTCGCATAATACAATGCATACATGTCTATCAATAGTGCAGAGTCGCATAATACAATGCATACATGTCTATGAATAGTGCAACTATTTAAAGTTCAGGTACCTAACCAATCCAGATCAGGAATTAATGGAAATCAGTGATCATAATATCATATCATATATATATGTCTAGACAAATCATAAAAAAGTACTGTTAATTGCCATCAGCTGCAACATTTTTTTGCTACTAACATCAGATCTGATGATGTCTTCTTCATTTCTCCTCACGATAGGGTCTCTGATTCGACCCTCGGATCTGGCTGGGCCACATACCACAGACTTGGATCTGACTCTCATGCTTCTCCCTCATACCCACAATGCCCTGCATTCACCCAAGTACTTCCGATCTTGTTTGCCACTCAGCGAACCAAACGCAGGTCAGGCTTCTCTCAAGCACTGGGTAGATTTATTATTAATATCGTAGCTTTCTTAAATCATTAGTCTGTGTTTGTGTTCTCTTTAAACGTTCGCAGTTTCTTTTTGTAAATCCTCCCTCTCCTTTGTGTTGGAAAAAAAAATAGTTGTTGATTTTTCTCACATTAGTTGTTGTGAGAATGTACTTCGTCTTTCTTCCTAGGCTAGCTTAAAGTTAGACTTACATTTTTTGGATTTAAGTTTTACTATTATAGCCTTATAGAGTTATTTCTGTTTTTCTTAGTGGCCATTAATTTTGGCAGATTTTTCCTTTTTAGGCATGGTGGGCAAACTGGTCCCTGGCTTTAAACGATGCACTTCTTTTGGGCATAAAATTTCCAACCAAGATGCCCACAAGGAGTGCGTGTACTGCCTGGGTGCTGACCACCTAAAGGTGGAATGTAGCATTTGTACAGTTGTTAATCCATGGGTTTTAGCAGACTGTTGGAGTAAGCTTATCTTTAGGGGCTTTCTTCCCTCCTCAGCTCTGGAAGCACATACCCCTTCTGTGGCTTCTTCTGTTTCCTCTCCTGCAGGGGCAAGAGTGAGTAAAGAGGTCCTTCCCTGTTTCTCCATGGGACTCTTTCGAATTTAAAAAGTACAAAAAATCCTCTGGTCCAACTGCGTTGGATCCACAGAAATTACCTCCTCAATTAGATCTGCAGTTTCCACGGATGTGGAGGATGTCATCACCATATCTTCCACACCTTTGTTGGCTCCTACTTCAGATCCTATTCCTATGGATCTTAGGACTTCAACACGGTTCCCTGCACTTTCCATTAAGTCTAAACATTACCAGTTTACCCCCCCCCCCCTTTGTCGGCTTATTCAAGGTCCTCTAGAAGCTGGTCTGAGGCGGATGTTTACATGATGATATGAAGATTCTTAAAAGGCCCAGATCCAGATGGGGATAAGAAGCAGAGGGGGGTCCGCAAAACCCAGGCTTTAGGGAACCTCCTCCCGATAAGCCCTACCAGTGTTCCTGACTGTCCATCTCTGGAGGCAGTTGGGGTCTGACTAGCTTTGCACCCAAAAGCCTTGACCAAGCTGACTCATATTTATTGGGTGTTCAGCATAATATCTAGAGGTTGCTACATCCCATTCTCTTTTCCTCCCCCAGACTCCAGAAGCCTTCCTGACGTGCTACCCCAGTGACAGGGAACAGGCAGCACAGGAAGTCCAACTGTTGCAAAAAAGAGTCATCCAAGAGGTCCCAGCGAAACAGTGAGGATTTGGAACCTACTCTCACTTCTTTTTGGTGCCAAGAAAGACAGGTGACCTAAGACCCATCCTGGATTTATGCAAACTAAACAATTATGTAAAGAAGTCAAGATTCCATATGGTTACAGTTCAGCCCATTCTGCCACTGCTGCACAAGGACGACTGGATGTGTTAGATAGATCTCCTGGACGCATACTATCACATCAAATTAGGCAGGTGCTGTGGGAAATATCTGCGCTTCCGGCTGGGAGCCAGTCATTACCAATACAGAGCACTGCCCGTTGGACCCACGACAGCTCCCTGGTTGTTCACCAAATGCATGGCAGTGGTAGCAGCTCACTTGAGACTCAAGGGATTCCAGCTGTTTCTGTATTTAGATGATTAGCTCCTAACTGCCCCCACAAGGCATCGGCTAATCGAAGCCAGGGATTACCTAATCCAGTTATCACACTCCATGGGCATACCCATAAACATGAGCAAATCCAGTCGAACTCCAATAGAGAACATGGAATTCATAGGTGCGTAGCTCAGTACAAGAGATCAGGTAGCCTGTCTTCCTTCTCACAGGGTAACCATCCTGAGAAATCAGGTGCAAGAGCTGTTAACCCAACAGGACCCCTCTGCTCATTTGATTCTGCAGACCTTAGGGTCCATGTCTGCAGCCATTCTGTTGGTTCCTCTGGCCAGATTTTCATGTGGGTCCTTCCATGGATATTAGCGACACAGTGGTCCATCCTTTGTCAGCCATTGTCCCCTTAACATCAGGTTGGCTCCCATCTGGAGCTGTCGCCTCAACTGGTGGATCCAAACAGATAATGTCATTCTAGGCAGAACATTCTTGAACAGCCTCCTGTAACCACTGTGACCAGAGATGCTTTCCAGTTTGGGTGGGGGGGGGGTTACAGTGGGAAGATGGTCCAAGGCACATGGTCCCCCACTGAGACTAGGTTGCATATCAGTGTCCTAGAGATGAGAGCAGTCCTCCTAACGTTACAAGTCTTTCAGGATGCTCTCCCCTTGGGGACTATTGCAGTACACACAGACAAACATGGCTGTTGTATAGTACATCAACAAACAAAGAGGAACCCGTTCTTATCCCTTGTGAAGGGAGGCCATGATAGTGTGGGAATGGGTGATATCTTCACACTGCCTTCTGGCTGCAACGCACATCCTGGAGAAAACCAACAATCTGGTGGACAGACTCAGCAGGTCGTTCCTGGTTCCGCTCGAGGGGTCCCTCATTCAGTTAATGGCGAACTTGATTTTCAGCCGTTGGGGTCAACCTTGCTGCGACCTCTTTGCCTCTCCCTCAACAACAAATGCAGCAAGTTCTTTGCTTTGACCCCCCTCCGGGATGCTCTAGTCCACAATTGGCCCCGGGTCTCCTGTATGCTTGCCCTCCTCTTCCACTCATCCTGATATTCCTGCAGAAGGTAAGCAGGCTGAAGAGCTCAGTCATCCTCATTGTCCCCTTCTGGCCCTGTCTGGTGTGGTTCACCTTTCTTTGGTGTCATCTGAAATATCCTCCATGGATTCTGGAGCCAAGTCATGATCATCTTTCTCACATGTCAGGGATGCACCATCTAAACCTTCGAGCTGTAAAAATTGACCGTTTGGTTTCTCTACTTCCAACCGTAGTGAGAGAGTCCAGGCTTACGTCCCCTGTCAGAAGAATCCTTCTTGCTTTGCAAAAGGCTTTTTCCAAAAAAGTCTACAACAGTAAATTTAAGAGATTTGTTGTTTGGGTCTTGAGCAGGAACATTGATCCTTTTTCTGCACTGATTTCAGATGTTTTACTATTTCTCAGCACCTTTTTTTGACAACGGTGCTAGTTTCTCCACTATCAAGTTACAGTTAGCCACTATTTCCAATTTTCATACGGCAAGTCAGTCCTGTTCTTTGTTTACCTTTCGACTTTACAAATCTTTCATGAAAGCTGTTTTCTTGTTAAGGCCTCCCCTTAAGGATCCATCTCCTCCTTGGGACCTCACTCTTGTGTTACAGGCTTTAACCAAGGGACCTTACATACCAGCAGCTAGCTGAGATATTACGTTTCTGTCGTGGAAAACAACCCTCTTGGTGGCTTTGACTTCTGCTAAGAGGATTTCTGAATTGCAGGCCTTATTCTTTTTCATAAAGACAGTGTGTCTTCGCGTACCGATCCATCCTTTATGCCCAGAGTCACAACTGAGAATGTCAACCAATCCATCCAGTTACCAGTTTTCTTTACCAATTTTTCTAATAAAGGGGAGTGTGTTGTCCATCTTCTAGACGTGCATAGACAACTTTGTTTCTATCTACACTGCACAGAACCAAACACAGAAAATCTGATCAGCTTTTTGTAGCTTTCTCCTCTAACAGGCTTGGACAGGCAGTATCAAAAACTGCCTTGGCAAAATGGATTTCAGATTGCATCTCATACATATTTTCATCCAGGAGATTGAAATTACCTGAGCCACCTAGGGCACATTCCACCAGAGCTATGACTACTTTTACAGCCTTCTATTCCAGAACTTCCACTGATGACGTTTGTGCGGCAGCATCTTAGTCTAGCAATCATACCTTAGTGTCACATTACAAGCTGGATGCCATATCCATGAACAGGGCCTCTTTCAGCTTGATGGTGCTCAGGCATATCCTTCCGTGAGGGCCACCCAGGAATTGCTTATCTGGAGACTCTGACCTTATCGTGAGGAGGACTGAAGAGGACAACATCAGATTAAAAAGTTATGTCTTACTGTAACTTGGCATCTGTGTTGTCTTCCTTCTTTCCTCTTCACTTTTTTCTCTCCCAACCATCCCCCTGCCTTTTCTTCTAGATGAACCTGGATGATAATGGACACTTAAGTCCTATGTCTGAGCCTCTTATGTCATTCCTTTAATGTGTGGATGGTGAATGTGGGGAGCTGGCAAACTCAATCTGAAGTACTTGGTTGGATGCAGAGCATTATTGATATGAGGGAGGAGCTTGAGAGTTGGATCCAAGTCTGTGGTAGTGGCCCAGCTGGATCCAAGGGTCGGATCTGGGACCATATGGTAAGGAAGAATGAAGGAAGGCAACATAAATGTCAAGCTATGGTAAGACATAACTTTTTATTACATACAGCCGCCTTCTCTTTTGAGAGTACATTCTAGTAGTTTCATATTTAGAACACTTAACATTTTATCTGTTTTACCACCTTCCTTAACATTCCTATCACAGTATTTTCCACATCCTCATTAACTGATAACATTTGGTGATGATCAGGTTTGTTATGCTCTCATATGCCCAATATCTACACTTGACACTTTCAACAGTGAATGTCTATCATTGGAAACATCTTCAACATTTGTAGAATATAAAAAATTTCTGCAAGGTCTTCTGCACTAAAATTCTCAATTTTCTGGACTTGGTGGCATATCTGATCAATTGACAAATTCATTTTCATGTAACTTGATCCAACTCGTGGCACATAATTGTCTAGTTGGGAGTCTTTTAATTGTATTGACAAAAAATCTGAAAGCCGATAGATTGAAGAAAAGCTGCCAAAACAACTTTCACTGACATTGGATTGTTCTATCTTCTCACTATAGTGCGGTGAGTAAATAGATGTAAGTTTGGAGTGATGGGGGCTGGGCTGCCCTTCCACACATTTTCAGTCAGCCATGGAATATTCCTTTCCACACTGTTAGTAATTGTCATAAACACCTTGTAATACTGTTTTAACACTGAAACAGGCCTCTATAATGAGACCAAACTTGCATCTTCTACCTGGATGTAGTGCTAACCACTGCTTCTTTTAACAAAAGAAAAATATATCTCTAGTTTTTAAAACCTTGTTAAATCTTTTAAGTGAACAAGAGATTTTTTCTTTGTATGTCATGCAAATTTCAATTAGAATGCCATCAGTACCTGGTATTTTGCCTGTTGCTGTCTAAAAAAAACTTACTCCAGTGCCTCTTGAATTACTGAGCTTATCACTGCACCTCTTTTTCCTATAGTAACTTTAGGCAAATATAAATTTCTTAATGGTTCAGTATGCCCATCTTATTTTTGCACCCCACCAGTTCATTCTGAGTGATACACCTGCTGGTTGCTTTTACAAAACAAGGCAAGAATCTGAGCTGTAATTTAACCCGTGTTCTCCTTTTAAACCTGTGACAATTACCTGTATGTGTGAACTTTGTTTTCTCAGTCTAATAGCTTATGTTTTTGATAGGTGAATTATAAAAATATGTATCTTTCAAGGACTCCTTCATAAATTGATGTTTTTAATTGTTTCTTCTTTATTACTCCTTGTACTGTCAATCACTGTCGTAAAATCTGTTTTCCAATTCATGTAACTGATTCTGCTTGCTTCTTAACCAGTCCTGCACTGTCTTCATTTCATATCTTAGCTTTTTCTAAACGTGACTCATCCTGTCATCAGTACCTTCTGATCTTGATTCAGTAGCTGATTGCCTTCCACTGATTGTTTAACCAGTAATTCTTACTTTATGTATAATGAGAAGAAACACTAATGCTTTACAAAGAAAGAGGGCACTGACATGTACAGAGTGCATTCAAATGGCACAATTTGAAATTACAGTAGGGTGACACTTGACTACACTCACTAATTAAATATGCTCAGTATTGACACTTACCTTGCCAGTTTGTGATCTTAATTTATGATTACTGGAATAAAAGGTAACTGAATCTCCCATACATTAATATCCAAAATAGCATTTAATCCTATAACCGTGACATACATACCTACATGTCATCCCATACCTGGATCCGAAGTGCTTGGGCTGCATTTTTCTTAATAAAGGGTTTTACCTTTCTGAAAAGTAGGCATGTTCCTCATCATTCTACGACTATTCCTTTGTCATAGCCAGTATTAGATAAACACTATAAATCATAAGTTAATTTGCACCTATAATGTAACACTTCACCCCAACTTTGCAGCTTTGAATATCTGCGGTTAGATTTTCTAAAGACATTGGTCATTGTTTACAGCAGTATCCCTTTTCTAGTTTACCATGTTGATCTGACTGCATCTCCTGCATGGCTACATACCACATATCAAGTTTCATAAAATAACAGGAGAGGCTGTTTTCCTTTTAACTGCATTGATAAGCCAGTTACATTCCAAGAAAGCTCATCCACCCTTTATATAGAAATTCACCTTGGTGTACCTTCTTAATGTAACCAGCAGCAAAATGCTTACCAGTGCAACGTTTTCCCCAATAAAATATTGTTGCACTACCTTAAAAGTTGTAAGATTCTTCCACGAATGAACCTGTACAGCTTGGCATCAAAGAACATCCCTTCAGAACTATTTGCAGACATTTTTGTCTCTGAAGTAATCAGCCGTGCATGATGGGGAAGTAAAACATGCACATAACTTAAGTATGCATACCTCAGCCTATCCTCTAGGCAAATTCATCCCTGTAAATCTAATTGTCACATATAGCCCCCTTTATCTTTTGAGAGTGCATTCTAGTAGTTTCCTTTACTAGAAGAATCTGGAAATTTATTTAACAATGTTAAATAGGTTCGTAGGTGTTTACTAGGCTAATGGCCGTATACTAGGCTAATGGCCCTGGAGCCTTTACAAACCTAGCCCATAGAAGTGTCCTGGCATGTCCATGTCCAGTGTCCATACCTGGCAAGTTTTGGCTATTCTTTGTAACAAATATGCCATGTTTATTTCACTAAATTCATACATTTACTACTTGAAAATTCAATATAACCAATTTCAGATCACTGCCTAATGTCTTACAAAGTTCAGAGATAGTGAAAATTTCATCCAAAATTTCATCCACCCCTCTATTTAGACCATTAACACAGAGTGTAATGTGCGTCTTGTATATAATATTACATTACAACACAATCATTTATGTAACGTTATATCTTTTAATATAGAAATAAACATAGCCATAAATCTCATTCTGTGAAATGCTTTTTATAATCTCCCAACAATTAGTCTCCATTGGCATATAGAGGTAAAGCCCTCATTATAAGCCAGGCAACAACAAGCCCACCCAGGAGAAGAGTGATGTAGCTAAGCTGAATTACCTCACTTTGGGTAGAGGGGATAGGGACATGTGCCCTGACATACCTTTCACAGTAAAATCTGTGCTGGAGACCATAGTCCCATAGAGGTGCCATCTGCAAGGAGTCAGGTTAGTTTGCATATGTGCTGAGGTAAATCTGTACATCCTAGTGGCTGACTGCGTGCCACTGCAGTGCATGCTATGGGCATGCAGAGGGGTCGATAGTGGTTAATTTTAAAAACTCCAGTCTGCATCACAGGATTGATCTGCTGGCACACTCGTGTAATCTCAGGGAAATTAATGGACTGTAGGGATGTCACCACTGGGGAATGAACAGGTCTGTACTGTGGCTGGGATAGGAGTGGCAAAAAAATGTACACTAATGCCTTGACCCTTCCCCTGCCCCCCCCCCCCCCCCCCCCACCCAAAAGCACCTTTCCTGGATCATCTAACTTGATTAACAAGGTAAATTTATCATTTACATACAAGGTTACCTTGGCACACATGGTATTATATCATACATTTCCATAAAAACGTAATCTGCGCTTACTATTTTATGAATACTACTTATTTAATGGCATTGTAAAAGTTTTTGTTTAGATCGGTTTCTCAACAATTATAACATCTAGAAGGTGACAGAAGCCACACAAACACACACACACACACCCTTCCCCGGGCCATATGGCATAGCTAAGAAGACATGCATATTCCTTGCACGTTAACATTTGCTACTGTACAGTCTTAGGTGATCTCATTTACCTTAAGTAACAAGCCATTAATGTGTCCTTTCCATTTCAGTTCAGTCTTCATCCAGTCTACTTCATTATACTGTGAGCTGAGTTTGCTTTTGCACCATATGACTTATGAATATTGGAAATACTTCACCATTCCCATATCTTCAGAACATTTTCATCTTGTTCAAAACGGACTTCTCTGCTTCATCACCTTTCCCTAAATGTTCTTCTGTAGCCACCGTACACTACCCACACTAGTGACCATTGCTGTTTTTCACTAACATTTCTCTGAGGTACATTCATGGCCGAGGGTCCAAGTTTACGCCTCAACCAGGTGACCCATCATCTCTGCCAGTAAGAGGGAAAGTATTCCATCCGCTAAGCAGAACTTCTGATTTGAACATCATGGAAGAAGAGGCTATGGCTTATTCGACTGTGTTGTATTCCCTGCTTTAGATATGATGTAGACAATCAAGAATCATCTTTATGTCACCCTCACTGAGAGCGTCTCTTTTAGGGGAAGTCATAACTTAATGATTGAACATTTTAAGTGGGGGCGGGAGTGCAAGAACTCTCAGATTTAAAATAGAGAAAACCTTAATCTTTCCAAAATCTCTGAACCTGTCTAGTGCATTACCTTTTTTTTTTTGGGAGGGGGGGGTATCTAGCTTTTACTCAAAAATTACTTCTAGTTAACTCACAATTGTGAACAGTTATTGATTTCTACTCCCCTCCCCCACTGCTACTGGTAAGTATGTAAGGACCAAGTATTAGAATGTGATTATCTTCAGATCTTTGACTTGCTGGCTGTAGTTATCTTGGTAGTGTCAGATTCTCTTTCATGGATAAGGAGATCAGAGTGGCCACTGGCATCTCATATAATCAGAATAGTGAGAGACTCTCAAGATTATATTTCAGTAAAGACTACATTGCTGCATGAGAAGTAACTGTGATTTTGGATCCTGTCAAAGATGTATCCTTCCAAACTCCGTGTAGTAATCATGGTAGATGCTTCCTAAAGAGTTGGGAGTCTGCCCTAAAGGTTGTGATGGTGCTAGAGCTTTGGTCTTGGTGTACAAGCCCAAGTTCATATAAATTTTGAATAGCCAAATGTAGTATGTGATGGTTTGGAAGCCTTTTGTGATCTCTTGGTGGACAAAGTATTGCACTTCTGGGTAGACAATATTGTAGTGATGACAGAGTATTAAATATTGAATCTTTATCTTTAGTAATATAAAATGACCATGCAGAGAAATTAGTTTTTCCCCGGTATATACAAGTTGATTTCGGGAGCTTGGTGTATTCTCTGAACAGACCCCCCCCCCAACTGTTTACTGTGGAAATTTATCAACTGGCAAATAGTGGAGGAGTTTTTTTCTGAGCCTGCAGGCTTTTCAAATTTTCAGAGTTAATTAAGCCAGAGCGAGGAGTTGGTTAGACACCTTGTCCCTGATACTGATTGGAGAAGTTAGTGTATACCTTCACTCATTTGCCTTTCTTTTACAGGATCTTACTGAGTTTATAAAGAGAAAAATCTAAGATTAGTCTCATAGCCTTGCTTTGGCTATTAAAAAATGTTCTAGCCCTCTCCAGTATTGTTTCCCTGTATGCTCCAAAGATTTGTCAGTCAAATTTTGGGTGCTATCTCAAGAACCAAGATTCTTAAGTGACTTTTTTGGATCCTTAACACATACCGCTTTAAAGATTTGGACTGTCTGAGGAGCTATCAAGTGTTTTTATTTTATCATTATATTGTGTTCCTCTTGACCAGGATGACTGCGTATTTTCATTTATCCGTACTTCCCTCTAGACTGATTGACTTAGTACTCCACCCCCCACCCCCCCAAAGACATGCCAACCCTGGAGCACAACTGGCGAAGCACTTTAACCATCTTTGGAGCAGGATAATCATGGTATTCCCAACTGCGCGTCATCTGCTTCTAACCACAGGAATGTTTACAAGTCCTTGAGTGGGGGGTGCATAGTGATATAATCTCATGTAGATAGAGATTCCTGCCAAGTTGATTTTTGCCTTCCCCTTGCTGCATATACACTTGTGTGACAGTAATGCTGCTCTCCACCCTCTGCTATAAGTGGCATGGTGCTACAAAAAACATACCCCCCAAAGGTAGGCAAGCCGACAGATCTCTAGCCTTACCATACCTCTCGGCCATACAGATTTTCACAGAATATCCAGATTTTTGCCTCATAATTTTGGCCTGTTTTTCATAAAATTGTGGTTTTCTGGCAAATTATCGATAAGTCATTAAAGATTGAAGACCGAAAATAATGACAGACATATGTGTTTCAGACTTCATACCCTTCTAAAATTTCATGCTAAAACATAATCTGTTGTTTTATCAACTTTATAAGTTTGCAAGAGCAATATTTAAAAATTCCCCCAATTTTTATGGCTTTGTCCAGATTTCTTCCTCTAAGAGGTTGAGTGGTATGAGCCTTATAAGCCCCCAAACCCTGACTGTCCCTTCGGTTTCCCGTTACCACTGTAATAAGTGGAAATCCTGCTACTGCAATAATGTGCACATGTGTATCAAAAGTCTTTTTAGCTGCCAGGAAAGATTCATCTAGTTATTTACTTCATCAGGTGGGGTAAATGCCTTTTTCATTATTATTGAAAGGATGTTATCCTTTTCCTGTTTTTGGCAACTTGTTGAAACTTGTTTTTTAATTATCTTTATTTTTCTTTGGAGGTATAGCTTTACATCTGCAGTGTTAAGGCTTCCTCATCTTTTCATGAACCCAGTTTCGGCACAATGGTAGCAGAGCTTGATACAGAGTACACTTTTATGTCAAATGTATTTATCTAAAATCTCCAGATATACAGCCTTGTTCATTTCTGCATATTAGAATGTAAAATGCATTTTCAGCTATACCCCTTTTCAAATCTATAGTTGCTCTTGAACTTAATTATTCCTGCAATCCTGCAGAAGTGTGTTTCTTGCACTTATGTGTTCGGTTAATTTCAGAGTTTTATGGCTGCAAGGTATTTGTGTGGAAAGTAATTTCTGTTCCCTTTTTTCAGTAGTCTAGAATTTCTTCCTAATGTAGTTGAAGTGCAATCTTACTTTGATTATTTTGTAACAAAATTGCTAAAACACTCCCTCAGCAAACTGCTTTTGAAGAAGACTGCAGCTAGCAAAAAATGTAGTGTTTAACTTTAAAAGTAGGTGCACAAAAGTGTCACTGCTGTGAAACGTTCATGCAAGGGAGGCAGACCTTGCACCCCAAATGGGGGCTTCACCCCTTACTTATGCCTTCTCTGAAGTCACAGAACTTGAAGAGGAAATTTTCCCATTCCCTTTTCCCTTATTCTGTGTAGTCTCAGCAAAAGAAAAGGATGGTGTGAAGGTGCAGGGGGCAGGCCACCGAGGAAGTGTCTTGTTTATTATTCTTTCTGTTGACATTCATTCCAAGGTACCTTTAGAAATTTCCTTAAAACAGGCTACCTACTTCTGAGTGATACACTGGCAAGCTTAAAATCCTCACCAAACCCAGTTAACCCTACTTGAGTATACAGAAATATACACCACCACATTATACCAGCATGTAAACAGTTGCATAGATGCAGCTTTAACCCGTAGGAACATGCTCAGGGCATACCCCAGAAAAAACCCACATGGTAGAACCATAAAATCAACAAGCCTTATAATGAAAGGAAAATAATTTTGACCAAAAGTGAGAAATTTCTAGCATGCTAGAGCCCTTGTCACTAAAATAGACAAATAACTTGGTAGCTTAGTTAAAATCACTAATGCCAAGTTTGAGGCAAAAATAACTAACTACCCAAGCCAAAGACCATCACAAGGCATTTTTAGTTATGTTTGTAAGCTCAGAGCACAGTGTAGTAATGCACTGAGCTGATTGTGAATGATGTTATCTGCAGTGACATGGAAGATGTAGGTAACCTACTGGCTGATAAATTTAGCTGTAACGTTTCCCTTATCTCTCCCCTCTGTCTGTTCCTCAAGACACACCTGAAACAGACTCCCCAGCTATCACACAAGACCAAGTCCTAAAAGTGCTACAAAAGCTAAAATACTGAATCAGAAGGTCCTGACAGTATCTCTGGATGCATCTTAAATAGCACGAAGCACAATTTAGCCACAGGCCTATCAATACTGTTCAGTCTCAGCCTCTATACTGGTTTTGTACCAAGCAAATGGAGAACAGCTACAGTCATTCCCGTACATAAGGGAAGACCTTCCACAGACCCATAAGTCTGACTGGACCAGCCTCATATGTAAAGCCCTGAAAAGACGTATTGTGGAATTAATCAGTTTAGGACAAAGGAAACCTCCAAACACTAGATCCATATCAGTTTGGATTTGTCAGGTGTAGGTCATGCTTACTCAACCTGGTGATTTTTGAAAAGGTCACCAACTCAGTGAATGAAAGCAAAATGATACTCACCACATACCACAACCTGGCCAAAGTGTTTGACGCAGTTCCCCACTCGGGCATAGTAGAAAAGCTAAATAAACTGGGACTAAACCCCTGTGTCACCTGCTGGATTGCCAGCTAGCTTGCATATATGGAGCAGACAATCAAAATAGTGGAAGTTACCTCCATAAAGAGACCGGTCACTGGTGGATTCCCCCAGGTTTCTGTGCTGGGACCTCTGCTGTTTGGCATCTACTTTTCTGAAGTAAAAGTCAATACCAATTGGCTCTGGCTAAGATTGCAGATGACTGCAAGCTTGGAGCAGTCATTGAATCCCCAAATAGCTTAGCTATCTGAAAGAAGGTTTCCCTCAAATAAGTAATTAGTGTCAAAATCATGATCTGAAACTAAATGCCAAAAAATGCATTATTTTATATATCCTTCAGGAAGTCATCTACCCCAGGGAACTACCACGTTGGCAGTATTTCCTTAAGAGTTGACTCAGTTGTTTGGGATTTGGGAACTTCTGTGGACATATTCTTCTTCCACATAAAACTGAGTTCATCCCTTTCCATTTTCAAGTGCAAATTAGATTTCTGGATGGGAAACAGAAAATTTACCCCAGGACTGACCCCTGTACGAATTGGCAGATGCAGCGCCTGAATGCTTTATCCCATGCATGGGTCCCCTACATTTACTTGTGGTTTAATTCCAGTTATTCTTATTAGGGGTAATATATAATTTTCAACCATGGGATGGATAAGGCCAATCTATAACCTAATGGGACTGTTTATTTCAAGCACAAAAAGGGAAGATGACTAGGGTTAAAATGGCCCACAAGGGCAGTTAGCCTATGAACCTGTTATTGTGTCACTTATCTTTTTAAATCTGCTGTGTCTGTGAGGCATGCAGCAAGTGTACTTCAATGAACTGAGTTCCCCATGTTAATGCTTGACAGTTAATTGCAAACTACTCAAGTTAAACTCCTTGCAGTTTGCATGAAACTCCTTTAACGAAACATTCTCTTTGGTTTACTTTCCAGGGAAGACTAATTCAGGAGAAGAATTACTGAATAAACTGGCTGTGGAAAGGACGACACAGCTATTACCTGTACTGCACCAATCTGTATAGGAAGTAAAAGCATAAGCAGTTTGCTTCCTTTGCCAAGAGAAGACTGTGGCAATATAATTGTCACGTTATGCCTTCTCATTAGTATATTGCATTAAGAAGAGTTGTATCATTGGTGGGAAAGCTTTGCCACAAATTGTTGGGCCTTTCTGTACAAAATAGTGCCTTTTTTATTTGCTGGTGTCATGAGTTCTTCATACACATTAAGTGCTTCTGCTTCTTGGTCCATGACTGATGTGGTGGTCAGTGTAGCAGCCTTTCACACATAAGTATTTATCAAAATCACAAAGTTTGCTAATCCTTTTGGTTCAGACAGCTCAAATATACATTCTGTCCTGAGTGTTTCAAAAAGTTGCTCTACTCTACAACCCTGTCACTGAATTATGTGTTAAACCTACGACTATTTTAGTGAGGTGCATAGTTAGTGTTCCAGAAAAGATCCAACTCCGGTCATTATGCACATAACCAAGATGCATTATACTTCTTGTAATGAGATGTTAATGCAGTATACCGACAACACTTGCTGCTGCAAACTAGCCTCTCACTGTGCAGGAACAAGTGCTGCTCAATGCAAGCTGACATTACTTATGACTTAAGAATGTTGTACACTTGACTTTTCCAGCAGTTTGTGCTAGTTCTAACATAGCAGAAAGGTAGAATTGACTTTCAGTTCCCACTGAGAGTGCTGAATAGTCCAGAGTTAATGAATAGTAAAGATGTGTTGGAAGAGCTCTTGTCAAAACATTTGTGTTCACCAGAGTCTCAGAGCTGTTTAGAATCCATTACTTGCCAAACATTGCTGATGAGATATTGCATATTTATCTTCGTTTGTTGTATTCATTCTGTAACATTAATACCTTTATTTGATGGGTTGAATTTTCATTCTATGCTTTATAAACAGATCATCGAACCTGCTGTGAGTACCTCTCACCATGTTTTGGATTTCTTGCCTATGAAGTCATATTCAGATGTTTCTCTTGATATCGCCATGTTAAATCCACTAGGTAAGTCATGTGAAAGCTGTGTTGTGTTATACTAGAAGAGTTGCTGGCTTTATTCTTCAGTGGTGGTGGTAGTGATTGTCCAACTGTTTGAAGCTGTCTGAAGAATCTGAAATTAGAGAACAGTGGTATTTCATTTCCTGGTATACTGGCAGCATGTTGTTAAATCTTTTTCACCACATAAAACAATGAGCATTTAATACATCTAGCTACATAAATAATACTTTGATATCCCATATAGTTGATGCATCCAAAGTGTATTCCTTCTGTGTCAGTGGATAAACAAATACTGAATTATCTGTAATGGATTTCCAAAAAAAAACACATCCGATGCATATGATTAAAACAAATCCATGGACTGTTGGCAGTAAAACAGATGTTCCTTACTAAAGTTGTTTATTAGCATAAAATATTGCTTCCAGACAATTACCAATTGTATGAGTCCTTGTGGCATGTTGTACTTTACAGTTCTGAAGAATCTGTGTAGTACTGCACTTGAAAGCCACACGCACACACACACACACACACACACTTCATGTGCTTTTCAGTTGTTCAGTATTTATGTACGTCTCAGTACTGCCATTTACCATTGCATCACCATAACTTCCCTGAATATTATGTAGTTAAGTTTTTTGATCAGTTGAAGATCAAAGCTGGCTTGTTTTACACTGTGCATATTTTTCTAGTGTGAAAACAAATATGGTAATTAATTTGTGCTGGGCAGGATTTTCAAAAACTAACTCTTCCAATTTTTGATGGTGCATAGGATTAGGAGGAAAGTGATGAATCAGTGCTTGATAGAGGAGTAATAGGTTTTGTTACGTGGAAGGGGAATGGTTTTATATAATCCAGGTAAGACAAATGGAGTATTCACTTATTTAGTAAGACTTGAACCTTGGATAGTTGAACTACAAGATGCTTCAGGAACATGATTCATTAATTAGAGAATTTTGGTGTTTGGGAAGCCTCTTCTATTGGAGAGGCAAAAATATGAGGAGTAATGTTAGTTTCAAGGAGAATTCCTTATGTACATTGAAGATTTATTAATAGATGTGGGTGGTTCTTCCATGGGATCATGGAGTTACTTGCCAAAAAACCTAGCTGACTATACATATTGTGTTTATGTTCCTCCAGGAACTACACACGCTGAATTTAGAAGGATGATGAAAGAAGTGAGGGATTGCAGATTAAATGGGGGGGGGGTTGCAATATTGTTGATAATGTTACAGAAGTGTTAGAGGGGTCAAGAATGACTTTATTCACAAATGGGTAGATATCTAGCAGTATATACTAAAGTAAGGGGTCTTACCTTAGTTTCTAATATAATTAGTTGCCTAGTGTATGTATTATTCAAGTAGATATAGGGCAAGTTTGCATGTTGGTAAGTTGTATGTAACAGCAGAACATGTTTAGTTGAGAGATGAAAACATTCAGTAATTTTATTGCAGTGTGTAATGGTTATTTCGGTAACATCATGCTTGTAAAAATGTCAAAGATTCTTTACTATTTTTTTAAACACTGAGGCTTTTACTGCTTGGTGTAAAAACCTGATAAAGACAAATTTGAATATATGCATGGAAAATAACTGAAGATTAGTACTAGGTTGATGCCACTTTAAGGTCAGACTTTAAATACAAGCAAGGATTCACACATCACAAATGGTATAGGATTCCAGTTTAACAATAAAACAACAGTAACACAAAACTATATGTCTAAAAGAAGATGGCAAAAAACTATAAGGATCAACCAGCAACAAACATTAGTGAATGCATGCAACACAAAAGCTAGAAGTAGACATTTAAAAAAGATGTCAAATATTATAGGTGGGAATAGTAACTTATCATAATGGCTACACTAAACATACTGTTTTTGGAACATAAATGACCTCAAAGGTATAGACAAAAAAAGTAAGAATATTAAATTACATTAAATGCATAGTGCAAATAACAGTGTTACAGCAGGCACATTTGGAAATAAGTGAGCATGTGAATTTGATGAAAGGATTTCAGGATGGATATTCAGCAGAATATTTGGAACAAAGGAGAAAGTGAGTGCTTATACTGATTGCTAAAGGAGCTCCAGTAGTGATAGAGGAAAAAAGATAGCAATGGTAGGTTTGTGGTAAAAGGGAAGGGGCAAAGGAGTGGGATTATGCTGGCATGTATTTATATTCTACCTAAAGTTTCTATTATGGAGTTTAAGAAAATATTGGGTGAAATAATCAGCTTTCAGCAGGGAGTATTACTTATAGTGGGGGCTAGAACTTGATTTGCAGCAATGAAGGATGTATCTTGCAGATTTAAAAGGGAAAATATAACAAAAGAGGGTAGATTTCTGAAGAAATTTATGAAAATATTTAGTATGGAAGACATAAATTCAGTAGTGCAACTCTGAGAGAATTTACATTTTATTCCCCAAGGTACAATAACTGGGAAAACAAATTATATTTCACAGGAACATTTGCATTTAATTGAAAGCTTTTACACACACCCAATAATTTCAGATCATATGCCAATTAACAACTAAGGCACAAATGCAGGGTAATGAAATAAAAATGAGACACTGACAGTTCCTCACCTACCTGTTAAAAAGAGACTAAGGAATGGGTAATGGAAATTGTTTGAGAGTCATTAGGGAAGATAGAAATTTCTTCACAGGTTATAGCTAGTGAGTAGGATAAAATGAAAGTGGAGTTTAAAATAGGATAGAAATAAAAGAAAAAGAATATGGTTAAGAACTAACAAGAATTATTTAGAGGGGCTGATAAAGGTTAAAGTATTACAGAATAAGGGGAATCTCGCAGAACAAGAGGAGGAGCAACTGCAGAATGCTAAACAGAAAATAAGGGAGTATTTAGGTAGTGTGTGTCAGTTTAGAAAGATTGCAGTTAAGCAACTGTTTTAGATAATAATTCCAGGGCATAAAAACTCTTAGCACAATAACTTAGGTAACAGGAAGTAGAAAGGGCTGTTGCCAAATTTAGGGAGCCGATAACAAAAAAAACAACCAGGGATCATGCAGAGGTATTAGAGATATTTTAGAAATGTTATGACAATTTATTTAAAGCAGAGGAATGTGGAAATCCAAGAAAAAGTACAAATGGAAATAATTATGGAAGACTTAAATATGCCAAGGTTAGAGGTGGATGAGGCTCAACAGTAAACAGTTAAGATAAGAGGCGATGAGATAAAAACAGTGATGTATAACCAATATGCAAGAAGATCTCTTGGAATAGATGGTATTTTGGTGGAAGTTTGGAAGTTAGGAGGGAAGAAATTGCTAATGATCTGGAAGGTTTTGTTTAACAGTATTTTCAAAGGAGGGGGAAGGCCAACATACTGGAAGAAAGCTGCAGTGGCTGTTAATACCCAAAGATGGGAAAGACCCATTAGATCCAACTTCATATAGCCCCATTTCAATTTTAAACAATGATAATAAAGTGGTTATGTCTATAATGGCTAAAATAATGGGAAAAGTGTTGCCAAAATTAATAAATATGGATCAGTGTGTTTTTTGGAGGGGATGCAAACATTTGACAGCGTGGGAAGCAAAATGTAAGAAAATACTGTTGTTGGGTCTTGATGCAGAGAAAGCACTCAACAGAGTATGCTGGGATTTTCTGTGTAGGGCAGTGGAAGCATTTGCATTCCCTGCTAGAATAATAGGGTTAATTAGGAGGGTATATGAGGGCAAAAATCAAAGTGGGAAAGTCCTGTCTGATAAGTTGTGTTTGAACAGAGGAGTCAGGTGGGGGTGTCCTCTTTCACCTTTATTTGGATTACATTTAGAACCACTGGCAAAGAAAATAAGACTCTGAAATTCAAGGACATAATTACTGTGGTATTCAAGAAAAGTTAGCTTTATTTGCAGATGATATTATTTTGTACCTGTTAGAACCAGAAAAGGACATCTCAGTGTTCTGGAACATTATGGGAGAGTTCTAGGTTTTTTCAGACTATAAAATGAATGGTTCAGCCATACCCATTTTTATGGGGACTTCATAAAATTAAGTATTTAGGAGTGTGGGTTAATAAGGATGCAGTGAAGTATTTAGGAGTATGGGTTAACAAGCATTCTTTTATGGCAGCTAAGGAGATATGGGAAGAGACTAAAAAAAAAAAAAAGGATAATACAAAAAAATGAGTAACTAGAAGCTCTTGACAATGGATAATGAATATCAATGTGCAAGTAATAAAAGTGTTTTAGCCCCTTTTAGTTTTATTCCAAGTCATCTATCCATCCTCAACCCTTTTTCCCATTTTGCACATGAGGTTGGGATGTCACTTCAATGGTGACCATAATTCCAGGTCAGGCATATGTTTATCAAGCAAAGGAGAGGTTGTGGATAGTAATTAATAAAGATTTGAAAGATTTTATCTGAGAGTGGAAGAAGGCAAGAATCAAGTGAGATTTGATCCTGCCAATAGAATGAGGAGTTTTAGGATTACCTGATTTGAAGGGATATTTTAGTGTTACATAGTTGAGGCTTTTCTACATAGCACAACCAGAAAGCTATAATTCAAAGTGGAAATGATGGAGAAGGGTGTAATTCAAGAAATAAGAAAAGATGGGGATTTGAGGAGCAGATCCTGAAGAATAACAGTGGAAATAAGGGAAGGAACAGTAAACTGTGGCAACTCTGATGCAGTCAGTATTGAGGAGTGATAGGCCAGTGAGTTCCCATATGACAGAGCAACAGATGACACATGATGAAATTGAAGCGAATGTGCCACAGGAAGATGCTTTAGAACTTTTCTGTAGAATGCCCGCAGGAAATGGAGAACAAAATATGTGCCGTCAGTTTAAAAGAAAAGAGAAGAGTTGCTTGATTTAATAGAGATAGACATATTAAGATCAATGAAAGAAAGAGACTCAAGAAGGTCAATAAGACCCAAAAAGTTAGAAGTTCGATAAAACAAATGAACACAGTAATTAGGACTGTCCATAGAAATCCATGCGATGTAACAGAAGTAAACATGATATATTACAGTGCAGCTAAATTAATAACAAATAAGATTCAGCCACAAGAACACAGGGTAATAAGGGAAAGGAAGGGGAGAAATCGAATACTATCATGGAAGTGTCGAACAGAGAAAACTTTAAAGCCATTAAGACAAGTGTCACTGTTACAAGAGTATAGAAAAAGGAACAGATCAATAAAAATACTCAGAAAGATAGACATGATCAGAGCAATGCTCATTATTATAATGGATCAGGATTTATCATGCATTATCGCAAATAAACTAAAAATGTCAGCACAGGCTGAAAAACTTAGAAGATACACAGATTAATATAAAGAAAACGTATAAAATAAGCAATTTATTCATGACCCAAAAAAGTTTTATAGAGAACTGGGAAACATAATGAAAGGAATTGAAAGACCACCAAAAAAGGAAAAATAGCTGCATTTTGGAGAAGTATTTATGAAGATCATATGGAGCATAACAAAGATACTAAATAGATAGAAGTAAACGAAAGAATAAGATGTTTAAAGATACAGTATATGAAATGGGATGAAGCCACAGCCAGAGAGATTGAAACAAAGTTAAGAAAAGCCTCTAACTGGAAAATCCCAGGCCCAGATGCAGTACCTAACTTCTATTATTTAACATCTTTGCATGAAGATTTAGCCATGAGTAAGAACTATTTATATGCGGACCTCGAACAGACACCAGCCTGGTTAACAACAGGAAAAACAATCTTCCTACTTGAGTGAACTTGCAAACTACCCTAAAAATTATAGGCCAATAACTTGCCTTCCAAGGATGTATAAACTATACAGCAGAACTGATGCCAACAGAGTTTATAGTCATTTAGAAGAAAACTCAATTATGGCAGTAGAACAAAAGTGCAAGGATCATTTATTGTTAAATAGCCACAGTAAAGAACTGTAAAAAGGGGAAGAATCTAAGTATGTCATGGGTTGACTACAAAAAAAGTGTTTGATAGTATCCCACATATACACTGCTGCTGTTCT
Source organism: Protopterus annectens (assembly GCF_019279795.1). NCBI lineage: Eukaryota > Metazoa > Chordata > Ceratodontiformes > Protopteridae > Protopterus > Protopterus annectens. Next base: position 786,715,189 of record NC_056731.1, on the reverse strand, counting down.
GTCTTGCCCTTAACCCATTAAGCTGTTTGCTCAACACATTAGGCCATGGCTATAATTTGGCTCTTAGAAAACAGCAAAGTGTAAAGACTCCTCATCTTCTCTTTGTTGATGATTTAAAATTGCATAGCTCATCAGATGAGGAACTGAAAGCATAACTGCAAGTAGTCAGCACTTTTTCAGATGATATAAGAATTTCATTTGGTCTTGATAAATGTGCAAAAGCAACCTTTAAAGCAGGAAAGCTGCAGCACCAAGAAAACATTAGTTTGGGACAAGAATGTGATATAAAAGAACTGGAGCAAGAGAGAGTGTATAAATATTTGGGAATTGATGAAGGATCAACAATAAAACATAAACAAATGCGAATAAAACTTGGTAAGGAATATTTTAGAAGACTTTAATTCTGAAAACACGGTTGACATCTAGGAACAAGCTATAAACCAATTTGCTCTTCCTGTCCTAACTTACAGTTTTTCAGCGACTGACTGGCCCCAAAAGGTGTTGGATAGAGTAGATAGGAAAACATGAAGTATGCTTCATGCCTGTGAACTTGTTTGTCTTTTGGCTTTTTCCCAGTAAGGGGTCACCACAGCGGAACTCTGGTCCGCTAATGATTGGCAGTATATTTTTTTTTTTACGAAACGCCGAGGTGCCAGCTCGACGCTCAACCTTCAATGAAGGCACGCCCATTTACGCACGCATGTCTTTCGAACACTACCCAAATGCAGGGAGGACATGCAGACTCCACACAGAAGGCACTCCCAAGCCAAGCCGGGAATCGAACGGGAGAACCTCTTGCTGTGAGGTAACGCTACCGCTGTACCACCGCGGAATATGCTTCATGCCCGTGCAGTGATTTATAAAAATCAGTGCATACCAAGATTATATCTTCCCCATTCTGAAGAAGATATGAGCCTTCTTGAAATTGATTACATATATAGCTCTCCAATTGTGGGACTGCATACCTATCTGCTGACCTCACAACATCCAAACGTAGTGAAAGTTTTGAAACATGAGGAGAATAAGTCTAAGATGACTTCCCTGCTTAGTCTAGCAGAAGCATATTGCCTTCAAGCAGGAGTGGAAATCAAACCAGAAGTAGATAAACATCAGGCAGTAACTGAATGTGCCGAAAAATAAAATAATATAAGGTGACGGATCAGATGAGAAGGCAAGAAATGTGGAAAATGCATAAATATAGTTGCAAGTATAGAAAACATATGTAAGAACCTCATGTTGATGAGATTGAATGCAGGAATGGCTGAGAGGCAAATTCAAACCAAAAGATGAAAGGTAAATTTTGACGGCCCAAGATAGTGGGCTACGTACACATTGGTTTACAAAGTCCATTGAACATGTGGGAGAAACGGATAAATGTAGGTTTTGTAAAACAGAATTGGAAACAGTCACACACCTTGTTGTTGGTTGTGACATACTAATGGCAGAAAGAAGGACTATATACTGAAAGGCATAATAATGTGGCAAGACTGTTGCACTGGAGATTGTCCAAACATTATGGTATTGAAAAACACTGGAAACGTGAGCCACAAACCATCATAGAAAATGATGAAGTCTTCATCACATGGGATCACCCATTACCAATAGTCCAAAAGGTAGATATGAGAAAAAACAGATATTGTGGTCCATGAAAAGAAAAAAAAGTAGCATTGATCATTGAAATCACTGCATCCAGTGACTACAGTCTCTTGCATACAGAGAGACACAAAGTCATAAAATGTCAGGATTTGCAGGCAGAAACGAGCAATGTGGAAGAAAGATTCCCAGACAGTTCCAATAGTACTAGGAGCAACATGTCTTATAAAAAAGAATTTACAGTCTTATTTAGATATGTTACCAATACATGTAACTCCATACGAATTGCAGGAGGAGTCATTACTGAGCACATTGCGTGTGCTGCGAAGAGCACTTATGGCTGATATCAAGGATTGAAACAATACTAATTTCATGAACTTTTGTCACACTTTGACTTAGGACTGGGATCCATTCCTGTCATGGTATTAGAAACCCAAAAAGAGTTGGAGAAATTAAAAGGGAGAATATTATATTCATAAAGTAGCAGGAAGTATGCCAAGATTTAAGCCAACACAGGAATACAGAAAGGATATATTTTGCCAGTAGGGTTAACTGTAATTAGAGGCACAATGAATAGGAAAGAGGAAGCTGGGAAAGGAACCAAGGTATTGAGAACAAGTAATTAATAGAGGAAAATGTAATAGAATAGGAAGAGGCTAAGTAGACATTTGAATTGCAGGCTAGTGATTGCCTTCAACAACAGGGATTAGTATCAGAGTATAGACAAAGAGAAATCAACAGGGGAATCCGAAAAGAAATACTTCCACTGGTTGAGTTTTAGATGAATCTAGAACAGAAGTTGTTATTAAAGTGATAATGTTTACAATAACTATAGGAATCAATCAGAGGAGGTTAAAAAGACTGGGAAGTGAGCTGATAAGCAATTCACAAAGAAACAATGGGAGGACAAATATATGGCTCACAAATATGCAACAAAATCTTGAAAATTTTGGATTTTTGCTTGGAAGTGTTTGCATGTATAATTTTATACCCTGTGCAGACTACAGAGAATGTTTCCTCAGGTAGATGGCAGATTTAGAGGTCTAATTGGGAGGAAAGAGGTACCTGGGAGCATACATTCTTGGAGTGTAGCAAGTTGGCAGACTTATTCCGTACAGATCATACTGGGCGAGCAAATGGGTGTAATTATGGAATTTTTTTTTTTGAGCTGGAATACAGGATCTGAATTGCCTAGGCATAGTAAGGCTTTAAGTTTAATTGTGGTGGCTGCCAAAAAAGCGTTAACTGGAAAATGGAAATCATAGTCCAAACCAACCATACTTGAAGGAGTGAATACCATAACTGAGATAAAACAGGGATTCAGATCTTTAGAAAAGGGTTGAAATAAATTACATGAAAAATGGAAATTGCAGGAACAATGCATGGAGAAAAGTGTTTTGGGGGAGGAATGAGCTATAAGAGAAGATGGGAATTGAACAATTTATGTAAATTTGGCTTGATTAGACTGTATAAAACAGTGTATTCATTGTATAATGTTAGTAATTGTGAACTTGTTTATATGGCTTGTTTACTTTTATAAACAGAGTGGGGAGGTTTTTGCCAAGTCAGGGATTGTTATGAAGTAGTACATGTTAAAGGGGTAGAGGCACTGGTAAAACTAGTGCTAGATCTGCCTTTTAAGCTTTATATTCCTGGAGAACTGAGTTGCAGTATGTTACTAGACAAACTTTGTTTTTTTTTTTTTTTTTTTTTTTTTTTTGAGGAGACTAAGTAGACAGTGGAGTAGTCCTTGCTTATATTGTCTGATACCTGCTGGAGAAAGTAGATTGGGAACAGCAGAAGAAAAAAATAAGGTTACGGCATTCAGAGATAAGAGCTCAAGAATGCTGTGTTGGGAACAGTGAAATTCCGGTGTTTGGGTACAGCGATACAGGTACAGGAGTAGTAGGAGATGCTGTGTGTGTGTGTGTTTGTATATATATATATATATATATATATATATATATATATATATATATATATATATATTAGTATAGTCTAATATTTGACAATCTCTTAAAAATGTAGACCTTGGTGTAGTCATTAGTGTGACTAGGGCAAAGAGAGAGGAGCAACTGCCCCATGCTCAGTGTTTGGGGAGGAGGATGTGATCAGCTGATGTTCTTCGTGTTTCACTGTTGCAGTCATCACATTTGGGTTATCTTGCCAGGAGTAGACCTCAGTCGGCCCGAATACCAGAGGCTAAGTATTTCTGCAGTTGCTGTCGCTCCAGGACTGACGTCGGGTCTTCAGTGGTATAAAAATAGGCAGCCGACGCCATTACATCAGTCTTTCTTGCCGAGGAACCCAAAGCAGAAGCAGTTCGCACAAGTGCCGGTTGGCAGCTACCTGAGTTTTCATTTCCGAATTGAAGTTGAAGTCTTCTAAAGCTAAGTACCCCATTGGGGGATCCTTTTTTCTTGCTCTAACTGATGTCAGAAAAAGTTATCAATTGTTTTGCCTGTGGAAAGCAAATACCACATTGAGACTTCCATTCTTACTGCGTCATCTGTTTAGGCCCAGGCCACGATGTCCCCCCGCTGTCGCTTTTGTGCTTTGTTCAACGCCAGAATTTTACGATGTTCTTCATCTCACATTGCTGCAGTCCTAACACTTGGGTAGTCCGCTGTCCCCCGGTCGGCCCGAATATCAGAGTATAAGGCTGACGTCGGTCAAGGCGCATTTGACTGACATCAGAACGTCAGGGTACAAATGCGCATGACCGACGTCATATCCTCAGTCTTTTTTGCCGCATGGTCCGATGCAGAAGCAGTGTTGTGAGTGCCGTTCGGCGTTCTGAAATTTTTCGAATTCGGAGTTTCAGACCGAAGTCAGAGTTGGTTAAGTACCCCGTTGGGGAATATTTTGTTTTTCTTGCCTCAGTGGTTTACCGGATGTCAGAAAAAGTGAATAACTGTATTTCTTGTGGGAAACAGATACCGCATAGGGATTACCATAATTTGTGTATACCTTGTTTGGGACCTGAGCACGACGTTGTTGGTTGCCGCTTTTGTGCTAGGTTTAATAAACGCACTATAAAGCGGAGGTTGGATTGTGCCAGGTTGGTCTTTGGGAAGCGGTGCAATTACAAAATGCCGTCGGATGCTCCGACGCCGGCTTCCTCAAAGAAGCGCAAGGACAAGGCAGTTAAACCTAGGTTAGAGGAGTCGTCCGAACCGGACGCCGGTTCTTTAGATGAGTCAGTGGAACCGGTGGTTCCGACGGAGGCCTCTCTGGAGTCCCAGGGAGAAACTTTGATTTTACAGGATGTGGCCTCCCAGGAGGCAGGTCAGGCTGTAGGGGCTTCTCAGATAACTGTACTCCCCTCCCTTCCTAAGGGGTCTAGGCCCTCTCTTTCTGCTTCCAAGGCTTCTCCTAGAGGCAGGGCTAGTTTAGCTTCTGTGGGTGTCACTCCTAGTTCTTCAGGTGCTGTGCCCAAGAAGCACATGCTTAAAATGGCAGAAGATTTAATTTCTTTAATTAGAGGCTCTATGCCCCCTCCTGATAAGAGGCCTAGGATTGAACCAGTGTTGGGGGATTGGGTGCAGGCTTCGGATGTGTCTGAGTCTTCGGCTGAAGACTTACAGGAGTATGCTCATTATTCTGATTCTGATGTGGATGATTCTACTCCTTCTGCTTCTCCTCCTGAGGATTTTTCTTTTTCAGAGACACTTCACTCCATGAGAGAGCATTTTAAATGGGAAGGTCAGGACTTCTCTGATTCCAGGAAAAGGCTTAGGGAATTTTTGTTTTACCCCAGCATAGGCCTTTGGCTATACCTCCTGTTCTGAATGTGGTGGAAGATGTGTTTGCAGAGGCTTCTCTTAATCCTGATTCTTTGCCTCCTGCTCCTGTTAAACCTGATAGGTATTACAGGGTGCCTGAAGCTCATAAGTATCTTTTTAAGAGTCCTAGGGCAGACCCAGAAACTGTTAGCCAGGGGCCTAAGGGTGTTAAGGCTTCTGTTGTCAAGAATCCGGTTCCTGCAGATAAAGAGGCCAGGGCCTTGGATAGATGGGGAAAGAAAGTTTATACTTCTTCCACTCTAGCCATGAGAGCTTTGAATTGCCAGTTTCACATGTTGAAATATCAAAATTATCTCCTTTCACAGTTGAAATCTAAGGTTGATGCTCTGACGGAAGGTATTGATTGTAAAGAGTTACAAGATTTAGTGCATGTTTCTGAACAGGTGGGTAAGCACTCTTTGCAATGTGGTTTCGATGCTGTACAGGCCTCGTCTAGGGTGGCTGCCACTGGGTCAGTTCTTCGCAGGCATGCCTGGCTGCGGGATCAAAATTTATCTGACCATGTTAAAACTAGGATTTTGGATGCCCCTTTGCAATCTGATGTCTTGTTTGGTTCCCCTGTTGAGGCAGTTTTAAAGAAAATGGAAGACAAGGCTAACTCTATGCAGACTGTTAAAGATTTTTTGCAGGTTCAGCCTCCAAAGTTTAGTAGAAATTGGCCTACTAAGGGGTGGACGTATCCTTCTTATGATTCCCAGTCTAGGGGTAGATCTAGACGTGGCAGGGGCAGAGGTCAGGGCTCTTTCAGGCCTAGAACAGGGAGTTCTCCTGCACAGTCTTCAGGTGAGGGCAGGGGTCAGTCCTTTCGTAAACAAACCCAATGACCTACCTTTTCAGCTGCCAGAACCTTCTCGCCTGGCAGCACCTTTGGGAGGAAGGTTGGCACTTTTCAAAGAAAATTGGAGTTTGATTACCCAGGACAGATGGGTATTGGATATCATACATCACGGTTACAGGTTTTATTTCCATACCTTGCCTCCTTTCAAGGGCATGCCAGACATTCCTCCTCAACAAAGAATACAGGCTCACAAGCAAATTTCTCTGTTACTCCAAATAGGGGCCATACAGCCGGTTCCTATACCAGAAAGGGGCCTAGGATTTTATTCTCGCCTGTTCCTTGTACCAAAAAAGGGGAACACGTGGAGACCAATTTTGGATTTGTCTATCCTCAACACTTATCTGGACATTCCCAAATTCAAAATGTTGACGTTACAACAACTTTTACCTCTGCTGGGCAAGGATCACTGGATGGTGACTTTGGATCTCAAGGAGGCTTACCTTCATGTTCCTATCAGACTAAGTTGCAGGAAATTTCTGCGTTTTCGGACTGGGACTTCTCACTATCAATTCTCTGCATTGCCCTTTGGCTTATCTACTGCGCCCAGAGTATTTACGAAGGTTCTGGCTCCAGTGATAGCTTTCTTCAGGCTAAAAGGAATACAAATCTATCCTTATTTGGACGATTGCCTGATTCTGGCTCAAGGAAAGGAAGAGCTTCTTCGTCATTTGGAATATGTGATAGCAGTGCTAAGATGCCTGGGGTATTCTGTGTACGAAATAAAGTCCAGTCTAGTACCCTCTCAAGACATGTGCTTTCTGGGTGTAAGACTGAATACAGCATCCCAGATGGCCTTTCTAACCCCGGACAAACAAAAGAATCTTTCCCTTTACTTCCATCATCTTTCTCTTCAGTCCGGGCTGACTGCAAGGACAGTCCTTCAAGCCTTAGGGTTCATGGCATCTTGTATTCTGGTGCTTCCCAATGCCAAACTGCATATGAGGAAGTTGCAATGGTATCTCAAAAATGTATGGACACAGCACTGCCAGGATCTGGACACTGTCATTCAAATAATACCTTGCATTCAAAAGGAATTTTTGTGGTGGGCTCAGGAATGTCACCTAAACAAGGGACTCTCTGTGACCCGGCCAGAGGCGAGTCAGATTCTAACAACAGATGCCTCAGACAAAGCTTGGGGAGCTCATCTAAACGGAAAGTGGATACAAGACAAGTGGCCTGTCAGACTACTGCATCTACATATCAATTTGAAGGAGATGTTAGCAGTCCAGTTTGCATTAATAGCTTTCAAGGATTTACTTCTTCCAGGGCAGGTGTTGATTCTAACAGACAACACAACTGTCATGTGGTATATCAACAAGCAAGGGGTAACACATTCTTATCCTCTATGCAGGCAAGCAATGATTTTGTGGGAGACTGCTCTCAGTTTACAACTAAGTCTTCAGGCAAGGTTTCTGCCGGGAGCACAGAACTCCTTAGCAGATGTGTTAAGCAGACAAATCATGGATCCCCACGAGTGGAAACTGGATCTTCATGTATTTCAGAAATTGACAGTGTCCTGGGGAACTCCAGACATAGATCTGTTCGCTTCTCCACTAAACCACCAGCTGCCAACGTTTTGCACGAAAAGGTTTCATCCCACAGCTTGGAAAGTGGATGCTCTTTCTTTCAGTTGGAAAAATCTTCATGTGTATGCCTTTCCACCTCTGCCTCTCCTCCCAAAGGTACTTCTGAAGATCAGACAGGACAAGCCAAGGATGATTTTGATAGCTCCAGATTGGCCTCGACAGCACTGGTACCCATTACTGAGAAGTCTAGTACGAAAGCCTCCATGGCCTTTGCCTTTGATTCCACATCTGTTGTCCCAGGAGGACAGCCATCTGCTCAATGTCAAACTTCACTCTCTTCACCTAACAGCCTGGCATATTCTGTTTTAAACCATAGAGGGTCTCAACTTCCACAACAAGTTTTGAATGTGATTTTGGAAGCTAGAAGGCCTAGTACAAGGAAAGTGTACGCAGATAAATGGAAGAGATTTTTGTTTTGGAGTGCAGCTAAGGATTTGGATGTTTCTGAGCCTAATTTAAGTGTGGCTCTTCAATATCTTACTGAGTTATTGGACAAAGGTTTGTCCTTCTCTTCTATTAAGATTCATGCTGCAGCAATTTCAGCTCACTATGACTGTGACCCACCATTGTTTTCTCATCCTTTGTTCAAGCAATTTCTTAGAGGGAAAAGAATATAAGACCCCACGAAGAGCTCCTACTCCTGCTTGGGATCTCAATTTTGTGTTGGAGAAACTCACTCTACAACCTTTTGAGCCTGCAGCTACTGCTGAGTTGAAATATTTGTCATGGAAGACTGCTTTTTGTTGGCCATTACCTCTGCAAGAAGGGTTTCTGAATTGCAGGCCCTTATGGCAGTTGAGCCTTTCTTAATTTTTCATAAGGACAGGGTATCTTTACGTACTAATCCTTCCTTTATGCCTAAAGTGGTTTCTAGTGTGGCTTTAAACCAAACTATTCATTTGCCTACCTTTTATGCAAATCCCCAAAATAAAGGGGAAAAGATTTTGCACACTTTAGATGTACACAGGCAGTTGCGATATTATTTGGACAGAACTAAAGGGTTCAGACAATCTCAGCAGTTATTGGTTTCTTTTGCTTTGTGCTCTCAGGGCAAGCCCGTGTCAAAACAAACTATTTCTAAGTGGATTGGATTTTGCATTACTTTCTGTTATTCCCATCATGGCAAAGAGATTCCAGCTGGGATCAGGCCTCATTCCACTAGGGCTACTGCCACTTCAACAGCTTTTTTGAGGGGGGTGGCAACTAAGGATATTTTGGAGGCAGCCACTTGGAGTTCAGTGCATACCTTTTCTAGGCATTACCACCTTCCACTGTACTCTAGATCCAGGGCTGGTTTTGCCACTGCTGTGTTGCAGGGCATTTTGGCAGCTCCTGCTTCTATATAATTTAGCCATCCTCCCTTACCTCTGCTTTGGGATTCTACCCAAGTGTTAGGACTGCCGCAATGTGAGATGAAGAACATAGTACAGTTTTGTACCTACCATAAATGTAGATGTTCGAAGATCCACATTGCTGCAGTCCAATTTACCCTCCCTCCTTCCCCTCTGTAGTTTGAGGTGGTTGTGTGGGTTGAGTTATCCTTCTGAGGTATATTGTGCATATTGTATATATATTGTGTGTATTGTATATATTTTTGGTATTAGGCTGGTTGGTTGTTTAGTTGTTGTTGTTGGGTTTGGACCTTTCTTTTTAGGGTCTTCTGACATCTGGGGCAAGAAAAGACTGAGGATATGACGTCGGTCATGCTCATTTGTACCCTGACGTTCTGATGTCAGTCAAATGCGCCTTGACCGACGTCAGCCTTATACTCTGATATTCGGGCCGACCGGGGGACAGCGGACTACCCAAGTGTTAGGACTGCAGCAATGTGGATCTTCGAACATCTACATTTATGGTAGGTACAAAACTGTACTTTCTCGGGCCCTTATTGTAGCTAGATATTTTCGCTCTCAGTCCTCGAATTCCAATATGGCTTCAGTAAGCCATCCGACTACCTATCTTCCGAAAAAACCTAAGGATAAAGACACACTGCACAGGTCCAAAACTGCCGACGATGCTTCCGTTAAGCTAGTCGTCAGTTCTCCGGTCCTCAGGCGCTTTCCCAGCCCCTGATGTCCTCTTCTGTGGATTCGCAGTCTGCTGCCGAGACCCTTTCGAGTCTGCTATGCCGCGAGACTCTTCTTCGACTAAGGATCCTGAGGATGTCTCTACCTTGGATGGGTCCAGAGCCGCTGAGCAAGCACCGGCTACTGAGGAAGTACCTCGCACTATTGATACTCGACACAGACCGACAACTTCTTTCACATCTTCAGTTCTTTCAAAAACTAGCAAGTTTCTAAGGCCCAGGGTACGAACCACACCAAAAAAATCGATGACCCAAGCTCGGGCACCTGCTTCCTTGCCTCAGTCTCAAATGCTTAAAATGGCAGAAGATCTTATAATACTTATTAGGGGAAGCCAGGCTACCCCTTCCAAAAGAAAACAAAACTTGTCCCCGGTAGTTTTATCTGAACAGGAGTCTGATGACTCTGATGCATCTGAATATGAAGATATGCAACTCCTTTCTGCTTATGAGGATTCTGATGCAGAGGAATCCATCCCTTCAGCCTCTCCACTCGAGGACTTGTTCTTTGGGGGAACCCTACATACTTTAAGGGAGCATTTCCAGTGGGAATGTCAGGACTATCCTCAGTCAAAAAAAGAGACTCTGGGTATTATTAGATCTACTACAGCACAGACCTCGGGCCATTCCTTCTGTCCTGGATGTTGTGGATGATGTTTTTATGGAATCCAGTCTGACTCCTGACACCCTTCCTCCTGCTCCCAGGAAACTTGACAGGTATTATAGAGTCCCTGACTCTCTCAAATTTATTTTTAAAAGTCCTACTGCTGACCCCGAGGTCATCTCTCAAGGACCTAAAGGAATCAAAGCAACTTCAGCTAAGAATCCCACCCCCTCAGATAGGGATTCCTGAGCATTAGACAGATGGGGTAAAAAGTGTACACCTCTGCTACTCTTGCTATTAGAGAATTAAATTGTCAGTTCCACATGCTGAAATATCAGAAACATACCATGGAACTTCCTCAAACAAAAATTATCTTCTTTTCCAGCTTGTGCAGAAAATAGAGAGTTACAAGAGTTAATGCATTCTGCAAGTCAAGTAACTAAGCACACCTTACAATGTGGTTTTGATGCCCTAGAAGCATCTTGCAGGGCAGCAGTCACTGGATGTTCATCATGTTTCACAGTTGCAGTCATTACAGTTGGGTTATCTTGCTGGCAGGCTACCCGCAGTCGTCCCACGTTCCAAATTCTAGGTCCGGCGTCGGTTGCTGTCGCCTCCTCCCTGACGTCAGTGCACCAGGGGTATAAAAGATGCAGCCGATGCCATTTTCTTCAGTTTTTCTTGCCCCAGATGTCAGGTGCCCCTAAAATGGTAGGCTAAATTATGCCAATAAGCATGCATACACAAAAAATAACTTTTCCTTCATCTACAAGTAAATACACCACATAGGTTATATAGAATTGAGAAGTACAGATAAGTCCCAGCAAGGAAAAGGGGGATGGTGGGAGGGTAACCTGGACTGCAACAGTGAATACACTCGAACATCTACATTTATGGTAGGTACACAACTGTACTGTGTTCATCGTGTTTCACTGTTGCAGTCATTACAATTGGGCTGAATCCCAAAGCTAAGGTTGAAGAGTTGGAAGAGTGCTGAAGAGAGGCTGTTGTTATTACGGTTACAGTTAATGGAGTTTGTGAATGAAAGAAGGGCTGTGGTGGTACTGTGAAAAGGTCTAAAGCCATGTTGGCAGCTAGCTGAGATGTGTTTGGTTAAGTGTTTATAGGTTCATAGGTAAGTACTAGGCTATCTGCCCATGGGCATTTATAAGCCTAGCCACAGAGTGATGGCTTTCGCCTCCCCATTAGATTAGTAACCTGGGCCTCTGTCAACAGGGCTCCTGAAGTGATCCCTGGGTAGAACTTACGATTACCCATCGCCTCATCAAGATTTCTCTTGAAGAGGGTCAGAGAGGAGCTCTGTCAAATATGGATTGGGATTCTATTCCAGAGTGAGGGGAGTCGCTGGGACAGGAATCTATCCCTCCAGCATGTCCTGTTTATTGTTGTACATAGGTTCAAGTCGCTAGAACGAGTGGTTCTGAGGGATCTCGTTTTTTTTTTTAGGTGAAGCATGTCCATTAGTTCATGGTTTGACATGGCCCTATAGGTCAGGCATAGGTCACCTCTGAGCAGACGGTAAGCAATTGAGAAGAGCTGGAGCTTTTTTAGTCGTACTTCATAGGGTAATTGTTTAAGGCCCTTAATCCTCTTAGTGAGATACTTCTGTGGTCTTTCTAGTTGTTGCAGGTGTCTAGTGAGGTACATCCCAAATGGGGCATTGTACTCTATTATGGGCCTAATGAGTGAGGAGTAATGGGGCACAATCACCTCCTTGGATCTGGATGAGGAACCCTTTGTGATCAGGTGTACTACATAGAAGGATTTCCTGACCGTTTTGGCTATGTGGTTATCAAAGGAGAGCAAGCTATCTACTTGGGTACCCAGGTCCGTATTTACTTCTTCTGTACTTAGTGGATTCCCATCTATGTGGTAGTTTGTAGGTACTTTGTTTTTCCCAAATGGAATTACTATGCTTTTTTGGCATTTAGCTTTAGGTGACTTTGACACCAGGTGTTTGTCTCTGTGAGACCCTTTTGCAGGATGTCTATGTCAGCTGGAGAGCCAATTATTGCACCCAATTTACAGTCATCTGCGAACTTGGTTAGCCACAGTCCCTCTGCTTTGCCTGTATTTTGGAGAAATATATACCAAACACTCGGGGTCCCAGGACTGAGCCCTGTGGGACTCCGCTTGTGACTAGTCTAGAGTCAGACATGGCGCCTGCCACTCTTACTATGTGGGTTCTGAGAGCCAATTGGCAACCCATCTCGTGACATGGGGGTTGATATTTAAGCTGGTGAGTTTGTCTATGATTCCTGAGTGTGGGATGGTGTCGAACGCCGTAGCGAGGTCCAGATATGCTGTGTGGACCACCTTCCCTTCATCTATGGCCTTGGTGACTGTTTTGAAGAAGTCAACCAAGTTCAGGAGGCAAGATCTGTTTTTAACAAAGCCGAACTGGGTGGGGTGCAGTGTCTGGAGGTTCCCAATGTCCCTGTCAATGAGCTCTATGATAATGCATTCCGTGGCTTTGCAGACCAAGCTAGTCAAGATTATAGGGCGATAGTTCCCAACGTCAGTTGTGGCACCACCTTTGTGGAGTGGTACGACTGTTGCTATACGCCATTCTTTGGGTTCATAGCCTGTAGAGAGGCTGAGTTTGAATAGTGATTTGAGATGGGGGGTTAGTTCATTTTGAAGCTCGTGTAAGACACAACCTGGTATAGCATCTGGTCCCATTGATGCTGTGTTTTTGGCCTTGGCAAGGGCTGTCTTTACTTGTGTGTTTGAGATGTCTGGAGCGCCACATTCTTCTGGGATGGGTGCTAGCCCCTTTTGTGGAGAAGGGGGGGTGAAGTTTGCACTGAACTTGTCAGCCAGGATGTTGTCAATGTCGGTTGGTTCAGTGTATTTATGGCCATTATGCACTAGCTTGGAGCATAGCTGAGAGTTTGCCCCTAGACTCTTGACATAGTTAAAGAAGGCCTTGTGGTTATCCTTAGAGTCATTGGCTATTTTTCTTTCGAAGTTGGCTTTGGATGATTTAATGAGGGAGCACAGTTTTTTACTGATGTTAATCAGCGATGCCTTCTTATTTTGGGATTTTGTTCTATCTTGCAGGAGTTTCCTCCTCCTGTTATAAAGTTTATTTATGGCCGGGGTCCACCAGACTGGCGTCCTCTTTTTTGAGGAGTTAGTCTTGGTTTTACTTGGGATGGCTCGGTCCATGCATTCTTGAAGGTGTTCATAGAATGCACTTGTAAAGGAGTCTGCCGATGGGTCATCATTTTCCATTTGATTGGGAGCTTTGAAACTTCCCACCTCGGTCTTGAGGAGTGTGAAGTTGGCTTTAGAGAAGTTTTTTACCTTGATTTCCTTGACCTGGGGGGTTGGGATGTGGATGTCCAGTGTGATTAGTTTGTGATCTGATCTTACCAATGACGAGTTTACCTCAGGTGAGGAACATAGGTTCCCCATGTTGGTGATGACCAGGTCCAGTATGTTGTCACCTCTTGTGGGAGTGGTGACCAGCTGTTCAAGGGCGTTTGAATTTATAAACCCAAGGAAGCATTGGGCTAGGGCGTTTGAGCTTGAGTAGTTTTCCCAGTCAATGTTTGGATAGTTGAAGTCATAGCATGGTGTTGGGTAGAATCTTCATACTTTCTGATGTTCTCAGGAATGCTGCGTGAAGGTCCTGAGACAAGGTGGGAGATCTGTAGCAAGCTATAAATTGAACAGTCAGTTTACCCGCTGTCAATTGCACTTGGATGGTCTCAGATTCTGCGTGCTGTGCTACTAACCTGGAGGTGTGGGTGTTCTTGATGAATCTGGAGACACCTCCTCCTTTTGTGTTCAGGTCCTGGTTTTGGGACCTAAAGGTATGGTAGGAGTTATAACCTGGTAGTGCTGAGGTGCTCTCTGGAGCCTTGAACCAGGTTTCTGTCACTGCACATACGTCTATTTCTTCCATACTAAGGAGACCCTTGAGTGCATGCATTTTGAGGTTTAGACTTCTGGCATTGAACAGCATTACCCTCAGTTTTTGTTTATTATTGTTGTTTAGGTAGGCAGGATTGTCTTTTGAGCCTTGCCTAAAAAAGGCAGTAATGGGGCGGCAAGAGTCTTGGCCAGTATTCGAAAGCCCAGGGGCAACAGGTGCAAGCCGTCTCTGGCGAAGCAACGTGGCTTGTCAAGCATGTCGTCCCACGCTGACAAGTACTGGATCCCCTTTGAATGACACCAGTAGTTTAACCAGTTGTTGAAACTGATCATTTTTTCTTCGTATGCTGAGTTGATGGTGAATACATTTTTCCATAACCTTTGCTAGGGGTTATAAGAGAGCTATGGGCCTGTAATTGGAATAATCAGTGGAGTTACCACCTTTATGTAATGGGATTACGTGGGAGATTTTCCAGATGTCTGAGATGATTCCTTCATTTATGGTTCTGTTTACAAGGATGGATATAGGGTAGGCATTGTATTTAGCAGCCTTTTGCAAGTATTCTGAGGGTAACTGGTCTGCAGAGGGGGTACATGGCTTAAGCTTTTGGATGATTTTTTGGATGCAAGTAGTGGGGATAGGTTGTAGTTGGAAGGTTAGTAGGGTATCCGGTAAGGAGATAGGGAGACTAGAGTTGTCCGTGGACAATTGATGGGCTAGGGACTGTAAGGTGTCTGTAAAGAAGGAATTGAATGCATTGGCAGTATCCTGGGGGGAGTTATCAGCTCCTTCTGAAGATGGTGTGCTAGTGTGCCCAGGGTGTAGGAGTCTTATTTATGCCTGACCAAAACCTTTGTGGATTATTATGGTGAGTTTGCTGTAGTTTGCAATAGTAGTTCTTTTTGTCAGATAGTATGGCTTTTTTGTGATATTTCGTAACTGCCTAAAGGTTCGTTGCTCATGGGTAGTTCTGGAGGATCTCCATTTAGCCCAAGATTTATTCCTCAGCAATATATTTTGCCTAATGTCTTTTGACAGCCAGGGGGCTATTTTGGACTTCATTCTAATAGACCGTTTGGGTGCATGTATGTCCAGGATTGTTAAGAATTTAGAGTTGAAATATTTAACAGCTTCTTCGAGTGGGAGAGATTTTAGAGGGTTCCAGTCACAGGCATTAAGTTCATTTTGGAAAAGTACAGGGTTAAAGTGTTTATTGGACCGTGAGATCCTGTACATGGGGGAGTTGGGGATGTCATTCTTATGTCTTATAATGTAAGTTAAAGTATGATCACTTACATAATCAGGCAAAGTTCCTACTTTTTAAGTTTGTTGTCTGTTAATAAGTATCCAATCTAAGATGCTCTCTTTTTTGTTTGGTTTGTTAATCCTAGTAGTGGTGGTAATTGTTTGACTGAATCCATGAAGATGAGGAAGGGTTGTCGGTGTTGACACACTTCCAATCAGTATTGAAGCCACCTAGTATGATTGTTTCTTGTGAGAAATTAGTAGATACCCAACTAAGAATATTCTCTATTATGGTGCTATTATTACCAGGAGGTAGGTAAATACAGATGATGTTTAGGGATTTGCTAGTATTGAGTTTAAGTCTAGAAATAAGGACTTCAGCTTTACTGTCTTGGGGGGGGGGGGGATAAAGGGTAGTGAGGAGATCTGTAATCCAGTTTTAAACAGAAGAGCTTCTCCTCCACCCTTACGTTTAGTTCGTTCAAGTCTCAATATATTATAACCTGGGGGAATTATTTCAGTATCTTTAGTGCTTGGTTTTAACCAAGTTTCTGTAAGACAGAAGATATCGAAGGAATTAATGTCAAGAAGAGCATGGAGATGGGCAACTTTGTTGTTGATACTGCAGATATTAAGATGTCCTATTACTAGGGAGTTGGAGAGACTGGTCAGAGTAGGTAGGGTGGAGAGAGTGTTGCTGTGAGATGTTAGTGTGGTAACATTGGTTGGGCCTGGGTTGGGGTGGATGTCACCATCATTAAGGTTTGGAGCTTTTGGTCTATACTCTGGGTTATAAGTGTAGCTAGTTAGATATTTTAGTTTCCTTACATTGGAGTTATAGAATTTGATATGTGTGAGGTGATGGTATTTGGATAGTAGGTAGCAGGAAGTGGATGTGGTATTTGATTGAAAGTGTGTAAGAGTAGAAATATGAATAGCTGTTTGTTTTGGAGAGTAGTTGAAGTGAAAGTTTTTCACCTTTCCAAAGGAGGTGAGGAGATAGGCAGAGTTGAGGAGTGGTGTAAGTATGGTTGTAAGTAGTAGCTTAGTTTGGATGTTTTTATTTGTTGTAGGCATATTGCAAGGATTACCTGTACAAGTACAACAAGGTTTCATGTACAGTTGTAAAAGAGGTTAAGCAGGGATAATGAAAAAGTAGAGAAAGAATGCAGGGTAGAGTCCAGATAGAGAAAAAGGAGAAGGGAAAAGTACTTAGGGGTACAGGTGCTAGATAAAGTTGGGATAAGGAGATAGGTAATTGAGGATGGGTTTGGCTAGGTTGTCTAGATTGGTTGGAGTCAAGGATAGGTAGGATAGTGGGGAGCGTGTGGTTTGTGAAGTATAAGTGTAGGAGTGCTGGGGGTGTGTGGGAATTGGGGGTAGGGGAGCGGAGTGAGCCCACAGGGCGAACAGAGCGGGGTTGAACCAACCAAGAGGGAAATGAGAGACTAGAAAAACAATCAGTCACTGGGACACAGGGTAAGTAACTTATTATTATATGTCAGTGTTGCTGTGTGTGAAAGAGCAGGTAAATAGTGGGAAATGTAGTAGGTTGAAAAGGAGGGGGAAAACAAGTTTGTTGGTAGAGGTTTCAACTGCGGAGATGAAGATATCAAATCTGGAGTGATGTTATGCTCTGATGTTTGCTGCCACCTAGTGGCTATATGTAGGAAAGGAAGATTGTAGAGAAAGTGGGGCTCGAGAGTTAGCTCTACAGGTACGGAGGTATTACGTGGAGTGATAATGCATATAACCCGTATATTCTGTAAATCTAAAGGGAGCTTAATGGAAGTACAGAAACAGATTTTGGGGGGTGCGAGGCGGGAGGAGGACAAGGGCTGAAGCAGGCCACTATCTCGCTCGGGAGTTAAGTAGCATTAAACAGAATTAACAAGCATTCAACTATGTTAATAGGCTACATACACTGTGGGTTCCTTGGAAGTATAGGACTATTCACACTGTTTCTGTACACTTGGAGTCTTCACAGTTCCTGGAATGACTTTAGTCTGTTTAGAGTGTTCTCAGAGCAGGAAGGGCACACCCGAGGAAGCAGGCTTGACTCAGAAGTACTAGGGCTGTAGTAATTTATGATTGATCAGACATGTGACAGGCAAAATCTTCCATTTAGGAGAAAGATGTGTCCTTGGCCTGAGTGTCGATGGTAGTACACCTCCCTCATATCTCACTGTCCCAATATATGAAAACGATAGTCCTAGATGTAAACATACTCCTTAAATGTTCAGAACAGCAGAGCCCTGCCACACTAATTAAAACAAAGCTATAGAGAGACTGCAGTAGTTAGCAGTATACGACCTCCGACTTGTTTGTACTACCTGATGTGATCTATGCAGACAGTAAAGACTTCTTATAGGTCCAGCACCCGAGGTTCAGTAGGTATTGACCCTCCAAGCACTGGTCCTTTCCTGTCCCCTCCAGAGCAGCTCAGCCCAGACCCAGGGGAAGCAGACCCACCCGAAAGCAGCCCAAGGGAATGCAGAGATCTAAGCAATGGAGTTCCTTCTCTGCAAAAACAGGGAGTGCAAAGCCACCCCCTTGTGGTAAGACCTCACAATGACTTTACATTTCCACACCCTCCCTCTGCCCACCTGCTCGTCTCTAAGAGGAAAACTCTCCTTCCACGCAAGCAGCTGAGCCACCATTACCAACAACCACTGGGTCCTCAACATAGTGTCCCAGGGATACAAATTTTATTTCCACACTCTGCCAACCCCAAAAGGGTTCCCAGATCTTCCTCCAAGCCACTGGGCAGAAGCCAAAAAGCAAGTCCTTTCCCTGCTCTCCATGAGGGCAATAGAGCATGTTCCTGCAGAACAGATAGGCCAAGGTTTCTACTCCAGGTACCCAGAAAAGAGGCCACATGGTGTCCCATCCTCAATCTATCCATTCTAAACACCTTTCTGGTGATACCAAAATTCAAAATGCTCACCCTCCAGCAGCTTCTACCTATGCTTTCCAGGGATGCTTGGTTAGCCACCCTAGGCCTAAAAGAGGCCTACCTACACATCCCAATCAGGAAATCATGCATGAAGTGCCTACGTTTCAGGGCAGGATCTATGCACTTTCATTTCTCTGCACCTCCCTTTGGTTTATCTACTGCTACCAAAGTTTTCAAAAAATGTCTGGCTCCCGACATTTTTTGCAGACAAAGACATATTCAAATTTGCCCATACTTAGACGACTGCCTGAATCAGGCAGACAGTCAGGAAAAGCTGCTACAGCAATTGACCTTTGTAAAGGACCTACTGACCTCCCTGGGGTATACTATCAACGAAAAGAAATCAAAACTAGTCCCACAGAAAAAATTGTATTCCTGGGAGCAAGCCTAGACACAGCATCCCAGATACCATTCCCTACTCCAGAAAAACAAGCCAACCTGACAGACTACGTCTCTCAACTAACCACCAGAACCCAGTTATCCACAAGGAAAATCATGCAAGCTCTAGGGTTCATGGCCTCTTGCATTCTACTCATTCCATATGTCAGACTGTATGTGAGGAAACTACAATGGTACCTAAAAAGCCTTTGGTGTCAGCACTCTCAGGACCTGGAAACTCTTATACCAATGATACATTGTCTAAGGAAAGATTTTCTTTGGTGGGCAGCAGCATACAACCACAACAAGGGACTTCCCTTTTCACAACCCCATGCCGCCCAGACCCTCACCCTGTGACTGGGTTGCTCATCTGGACAGCAGGTGCATTCAGGCCCAGTGGAGCCCAAATCAAATACATCTGCATATCAACTAAAAAGAGATGTTAGCTGTTCAGCATGCCCTGAGATCTTTCGGACCCCTACTCTCTGCAGGGCCTCTGCTGATCAAAACAGACAACACCGCAGTGATGTGGTATATCAACAAGCAGGAAGGGGACTCACTCTTATCCTCTCTGCAGGCTCGCCATGACCCTTTGGCACACTGCCTCAGCCATGCAACCACACCTGCTAGCACAATTCCTACCAGGCTCTCTAAACTCTCTGGCAGACAACTTAAGCACAAACCTGCTAGACCCACATGAGTGGCAGCTAGACCACAGAACCTTCACCCTTGTAACCCAGAAATGGGGCACCCCGAAGGTCGACCTCTTTGCCTCCCACTCCAATCATCAGCTCAGCAAATTCTACACCAGGGAACCTCACAGCAAGACCTAGAAAGTGGATGCTTTATCCTTCCAGTGGGTAAACCTCTCAGCCTATGAATTCCCCCCCCTCTACCACTCATTTCAAGGGTACTGCTCAAAATAAAGGAGGAAAAAACGAGGACAGTCCTGATTGCCCCAGACTGGCCACACCAGCACTGGTACCCACTGCTGCGCAGCCTCTCACTCCTGCCACCATGACATCTACCTCAGATCCCAACACTACTGACCCAGAGGAATGGAGAATGCATGCATCCCCAATTGCAGACCCTCAACCTGGCACCCTGGCTTATTTCCTGACCTCTCCTCAAGCTGCCAGCCTAAGCAAACAAGTTTTAGATGTTATGCCCTAGCACTAGAAAATCCTATGCTGACAATTGAAAAAGGTTTTGCACCTGGATCCAGGCTAAGGGAGCCAGAACGGCACAGCCCTCCCTACCTCTCCTCCTAAATTACCTGGCAGACCTACTACACAGGGGTCTATCCTTCTCTTCTATTAAAATGTAATGCCTCAGCCATCTCTGCTCATTTCAGCACAGAGCCACCTCTCTTCTCAGACCCTCTCATCAAACAGTTCCTAAGAGGGGCTAACAACTTAAGGCCATCCAGAAGAGCTCCTACCCCAGCTTGGGACCTTAACTTTGTGTTGGAAAAGCTCACCGTGCCCCCCCCCCCCTTTGAACCTGCAGCTTCAGCAGAGTTAAAATTTATCTCTTGGAAGACAGCCTTGCTTCTGGCCATCACTTCAGCTAGAAGAGTATCAGAGCTACAAGCACTTGTGGCTGTAGAGCCCTTCATAATTTTCCATGCTGACAGGGTCTCTTTCAGGACTAACCCAACCTTCATGCCTAAAGTGGTGTCCAGTGTAACTCTCAACTAATCCATTCATTTGCCCACCTTTTTCCCTAACCCACAAAACAAGGTGGAAAAGGATTCTGCACTCTCTAGATGTGCACAGACAGCTCAGATTCCACCTGGACAGGACTAAATCTTTTAGAAAAACGGATCAATTGCTAGTTAACTTCACTGCAGGAGCAGAGGGCAAGGCCATATCCAAACAAACAATCTCCAAATGGGTAGCACACTGCATCCATTTCTGCTACAAACAGCACAGGAAACTACCCCCAAAGGGGGTCAGGGCACATTCCACCAGAGCAACCTCCACCGCTGCAGCTTTTCTCAGAGGGGTCTCCACCAGGAACATCCTGGAGGCTGCAACATGGACATCTATTCATACCTTCACCAAGCATTACCACCTGCCTATATTCTCCAAATCCAGGGCAGGCTTTGCCACCGCAGTCTTGCAGGGCATCCTAGCCAGCCCCCAGTCTTCTTGACTGCCTCCACCCTTTTATTCAGCTTTGGGAATGAACCCAAATGTGATGACTGCAACAGTGAAACACGAAGAACATGGCAGAGTTCTGTACACTTGCCATAAATGTAGATGTTTGAGTGTATTCACTGTTGCAGTCATGGTTTCCCTCCCTCCATCCCCTTTGTCTGTCTCTCTCCTTGCAAGGTAATTTTGGTATTTACTTTCTCCTGGTGGTGTTCTTCCACCTTAACTTAGCTCCCTACTAGGGGCTCTTGACAGGGCAAGAAAAACTGATGTAATGGCATCGGCTGCCTGTTTTTATACCACTGATGACCTAACGTCAGTCCTGGAGCTACAACAACTGACGCGGAAATACTAAGCTTCTGGTGTTCGGACCAATTGAGGGCTACCCCTAGCAGGATAACCCAAATGTGATGACTGCAACAGCGAATACACGCGAACATCTACATTTATGGTAAGTGTATACAACTGTACTTTTCCAATCTCTCTGTAATGCAGTGCCAGCTTTTAAAAGGTGGTATTCCATTTGCAGTAAAACCTGAGTACTGTAGTGCTCCATGTGTGGATGAAACTGTAGCAAACTGCTGGGTATATTGTAGCAAGTAGTTTGTTACAGTTTAAAAGAAGAAATTTGTTTTAAATAAAATGCGTCTGGGGTGGGGACAGGAAGGGCTTGGATAGGCGGGGGGTGGTGCCGTGCATATGGCCACCTGATTGGTATACCAGTAGAAGAAGCGTCAGGTGACATGCGGATGTGACTGAAATAACCAGCAATTGGCTTAGTACAATAAAGTTGTTTTTTTTTTGTTTTTGTTTTTTTTTGTTTTTTGTTGTTTAAGAGTTGAGGGGTGGGGCACTGGTTGAGCCAGGTACTGTTCTGGATGTAATCATCATTTATGGGGCAAAAGATTATGATTATGGAATTGTTAGAAAATAGGACATGTAAGGCTGTTAAGATATCTTAATACAAAAGTGTTTGGTAATATAATCCTGGATTGGGCTATATGCTAGAGAAAGACATTGATATGAATACATGGAAAAGACTGCTTATAAAGTAATAACATTTAGAATTTCTACTTGCAAATGCCTTCACAGGTATTTACACACCGCAAAGACTGAGGCAGATAAAAACATGGGTCCTTCTTTATTCCTTTTTTAAACATGTTTATTAAAATGTCACATTTTAAATTGCAACATGCATTCACACAAATTAATTAAAAAAAAAACATTTCAAGTTTCCATTATTATTTTTTGTGGAGTATATAAGTGTATTTTCTTGTCTTCCCTTAAGCTTCACTCTCCTGACTATTATTTTGCATGTACCTTTCCCACAAATTCCATTTATTTTGGTGAAATTTGTTTCATCCCTTGTTTGAATATCCCGCCTTCATTTCTTGCGTTCAGTATATCCATCACAGTTGGTATAGATTTTGTTTTCCGTTGTCTAGTAAATGTTTTTTTGGAGATGTGTGTGTGCTTTTTATAGGAGGTGCATAGAAGGGATGATAGGTAGCTGAGAATATCTTTATTTTGGTTGTGTGCCAGTTTAGCAATACTTTTGAGGTTGAATTGACACATTTGGTGTCAAAACGATATATAAATTAGAAAATGGTAGTGATGTTGGTGCAAGATGATATCCAGTATAACAATCAAGAAAGGGTTTCACTGTTTTATTGATGTTGCTAGCAAAGAGACAGTAACTTGTAATAGTCCTACTATAGTTCCAAAACCCATGGATGTAATTGTGATAATGGATAAGCCAGAGATAAAGACAAATAGGAAAGAAAACTTCACAGCAAAAGTATGCATCTAGTTATATGCTTTGGAAAATGTACGGAGACACATTTAGAAAATAATTCATGGTGTAATGGTGTGGGACTGAATTTGGACTGGGGAGAAACTTGTCTGTAGTTCTTTCTTGAATGACTTGATGCTATAAAATGAAATTGATCCTCATTTCTAATAAAGCATTGAAATTTGCTATGACCTTGTATGTGTACGTGTATGTGTACACATGCGTGTGCGCACACACACACACACACACACACATATATATATATATATATATATATATATATATATAAATATATACGGTTCTACTTTGTTTCGTTGAATCTCATTTCATTGAATTTCATTTCACCCAAACCACTTTGCTGAAAACTCGTTTCACTGAATCTCAATTAGTATATATGGCATTGTGTAGAGTACTGTAAGGCAAGTAAAAGGTATATGCCCTTTTCCCCACTGTAGTGCGATCCTGGAGTTAGTATATATAGTTAAGGTTGGTGTGGGGAGCACATCACACCACATTGGGGGTGTGGGGTGTGTCCCCCCCCCCCCAATTAGAGTACATATTGTCTCCTGGAGAGAGTTAATCATTGGTGGTGTAACTCTTCATGTCTATTGTTTAAAATTTATTGTTTTGAAGTTTTTGGTAAAATAGAATATAAAACAAACAAGGTGAGGGGTTACACCCACCACACTCCCCCTAAACCTTTTACTTACCTTACAGTACTCTACACAATGCCATATACTAACTGCAGTTCAGTGAATTGAGATTCAGTGAAATGCGTTTTCAGTAATTTGTGTTTTCAGCGATGTGGTCGGGGTGAAATTAAATTCAAGGAAACAAAGTAGACCCTATATATTCCCCCCTCTTCCTCTTTAACATACTTTGAAAGGGCCACAACATCAATTTGTTCAAGTTTTTTTCTTCTTTTTGTAGATGTTTGTGTGATTATTATTGATAGAATTGTTAAAATTAGGATGATAGAAGTTGAAACATTATAGAGCAGTTATGAATGTTAGTACCTGAAAGTTTGTTGCCCACCAATAATATAAATTATAATGAGGATAAGATCTTAACTGTTGAAGAATGTTATACTGAGTTTTCTTCTGCTAATGTTGAGTCAAATAAAAAAAGAATTTTGTCAATAAAGGATTCTTGGGAAGTGTGCTTCCAGCTGTTGTCCACAGCTGAGCAGCCTCTCAAAAGACCAGTTGATAAGCGTTTTGTATTGTTTTCTGTTACATTTGTAATGTTGTACAGTAATTGTTTTCTGATGGAGTAGCTACTGATTCTTGTTGCACTCAGAGTGAGAAACTCCACTTTGTTAATGATCAAACCAAGTTCTTTGTACCATGTGAAGTTATGACTGTCCATTTTAATGGATTTGTTGTGATGTAATAAAATTAGACACATTTTTTCTAATCTTTCATATTGCTTAATTGTTTCTTATTTGTTTGAAAATTGACTCCTCTAATTTTACTTATTCGTCTAAGAGAAGTCTGATGAAGCATTGTGTGTGTATATGTTATGAGTACTGCGCTTCTAGTTTCCAACTATCTTTTGTGAGTTGAGTTGAATTTTTATGGGTAGTACCTTAAAAAAAAAACACTGTGCTAATCCTTGTGAATGCCAGGTCTTCAAACTTTTTTCTCTTGTTAAAGGAGCATGCTGTTTTATTGATTTATTGGGAGTGCATGGGGGTAGTCATGACCTACTGCAAAAGAAAAAGAAGGCTTTTTCCATTCTGTAGTAGGATCATTTTTTTTTTTTTGCCTTGCTGAAAGTTTTGTTTTAGATGTTCCAAAACAAGGCTGAAGCAATACAAAAACACAGGGTAAAGAGTGGAACCACAGACAATGTTATGGCCAAAACTCAAATTTGATGAAGAACTTTATTAAAACTTAAAGTTCTTCATCAAATTCAAGTTTAAGCTGTAGCATCTGTTGTGGTTCCACTCGTTAGCCTGGATGTTCTTCGTTTCTCACTGCTGCAGTCTTCACCATTGAGTTATCCATGCTGTGGTAGCCCTCAGTAGGTCCGAATACCTGAGTCAAGGTTTTGTGTGTTGACTGCTGTCACTTGCTGGGGTGACATCAGGTTGTCCGAGCTATAAAGGAGAGCAGGCAACGCTATTACCTCAGTCTTTATTGCATTGAGCCCGCAGCAGAAGCAATTCACACCATTGCAGGTCCAGATTTCGAACTTCAGCTGAAAACGTCTAACGCTGAATACCCTGTTGGGGATCCTTCTTTTTCTTGCGCTAACCAATGTCTGAAAAAGTCAATAACTGTCTCGCCTGTGGAAAGCAAATCCCACACCGAGACTTCCATTCTTACTCCATCACTTGCTTAGGCACAGATCACGACGTACTCCGCTGTTGATTCTGTGCCCTCTTTAACGCTAGAACTATTCGTCGTAGAGCTCTGTTTGTAGCCAGTTATTTTCGTCTTCTGTCTCCGATTACCGATATGGCATCCTTCGGTCAGCAAACCGCAGATCTTCCGAAAAAACATAAAGCGAAGAATAGAGACAGACTGCATAAGGCCAAGCCATCCAACGACACCACCGTTAAACGGGTAGTCAGTTCTTCGGAATTCATTGAGGCGCTTTCACAAACCCTGATGCCTGACTCTGTTATTTTGCAGGCCTCTACTGAGACCCATGCAGAGTCCTGTATGCCGCAGATGTCTGCATCGTCTAACAAACCTTCAGCTGTCTCGCCCTCGGTTGGGTCCGGAGCCGCTAAGCAGGCACCAGCTTCCAAGGATACCGCTCGCACTTCAGATTTCACTTCAAGGCCTTCACCCTCTCTTCCGACTAACACACAGACAGCACCGAGGGATTCCCTTCAGGCCAGACTTAGACCCACTCCAAAGAAAACAGCAAAAAGTCTCCATTCCACTACTCCTCCCCCTCCTCAAGGTAGAATGCTTAAAATGGCAGAGGATCTCATCACTTGCATCCGGGGTAATCAGGCCACTCCAGCCAAAAGTAGAAGGGAACCTTCTCCAGACTTCCAATTGGATTTAGACTCAGAGGGATCTGACTCCTCTGTTTTTGAAGAGGAAAATCCTCTTACTGCCTATGAAGACTCAGATGCAGAAGAATCTATTTCTTCTGCATCACCTCCAGAGGTCTTTTCCTTTGAGGGAAACCCTCCACACCCTCAAGGAACACTTCCAATGGGAATCAACAGATTTCCCTCAATCCAAGAAAAGACTAAGAGAGTTTCTGGACCTATCCCAGCATAGGCCTCTGGCCATCCCATCCATCTTGGAGGTGGTAGATTATGTTTACTAAGAATCCTGCCTTACCTCTGACACCCTTCCACCTGCCCCCAGAAAACCTGACTGGTACTACAGAGTACCTGACTCATATAAATTCCTATACAGGAATCCTATAGCAGATCCAGAGGTGATTACTCAGGGACCTAAGGGAGTTAAGGCTACCTCTGCAAAGAATCCTACTCCTTCAGACAAAGAATCCAGGGCCCTAGACAGATGGAATAAAGAAGTATATACCTCTGTAACTTTAACTATAAGGGGTCTCAACTGTCAGTTCTATATGTTAGAATATCAACAGCACACTTTGGAACTTTTGAAACAGAAAATTTTTGCTTTACCAGATCTTGCCAGTAATAAAGAGATAGCAGAATTGCTGCACTCTTCATCTCAGTTGGCAAAGCACTCCTTGCACTGTGGATTTGACGCCCTAGAAGCTTCTAGCAGGGCAGTAGTGACAGGATCTGTATCAGAAGACATGCATGGTTGAAAGAACAACCTCTCCCTTATGTCAAAGCTAAAATCATGGATTCATTTATTGAGAAGGACCGCTTGTTCGGACAGAAAAATGAAGAGGTACTTAAAAAGATGGAAGACAAAGCAAAATTGATGCAGACTGTTAAAGATTTGCTTCAAGCACACCCTCTTAGGTTCAGCAGAAATTTTCCTTCTAAACACTGGTCCTTTCCTGCACCAAACAGGCAGGCACAAGGCAAAACCCGTAGGGACAGATCCACCAGGGCTCAAACTCAGGGCCAGCAAAGAACTAAACAGTGCCCCCCCCCTTTAACATTACCCTAGGGTTGGAAGGGTGGCCTAATGGTTAAGGTGTTTGGCTTACAAACACAAGGTGCAGGGTTTGAGTCTCACAAGGGATAATTGGCTAAGCTTAAAATGGCTCGCAAGGGCAGCTAGCTTAGTACTAATCTATGAACCCTGTATGCTAAAAACTCTCAATGACTACCTTCCCATCTCTGCCTGCCTCCACCACACCATCAGCTTGTAGGAAGGCTATCTCTTTGCAGAGAAAATTGGAACTTTATAACAAAAGATCAATGGGTCTTAAAAATCATTGCTCAGGGGTAAAAATTCAATTTCCGAGAACTACCACCTCCAAGAGGGTACCCAGACCTACCTCCAAACCAGTGGGCAGAAGCACTAAAACAAGTGCAAACCCTAATAGTTCTAGGGACAGTAGAACCTGTGCCTCCTGAAGAAGTTGCAAAATGATTCTATTCCAGACTATTCCTTGTTTCCAGGAAAGAGGGAACTTGGCATCCCATCCTGGACCTATCCCTTCTCAGTACTTCCTGGTAATTCCAAAATTCAAAATGCTTACCTTCCAAGAGCTTCTACCAGTGCTGCCAAACAAAGCTTGGATGGTAACCTTAGACCTAAAGGATGCTTACCTGCACATCCCAGTAAGGGAATCATGCAGAAAATTCTTGCACTTCAGAGCAGTATCATTACACTTTCAATTCTCTGCTTTGCCATTTGGCTTATCTACTGCTCCCAGGGTATTCACCAAATGCCTAGTTCCTGCCATTGCCTTTTGCAGGCAAAACTATGTACAGATTTACCCTTACCTGGACGACTGTCTTATCCAGGAAGACTGCAAGGAACTGCTCCTGCAGCACCTCTCATTTGTAAAAACCCTACTCACCTCTCTGGGGTTCACGATCAGTGAAAGGAAATCAAAACAGACACCTACCAGGAAAATCATATTTCTGGGAGCCTTACTGGACACACAACAGCAAACGGCCTTTCTGTTCCCAGAAAAGCAAAGTTTCCCACCAAAATACTTCACTACTCTGGCCTCCCAAACCCAACTTTGTACCAGGAAATTCCTGCAAGCTCTAGGGTACATGGCCTCATGTATCCTCCTGGTACCTCTGGCCAGACTGTACATGAGGAAAATTCAGTGGTACCTAAAGAACCTATGATGTCAACACTCTCAACTTCTGGGCACCTCCCTGCCTATGATCCCTTGCATGAGATCAGAGTTCCTCTGGTGAGCCCAGGCCTGTGCTCTGAACAAGGGACTTCCATTCACCCTCCGTCCATCAGACCAGACCATAACTACAGATGCTTCAGACATAGCCTGGGCAACCCACCTAGAAGGCAAATGCGTCCAAGATCTCTGGGACGCTCAAATACTACCCTTGCACATCAACCAAAAGGAAATGATAGCAGTGCAAAATTCTCTGGCATCCTTCAAACCAGGGGTTCTTCTCATAAAAACAGACAACACCACAGTCATGTGGTATATCAACAAACAGGGAGGGACTCAATCTCACCCCCTGTGCAGACTAGCCATGAACATGTGGCTAGCAGCCTCATCCATGGGACTACATCTTATAGCCCAATACCTACCGGGCATCAACAACACCCTAGCAGACCACTTAAGCAGTAACCTGCTGGACCCACACGAATGGCAAATCCACAGAGACATTTTTCTGCAAATTACCCACACATGGGGGACTCCCCAGGTGGACCTCTTTGTCTCTCATTTAAATCACCAAGTACAGAAATTCTGCACCATGGAGTACCATCACCTGGCCTGAAAGGTCGATGCCCTGACTTTCCCTTGAAATACCCTCTTTGTGTATGCATTCCCACCTCTTTCTCTCATTCCAAAATTATTAGTCAAGATAATGGAGGAAAAACCAAAAGCAGTACTCATTGCCCCAGATTAGCCTAGACAGCATTGGTACCCACTGCTCCGCAGCCTCTCTCTCCAGCTCCCCTGGCAGATACCTCACTTGCTATCCCAGGGGGAGGGGGGACAGTGCTGCACCCAGACCTTCAGACACTCAAGCTCTCAGCATGGCTTATTCTACCATATCCAACAAGGAGTCTATGCTAAACAAGCAAGTCTTTGACATCATCACAGAAACCAGTAGGCCCAGCACCAGAAAATCTTACGCTGAAAAATGGAAAAGATTCTGCTCCTGGAGCCAGTCCAAGAGGGCAGTCATTCATCTGCCCTCCATTCCTCTTATTCTAGATTATTTGTCTGAGCTTCTTAATAAGGGTCTCTCCATCTCCTCCATAAAGATCCATGCCTCTGCCATCTCGGCACACTTTATTTATTTATTTTATTTATTCCAGTTTGATTACCGGGGAAGTCCACTGGGTCAACATGGCCCATTTTCAGTGGAGGCCCGGGGAGAAAAGCTCCGAAAATGCATAAAAAATATTACATACAGGATTTCAACACAATCAAGAATTTAGAAAGCATTAAACAGTTTGCAGAAATACGATTTCAAGGAATACAGGACAGTATGAGAGTACAATTCATACTGAAATTGAATAAAATTTTGTTTTCTTTTTTACATTAAGTTATGGTTATTACATTTGCATAGTATAGCAGTATTTCTTAGAGATTCCTAAAAGATAGTTAAGGTTGAAGGAAGGAGAAATAGTGGTAGCGCTTTGAGTGAAAGGATTAGAGATAGAAATTAGTGCTCAATATTTACATGTTTTGTTGAGCAGGTATAGTTATGGGAGTAGAAGGCTTGTTTAGTATTCACAAGTTTTGTTGAGCAAGTATAGCTGTAGGAGTAGAAAGATTAGGTAGTATTTACCAGTGTTTGTGAGCAACTGTAGCTCTAGGGGTAGAAGTAGTAGAAGTAGTTAAGTAGAGGGATAAAGCTGAAGGAGATTGCAGGGAGAGATAGATATAGTTGTAGGAATATGTCTATAGGAGGAGGATAGGGTAAATGTATCAGAATGAGGAGACTTTTATACTAGAAGTGGTCCCAGATTAAGTAGGAAGGAGGCAGAGGCATTTCCGTTTAGTAGACAAGTGTTTGAAAAGTAGGGCCTTGAAATTTTCAGTGTTTGGGTTGGTTCTTAGTGGGGAAGGGAGGGAGTTCCATTTGTTGCCAAGGGCATAGGAGAGGAGCAGCTGGCCGGCCGGATGTTTAGGTTTGTGGATAGAAATTAAGTTCTGATGTTCATATCTAAGGGCTGTGTTGGAAATATAAGATGGAAGGATATTAGTTACAGCTGGGCATTTAGTAGGATAAAATATGAGTAAGTGTGCTATGGAGAGTTGTAGGTAATCTAAGTGATTTGGTAGTTCTAGCCAGTTCAGGGATTGTAGGGGGAGGCAGTGATCAGTGGAGTTTTTGGCTTCGGGGGCAGTTTTAGCAATTTTATTGTAGCAGCTTTCTAGTTTAGAGGTGGTAGAGGAAGACAGGTTGGTTAGGAGAGGTGCACCATATAGTAAGGAAGCAAGGAGAAAAGTAGAGGCCAGAGTGTGCCTTGTTGCGTTAGAGAGAAAGTGGTTGTTCCTATACAACATACCTAGCTTATGGTGGGTATTTTTTATGTTTTATTTTACATGTATATCGAACTTTAGTTGTTCATCAACAATTATGCAGAGAAGTTTAGCGGAATGGATGACTTCTATAGGTGTGTTTGTTTGGCTGAGGATTTTGAAGTCACTTTTGTTGAAGGAGTAGTTCTTAGAGGGTGAGAATAGAAGAATTTTAGATTTGCTAGCATTAAGAAAGAGTTGGTTTTGGTGCATCCAGTTTTCAGTTTTGGAAAAGCCAGTTTGCGTTTTAGACAGCAGTTCAGGGAGGTATGGGGCAGAGCAGATTATGGTAGAGTCATTTGCATATTGAATGATTTTGGTGTCGGGAATAGCAGTGTGGAAGTTGTTGATGAAGATGTTAAATAGCATAGGACCAAGGATGGATCCTTGTGGGACACCAGTGGGGGTGGGTAAGAAGGAAGAGATGGTGTTTTTCCATTTGACAGCCTTAGATCTTTCTGATAGGTAGCTGGAGAACCAGGAAAGAGTTTTTGGTGAGATGTGAAGGTTAGAGAGATGGCAAAGATGGTTGTGGGAGATAATGTCAAAAGCCTTGGACAGATCGAGTAGAACATTAGATACTAGCTGTCCTGAGTCTCTGGCTTTATTAACGGTATCTAAGAAAGAGATTAGGGCTGTGTTGGTGCTGTGGCCAAGGTGGAAGCCATGCTGGGTGGGTGTGAGGAGGTTATTTTGGGTGAGGAATGGTATAAGTTGGAGGTGGATGCACTTTTCAAGGGTTTTAGAGATGAGAGTAAGGCAATAGGGTGGAAGTTTGAGATACAAGTATTTTTTTCCTCCCTTGTGGAGAGGGAGGATGAAGGCTAAAAGCCAGAGTTTGGGGACGTAGGATTCTTTTATTGATCTGTTTATAATGATACTGATTGGGAGAGCAATCCCATCTGCGGCAAGTTTTAGATAGGATGAGCGGATGTTGGGTGCATTAGAGCATGGTTTGAGTTTGGATAGGAGTTTTTTTGAGAGTTGTAGAGACAGGTATAAGCTCAAATAGAGGATGATGGTTGTTTGGTGAGATTGGCTGAGGAGGGAGAGGATTGGCTGGGTTATTGCTAGGAAAGGATTTAGTGAGGGCAGAAATGGTTTCGATGAAGAAAGATTAAATTCGGAGCCTAGTTCGAGGTCAGTTTTGCTAGGGTTAGGGCAGGGATTGGATTTTGAGCCTGGATGGAGAAGTGAGTTTAAAGACTTCCAGAATTGTTTAGGATTATTACGGTTGTTAGACTGGAGCTTAGTGTAGTAGATTTGTTTGTCTTTCTTGATTAGCTGTTTAGCAAGGTTGCGGAGCTGTTTGTATTGAAGTAATGTGTTGGGCAGGTTATTTTTTTGGTGAAGTTTCCATAGTTTGTCCCTTTGGTGCATAATTTGTTTGGTCTTTTTGGTAAGCCAAGGAGCTGAATTATATTTGATCCTTTTATTTCTTGGGGGAGCTACGGAAGTATCAAGGAAGACAGAGTTGAAATGGTCTATAGCTTTATCAAGGGGTAGGGAGTTTAACATGTGCCAGCTCATTTGTTTGAATAAATTAGAGAAGGTAATGGGGTTGAAGTTGCTAAGGTTGCGAGTTTGGATAAATTGATGCTGGTGAGAGGAAGAGGTAGTAGAGCGATGGATAAAGACAGGGAGATGGTCACTAATGGTATCAGGAATAGTGCCAGAGTTGGTTATTCTGTTAGAGTTAGAGACAAGAATCCAGTCTAAGGTGGATCCTGGGGGATTATATTTGTTAGGTCGGGTGATAGTGAGGATAGTCTGAGTGAAATTATAGAGATTGATGGATAAGGAGGAGGAGGGGCAGTTGAGTTTGTTCCAATCAATATTTACATCTCCTAAGATGCAAGTTTCATAGTTGATTTTTGTGGAAGCCCATAGGAGAATTTCTTCTAGTATTGATATATTATTTCCAGGGGAGATGTAGAGGCCAATGAAGCAGATATTGTTGTGCCTGTTTAATTTTAGTAGTCCAGCGGTTAGTTCAGTGTTGTGGAATTGTGGGATTGGAATTTGGAGCGGTATTATGTTGAGAAGATTGGAATATACTAGGGCAGAGCCGCCACCTTTTTTATTAATTCTGTCATTTCTGAGAATGTGAAAACCTTGGGGCAGGATTTCTGAATCAGAGATGGAAGGTTTGAGCCATGTTTCAGATATAGCTAGGATATCAGATTGGTTATGGCTTAGCCAGGAGTGAAATAGGTGAGATTTATTACTAAGACTGTGAGCATTAGTTGTAAAGATTCTTAGGGTATTATGTGGGGTGGAAAGGGTTGTGGGATTACTGGAGTTGTTACATGTAATTGGGCCAGAAGTAGGGTGGATGTCACCTGCTAGCATTAGTAGGAAGAGGGAGACATCCTTTTGGCATTTAGGTTTGTATGGTGTAAGTTTGGGAAGGTTATAAATTAGAGTAGGAGACAGTATCTTGGCTTTAGAGGAGAAGATTTTAGGATGGAATAGGAGCAGAGGATTTGTTTGAATGAGGGAAGGTGAGATAGAGTGGACATGAAATGCAGAATGAGGGTAGGGGAGAGTATCTGTGGAAGTAGTTTTTGTTGGAAGTATGTCTGGGAGGAATATGAGGTAGCTTGGTGCAAGGGAATTAAGAAGAGAAGAATGAGGTAGGGGGCATGGGAGTAGTGGTGACTTAAAGAGAACATGTTAGAGAAGAGATGGGGAGGTAAGGATTATGGCGAGTGAGAAATATTGACTTTAAAAGAGAGTGTAGGAGTGTATGAGGGAGGGATTTATGTGGGAGAGTGTAGAAGTGTATGAGGGAGGAATTTATGTGGGAGAGATAATGAGCAGAGCAAAGGTATTTGCTAATTGAGCTGTGGGGGTGTGGTAGTGGCAGAATAAAGCTGAGAGCACTGGGGGTGTATGGGAATTGGGGGCAGGGTAGGGAAGCAGAGTGAGCCCGCAGGGCGAATGGAGCGGGAAGAGCTAAAGAGGTGAGTGCAGCAGAAAAAGTGTCAGCTAAGTGTAGTTTGCTAGCTATAGTAGAACGATTTTAACTGCAGGTACCAGGCAAGGTAGAGTAGGTTGACATTTCAGGAGGGTATTGTAGAGAAAAGAATGTGTATAATTTACTGTCAGCTAGCTCTTAGTGAGATACTAGAAACCAGTAGGAACAAATAATTTAGTGAAGATGAAGTTCTGCTAGCTGTTAGAGTGATGCCAGAAACCAGTAGAGAGAGCGCTAAGAGGCTAGGGGTTGTATAGGCAGACACTGCCACCTAGTGGAGAAAAGTAATAATTAGCAGGGGAATTACCAAATACGTTGAAGGGTGTAGTAAGTTTTGGGTTGGGGATAAATTAGAAGGGGGTGGGGTAAACCGGTCTGCGGAAGGC
The DNA here is from genome assembly GCF_019279795.1 of Protopterus annectens. Taxonomy (NCBI): domain Eukaryota; kingdom Metazoa; phylum Chordata; order Ceratodontiformes; family Protopteridae; genus Protopterus; species Protopterus annectens. Next base: position 786,681,280 of record NC_056731.1, on the reverse strand, counting down.
TGCTGGAGTGCACACAAGGAGGTCAGACTTAAAAAAAAATAAAAAATAAAAAAAAATAACACAGCTAGGTTACAGTAACTATTTTTTTGCTTTAGACACATACATTAACTCAGTCTTGTAGGGGGAACTCCTTAGAGGTTGGTTGCAGTGTGCCAGGTTAGCAACTGGGATTCAGATGCCCTTGGGAATTAATCGGAAGAAAATCCCCTTTTACTTATATGCAGGGTGGGAGGGCCCAGGGTTGAAAGTAATTAGCTCAGTCTTGTAGGGGGAACTCCTTAGAGGTTGTTTGCAGTGTGCCAGGTTAGCAACTGGGATTCAGAAGCCCTCAGGAATTAAACTGTAGAAAATCCCCTTTTACTTATATGCAGGGTGGGAGGGCCCAGGGTTGAGAGTAATTAGCTCAGCCTTGTAGGGGGAACTCATTAGAGGTTGCTTGCAGTTTGCCAGGTTAGCAACTGGGATTCAGATGCCCTCAGGAATTAATCGGAAGAAAATCCCCTTTTACTTGTATGCAGAGTGGGAGGGCCCAGGGTTGAAAGTAATTAGCTCAGTTTTGTAGGGGGAACTCCTTAGAGGTTGTTTGCAGTGTGCCAGGTTAGCAACTGGGATTCAGATGCCCTCAGGAATTAATCGGAAGAAAATCCCCCTTTACTTATATGCAGGATGGGAGGGCCCAGGCTTGAAAGTAATTAGCTCAGTCTTGTAGGGGGAACTCCTTAGAGGTTGTTTGTAGTGTGCCAGGTTAGCAACTGGGATTCAGATGCCCTCAGGAATTAATCGGAAGAAAATCCCCTTTTACTTATATGCAGGGTGGGAGGGCCCAGGGTTGAAAGTAATTAGCTCAGTCTTGTAGGGGGAACTCCTTAGAGGTTGTTTGCAGTGTGCCAGGTTAGCAACTGGGATTCAGATGTCCTCAGGAATTAATCGGAAGAAAATCCCCTTTTGCTTATATGCAGGGTGGGAGGGCCCAGGGTTGAAAGTAATTAACTCAATCTTGTAGGGGGAACTCCTTAGAGGTTTGCAGTGTGCCAGGTTAGCAACTGAGATTCAGATGCCCTCAGGAATTAATCTGAAGAAAATCCCCTTTTACTTGTATGCAGGATGGGAGGGCCCAGGGTTGAAAGTAGTTAGCTCAGTCTTGTAGGGGGAACTCCTTAGAGGTTGTTTGCAGTGTGCCAGGTTAGCAACTGGGATTCAGATGCCCTCAGGAATTAATCGGAAGAAAATCCCCTTTTACTTATATGCAGGGTGGGAGGGTCCAGGGTTGAAAGTAATTAGCTCAATCTTGTAGGGGGAACTCCTTAGATATGGAACAGCCATTGTTCTCCCACCCTCTTATCAAACAATTCCTTAGAGGACCCTCTAATATCAGGCCTCTGAGACGACAGCCCATCCCAGCCTGGAATCTGAACTATGTTTTAGAAAAGCTTACTCTGCCCCCCTTCAAGCCTGCAGTATCCTCAGAATTAAAGTACCTCTCTTGGAAGACTGCCTTTCTCCTGGCTATCACTTCAGCCAGGAGAGTGTCAGAGCTTCATGCTTTAATGGCTATTGAGCCATTTATCATCTTCCATGCAGAGAACCAACTCCTCATTCATGCCAAAGGTGGTTTTGAATGTTTCCCTCAACCAGGCCATCTACCTGCACACCTTCTTCCCTAACCCTCAGAACACTGGGGGAAAGGATACTACATTTTTTGGATGTGCACAGGCAACTCAGATTTTATCTGGATCGTACAGACATTTAGGAAAACTGACCAGCTCTTGGCCAGCTTTAAAACAGGGGCACAGGGGAACTAGTATCCAAACAGACCATTTCGAAATGGATAGCACTCTGCATCCAATTTTGTTAGTCCTTGCATGGAAAACCACCCCTAGGACCACCAGAACCCATTCCACTAGAGCAACCTCTACGTCCACAGCATTCCTTAGAGGGGATACCCACCAAAGGGCATCCTGGAAGCTGCCACATAGACATCAGTCCAGTCCACACCTTCATCAAGCATTACCATCTGAATCTATTCTCAAAAGCTAGGGCTGGGTTTGCCTCTGCAATTATGCAGGGCATGCCCTCCCAATCTTAAGTTTCTATCAACCTTCTACCCTTCTTCTTAGCTTTGGGAATCTTCCCAATGGTGAGGACTGCAGCAGTGAGAAACAAAGACACTTACCATAAATGTAGATGTTCAGGTGTTCTCACTGCTGCAGTCATGCTCCCCCCCCCCCCCGATATCTGCTGTCCTTAGAAAGAGACATATTTCTATGGGGTCTCTGGCCCCAGGACTACTAATAATTATTAAAATTGGACTTCTTTGGTTGGTTAAGGCAAGAAAAACTGAGGTAATGGCGTCACCTGCTCTTCTTTATAGCTCGGATGACCTGACGTCACCCAGCCAGTGACCGCAGCCGACGCACAAAACCTTGACTCTGGTATTCGGACTGACTGAGGGCTACCACAGCATTGATAACCCAATGGTGAAGACTGTAGCAGTGAGAACACTCGAAAACCTACATTTCTGGTAAGTGTACACAACTGTACTTTTTTGTATTTTTGTATTTGTTTTGTTTTAGGAGTTATTCCAATCTGTATTTTGTGATTCAGGTGACAGTCTTGGTATTGCAAAATAGATCATTTTCTTATCTTCTTTACTGCACACATATAGGATAACAAAAAATTGGGAAAGCTATCCAGTTGTATCTTATCTTTTGTCCTGTCATTAACAAAGATGTGCCTTATAAATAGTTGTATTTGTTGCATCTCTTTCCTGAAAGCTAATGTTACTTTCCAGGAACATGATCATTTACATGCTTTCTGAAATATTTTTAGTCCAGTAGTATTGGTGAACATTATTGCCTTGCACTGTGTGCTGGATTGTTTTTGCATTTTTCTACATTGTGCTTCATTATGAAATGTATATGAGGTAACGACATTAGTAATGTCAGTAGTTGTCGACTTACTAGGTTTCTGCATTGTATTTACTGTTAGGAAAATCAGTGAAGAAAGAGGATCATGATGATAACCATTTGAATTTAGATGAAACAACTAAATTACTGCAAGATCTTCATGAGGCTCAGACAGATCGGGTTGGATCAAGGCCTTCCTCCAATCTGAGTTCCCTCTCCAACTCATCAGAAAGAGATCAACATCATCTAGGTACTTGATAAGTATTGTTTAAGTGGCTTATATGGTTTGATGTTGACAGAGGTGATGCAGAGTAAACTGAAATACATATCTGCAGTGTATCAGGCATGTGTATTCTGAACTGTATTTCCAGCTGCAAGCACTGACCCTCCCTTTTAGTGAATCGCTTCCTACCAAGTAAGAGTACAGTAGCATCTTTTGTTAAGACTTCTCACCTTCTGTGGTTATCAGTTTTTGGCTCAGTACCTTTTATCCATTCTTCTACTTATTTCTCATTTGTAGGTCTATTAGGATAGCGAGACTGATGAGAAGAATTCAAGAATGTATACTGTGGACATGGGGATTTTTAATGGTCCACATTCTTATATGTAAGGATATCAAAGGTGTACACACAAAATCCCACATTTCTTCCCCACTCTGTTGTAGTTGTGCTCACCAACCTGATGCGTTTCTTTTTTTTTTTTTTTTTAACAAGAAATATCTTTATTAAATTACCACATATGACATAGGCAGTCAATAGTTTATATAAATGAAAACAAGTCATATATTTTAGTCGCAAACATTATACATCACAAATAATATTAACATAATTGTAGTTGCAAACATACTTCACTTACAATCTGTCCAGTCATTCAGTCAACCATTACATAGATCATTCAATTCCTGCCTTCTTTTAATCCTCGTTCCTCCTCTGCATGTATTTTTCCCACAATTCCCATGTTTTTCCTTTGTAATTTGCTCCCACCCTTTTCTAAAGATCCTACATTCACTAATTTTAGTAAAACTGGTTTAGACTTTGATTTCCATTTTCAAGTAATTGTGTTTTTTTGGCAACCACCATAGTTAGACTGAACAAGGCTTTACTATGTCTAGGCAAATCAGATTCTGTGTCACAGCTTAAAAAATCATTTCCTTATCTGCCAACCTAGTATCTCTAACAGAGTAGTGTACAGGTAATCTTTAAAGTCTGCCAACTCATTCCACTCCCACAAAATATGTTCCCACTTTCTTCCCCTTCACACCTCCAACATTTTCTGTTTACTTGAGGAAAAATTATTTCGAGTGTGCTTGGGGTATAAAAATACCTATATAAACACTTCCAAGGAAAGATTTTAAATCTTACAGACTTTGTTGTATACTTGGGAGACATACATAATCTCCCCATTGTGTCTTTGTGAGTTTGCTTATCCAGTGTCTCTTCCCAATTCTTTTTAACCCCCTCTGATTGATTCTTAGTTCATAGGTAGGTACTAGGCTATCTGCCCAAGGGCATTCATAAGCCTAGCCAGAGTGTGTCAGCTTTCACCGCCCCATTGATTAATTAACTGATTCTCTGTCAAGCAGAGCCACTGAAGTGATCCCAGGGGTGTATTTTCTGTTACCCATCCACTCGTAAAGGTTTCTCTTGAAGAGTGTTAGTGAGGGGCTCTGCCTAATGTAGTTTGGAATTTTGTTCCAAAGCATGTGGAGTCTCTGTGACAGGAATCTATCCCTCCAGCATGTTCGATTTATTGTTGTGGCGAGGTTTAGCTCACTATAGAGCGCGTGGCTCGCAGTGACTTGGATTTCTTTAGGTGGAGCATGTCCATCAATTCTGAGTTGGACATGTCTTTGTAAGTCAGGCAGAGATCACCTGTGAGTAAGCGATATGCCACTGAGTACAGACGGAGTTTTTTCAATCTGGCTGCATAAGACATGTTTGAAGCCAGTAATCCTGTTGGTGAGGTACTTTTGTGGTCTTTCCAGCTGTTGGAAGTGTTTTGTGAGGTACATCCCAAATGGGGCATTGTACTCTATGATGGGTCTAATGAGTGACGAGTAGAGGGGCACTATAACCTCTTTATTTCTAGATGCGAACCCTTTAGTAATTAGATGGGCCACATAGAAGGATTTCCTAACTACTTTGGCAATGTGATTGTCAAAGCAGAGATTACTATCTACCTGGGTCCCCAGATCTCTTATTACCTCTTCTGTATTAAGGGGGCTACCACCTATGTGGTAATTCGTGGGTGTTTTGTTTTTCCCAAATGGGATGACTATGCATTTTTTGGCATTTAGCTTGAGGCCATGACTTTGACACCAGGTGTCCATCTCAGTAAGGCCCTTTTGGTGGATGTCCATGTCAGCCGAAGAGTCAGTTATGGCTCCCAGTTTGCAGTCATCGGCAAACTTGGTTAGCCATAGTCCTCCTGTGTTTGCCTGTACTTCTGAGAAGTATATGCCCAACAGTAGGGGTCTCAGGACTGAGCCTTGCTGGACACCACTTGTGACTGGTTTAGAGTCGGACCTGGAGCGCGCTATTCTTACCATGTGAGTTCTGTCTGTAAGCCAGTTGGCAACCCATCTCGTGACGTAGGGGTTTATGTTCAGGCTGGTGAGTTTTTCTGTAATACCCGAGTGGGGAATGGTGTCAAAAGCTTTGGCGAGGTCAAGGTAGGCTGTGTGAACCACCTTTCCCTCGTCTATGGCCTTGGTGACTGTCTCAAAGAAGTCAACCAGGTTTAGTAGGCATGATCTGCCCTTAACAAAGCCGAACTGGGTGGGGTCAAGTGTTTGGAGGTTCCCAATGTCTTTGTTAATGAGTTCCATGATGATGCGCTCCATAGCCTTGCAGACCAGGCTAGTCAGGCTTATAGTTACCAGGGTCAGTTGTGGCCCCTCCTTTGTGGAGAGGAATAACCATTGCTATGCACCATTCTGTGGGCACGTAGCCTGTGGAGAGGCTGAGGTTGAACAGTGTGCTTAGTTCGTTTTGTAGTTCATGCAAGACGCAGCCTGGGACACCATCTGGTCCCATTGACGCTGTGTTTTTGGCTTTTGAAAGGGCTGTTTTCACCTGTGCATCTGTGATTTTTGGGACACTACACTTTTTCTAGTATTGTTGTGGGCCCTTTTGGAGATGAGAGGGGGGGGGTGAAGTTTGCACTGAATCTATCTGCCAGGATGTTGGCAATATCAGTAGGTTCATTATATTTTGTGCTATTTTGCACTAGTTCATTGCATATCTGCGAGTTGCCACTTAGATTCTTAACTTAGCTAAAGAAGGCTTTGTGGTTATCTTTTGAATCCTTGGCTATTTTTCTTTCGAAGTTAGCCTTGGATGATTTCATGAGGGACCTTACTTTCTCACTGATACTGATCAGAGATGTCTTTCCTTCTTGGGATTTGCTTTTTTTCTGGACTAGTTTACTCCTTCTATTGTATAGCCTGTTTATGGCAGGAGTCCACCAGACTGGTTTCCGTCTCTTAGAGGATTGAGTCTTGGTTTTGCTAGGGATTGCACGATCTATGCATCCTTGTAGGTGTTCATAGAGTTCATTTGTAAAGGTTTCTCCATCTTGGGCAGCGTTATCCTTTAGCGTAGGGGCTGTGAAACTTACCACCTCTGTCTTAAGTAAGGTGAAGTTTGCTTTAGAAACGTTTTTTACTGTGGTTTCCTTAGTTGGGGGTGGTGGTGGGGTGTGGACATCCAGAGTGATTAGTTTTTGGTCTGATCTAACCAGTGATAGGTTGACCTCCGGTGTGGAACACCTGTCGCCCATGTTGGTGATGACCAGGTCCAATATGTTTTCACCTGTGGTAGGGGAGTTTACCAGCTGATCCAGGGCATTTGAGTTGATGAATTCCAGGAAGCGCTGGGCCTCAGAGTTTGTACACGAGTAGTTTTCCCAGTGAATGGTAGGGTAATTGAAATCACCCAATATCAGGGTGTTTGGTAGGACCTTCATGGTTTCCATTGTCTCCAGAAAGGTGGAATGGTGGTCCTGGGTCATGGAGGATGATCTGTAGCAGGCCACAATTTGCATTGCAGGTTTGTCCGATGTTAGTTGCACATGGATGATCTCAGAGGTATCATGCTGTGCCACTAACCTGGAGGTGTAGGTATCCTTGATGAATATGGATACCCCCTCCTCCTTTTGTGTTTGCAGTCCGTGTTCTGTGGCCGAAACATGTGGTATGAGTTGTAGCCTAGTAGTGCTGGGGTCCTCTCTGGAGCCTTGAACCAGGTTTCAGTTATTGCACAGATGTCGACATTCTCCATACTGAGGAGTGTTTCGAGCGGGTGCATTTTGAGATTTAAACTCCTGGCATTAAGTTGCATAACCCTCACTTTTTTGTTAATTGTGCTGTTTACGGAGGTAGGTTTTTGAGCCTTGCCTTAAAAATGCTCTATGGAGGCAGCAAGAGTTATCATGCAATGTTTTGTATGCTATACTAATCATTCCCTTTTTAACTGCAGCTTCTGTTATAGATTATACTAAAAGCTATACCACTGCTGGTCATCACTTAGGATCCCTCTATTTCTTTCTCTTTGCCTATACTGTGCCTTCCCTAGCAAGGATTGATATCAGTCTGTATCCTGCAGTCCAAATAAATTATTGGCCTCTTCCCATTCTCTTACCTTTCCCTCTAAGTATTTGTACCAATACCGTGATTCTTTTACCAGTTTTCTCCAAAACATTCCAGCCTCCTCTTGCCTATTGTCTGTATCCCTAATTGCAGTCTTTCCTGTTGGCAGAGTCTTTATCCATTCCCGTGTTGGCTTAGTTTGTAGAATACTTTCTCCTGTTTTTTGACTGTAATATTCTGCATGGTTATTGTTGCTCTTGTTCTGATGCTTTTCATTCTTTTTCTGTACCAGTGGTTTATCTAGGCTACAAGGAAAACACTGATCCTTTCCTCAGGAGTGGAAGAGCTGGCCTTTGGCCATTCATTTCTCCTTTTGCTCCTCAAGGTTGTTGCCAACTCGCCAAGCATTCTGCTTTTATACCATTGGGGTCAGTTGTATAGTGTTTGACATGTCGTTGGTCCTTCTTCTTGAAATCACTCTGACATTTATTTAATTAGCAACAGATTCAGTATTGTCTTTTCCATCTGCCTTGTCCTATAGGTGATTGGATCCAAGGCCAGCATTTCAGAATCTTCAGCTCCAAAGTTCCACCTCGTGTCTTACAGTCCTCTGCACTCCTAAATCTTCTCTGATCTCATTTGTCACTGTTCATTGCTGGACACATTCTTCTGCTGCCATTGTACAGAAAAGTGTTTGTGGCTTTGCTGCATTTTTGATGATATAATTTAGTCTGGCTATATGTTTCCTCTTCGAAAATAAATAAATAGAAGGAATCTTCCTCCTTATACTCCAGCATTGCTTTGTATGGTTGTTTGAGTGAGCTCTGCGTCCGAACACTGTCTTACTATTTTTCTCTGTTATCTTTAGGAGATGGTTACCTTTTCTAGGACTGCTGCTATACTTGCCTTAAGCAAGTTGTTATATTGTTAAATTTCTTTGGTATGATGATAGAGTTTTTGCTAATTTGTTTAATCCATGGAATCTGTGTATTCCTGTGGCTACTGTTACTGTACTGGTTTCTAGTTATGTGATATACTTTGTAGTGTTAACCAGGAAAGTCTAATAAAGTTTTGGTCCCACCCAAGGATCCGTCCTTCAGGAGCAACGGTCCTGCATTTGATGTTATTGGGGTTGCTGCGGTTACGGATAAAGAGTATATATGTTCGTTCCCCAAACAGAGAGGCACTGTAGTTGGACTGATTTTTGGAAGTGAACATATGCTTTAGCCACTTTTGCCCTCCATGTGCTGAACTGTGAAGCACAGTTGGCTTCATAGAGACTTAATCACTGAAGTTACTATGTCTTGCCTGTGGCATGTCAGCCTTCATTCCACTCCATAACTCCTAGAGACTCAAATGGCCACAGTGTTCTCTATATCAAATGTTTCCATGCGATTCATCTCCATTGCAGAGGATGGTGCAGCACATACGATAGGTACCAGCATTGCAGTCTGCTATCATGCATGGTTACACGTGTAATTTTGCAGAGTGTTTCGAGATGTCCTTTCTTTAATGCCTCATTTGATGGGGCCACCTTGTTTGGACCAGATGTTAAGGACACACTGACCAGAAGTGAACAAGATAGGAAGACATTATCTTAACATGGATATTTGCATTTCCACACCACAGAGGTTTTTCTCAAGAAACAGGGGGGAGGGGTTGCTAATGTCTTTCCATGTCACTGTTGCCAGATCCTTTACAATAGGAATTCCCTGCCATGGGCACAAAAGTCTTTAGGTTGCTTTAAGGTATGCGGTACATCACATGTATGCTCCTTGCGTAAAGTAGGGCATAAAGGTGCTGTCCAGATGTAACATCCTCAGAACTTCTTTGCCACCAGTCTGAATGAAGTCCATCTTTTGATTGTTGATCTGAAAGCCCATTCTGTTGCTGGTTCACCAAGCTGTTTCGGATATGTAACCCATTGGGTTTTTTGATCTTGTCTGTTTCTTTTTTTGTATTGTTCCTTGTGGGGTTTCATGTCATCCAAGAAGGGTAAATTCCTGTATGAGAGACATATTCCCCATAAAGACCGCCACGAGCAGTGCCTATTTTGTCTCGGTGCTTCCCACAGCCATACGTCCTGTTCAGTTTTCAGGTCTTTGTTACTAAGACACTCCATAGTCTGCTTTCTTCCTTGGCTTTGTATTTGGAGAATCAACATCTTAAGCTTATAGCTAAAGGCACTATGGAAGGAACTTCTCACTCCGAGGGACAGCCTTCCATGAAGAAGGCCAAGAAGCCTACAGTGGATATAAAAAGTTTACACACCCCTGTTAAAATGCCAGGTTTTTGTGATATAAAAAATGAGACCATAGTAAATAATTTCAAAACTTTTCCCACCTTTAATGTGACCTGTAACCTGTACAGTTCAGTTGAAAAAGAAATCTGTTAGGGGAAAAATATAAAAAATAAAAAATGTACAATACGCTGGTTGCATAAGTGTGCACACCCTTAAACTAATACTTTGTTGTGCGTTCACATCCTTAAATTAATAATTTGTTGATGCACCTTTTGAAGTTTTTCCTGCTTCAGACTTCAGCCACTTCAGGATGATTTAAAATCCAAACTTTTGGATGCCCTTGAAAATAACAGTTCTCTGTTTGACCCTGCTGCTGTGGCACTTTTCAAGTCACTACAAGAAAAGTCTGAAGATCTCAGAGTTAAAGCATCTCCTAGCTTCCCCACTGCCAAGGTTTCATAGGAACTTTCCTTCAAAACCTGTTTTTGCCCATAGCCACTCCCAGCATCAGAACAGTAAGTCTTATAGGGGAGGAAAGAACCTCAGAGAACCAGGGCTCCTCAGAACCCTCCTCAACAAAAGCAGTCATTTTCTGACAGAGCAGGGAGTCTGAATACCCTGTATCTGTTCCCCTCTCCCTCCGCCTCTCAAGAGCTCTCAGGGTGTAGGAAGGCATTACCCAAGGGAACTGGGTCCTTTCTATCATAAGAAATTGATAGTTTATGGTCTGGCAATCCACTCCCACCTTTCAGGGTGTTCCACAATACCCCCCACCCTCCTGAGATCAGCTAAGCCTCTTCCTGGACATCCTTTCAGACCTGTGGCTAGAGGACCCCATTCAGAAAGTCCCTGCTACTTCCAAGGGAAAGGGATTCTATTCAAGAATATTCCTGATGCCCAGAAATTATGGCTCCTGGAGACCAGTTCTGGACTTGGCCCACCTCAACACATTCTTAAAGGTCCGTTCTTTCAGGAATGCTTACTCTCCAGACCCTTTTCCCTCTACTCATTCCACAGGGTTTCATGGCATCTTTGGACATAAAAGACGCCTATCTCCTCATCTCTTTTCACCCAAAGTACAGGACATTTCTGTGTCTTTTGTGAGTTACTGGCATTTTCAGTTCTTTGCATTGCCTTTTGGCTTCTCTACAGCACCGAGAGTTTTCACCAAATACTTGGTTCCAGTCATTGCAGGCTACTAGGAATCCAGATATGCTCAGATCCCACAGATTCTGCAGCAGCAGCTGCAAACTACCATTTCCGTACTCTAAAACCTGAGGTTCACAATAAATTACAAAAAGAATCTATGCGCTCTACAACCCAAGACCACATTTTCCTAAGGTGCAGAATTCAGACATACATATTAAGTCTCTCCAACCCCACAAAAAGCAGAGGATCTTCGCACCTTTTTCCTGTCTCTTCAGCCTTCACCTCACATCACAGCCAGGGAATTTCTCAGGGTACTAGGGTTCATGGCCTCTACCCCGTGATCCCTCTGGCAAGACTGTACATGAGGAAACTCTCCTGGTTTTTCAGGTCTGCCTGGTCTCAACATTCACATCCTTTAGAATTTCCCATTCCCTTGATCCCTTGGTTGAAGAAGGAAATTCTTTGGTGGTCTCACCAGGTAACCCTAAATCCAGAACTGCCTCTCCCACCCTCTGGATCCATTCCAATAAATTTACACAGATGCCTCAGACACAGGCTAGGACATAGCCATGAGAAAATACACTGTCCAAGGAAGTTGGTCACTGTCCCAGAAAAGGGAACAGTCAACATAAGGGAAATGAGATAATTGGTCCTTGCCCTTCAAACCTTCAGACCCTTCCTTTGCCCAGGCCCACTGAAGTTGTTCACCGACATGACTCTGCTCTGGTATGTGAAAAAGCAGGGCAGGAACCAGATCCTACCTGCTTTGCAGATTGGCCCTCCTAGTATGGGACTTCCTGGAAAAGCACAACATGACCATTCAGGCAGTGTACATCCCCTCCGACAGAAACATTGTGGCACAGTCACTGAGCAGATCCTGGACTAAATCCTACAGGTGGATGCTTCACAGGGATGTGTTCCTGGACATGGTCCACCAATGGGCTGTTCCAAAAGCACATCCATTTACCTCCCTCTAAAGAGACAACTTCCAAGATTTTATGCCAGAGTCCCAAGTCCTTTGGCTTGGAAAGTGGATGCCCTCTATTTTTCATGGAAGGGGATGTTTCTCTATGCATTCCCTCCCCTTCCTCTAATACCAAAAGTCCTTATCAACATCAGGCAGGACCAACCAGAAATCATGCTGGTGACTCTCTTTTGGCCAAGACGGCACTAGTTTCCCCTTCTCCTTCAGTTAGCCCAGGGCCATCACCACAAGTTACCCCATAGAGTGGAACTTCTCACATAGAACAGAGGATCCCTTGTTCACCCTCACCAATCGACTCTTCAGTTGACTTTGTGGGTGATAGGATTCTAATTCCTTTCAGACACCTTTTTTTCTGAAGATGTGCTCAGGGTTCTGCAGGAGGCCAGACAATCTAACACTAAAAAAATCATATGTTTCCAAATGGAAAAGATTTTTTTCATGGTGCCAATCTAAGGATCAAAATCCATTAACTGTGGAAATTCCTGTGTTTTGTTCCTACTTGTGCAAGTGGCTCAATGCTGGCTTGGGTTATTCATCAGCCAATGCCCCACATCATCCATATCTGCATGTCTGCCATTATGTCCCCCTCTCGCCTCCAGATTCAAGGTGAAGCAGTTCCTTAAAGGTGTTTTCCACATTAGACCGCCCAGGAAACCCATCTCTTCTTCTTGGAACCTCAACTTTGTACTAGAGAAATTGACCCTGCCTCCCCAAATTGCTCCTGGAAAATGGTTTTGCTGGTTGCCTTGACTTGAATAGTGTCAGAACTCCAAGCCCACATGGCTGCCCCCCCCCCCTTCCTTTCTAGTCTTCCATAATGACAGGGTGTCTCTGAGAACTAACCCATCCTTTATGCCAAAAGAGTTTAACAAACTTTCTTTCATCTAATCCATCCAACTCTCCACCTTCTTTCCCACCCCCACAAAATCGCAGTGAGAAGATCCTACATTTCCTGGATGTTCAGACAACTTGAGGTTCTACCTGGACGAGACTAAACCCTTCAGGAAATCTGACCAGCTGTTAATTTCCATCTCAGGGTACTAGGTCTCCCTGCTTCCAAGCAGATTATATCCTCTTGGATCACCAAAACCATCTCCTACTGCTACACTAACCGTAGAAGGACTTTTTCCTCCCCTGTAAAGGCCCACTCTACCAGAGCCATGGCTTCTTTCAAGGCATTCTTCAAAGGACTGGATATTAGTGCCGTTCCTGAAGCAGATACTGGTCTACCATTCATACCTTTACCAAACATTACCATCTGGATTCTGTCTCCAGATCCAGAACTGGTTTTGCCAGGGCCATTCTCCATGGCCTCGTTGAGAATTCCTACTCCTGCCTCCTCCCTTCACTCTTGATTTTGGCATTCTCTCTCAACTGAAGACTACTGCAGCAAGTGAATAGAAGGACATAGAAAAGTTGTGTAAAATCTTACCATAACCATACATGTCTTTTTCTTTACTGCTGCAGTAGTCTATCCCTCCCACCTTCCCCAATGGTCTCTTGTCTTTCCTGGATGAACACACACCACTTAATCCTTAGTCTGCCTTTCCTGCTGGGGCATTCAGTTCTGAGGATTGTACGTGCGTACGTCCATTTTATGGCCTACATATGACTGCAGCCTATGCCAGACATACCACGTACAGTGGTGAAAGTCTTTTGTATACTAGCCAACGTTGGCTTGCCATGTGGTGGGAATATCCCTCAAGTGAAGAATACTGCAACAGTGAAAAGAAGGACATCTGTGGTTATGGTAAGAGTTTACACAACTTTTCTTTCTCTGCTTTGCCCGTTGGCCTTTCTACTGCCCCAAGGGTATTCACCAAATGCCTCACTCCTGTGATTGCTTTTTGCAGGCTAAGGAGAATCCAAGTCTTTCCCTACTTGGATGACCTCCTGTTGCAGGCATCTTCTCCAGAGACTTTGTTGCAAAGTCTTCATTTTGCAGTCTCCTTTTTGCAGAGCCTGGGGTTCACTATAAATTTCAAATCCATACTGATGTTCTTTGTGTTTCACTGTTGCAGTCATTACATTTGGGTAATCCTGCTGGCAGGTTGCCCTCAGTCGGCCTGAATTCCAAAGTCCTGGGTCCTGCGTCGGCTGCTGTCGCCCCTTCCCTGACGCCAGGTCGTCAGGGGTATAAAAGATGTGGCCGATGCCATTTTCTTCAGTCTTTCTTGCCGTGCGGTGCCCGAAGCAAAAGCAGTTCGCAAGTGCCGGTTGGCCTACTCCTGAAATTTTCGTGTTCGAGTTTCAGATCCGAAGTCTTCAATAAAGCTAAGTACCCCGTTGGGGAAACTTTTTTCTTGCTCCAGACTGATGTCAGAAGAAGTAAATAATTATATTTCTTGTGGAAAGCAAATACCTCATAAGGATTTTCATTCTTACTGTATTCCTTGCCTAGGCCCTGATCACAACGTTCTGGTTGTCGGTTTTGTGCTAGATTTAGCCAATGCACTATTAAGCGTCGGTATGATTTTGCTTTAAACTATTTTGGATGTTGGTTTAATTATCCAGAAATGTCGTCGGATAGCCATCCGATTACCGGAGGTCACAAAAAATGCAAAGAAAAGGAGAGAGATAGACAACCGAGGCCCAAAACCGCCGACGAAGCTTCTCCTAAGCCAGTCGCAGGTTCTCAGTGAGGCGCTTTCACAGCCCCTGATGCCTGCTACTTTAGAGTCACAGGCCGCTACTGACTCCCACGTGGAGTCTGCCATGCTGCTGGAAACTCGAGGTATTGGAGCCTCAGATACTATTCCTTCAGATGGGTCCAGAGCCGTTGAGCAGGCACCGACTTCTGAGGGTGTATTCAGGGTGTTAAAAGAACCAATATACTTTTATTAAAGTAATTCACGTTTATTTAAAAGGTGCCTTGTATGCTAGTCCTTGTTTTTTGTTTGTATACAGACCTAAACATCTTTACAACCGACTTCAGCTTCAAAGGCAAAGACTAAAGCACCTTCTAAAGCAAAGAAACAAACTCAAGAGCCACGTGGTTAGTCCTCTATGCCCAAAAAAAACAGATGCTCAAAATGGCTGAAGACGTGATTACCTTGATCAGGGGTTCCCATCCCCCTCCTGATAAGAGGCCTAGGCAAGAGACTGACTATGAATCTTCAGATCAGGTTTCCATTTCTTCTGATTCCTCTTCTGATCAGGAATATTCTCTTCCCCCCTATGAGGATTCTGATGCTGAAGAATCTATACCTTCAGCTTCTCCACCAGAGGATTATTCTTTTGGGGAAACCTTGCATATCATGAGGGAGGATTTCCACTGGGAGAGCCAAGATTTTTCAGAATCTAAAAAGAGGCTCAGGGATTTCCTTTTACTACCTCAACACAGGCCACTAGCCATTTCACCTGTGTTAGACATTGTAGATGTGTTTTCGGAGTCTAGTCTTACCCCTGACTTTTTACCTCCAGCTCCTGTTAAGCCTGACAGTTATTACAGGGTTCCTGACTCTCATAAATTCCTTTTTAAAAACCCTGCTGCAGACCCAGAAACCATTTCACAGGGTCCCAAGGGAGTTAAATCTTCCGCTGCAAAAACCCCTACCCCCTCTGATAGAGGTTCTGGGGCACTGGATAGATGGGGAAAAAAGGTATACACATCTGCTACCTTGGCTATAAGGGCCTTAAACTGTCAAGTTTCATATGCTCAAATATCAGCAACATGTCATGGCATTGCTTAAACAGAAAATGTTATTAAACTCTGAATGTGCAGAAAACAAGGAAATGCAGGATTTATTGCATGCAGCTGAACAAGTTGGAAAGCATACTTTGCAATGTGGTTTTGATTCTTTGGAGGCCTCCTGCAGGGCCGTAGTTACGGGTTCTGTAATTAGGAGGCATGCTTGGTTAAAGGAACAAAATCTGCCTGATCATGTCAAAGTTAAATTATTAGATGCACCTTTACAACATGATACTTTATTTGGTGTTAAGGCAGAAAACGTAACGTACAGAGCCATGTCCAACCCAGAATTGTTGAACATGCTCCATTTTAGCAAAATCAAATCTACTCGAGCTACACGCTCTGGGGATATAAACCTCAACACAACAATGAATAGAACATGCTGGAGGGATAGATTCCCTTCGCAGAGACTTCCCTTACTATGGAACAGGGTCCCGATCTACATAAGACAGAGCCCCTCACTGTCACTCTTCAAGAGGAACCTTGATGAGTGGATGGGTAACAGAAAGTTCACACTGGGGATCACACCAACAGCACTACTAGATAGGGGCCAAGGGTACTAGCTGCTAGTACAAGGGTCTAGGGAACTACTAAAGGGGCGGTGAATACTGCACAACGTGGCTGGGCTAATATATGCCTTCGGGCAGATAACCCAGTACCAACCTATGAAACCTATAAGAGGTGTTAAAGAAAATGGAGGACAAAGCTAAATCTATGCAAACTGTCAAAGATTTTTTACAAGTACAACCACCTAGGTTTAGTAGACATTGGCCCTTTCCTGTGTCAGACAGACCACAAAGGGGCAGACCCAGATGCCCTAGAGGCAGATCCCAGGCGCAAGGTTCATACAGGTCAAAGCAATGGGGTGCCTCTACCTCCAAAGTTGGAGAAGACAAATCTCAACCATACAGGAAACAGCCCCAATGACTTCCCCCTGCCTGCACCAAGCATTTATCTCCTGGCAGCACCCTTAGGGGGAAAATTAGCTCTTTTTTCTCAAAATTGGCACATCATAACCAAGGACAAGTGGGTTCTAAATATTGTGTCACAAGGCTACAAGTTCCATTTCCATACCCTGCCAAAGGCAAACGGCTGGCCACATGTGCCAAAAAGTTGATGGGCAGAGGTACAAAAACAAGTCTCATCCCTCGTGGACATGGGGGCCATTCAACAAGTACCAGAGCAAGAGCAGAGACAAGGATTTTACTCAAGGCTGTTCTTGGTACCCAGAAAGGACAAAGCGTGGAGGCCAATAATGGACCTTTCTATTCTGAACACATTCCTGGATATACCGAAATTCAAGATCTTGACTTTGCAGCAGCTTCTGCCCATGCTGGGCAAGAACGCTTGGCTTGTGACTTTAGACCTAAAAGAGGCATACCTGCATGTCCCAGTCAGACAAATATGCAGAAGATACCTCAGATTCAAGGCTGGCTCAATGCATTACCAATTCTCTGCACTGCCCTTTGGCTTAATTACTACACGCAGGGTCTTTACAAAGTGCCTGGCACCAGTAATTGCATTTTGCAGACAAAGAGGAATACAAATATATCCTTACTTGGACGACTGTCTAATTCAAGCAGAGAACAAGGACATTCTTCTACAGCATCTGGTGTTTGTGAAAAGACTTCTAACATGTCTAGGGTACACAGTCAATGAAAAGAAATCAAAACTAGTACCCTCTCAAGAGATAATATTCCTGGGTGCAAGCTTAAATACAACTGCCCAGATGGCTTATCTCACGCCAGACAAACAAAGGCAACTGACTATCTCTTTCAAAATGTTGGCAACAAAGGCCCAGTTATCTGCAAGAAAAATTCTGCAGGCTTTGGGCTTCATGGCATCCTACTAATTCCATATGCAAGACTGCGTATGAGGAAACTACAATGGTACCTAAAAAGTGTTTGGACTAACATTTCCACAGCCTGAAAACTATGATTACTCTCATTCCCTGCCTGCAACAGGAGTTTCGATGGTGGGCAAAGGCTTGTCCGCAAAACAAGGGACAACCATTCACATTACCCCCAGCCAGGCAGACACTAACAACGGATGCATCAGATTATGCCTGGGGGGCCCACATGGCAGGAAGATGCATTCAGGGCACATGGGCCTCAAACCAAATGCATCTACATATCAATCAAAAAGAGATGCTAGCTGTTCAAGATGCCCTGACAGCCTTCAAGGACCTACTTCATCCAGGACAACTACTGATAAAGACAGACAACACCATGGTCATGTGGTATATAAACAAGCAGGGGGGCACACATTCTTACCCCCTTTGCAGACTAGCCATGACTTTGTGGGCACAGCATTGACTTACCAAGTACATCTGCAGGCACAATTCCTGCCAGGAATAATAAATACTCTGGCAGACGAACTAAGCAGAAACCTCATGGATCCCCACGAGTGGCAGCTGAATCCACAAGTCTTCAGCATGATAACATGGAAATGGGGATGCCCAGACATAGATCTATTTGCCTCCCCTCACAACTATCAACTAAAACGATTCTGCACAAGGATTGATCACAGACGAGCATGGAAAGTGGACGCCCTATCTTTCAGCTGGAAAAAACTATCAGTATATGCCTTTCCCCTATTGCATCTCCTCCCCAAGGTACTCCTAAAGGTCAGACAGGAGAAGCCAAAGATGATACTAATTACCCCAGACTGGCCCCGCCAGTACCGGTATCCAATACTAAGGAACTTGTCTCAGTGCCCAGCTTGGACCTTACCTCAAATACCTCATCTACTGTCCGAGCAAAACAATCAGATCCTGCACAGCCAACTCAGGACTTGAAACCTAGCAGCATGGCTGTTAATGTAGTCATACAAAACGCACCTCTCAGTAAAGCTGTGATGGATGTCATTTTGGAAGCCAGAAGGCCTAGTACTAGAAAATCTTGCACTGCAAAATGGAAGAGATTCTGTGCTTGGAACCAGGCACAAGGAACTGATACAGCTGTGCCAAATATTCCTCGGATTTTGCAATACTTAACTGAGATACTGGACAAAGGCCTATCTTTTTCATCTATTAAAGTTCATGCCTCTGCCATTTCGGCTTATCACAATACAGAGCCCCCAATCTTTTCTCATCCCTTATTAAAGCAGTACCTCAGAGGAGCCAGAAATTTAAGTCCTCCAAGGAGATCACCAATGCCTGCATGGGACCTCAACTATGTCTTGGAAAAACTCACCCTGCCTCCTTTTGAACCAGCTGCTACTGCTGATCATCATCATCTTCTTTCGGCTGTTCCCATTAGGGGTCGCAACAGCGGATCACCTGTTTCCATTTCTTCCTGTCCTCTGCATCTTGCTCTGTCACACCAACCACCTGCATGTCCTCTCTCACACATCCATAAACCTTATCTTAGGCCTTCCTCTTTTCCTGTTACCTGGTAGCTTCATCCTTAGCATCTTTTTCCCAATATACTCCGCATCCCTTCTCAGCACATGTCCAAAACCAATGTAATCTTGCCTCTCTGGCTTTGTCTCCAAACCTTCCAACCTGGGCGGACCCTCTAATATACTTATTCCTAATCATGTCCACCCTCGTCACACCCAGTACAAATCTTAACATCTTAAACTCTGCCACATCCAGCTCAAACTCCTGCCTTTTTGTCAATGCCACTATCTCCAAGCCATATAACATAGCTGGTCTCACTACCCTCTTGTAGACCTTCCCTTTCACTCTTACAGGTACTCGTCTGTCACAAATCCCTCCTGATACTCTTCTCCGCCCACTCCATCCTGCCTGTACTCTCTTCCACACCTTTCTTCCACACTCACCGTTACTCTGGACTATTGACCCCAAATATTTAAACTCATCCACCTTCGCCACCTCTACTCCTTGCATCCTCACCATTCCTCTATCCTCCCTCTCATTCACACACATATATTCTTAGTCCTGCTGACCTTCATTCCTCTTCTCTCTAGAGCATATCTCCATCTCTCCAGGGTCTCCTCCGCCTGTTCCCTACTCTCACTACACATCACAATGTCATCTGCAAACATCATAGTCCATGGGGACTCCTGTCTAATCTCGTCTGTCAACCTGTCCATCACCATTGCAAATAAGAAAGGGCTCAGAGCTGATCCTTGATGTAACCACCTCCATCTTAAACGCATCCGTCACTCCCACCGCAGACCTCACCGCTGTCACACTACCCTCGTACATATCCTATACCACTCTTACATACTTCTCTGACACTCCTGACTTCCTCATACAATACCACAACTCCTCTCTAGGCACCCTGTCATATGTTTTCTCCAAGTCTACAAAAACACAATGCAACTCCTTCTGACATTTTCTGTACCTCACCAATACTCTCAGAGCAAACATCGCATCTGTAGTGCTCTTTCCTGGCATGAAACCATACTGCTGTTCACTAATCATCACATCCCTTCTTAACCTAGCTTCCACTACTCTTTCCCATAACTTCATGCTGTGACTGATCAGTTTAATCCTTCTGTAGTTACTACAGCTCTGCACATCACCCTTATTCTTAAAAATCGGTACCAAAACACTTTTTCTCCATTCCTCAGGCATCCTCTCAGTTTCCAAGATTTCATTAAATAATCCGGTTAAAAACTCCACCGCCATTTCACCTAAACACCTCCATGCTTCCACAGGTATGTCATCTGGGCCAACAGCCTTTCCATTCTTCATTCTCTTCATATAGCTATCCTTACTTCCTCCTTGCTAATCCATTGTACTTCATGATTCACTATCCTTACATCATCCAACCTTCTCTCCCTCTCATTCTCTTCATTCATCAACCCCTCAAAGTACTATTTCCATCTCCTCAACACACTCTCCTTGCTTGTGAGTATGTTTCCCTCATTATCCTTCATCACCTTTACCTACTGCACATCTTTCCTAGCTCGGTCCCTCTGTCTAACCAATCGGTACAGGTCCTTTTCTCCCTCCTTAGTGTCCAGCCTTTCATACAACTCTTCATATGCCTTATCCTTCGCCACCTCTCTCTTTGCAATGCACCTTATCTCCTTATACTCCTGTCTACTTTCTTCATCTCTCTGACAATCCCATCTCTTCTTTGCCATCCTCTTTGCCTGTATACTCTTCTGTACTTCCTCATTCCACCACCATGTCTCCTTGTCGTCCTTCCTCTGTCCCAATGTGATACCAAGCACCTTTCTAGCCGTCATCACTGCCACCCAGTGCCTGTCTTAACTCATCCCTGAACTCCACCTCCCAATTACACTTTTTCAATTTCCACCATTTGATCCTTGGTGCTGCCCTCACACTCCTCCTCCTCTTCTTGATCACCAACGTCATCCTACAAACCACCATCCTATGCTGCCCAACTACATTTTCTCCGGCCACCACTTTACAGTCTCCAAAAGTTTTTATCTTGGAAAACAGCTCTGCTCCTAGCAATAACTTCTGCAATACGAGTTTTAGAGCTACAAGCACTCATGGCTGTGGAACCTTTTATCATTTTTTATCCAGACAGGTTCTCTCTCTGGGGACAAACCCAACATTTATGCCTAAGGTGGTGTCCAGTGTGGCTCTTAACCAAACTATTCATCTGATTACTTTTTATCCAAGTCCACAGAACAAGGGGGAGAGAATTCTGCATTCTTTGGACGTACACAGACAGCTTAGATTCTGCTTGGACAGAACCAAAATTTTCAGAAAGACAGAGCAATTACGAGTGGAATATGCTACAGGATCACAAGGAAAGGCTATCTCAAAGCAGACTATTTCAAAGTGGGATAGGCCACTGCATTCGTTTCTGCTACTTACACCATGGCAAGCCAGTGCCCAAGGGCATTAGGCCACATTCAACCAGAGCTGCAGCCACTTCAGCAGCCTTTATCAGGGGAGTACCAACCAAGGACATTTTAGAGGCTACTACTTGGAGTTCAGTGCACACCTTTACAAAGCACTATCATCTGCCACTGTACTCTAAATCCAGGACAGGCTTTGCCACTGCAGTTCTGCAGGGCCTCATAGCCGCTCCTAACGCTGTTTAGCTCCAGCCTCCCATCCATAGCTTTGGGACTCTACCCTAATGTAATGACTGCAACAGTGAAACACGAAGAACATAGTACAGTTGTGTACACTTACCATAAATGTAGATGTTCGAGTGTATTCACTGTTGCAGTCCAGGTTACCCACCCACCATCCCCCTTTTATTCTCATGGAACCTATCTTTCCTTCTCTGATTTATACAACCTATGTGGTGTATTTGCTTATAGATGAAGGTAAAGTTTATATTGGTGCATGTATTTATAGATATATAAATTTTGGCTACCCTTTTAATGGGCACCTGACATCTGGGGCAAGAAAAACTAAAGAAAATGGCGTCTGCCGCATCTTTTATACCCCTGGCGACCTGACGTCAGGGAAGGGGCGACAGCAGCCGAAGCAGGACCCAGGACTTTGGAATTCAGGCCGACTGAGGGCAACCTGCCAGCAGGATTACCCAAATGTAATGACTGCAACAGTGGTACATTTATGGTAAGTATACACAACTGTACTTTTCTTTGCTGGCATCCCTGCCTCCTCCCAAGCCCCTAACTGTCCTTTCCTTTTTTCATTCCCTTCTTCCCCTGACCTCAGTAGCAACAAGGGGATTTCTGAGAGCTCTAGGGTTCTTGGCTTCTACCATTCCTATGCTCCCTTTTGCAAACTTCACATGAGAAAACTTCACTGGTTTCTTAAGTCTGTTTGCCTTCAGCATTCTCATTCCCTCAAATGTTTAGTTCCTCTTCTTCCATGTCTCAGCCAGGAACTTCAGTGGTGGATTCAGCGGTTGACTCTCAGTCCAGGGCTCCCTTTTCATCCACCTCTTCCCTCTCAGAAGCTGTATACAGACACTTCAGATGTGGGATGGGGAGCAGCTTTCGGCTCCCTAAAGGTGCAGAGAGTCTAGTTGCCTCATCAACAAAAAGACCATATCAGTGTCAAGGAAATGAGAGCACTCCTGATGACTCTTCTGACCTTTCATCCACTTTTTTTCCCCAGGACCTCTCAAGGTGTTTACAGATGATACTACAGCAATGTCGTATGTCAACAAACAAGTGGAGAACAAGGTCCTATCTGCTTTGCCGGTTGGTACTCCTGGTGTGGGAACTATCTATTCAGTGTCAAGTGATTCTTTAGGCAATTTACATTCCTTCAGGTCAAAACAGTGTGGCAGACTCTCTGAGCAGGTTCATAACTCAATCCCATGAATGGATGCTTCACAGGGATGTGTTTATGGACTTGTCCACCAGTGGGGTACTCCTCAGATGGATCTGTTTGCCTCCCGTCTGAACAGACAACTTCCTCTTTTTGTACTAGAGTCCCAGATGTTCTTCGTGTTTCACTGTTGCAGTCATTACATTTGGTAATCTGCTGGCAGGTTGCCCTCAAGTCGGCCTGAATTTCAAAGTCTTGGGTCCTGCGTCAGTTGCTGTCTCCTCTTCCATGACGTCAGGTTGTCAGGGGTATAAAACATGCAGCCGACGCCATTTTCTCCAGTCTTTCTTGCCACGCGGTGCCCGAAGCAGAAGCATTTCGCAAGTGCTGGTCGGCCGACTACTGAAATATTCTTGTTTGAGTTTCAGAACCGAAGTCTTCACTAAAGCTAAGTACCCCGTTGGGGAAACTTTTTTCTTGCTTTTTACCAATGTCAGAAAAAGTAATTGTATTACTTGTGGGAAGCAAATACCTCATAAGGATTTCCATTTATACTGTATTCCTTGCCTAGGCCCTGATCACAACGTGCCTGGCTGTCGGCATTGTGCTAGATTTAACCAACGTGCTATTAAGCGTCATTATATTTTTGTGTCAAAGTATTTTGGAAACAGATTTAACTACCCAGAAATGTCATCAGATAGCAATCCGACTACCAGAGTACATAAAAAAATGCAAAGAAAAGGACAGAGAAAGGCAGTCTAGATCCAAAACCGACGACGAAGCTTCTCCTAAGCCAGTCGCCGGTTCGCCGGTACTCAGTGAGGCGCTTTCGCAGCCCCTGATACCCACTAACTTCGAGTAGCAGGCCTCTACTGACACCCATGTGGAGTCCGGCATGCCGCAAGATACTCAAGGTATTGGACCGACGGTTGTATCTCCCTCAGATGGGTCCGGAGCCGCTGAGCAGGCACCGGCTTCTGAGGGTATATTCAGACCTCAACATTTGTATATCAAACCGATGACAGCTGCAAAACCAAAGACAAAAGCAACTTCTAAAACTAAAAAACTGACGCATGAGCCACGTGCACAGGCCTCTATGCCTAAAAAACAGATGATCAAAATGGCTGAAGACCTTATTACCTTAATCAGGGGTACCCATCCCCCTCCAGATAAGAGGCCTAGGCAAGACACTGACTGAATCTTCAGATCAGGTTTCCATTTCTTCTGATTCCTCTTCTGATCAGGAATTATCTATTCCTTCCTATGAGGATACTGATGCAGAGGAGTTTATTCCATCTGCATCTCCTCCTGAGGATTATTCATTTAGAGAAACATTGCATACTTTGGGGGAGCATTTTCACTGGGAGAGTCAAGACTTCTCAGAATCAAAAAAGAGGCTCAGGGATTTCCTTCTTCTCCCTCAGCACAGGCCTTTAGCCAATTCCCCCCTGTCCTAGACATTGTCTATGTGTTTTCAGAGTCAAGCTTGACCCCTGACTTTTTACTTCGGCTCCCAGTAAGCCTGACGGATATTACAGGGTCCATGACTCACATAAATTTTTATTTAGAAACCCTGCTGCTGATCCTGAAACTATTTCACAGGGTCCAAAGGGAGTTAAGGCCTCGACAGCAAAAAATCCTACCCCCTCTGACAGAGATTCAAGGGAACTTGAAAGATGGAGAAAAAAGGTTTATACATCTGCAACCTTGGCAATCAGGGCCTTAAATGTCAATTTCATATGCTTAAGTACCAACAACATGTTATGGGATTGCTGAAACAGGAAATTATGTTGATTTCAGAATGTGTAGAAAATAAAGAATTGCAGGAATTATTGCATGCAGCTGAACAAGTAGGAATGCATACTTTGCAATGTGGTTTTGATTCCTTAGAGGCCTCCTGCAGGGCCGCAGTTACTGAATCTGTGATTAGGATGGCTGGTTAAAGGAACAAAATTTGCCTGATCATGTTAAAGCTAAACTGCTAGATGCACCTTTACAGCATTATTCTCTGTTTCGTATTAAGGCAGAAGAGGTTTTAAAGAAAATAGAAAACAAAGCTAAATCTATGCAAACTTTTAAAGACTTCTTACAAGTGCAGCCACTAAGATTCTGTAGACACTGGCCTACAAAGAATTGGTCCTTTCCTGTGTCAGACAGAGCTCAAAGGGGCAAATCCAGACGCCCTAAGGGTTCCAGATAACTAGGCGCAAGATTCATACAGGTCAAAGCAATGGGGCTCTTCCACCTCCAAATCTGGGGGAGATAAAGCGCAAACTTACAGAAAGCAATCCCAATGACTTCCCGCTGCCTACACCAAGCACTTATCTTTTGGCAGCACCCATAGGGGGAAAATTAGCACTTTTTGCTCAAAATTGGCAGTTAATAACCCAGGACAAGTGGGTACTAAACATCGTATCACAGGGATACAGATTCCATTTCCACACTCTGCCAATGGCAAATGGTTGGCCGTATCTGCCAAAATATCAATGGACAGAGGCACAGAAACAGGTTACGTCCCTCATGCATATGAGGGCCATTCGCATGGTAACAGAACAGGAAAAAGGACAAGGTTTTTACTCAAGACTGTTCTTGGTCCCCAGAAAGGACAAGGCCTGGCGGCCAATAATGGATTTATCGATTTTGAACACATACCTGGACATTCCAAAATTCAAAATGCTGACTTTGCAGCAGCTTCTGCCCATGCTGGGCAAGAATGCCTGGCTGGTGACTTTAGACCTAAAAGAGGCATACCTGCATGTCCCAATAAGACAGTCGTGCAGAAGATACCTCAGATTCAAGGCTGGCTTAATGCATTACCAATTCTCTGCACTGCCCTTTGGCTTATCTACTGTGCCCAGGGTCTTTACAAAGTGCCTGGCACCAGTAATTGCATTTTGCAGACAAAGTAGTATACAAATATATCCTTACCTAGATGACAGAGAACAAGGAGACGCTTCTTCGACAACCAGCATTTGTGAAAAGGCTTCTAACATGCCTAGGGTACACAATAAATGAAAATAAATCACAACTAGTACCCTCTCAAAATATAACATTCCTGGGTGCAAGCTTGAATA
Source organism: Protopterus annectens (assembly GCF_019279795.1). Lineage (NCBI taxonomy): Eukaryota > Metazoa > Chordata > Ceratodontiformes > Protopteridae > Protopterus > Protopterus annectens. Next base: position 786,655,498 of record NC_056731.1, on the reverse strand, counting down.
CAACTGCCCAGATGGCTTACCTCACGCCAGACAAGCAAAGGCAACTGACTACTTACTTCAAACTGATGGCAACAAAAACCCAGTCTTCTGCAAGACAAATTCAGCAGGCTCTGGGCTTCATGGTATTCTGCATCCTACTGATTCCATATGCAAGACTGCATATGAGGAAACTTCAGTGGTACCTAAAAAGTTTATGGAGTCAACATTCTCACAGTCTGGAAACAATGATTCCTTTCATTCCCTGCCTTCAACAGGAGTTTCTATGGTGAGCAAAGGCATGCCACCAAAACATGGAACGGCCATTCACTCTACCCCCTGCCAGCCAAACCTTAGCAACAGACGGATCAGATTATGCCTGGGGGGCCCACATGGCAGGAAGATGCATTCAGGGCATATGGACACCAAAACAAATGCATCTACATATCAACCAGAAAGAGATGCTAGCTGTTCAAAATGCCCCAACAGCCTTCAAGGACTTACTTCATCCTGGACCGCTACTGATAAAGACGGACAACACCACAGTCATGTGGTATATAAACAAACAAGGGGGCACACACTCATACCCCCTTTGCAGATTAGCCATGGCACTGTGGGACACAGCTTTGACCTACCAAATACATCTTCAAGCTCAATTCCTGCCAGGAAAACAAAATACTCTGGCAGACGATTTAAGCAGAAACCTAATGGATCCTCACGAGTGGAAACTAAATCCACAAGTCTTAGCATGATAACTGTAATGGGGGAGTCCAGACATAGATCTATTTGCCTCTCCTCACAATTATCAATTGAAAATATTCTGCACAAGGATGTATCACAGACAAGCATGGAAAGTGGACGTCCTATCCTTCATTTGGAAAAACCTATCAGTTTATGCCTTTCCTCCTCTGCCTCTTCTCCCCAAGGTCCTCCTAAAAGTCAGACAAGAGAAACCGAAGATGATACTAATTGCCCCGGACTGGCCCCGCCAACATGGGTACCCAATCCTAAGGAACTTTCTCAATACCCAGCTTGGACCTTGCCTCAAAGACCACAACTACTGTCCCAGCAAAACAATCAGATCCTGCACAATCAACTACAGACCCTGAACCTGGCAGCATGGCTGATCATGTAGTCATACAAACAACACCTCTCAGTAAAGCTGTGATGGATGTCATTTTGGAAGCCAGAAGGCCTAGTACTAGAAAATCTTATGCTGATGAATGGAAGACATTCTGTGCTTGGAATCAAGCACAAGGAACTGATACAGCAGAACCTAATATTCCTCAGATATTGCAATACTTAACTGAGATGCTTGACAAAGGCCTGTCTTTCTCATCAATTAAAATCCATGCCTCTGCCATTTCGGTTCATTACAATACTGAGCCACCAATCTTTTCTCATCCTTTACTAAAGCAGTATCTTAGAGGAGTCCAAAATGTAAGGCCTCCTAGAAGATCACCATTGCCTGCATGGGACCTCAATTATGTTTTGGAAAAGCTCACCCTGCGTCCATTTGAACCAGCTGCTATATGATATAATGTTCTTATCATGGAAAACAGCTCTGCTACTAGCAATTACTTCAGCAAGAAGAGTTTCAGAGCTACAGGCCCTCATGGCTGTTGAGCCTTTTATCATATTTTACCCAGACAGGGTGTCTCTGCGGACAAGTCCTACTTTTATGCCTAAGGTGGTCTCCAGTGTGTCTCTTAATCAAACAATTCACCTGCCAACTTTTTATCCAAATCCGCAGAACACGGAGGAAATAATTCTGCATTCCTTGGACGTACACAGGCAGCTAAGATTCTACTTGAGCAGGACTGAAGCTCTAAGAAAAACTGAGCAATTACTAGTGGTATATGCTACAGGATCAGAAGGCAAGGCTATTTCAAAGCAGACAATTTCAAAGTGGATAAGCCACTGCATCCGTTTCTGCTATTTACACCATAGTAAATCTGTGCCCAAGGGCATTAGGTCTCATTCCACCAGAGCTGCAGCTACTTCAGCAGCCTTTTTCAGGGGAGTACCAACCAAAGACATTCTAGGCTGCTACTTTGAGTTCTGTTCACACCTTTACAAAACATTGTCATTTGCCTATCTACTCTAAATCCAGGGCAGGCTTTGCCACTGCAGTTCTGCAGGGCCTTTTAGCCGCTCCTAATGCTGTTTAGCTCCAGCCTGCCAACCATAGCTTTGGGATTCTACCCAAATGTAATGACTGCAACAGTGAAACACGAAGAACATAGTACAGTTGTGTACACTTACCATAAATGTAGATGTTCGAGTGTATTCATTATTGCAGTCCAGGTTACCCTCCCGCCCATCCCCCTGTCATTCTGGAGTTTATCTTTCCTTCTCTATCTTGTACAACCTATGTCGTGTATTTGCTTGTAGATGAAGGTAAAGTTTATATTGATGCATGTATATATATATATATATATATATATATATATATATATATATTTGCTACCTTTTTGGGGACACCTGACATCGGGGGCAAGAAAAACTAAAGAAAATTGCGTCGGCTGCATGTTTTATACCCCTGACGACCTGATGTCATGGAAGAGGAGACAGCAACCGATGCAGGACCCAAGACTTTGGAATTCAGGCTGACTGTGGGCAACCTGCCACCAGAGTACCAAATGTAATGACTGCAACAATGAATACACTCGAACATCTACATTTATGGTAATTGTACACAACTGTACTGTCCTCTGGTTTGGAAGGTGGGTGCCCTGTCTTTTTCTTGGAAAAGTATGTTTCTTTATGCTTTCCTTCCCCTTCCCTCCATTCCAAAAGTCCTGTCAAGAATACTATAGGATGCTCCCAAAATCTTGTGGGTGAATCACTTTTTTAGCTGAGGCAGCGTTGGTTCTCTCTTCTTTTGCATTTAGCCAAGGGCGGTCATTGCAAGTTACCTCACAGAGTGGACCTTCACACACAATACAAGGGATCTTTTTTTTCCATCCCCATCTGTCCAATCTTCAACTGACACTGTGGGTGAGAAGGTTTTGATTCCACATAGATACCTTTTTTTTCTGAGGAAGTGCTTGAGGTCCTGCAGGAGGCCAGGAAACCCAATACTAGGAAATCCTACTTACTTATCCAAATGGAATGTTTTTTTTGTTTGGTGTCTTTCTCATAACCTGGATCCATTTGCTGTGGATGTTCTTTGGTTCTGTCTTATCTGTGGGAACTGCTCAATGCTGTGTTGGCTTATTCTTCTTTTAAGGCTCACTTATCAGCACTCTCTGTTTTCTTGCCTTTATCACCTCCTTTAGCTTCTAGATTTGAAGCTAAATAATTTCTTAAAGGCATCCTTCATAGTAGGCCTCCCAAGAAGCCTGTTTTGTCTCCCTGGGATCTTCATTTTGTTTTAGAAAAAATTACCCAGGCCACTTTTTAGCTTGCAGCTTCAGCTTCCTTGCATCATTGCTCTTGGAAGACTGTACTTCTGTTAACTCTACTTCTACCAGATGGGTGTCTGAACTTCAAGCCCTTATGGCTTGCCCTCTTTTGTTGGTGTTTCATAAGGACAGTGTGTCCCTTCGTACTAATGCTTCTTTTTTGCCCTAGGTGGTGAATGAGTTTTCCCTTAATTAGTCTATGTATTTGATCACTTTTTTCCCTTCTTTGCAGTCTGCCAGTGAGAAGGTGTTGCACACATTGGATGTGGATGGACAACTCAGATTTTATTTGGATAAGACTTAAGACTTTTCGTAAATCAGATCAGCTTTTTGTTTTGGTTCATCCTAGGCCTTTAGTATTGGCTGTGTCCAAGCAGACTATTTCTTCATGGATTTCTAAAGCCATATCTTTTTTGTTAATCCTTTCATAGTAAGAGCCTTCCTTTCTTGTATTAAGGCTCATTCTACTAGAGTTGTGGCTTTTTCAATGCATTTTTGCAAGGGTTCTGGTACTACCTATATTCTTGTGGTAGCTTTCTGGACTTCTATGCATACATTTACCAAACACTACAAGTTAAAGTGGAATTTCCAGAGCTAGAGCTGATTTTTCTAGGGCCATTTTTCTTGGGTTTCTAGAGAACACTGCTGGCCCCATCGTCCTCCCTCTCTTCTTCTAGAGGTTTTGCACTCTCCCTATTGTAAAGAATACTGTAGCAGTGAAATAGAAGGACATAGTACAGTTGTGTAAGATCTTACCGTAACAGTAAATGTCCTTCTCTTCACTGTTACAGTATTCATTCCATCCCTCCTCTCTCCTGGTCCTTTTCCCTTTTCCCTTCTGCGTGTACTGCTTACCTCTTTTCTCCTTGGACTGACATTCCTATTGGGGCTCTCACTTCTGAGATTATATCCGGGGATATCACCTTTATGCCCTATATTATTCAAGGAGCATATGTGTGACATAGCATACCTTAAAGCAACCTAAAGGCTTTAGTGTAGTGGCCAGACATTGGGCTGCCCCTTGGCAGGGGATCCCTGTTCTAAAGAATGATGCAACAGTGAAGAGAAGAACATCTACTGTTATAGTAAGCTCTTAAACAACTGTGCTTTCTCCTGCAAATCACAACAGTTTTTTCAGGACATCCCAGGAGAAGGTGATCCCTGGGGCAGAGGGGGAACTTTAATGGATGACTCCCAAGAGGTAGGAGTGGTATGCATAATCAGGGCTTTAGAAGAATTTTCTGTTGCAAGCCTTTAACCGTTCATGAAACTTTGCCAAACTACTGTGCTCTAGAGGCAGAGGGGCACTTTCTTCTCCACCTTCAAGCTTGGGAGGCCATCACATCGGATACCTGGGTGTTGAGAGTCATTTCAACCTTTCCCTTTTAGTTAACCCCAAATCTGAGTCCGAAGTCCCTTCCAGACTTACCACCCCACCAATAATGGGAAGAGATTCAAAAGCTGCTTATAAAATGAGTCATCCAAAAGATAGTCATCCAGACCAGAGAGGATCTGTGGTCTGTTCAGGATTTTTTGGTGCCAAAGAAAACAAGGACCTCAGGCTCATTATGCACCTAAGTAAGTTAAGTGACTTCTTCAAATGGAGCAAGTTAAAGGTGGTGACAGTGCAGTTCATTTTATCTCTGCTAAGGAAGGACAGTTGAATATGCTTGCTGGGACCCAAAGATGATTACTGTCACATAAAGACACCAGTGCATTCAAGGATGTTCCTGCGCTTCAAGCTGGGAGCTAGTCACCGCCAATTTGGCTCACTGTTATTTGGCCTCACCACAGCTCCCCGGGGGTTTACCAAATGCTTGGCAGTGGTACTAGCTTGGCTCAGGATGCAGGATTCTGGGCAATCCTTACCTGGATGACTAGTTCTTTACAGTGACTTTATTGGCGTTATTGGTCCAGGTGACAGATTACTTGCTCCATCTGTGCCTGTCATTGAGCATTGCTGTCAGTTTCAACAAATCCAGTGTAAATATATTCAGGCTTTAGTGTTTATCATTTGTCATCTGGGTGCCACCACTTAGATTGCCAGACTTCCTCCCTCAAAATTCCTGTCCCTACAACTTCAGGCCAGTCAAATTGTGTTGCTTCAGAGGCCGCTTACTTCTTTGGTTCTCTGTCTTTTCATTCTGATGGTTGCTCCAGTCTTTGTTGTTCCTCTACCTGGTTCTTCATGAGGGTTCTTCAGTGACCTCTCCAAGTGCAGTAATCTATGACAACTCACCCATTTAATTTTCCTGTTTGTCTCACCAATGTTTGTTGTCATCACATCTCATGGTGGCTGATATCAGATCATGGTTCTGCAAGAAGCCTGTTTGTTCTTCCCCCACCTAGTGGCCACGTATGCTTCCCTCCTGTGGTGGGGGGTAGGGACATTTCGAAGCAAAGACAGCCCAAGGTACCTGGTCCCAGTCAGGCCATGTGCACATCGGTGTTTTGGAGATAAGAGCAGTCCTTCTAGTGTTGCAAGCTTATCACAACTGCTTGCAGCACTAGGATCAGTCGTCCTAGTTTTGCAGCCTTTTCAAGACTGCCTCCCCAATGGTGTGATTTCTGTCCAGACTGACAACATAACGGGTGGTTTAGTACATTAACAAAAAGGGGAACTAGATCCCATCCCAAGTATTAAGAGGACATGAGAGTCTGGCAACGATTGATGTCGTAATGCTTTCTGGTAGCAACTCGCATTCCAAGATATCCAACATTCTAGAGAGCAATGTTGTGCAGGAGTATTCTGAGACCTCACAAGTGGTCCATGAATCTGTCAGTGGCTGCACAGATTTTCAGCTGCAGGGGCTAGCCATGCTGTAGTCCGTTTGCAACCTCCCTCAACACCAAAGGCAACAGCTTTTTTTGGACTGATCCACCCCAAGGCACAGTCACTGACAGATAATTTACGGCATGCTGGTCCCCAGAATCTCCTTTACAATTGTTTTCCAGCACCCTTGATTGAGTTTCTGCAGAAAGCAGCCCATATAAGAACAACAGTAGTCCTTCTAGCCCTCTTTTGGCCCAAACATATCTGTTTCTCCTTCTGTGCATCAACTGTTGCACCCTTCTTGGGTTCTGGATCCCATTCCAGATTTGATATCCTACCCTTCAGGCTAGCCTCACCCAAATCTGAAATCTCTCAGGTTGACTGCTTGATTTCTCCACTTCCATTGATGGCCAAAGATCATCAATTTTCTGAAAGATGTGTGCATATTCTCTCTCCATTTCAGAAGCCTTCCACCACATAGGTTTATAATAGTAAGTTGAAAGGCTTTACCATTTGGGCCATTTCAAAGGGCTTGGATACTTTTTCTACACTGTTAGGTGCAATCTTAAATTTACTAGGTGGTCTATTTCAGTCTCGAGCTAGCTATTCTGCCATCAAGGTTCAGCTGGCAGCCATTTCAAATTTCCATGTGGGTCATGACCATCTGCCAGTGGTTTCTGTAAGATTGTCTAAAGCCTTTTTGAAGGGTACCTTTCTCCTCAGGCCTCCAGTGAGTGAGCCATTTTCTCTTTGAGATTGGTACTACTATTACTTTCATACCGTGATCAAAGTCATTTCATACCAGCTGCTGCTATGGTCTTAAATATCTGTCATGGAAAACACATTTTTTAATTGCAATAAGTTCTGCCAGACAAGTTCTGAATTATAGGCTTTATCCTGTATCCTGCCTTAGCTTATGTTTTTTTTACAAAGACAGGTTTCCATTGCAAGTTCTCTTAATTCTTGTCAAAGGCTGCCTTTGAATCTAGCCTGAATCAGTCAATTCAATTGTCAGTTATCTTCCCAAACTTTAGTAATAAGGGCAAATACATGCTTCATTTCCTGGACCTCCATCAGTAATTGAGATCCTACACTGACAGAATCAAACATTTCAGGAAATCCAACCAACTTTTTGTGTCCTCCTCTAGAGCTAATCTTGGGAAATGGGTTTCCATGGTAATTTTGTCCATTTGACTTTCTGATTTGCATATCCTTTGTTTATACCATGAAAGGTAGCCAAGCAAGCCAAATGTCCACTCTGCTAAGGCAGTATCTACTTCAACTACCGTTTGGTCTTGCTTGTTTAGATGATGGTGATTATTGTGCAGCAGCTACCTGGTCTAACACTTGTACTTTCCTTTCCTATTAAAAACTAAACATTCAGTCCACATCTGGAGTTTCCTTTGGCTCCACCATTTTGCTGAATATTGTCTCCTGATACCAAACAATGTAGCTGGCATCTCTGCCCCACAGGTTGAAGCAGACAGAAAAGACAACATCAGATACAAAAGTTATAAAAGTTGTGTACTTAATGCTAAATCTATGTCATCTTCTGTCCATCTCAACCATTGCTCCCTCCATCCCCTTCCAAATTTTCACTGGTATTTGTGGCTGTTGGAGGACATGACAGGTTGAAGCGACGTCGTTGAGACCCTTTGGTCTAATCCTTATTTTATGTTAGGATTTCTGCAGTTTTTAGTTTCTCCAAGTCTTTTGGGTTTCTAATACCATGACAGGAATGGACCCTGTTCCTAAGTCAAAGTACATTTAAAGTTCACAAACTTAGTATTGTTTCAGTCTTTGATGTTAGCCAAAAGTGCTCTTCGCAGCACCCGCAGTGTGCCCAGTAGTGAGTCCTTTTGCAATTCGTATGGAGTTATACATCTATTGGTAATATATCCAAGTATGACTGTAAATTATTTTTTATAAGACCTGTTGCTCCTACTACTACTGGAACTGTCTGGGTATCCTTCTTCCACATTACCCTCATTTCCACCTACAAATACTGGTATTTTATGACTTTATGTCTCTCTGTACATAAGACACTGTAGTCATTGGGTGTTAAAAATTTCAATAATCATTGCTAGTTTTGTCTTCTTTTCATGAACTTCTATATCTGGTTTTCTCGCATCTATTTTTTGAACTGTTGCTAGTGGGTGATCCCATGTGATATAAACATCATTTTTTATGATGCTTTGTGGCTCATTTCCCATGTTTTTCAGTCACTTCAACACCATAATGTTTGCACAATCCCCAATCCAACAGTCTTGCCACATTGTCATGCCTTTCAGTATACAGTCCTTCTGCCATTAATATATCACAAGATGTGTGACTGTTTCCAGTTATGTTTTACAAAACCTCCATTTGTCCATTTCTCCCACATGTTCAATGGACTTCGTAAACCAATGTGTATGTAGCCCACTATCTTGGGCTGTGCCAATATTAACATTTCATCTTTTGTTTTAAATTTACCTCTCCTTAACCATTCCTCCATTCGATCCTGATCAACATAAGGTTGTTCCAGGAGTTTCCTATACTTGCAGCTGTATTTATGCGTTTTCCATATTTCTCGCCTTCTCATCTGATCCTTTACCTTATATTCTTTCTTTTGTTTTTTGGCACATTCAGTTGCTGTTGGATTTTTATCTACTTCTGGTTTGATTTCCATTCCCGCTTGATGCCAGTATGCTTCTGCTAAACTAATCAGGCAAGTCATCTTAGACTTTTTCTCCTCATGTTTCAGAACTTTCACTACATTTGGGTCTTGTGAAGTCAACAGATATGCTTGCAGTCCTACAATTACAGATCTATACATGTAATCAGTTTCAAGGAGACCCTTACCGCCTTCAGAACATGGAATATATAATCTTGGTATGCACTGATTTTTATAAATCATTTGATGAGCATGAAGCATCCTTCATGTTTTTCTTGCCTAACCTATCCAAACATTTTGAGGCCAAGATGTAAGTTAAGACAGGAAGAGCCAATTGGTTTATAGCTTAGTCTTTGTTTCTAGATGCCAGTGCTGTTTTTAGTATTAACGTAAGCCTTCTAAAATGTTCCGTTTATTTGCATTTGTTCATGTTTTATGGTTGATTCTTCATCAGTTTCCAGATATTTATACACTCCTTCTTGCTCAAGTTCTTTTATATTACATTCCTGTCCCAAACTGATGTTTTCTTGGTGCTGCAGTTTTCCTGCTTTAAAAGTTTTGTACATTTACCAGGACCATATGATATTCTTATATCATCTGAAAAAGTTTTAATCACTTGCAGTTGTGCTTTCAGTTCCTCATCTTATGAATGGTACAGTTTTAAATTAAATCATCTATAAAAAGAAGATGAGAAGTTTTACAGTTTGTGTTTTCTAGGAGCCAAATTATAACCATGGCTTAATCTGTTAAGTAGACCGCTTAATGGGCTAAGGGCATGACAGAATAACAGCGGTGACAGGGAGTCACCCTGGAATACCCCCTTAGACTTTTTATCCCTGGAGTAATAATTTGTCCTTTATCATGGTGCAATTGCAAAATGATCTGCCACTGTTTCATGGTTGCTTTAATGTTATCAACCAGTGTAGTGTGTATTTTGTACATTTTAAAGCACTCTTTTATCCATGAATGTGGAATACTCTCAAATGCTTTTTCGTAGTCAGTCCATGCCATACCTAGATTCTTCCCCTTTTTACAGTTCTCCATTTTGACTTTAACAACAGATGATCCTTTGTTCCATATGACTTTTTTTTATTACCCTTTTGTTCTATTGCCATGATTGAATTTTCTTCTAAATGACTGTAAACCAAATACGGTGTATAGTTTATATGTTGTCGGAAGGCAAGTTATTGGGCTATAATTTTTAGGATAAGTTGCAGGTTCATTCTTAAGTAGGAGCATTGTTTTTCCTGTTGTTAACCAGGTTGTTGTCTGTTTGGGTGCGCATATAAATAGTTCTTACTGATGGCTAAATCTTTGTGCAAAGATGTTAATACTTTTAGCCAGAAGTTAGGTACTGCTTCTGTGCCTGGTGTTTTCCAGTTGGAGGCTTTCTTTTAACTTTATTTCAGTCGCTCTGGCTGTTACTTCATCCCATTTCATATCATGTACCTTTGAACTTCTTATTTTCTTTTATTACTTCTGTCCATTTAGCATCTTTGTTATGTTCCACAGGAACGTCATAGATATTTCTCCAAAATGTATCTATTTCTTCTTTTTTGGGGTGGTCTTTCAATTCCTTTTACTTTGTTTCCCAATTTTGCCTTGTTTCCCAAAGTTCTCTATAGAACTTTGATAATCACATCTCCACAGTGGTCAGGAAATCCTTCTACGTGGCACACCTCATCACAAAAGGTTTCTCGTCCAGAAAAAAAGAGGTCATTGTTCCCCTCTACTCATCACTCATTAGACACATTATAGAGTACAACGCCCCTTTTAGTATGTACGTCACCAGACATCTACAACAACTGGAAAGGCCACAAAAATACCTCACAAAGAGGATTACTGGCCTCAAACAGATGCCTTACGAAGACCGTCTCAAAAAACTCCAGCTTTACTCTGTCGCATATCGCCTACTCAGAGGCGATCTCTGCCTAACATACAAAGCTATGTCAGACCCAGAGCTGTTGGACATGCTCCACTTAATGAAATCCCAATCCCTCCGAGCTACACGCTGTAGGGACCTAAACCTTGTCACCGCAATAAACAGAACATGATGGAGGGCTAGATTCCTGTCCCAGAGACTTCCCATACTCTGGAACAGACTACCTGTCTATGTCAAACAGAGCTCTTCATTAACACTCTTCAAGAAAAATCTTGATGATTGGATAGATAATAGGAAATTCACCCCGGGGATCACATCTGTGGTTCTGCTTGACAGGGGCACAGGAAAATAATTTTCTTGGATGGAGAAAGCCAGGGTACCTTTTTGGCTTGGCTTGTATAGGCCCTAGGGCCAATAGCCTAGTACCTACCTATGAACTTTTTAGGGTCATCATTTGTTGTTGTTGTTGTGTCTTTCGGCTTTTCCCAGTTAGGGGTTGCCACAGCGGAACTCCGGTCCGCTAATGATTGGCAGTAGATTTTTACGTGCTGAGTTGCCAGCCCTGACGCACAACCTTCAACGAAGGTACGCCCATTCACGCATGTCAACACACAGAAGACGCTCTAGCTGAGAATCGAAGAGGACAGTGTCTTACTGTGAGGCGACAATGCTACCGCAGCAAGACCACCGTAGGGTCATCACTAAAGTGCTTATTTTGTACTTTTCCTTTATATTTTTATATTTATCTGTGTATTTTCTATGTTTTTCTGCCTGTACTGAGATATTTAGTTTATTTGCAACAGTGCAAGATAGATCCTGATCTTTTATAATACTGCACATTGCTTTTATCACGTCTATCTTTCTGAGTATTTTTTTTATCTGTTCCCTCTTCTGTACTCCTCTAACAGTGGTGGTACTTGTCTTAATTGCTTTATAGTTTTCACTGTTCGATACTTCCATAATGGTATTAGATTTCTCCTCTTCCTTTCCCTTACTACTTTGTTCTTGTAGTAGAAAATTTTCTGTTATTATTTTACCTGCACAGTAATAGATCCTATTTACTTCTGTTATATTGCATGGATCTCTAGGGACAGTCCTAATTACTGCATTCATTCGTTTATCAAACTTCTGACTTTTAGGGTTTTATTGACCTTCTGCAGTCTGTTTCTTTTATTGATCTTAATATGTCAGTCTCTATTAAGTCAAGCAGCTGTTCTCTTAGCTCATTTTCTTCTAAACTGAGGGCACCTTTTTTTTTTTTTTCACCATTTCCTGCAGGCATTCTGTAGAGAGTTCTATAGCACCTTCCTGTGGCACATTCTCTTCAGTTTCATCCTTTGTCATCCATTGCTCTGTCATATGGGAACTCAGTGGCCTACTTATTTCCTGTGGAAGGCTTCAAAATATCTTCATATGGCAACTGGTTAGTTGCTTCCCATTCCACTGGTTTCTCCTTAATTTGGATGTCTATTACTCTATCCTGCTGTGGTGCTTTCTGATTTTCTACACTGAATCCTTCACTTTGCAGGTACTTCATAACCTCAGTTTCTATTTCTTTAACTTCTCAGTTACTAATCTTCTCTTTTACTTTTTCTCTGTCTTTTTTTTTTTTTTTTGTATTGTAAAGCTTTTCATATATGGATTCCTTTGTCTGTATTTTTCCTTTATCTTTGGTGCTACTCTTTTTGTATTGATTAATTTTGCTTTCTCCTTTGCATAACTATTACACCATATTAAATCGTTTTTTCTTTCCCACATCCATATTTCTTCTTCAGTTGTCTCCTGATCTTCCTGTTTCTTCTTACTTTGCGGGCTCGTTGACTCATGCTGTAATGCAACCTTTGTTAGACCTACACTAAATCCTTCAATTTGCAGGCATTCCATAACTTCAGCTTCTATTTTTTTTTTTTTTTTAATTATGCTTAACTAATCTTCTTTTCTACATTTCCCGTTTGTGATATTTTTTTATTGTGAAATTTTCCATATCTGGATGCCTTTGCCTGTATTTCTCTTCTAATATGTTTGGGGATACCTTTTTGTACTCATTAATTTGGCTTTTGCCTTTGCATAAATATTGTACCTTATCAAATCTCTCTTTCCCATGTCCATATTTCTTTTTTATACTTTTCAAAAATCTCTAGCTTTTGTTGTTTATATTTTTGTACTTCCTCAGATGCTTGTATTTCCAAACAGATCAAAGTTTCTTGGTCTATATAATATTTTTCACAAATCTGTTTTATTAATGAACACACATTTTTGTCTGAGGCTTCTGACAGTTTTTCTTTCCTCTATTTTTCTCTCTTAATCTTTTTGTTTATCCTGTGTCTGGAAATTCTGGGCGGTTTGTATAATAGTAACAATACATAATGTTTTTCTTATTCTTAATAGTCCACTCTGTCGCCTTTATGGCTCTTCTTTGGCGTATCAGTTTTTGTGGTTTTCGTGGACTGCTACTTCCTTCTACAACAGGGGGGCCACCCCCCCTTGGCTTGGCCTAGCCCCATTGTAGGAATGTTTCCATATTTTCTGCCTCTCACTTGTTTAATTTCTCCAAGTCTTTTGGGTTTCTAATACCTTGACGAAAATGGACCCCATTCCTAAGTCAAAGTAAGACTAAGTTCATGAAATTTGTATTGTTTCAATCTTTGATGTCAACCAGTAGTGCTCTTCGTAGCACCCGCAATGTGCCCAGTAATGACTTCTCCTGCAGTTCATATGGAGTTACATGTATTGGTAATATATCTAAATACGACTGTAAATTCTTTTTTATAAGACCCTTTGCTGCTACTATTATTCGTACTGTCTGGGTATCTTTCTCCCACCTTGCTCTTGTTTCTGCCTGCAGAACCTGATATTTTATGACTTTGTGTCTCTGTCTGTATGCAAGACACTGTAGTCTCTGGGTGTGGCAATTTCAATGATCGATGCTACTCTTGTCTTCTTTTCTTGGACCACTATATCCGGTTTTATAGAATCTATCTTTTGAGCTGTTGGTAATGGATGATCCCAAGTGATGTAGACTTCATTTTCTATGATGCTTTGTGGCTCATGTTTCCAGTGTTTTTCGGCCACTTCAGTACCATGTTTGCACAATCCCGCCATATTATTATGCCTTTCAGTATACAGTCCTCCTGCCATTAGTATGTTGCAACCAGCAATGAGGTGTGCAACTGTTTTCATTTTGGTTTTACAAAACTTGCATTTGTCTGTTTCTCCCACATGTTCATTGGACTTTATAAACCAATGTGTATGCAGCCCACTATCTTGGGCCGCCAGTATTAACTTTTCATTTCTTGGTTTGAATTCTCCTCTCCTTAACCATTCCTGTGTTTGTTCCTGATCAACATGAGGTTCTTCCAGAAGTTTTCTCTACTTGCAACTATATTTATGCTTGTTTCACATTTCTTGCCTTCTCATCTGATTCTCCACTTTCTATTCTTTCTTTTGTTTTTTTTTTTTTGCACATTCAGTTGCTGCCTGATTTGTATCTACTTCTGTTTTGATTTTCATTCCTGCTTGACACCTATAATCTTCTGCTAGATTAAGCAGAGAAGTCATCTTAGATTTATTCTCCTCATGTTTCAAAACTTTCACTACATTTGGGTCTTGTGAGGTCAGCAGATGTGTGGAGTCCCACAATTGCAGATCTGTGCATATAATCAATTTCAAGGAGCCCCATCCCTTCTTCTGAACGGGGAATATATAATCTTGGTATGCACTGATTTTTATAAATCATATGGTGAGCATGAAACATCCTTCTTATTTCCTATCTAATCTATCCAACACGTTTTAAGAGTCAGTCACTCATTCCAAAACTGTAAGTTAGGATAGGAAGAGCAAATTGTTTTATAGCTTGGATTTTGTTCCCAGATTTCAGTGCTGTTTTCAGAATTAAATTAATTCTTCTGAAGTATTTCTTACTTTTATTTACATTTGTTCGTGTTTTATTGTTGATCCTTCATCAGTTCCCAAATATTTATACACTCCTCCTTGCTCAAGTTCTTTTATATCACATTTTTTCCCAAACTGCGGTTTTCCTGCTTTAAATGTTGCTTTTACACATTTATCAAGACCAAATGACATTCACATATCATCTGAAAGAGTTTTGACGACTTGCATTTGTGCTGATGAGCTATACAGTTTTAAATCATCGACAAAGAGGTGGTGAGAAGTCTTTACACTTTGTTGTTTTCTAGGAGCCATATTATAGCCATGGCCTAAGCTGCTGAGTAAACAGTTTAATGGATTAAGAGCAATGCAGAATAGTAATGGTGACAGAGTCGCCCTGGAATATCACCCTTTGAATTGTTATCCCTGGGATAACAATTTGTCCTTTATCATGGCTTAATTGCAAAGTGGTCTGCCGCTGTTTCATGGTCACTGTAATGTAGTAGATCAGTGAATGAGGGATACTATCAAATGCTTTTTTGTAGTCAATCCATGCCATACTTAGATTCTTCCCCTTTTTACAGTTCTCCACTATGACTTTATTTAACAAATGATCCTTTGTTCCATATGACTTTCTTTTAGTGCCCTTTTGTTCTACTGCCATAATTGAGTTTTTTTAAATGACTATAAACTCTGTCAACATCAGTTCCTTTGTATAGCTTTATACGTCGTCGGAAGGCAAGTTATTGGTCTATAATTTTAGGGTAGCTTGCAGGTTCACTCTTAAGTAGGAGCATTGTTTTTCCTGTTAGTCAGGTTGGTGTCTGTTCTGGGTACGTGTATAAATAATTATTACTCATGGCTAAATCTTCGTGCAAAGATGTTAATACTTTTAACCAGAAGTTAGGTAATGCATCTGAGTCTGGGGTTTTCCAATTAGAGGCTTTTCTTAACTTTGTTTCAATCTCTCTAGCTCTTACTTCATCCCATTTCATGTCCTGCACCTTTAAACTTCTTATTCTTTCTTTTACTTCTGTCCATTTAGCATTTTTATGACAGCTGCGGTGGTGTAGTGGTTAGCGTTGTTGCCTCACAGCAGGAGTCTCTCCGATCCGGTTCTTGGCTGGAGTGCCTTCTGTGTGGAGTCTGCATGTCCTCCCTGCAGTCGAATTCACTTAAAAGACATGCAGGTAGGGGCGTGTGTGAGTGGGTGTGCCTTCCTTGAAGGTTGGGTGCCGGGCTGGCAACTTGACACCATAAAAATTCATTGCCAGTTATTAGCGGACCGGAGTTCCTCTGTGGCGACCCCTAACCGGGAAAAGCTGAAAGACAGTTTTTTTTATGTTCCACAGGATCTTCCTAGATACATACCTTTCCAAAATGTATCTCTTTCGTCTTTTTTTGGTGGTCTTTCAATTCCTTTTACCTTATTTCCCAGTTCTCTATAAAACCTTTTTGGGTCATCAATAAATTGCTTATTTTGCACTTTTCCTTTATATTTATTTTTGTATCTTCTAAGTTTTTCTGCCTGTGTTGAAATTTTTAGTTTATTTGCAATAGTGCATGATAGATCCTGATCTGTTCTAATACTGCGCATTGCTTTTATCAAATCTAACTTTTTTAGTATTTTTGTTGATGTTCTTCGTGTTTCACTGTTGCAGTCATTACATTTGGGTAATCTGCTGGCAGGTTGCCCTCAGTCGGCCTGAATTCCAAAGTCTTGGGTCCTGCGTTGGTTGCTGTCTCCTCTTCCATGACGCCAGGTCATCAGGGGTATAAAACAAGCAGCCGACGCCATTTTCTTTTGTCTTTCTTGCCGCGCGGTGCCCGAAACAGAAGCATTTCGCAAGTGCCGGTCGGCCGACTCCTGAAATATTCGAGTTTCAGTTTCAGAACCGAAGTCTTCACTAAAGCTAAGTACCCTATTGGGGAAACTTTTTTCTTGCTCCATACCGATGTCAGAAAAAGTTAATAATTGTATTACTTGTGGGAAGCAAATACCTCATAAGGATTTCCATTTATACTGTATTCCTTGCCTAGGACCTGATCACAACGTGCCTGGCTGTCGGTTTTGTGCTAGATTTAACCAACGCACTATTAAGCGTCGGTATATTTTTACCTCAAAGTATTTTGGAAACAGATTTAACTACCCAGAAATGTCGTCGGATAGCAATCCGACTACTGGGTACATAAAAAATGCAAAGAAAAGGACAGAGAGAGACAGTCGAGGTCCAAAACCGACGACAAAGCTTCTCCAAAGCCAGTCGCCGGTACTCAGTGAGGCGCTTTTGCAGCCCCTGATACCCGCTACTTTTGAGTCGCAGGCCCCTACCGACACCCATGTGGAGTCTGGCATGCCGCGAGATACTCAAAGTATTGGACCCATGGATGTATCTCCCTCGGATGGGTCCAGAGCCGCTAAGCAGGCACTGGCTTCTGAGGGTGTATTCAGGCCTCAACTTTTTTATATCAAACCAATGACAGCTGCAAAACCAAAGACAAAAGCAACTTCTAAAACTAAAAAAACGACGCATGAGCCATGTGCACAGGCCTCTATGCCTAAAAAACAGATTATCAAAATGGCTGAAGACCTTATTACCTTGATCAGGGGTTCCCATCCCCCCTCCAGATAAGAGGCCTAGGCAAGACACTGATTATGAATCTTCAGATCAGGTTTTTATTTCTTCTGATTCCTCTTCTGATCAGGAATTATCTATACCTCCCTATGAGGATGCTGATGCAGAGGAGTCTATACCATCTGCATCACCTCCTGAGGATTATTAATTTGGAGAAACCTTGCATACTTTGTGGGAGCATTTTCACTGGGAGAGTCAATATTTCTCAGAATCAAAAAAGAGGCTCAGGGATTTCCTCCTTCTCCCTCAGCACAGGCCTTTAGCCATACCCCTTGTTTTAGACATTGTAGATGATGTGTTTTCGGAGTCAAGCTTGACCCCTGACTCCTTACCTCCGGCTCCCAGCAAGCCTGACAGATATTACAGGGTCCCTGACTCACACAAATTTTTATTTAGAAACCCTGCTGCTGATCCAGAAACTATTTCACAGGGTCCAAAGGGAGTTAAGGCCTCAACAGCAAAAAATCCTACCCCCTCTGACAGAGACTCAAGGGCACTGGATAGATGGGGAAAAAAGGTTTATGCATCTGCAACCTTGGCAATTAGGGCCTTAAACTGCCAGTTTCATATGATCAAGTATCAATAACATGTTATGGGATTGCTGAAACAGAAAATGATGTTGATTTTTGAATGTGCAGAAAATAAAGAATTGCAGGAATTATTGCATGCAGCTGAACAGGTTGGAAAGCATACTTTGCAATGTGGTTTTGATTCCTTCAAGGCCTCCTGCAGGGCCGCAGTTACTGGATCTGTGCTTAGGAGGCATGCCTAGCTAAAGGAACAAAATTTGCCTGATCATGTTAAAGCTAAATTACTGGATGCACCTTTACAGCATGATACTCTGTTTGGTATTAAGGTAGAACAAGTTTTAAAGAAAATGGAAGACAAAGTTAAGTGTATGCAAACTGTAAAAGACTTCTTACAAGTGCAGCCACCAAGATTCAGTAGACAATGGCCTACAAAAAAATTGGTCCTTTCCGGCGTCAGACAGAGCTCAAAGGGGCAAATCCAGATGCCCTAAGGGTTCCAGATACCAGGCACAAGATTCATACAGGTCAAAGCAATGGGGCGCTTCTACCTCCAAATTGGGAGGAGATAAAGTGCAAACCTACAGAAAACAAGTCCCAGTGACTTCCCTCTGCCTTCACCAAGCACTTATCTTTTGGCAGTACCCTTAGGGGAGAAATTAGCACTTTTTGCTCAAAATTGGCAGTTAATAACCCAGGACAAGTGGGTGCTAAACATAGTATCACAGGGATACAGATTCCATTTCCATACACTGCCAGTGGCATACGGTTGGCCAGATCTGCCAAAAAAATCAATGGGCAGAGGCACAGAAACAGGTTACGTCCCTCATGGATATGGGGGCCATTCAGCCAGTACCAGAACAGGAAAAAGGACAAGGTTTTTACTCAAGACTGTACTTGGTACCCAGAAAGGACAAGGCCTGGCGGCCAATACTGGATTTATCGATTTTGAACACATATCTGGACATTCCAAAATTCAAAATGCTGACTTTGCAGCAGCTTCTGCCCATGCTGGGCAAGAATGCTTGACTGGTGACATTAGACCTAAAAGAGGCATACCTGCATGTCCCAGTAAGGCAATCATGCAGAAGATACCTCAGATTCAAGGCTTGCTTAATGCATTACCAATTCCCTGCACTGCCCTTTGGCTTATCTACTGTGCCCAGTGTCTTTTCAAAGTGCCTGGCACCAGTAATTGCATTTTGCAGACAAAGAAGTATACAAATATATCCTTACTTGGACGACTGTCTCATTCAAGCAGAGAACAAAGACATTCTTCTTCAACACCTGGCGTTTGTGAAAAGGCGACTAACATGCCTAGGGTACACAATAAACGAAAAGAAATCACAACTGGTACCTTCTCAAAAGATAACATTCCTGGGTGCAAGCTTGAATACAACTGCCCAGATGGCTTACCTCACGCCAGACAAGCAAAGGCAACTGACTACTTACTTCAAACTGATGGCAACAAAGACCCAGTTATCTGCAAGACAAATTCTGCGGGATTTGGGCTTCATGACATCCTGCATCCTACTGATTTCATATGCAAGACTGCACATGAGGAAACTTCAGTGGTACCTAAAACATTTATGGAGTCAACATTGTCACAGTCTGGAAACAATGATTCCTCTCATTCCCTGCCTGCAACAGGAGTTTGTATGGTGGGCAAAGGCATGTCACCAAAACATGGGATGGGCCTTCACTCTACCCCCTGCCAACCAAACCTTAACAACAGACGCATCAGATTATGCCTGGATGGCCCACATGGAGGGAAGATCCATTCAGGGCATATGGACCCCAAAACAAATACATCTACATATCAACCAGAAAGGGATGCTAGCTGTTCAAAATGCCCTGACAGCCTTCAAGGACTTACTTCATCCAAGACAACTACTGATAAAGACGGGCAACACCACGGTCATGTGGTATATAAACAAGCAGGGGGGCACGCACTCATACCCCCTTTGCAGATTAGCCATGGCACTGTGGGACACAGCTTTGACTTACCAATTACATCTTCAAGCTCAATTCCTGCCAGGAAAACAAAATACTCTGGCAGACGATTTAAGCAGAAACCTTATGGATCCTCTCGAGTGGAAACTATATCCACAAGTCTTCAGCATGATAACAAAGAAATGGGGGAGCCCAGACATAGATCTATTTGCCTCTCCTCAAAATTATCAATTGAAAAGATTCTGCACAAGGACTTATCACAGACTAGCATGGAAAGTGGACGCCCTATCTTTCAGTTGGAAAAAAAACTATCAGTTTATGCCTTTCCTCTTCTACCTCTTCTTCCCAAAGTCCTCCTAACAGTCAGACAAGAGAAACCAAAGGTACTAATTGCCCCGGGCTGGCCCCGCCAATACTGGTACCCAATCCTAAGGAACTTGTCTCAATACCCATCTTGGACCTTACCTCAAAGACCTCAACTACTGTCCCAACAAAACAATCAGATCCTGCACAATCAACTCCAGACACTGAACCTGGCAGCATGGCTGATCATGTAGTTATACAAACAACACCTCTCAGTAAAGCTGTGATGAATGTCATTTTGGAAGCCAGAAGACCTAGTACTAGAAAATGTTATGCTGATAAATGGAAGAGATTCTGTGCTTGGAATCAAGCACAAGGAACTGATACAGCAGAACCAAATATTCCTCAGATATTACAATACTTGACTGAGATGCTTGACAAAGGCCTATCTTTCTCATCAATTAAAATCCATGCCTCTGCCATTTCGGCTCATTACAATACAGAGCCACCAATCTTTTCTCATACTTTACTAAAGCAGTATTTTAGAGGAGCCAAAAATTTAAGGTTTCCTAGAAGATCACCATTACCTGCATGGGACCTTAATTATGTGTTGGAAAAGCTCACCCTGCCTCCATTTGAACCAGCTGCTACTGCTGATATAAAGTTCTTATCATGGAAAACAGCTCTGCTACTAGCAATTACTTCAGCAAGAGTCTCAGAGCTACTGGCCCTCATGGCTGTGGAGCCTTTTATCATATTTTACCCAGACAGGGTGTCTCTGAGGACAAGTCCAACATTTATGCCTAATGTGGTTTCCAGTATGGCTCTTAACCAAACTATTCATCTGCCAACCTTTTATCCAAATCTGCAGAACAAGGGGGAGAGAATTCTGCATTCCTTGGACGTACACATACAGCTAAGATTCTACTTGAGCAGGACTAAAGCTCTAAGAAAAACTGAACAATTACTAGTGACATATGCTGCAGGATCAGAAGGAAAGGCTATTTAAAAGCAGACTATTTCAAAGTGGATAAGCCACTGCATTCATTTCTGCTACTTACACCATGGTAAACCTGTGCCCAAGGGCATTAGGTCTCATTCCACCAGAGCTGCAGCTACTTCAGCAGCCTTTCTCAGAGGAGTACCAACCAAAGACATTGTAGAGGCTGCTACTTGGAGCTCTATTCACACCTTTACAAAGCATTATCATTTGTCTCTCTACTCTAAGTCCAGGGCAGGCTTTGCCACTGCAGTTCTGCAGGGCCTTATAGCCACACCTAATGCTGTTTAGCTCCAGCCTCCCAACCATAGCTTTAGGATTCTACCTAAATGTAATGACTGCAACAGAGAAACACGAAGAACATAGTACAGTTGTGTACACTTACCATAAATGTAGATGTTCGAGTGTATTCACTGTTGCAGTCCAGGTTACCCGCCCACCACCCCCCTTTCATTCTGGAGTTTATCTTTCCTTCTCTGTCTTCTACAACCTATGTGGTGTATTTGCTTGTAGATGAAGGTAAAGTTTATATTGATGCATGTATATATATATATATATTTTTTTTATTTTTTTTTTTATTTTTTATTTTTTTTGCTACCTTTTTGGGGCACCTGACATCCGGGGCAAGAAAAACTAAAGAAAATGGCGTCGGGTGCTTGTTTTATACCCCTGACGACTGACATCATGTAAGAGGAGACAGCAACCGACGCAGGAACCAAGACTTTGGAATTCAGGCCGACTGAGGGCAACCTGCCAGCAGATTACCCAAATGTAATGACTTCAACAGTGAATACACTCAAACATCTACATTTATGGTAAGTGTACACAACTGTACTATCTATTCCCTCTACTATAGTCTTTTAACAGTGACACTTCTTGTCTTAATTGCTTTATAATTTTCTCTATTCGATATTTCCATGATGGTATTCGATTTCTCCCCTTCCTTTCCCTCACTACCCTGTGTTCTTGTGGTAGAACTTTCTCAGTTATTTATTTAGCTGCACAGTAATATATCCTGTTTACGTCGATTATATCGTTTGGATATCTATGAACAGTTCTAATTACTGTGTTCATTTGTTTCATCAGACTTCTAGCTTTTTGAGTTTTATTAACCTTTTGCTGTCTATTCCTTTGTTTGATCTTGATATATCTGTCCTTGTCTATAAAATCAAGCAATTCTTTTCTTAGCTCATTTTCTTCCAAACTGAGGGCACATCCCTTGTTTTCCAGTTCCTGCGGGCATTCTGTAGAAGGTTCTATAGCATCTTCCTGTGACAGTCTCATCAATTTCATCATTCCTTCCTGTGACTCAGTCTCATCAATTTCATCCTGTGTCGTCTGTTGCTCTGTCATGTGGGAGCTCACTGGCCTATCATTCCTCAACATTGACTGCATCAGAGTTTCCACAGTTTATTTTCCTTCTCTTGCTGTCTAGCTTCAAGTGAACATTTATACTAGTTTCCTGTGGAAGGTTCCAAATTGTCTTCATATGGCACCTGTCCAATTGCTTCCTGTACCACTGGTTTCCCCTTAATCTGGATATCTCTTACTCTATCCTGTTGTGGTGCTTTCTGAATTAGATTTTCTATACTGAATCCTTTACTTTGCAGGCACTCCATAACCTCAGTTTCTATTTCTTTAACTTCTCTATTACTAATCTCCTTTTCCACTTTTCCTCTTTCTCTTCTTATTTTTTGTATTGTAAAGGTTTCCTTGTCTGGATTCCTTTGTCTTTATTTCTCTTCAGATATGTTTGGTGCTGCGCTTTTTGTATTGGTTATTTTTGCTTTCTCCTTTGCATAAATATTACACCATATTAAATCTCTCTTTCTTTCCCATGTCCATATTTCTTCTTCAGATGTTTCCTGATCTTCCTGTTTCTCCCTGCTTTGGGGACTCGCTCCATCCTGCTGTGATGTAACCTGTGTTAGACCTTCTACATCAAATCAGTCACTTCTCAGGCACTCCATAACTTAGTCTATTTTTTTAAACTTCTGCTTTACTGGTCTTCTTTTCTAGGGCCCATCTTTGTGATATTTTTTTATTGTGAAATTTTCCATATCCGGATGCCTTTGCCTGTATTTCTCTTCAAATATCTTTGGGGCTACTTTCTTTGCATTGATTAATTTGGCTTTCTCCTTTGCATAAATATTGCACCATATCAAATCTCTGTCTCTTTCCCATGTCCATATTTCTTTTTTATACTTTTCAAATATCTCTTGGTTTTGTTGTTTATATTTTCGCACTTCCTCAGATGCTTCTTTTTCCAAACAGATCGTTTCTTGATCTATATACTGTTTTTCACAAATCTGTTGTATTAATGAACACAAATTATCATTTGAAGCTTCTGACAATTTTTCTTGCGGAAGTATTTTTCTTTCCTCTAATTTCTTTCATAATCTTTTTGTATATCTTGTGTCTGGAAATTCTGGGCTTTTTGCGTAATAGTACATAATTTCTTTCTTATCCTCAATAGTCCATGTTATCATCTTTATGGCTCTTTTTTTGGCTGATCAGTTTTTGTGATTTTTGTGAACTGTTACTTCCTTCTACAGTGAGGGGGAGGCCATCCTCCCCCTTGGGCTGGTCTGGTCCCATTGTAGTACTGTTTTCATGTTTTGAGGATTCTACATGTCATCTTTTCCAGTCCTGGCATCAGTCCACCTTCCAGGATTGGGCACTTTTTTATCCTTGGTCTTGTGCACCCAGCTATTTTTTTTGTTTGTTTTTGACTTACTTCTATCCATGATATATGTTATATAAATACAGTCTATATATCAGTGTCGCCTTGGTGAGGTTTTGTGAAAATGGGGTCCACCGCGTGAAGGTACTCACCAAGACTTGAGGATGAATTAAATTTCAGCACTACTACTCTCCTTTGCTTGCTGTCTTTTCATTTTTTAATTCGGATGCCCAGTGTGGATATGCTGATGATTTACCAGACTGCTTTTGTGTCTAAAATTATTTTCATACTTGCTACATTTATAGGGATTCTGCTTTTTTTTTTAATTTATCCAAGTCTTTTGGGTTTCTATTACCATAACGGGAATGAACCCCATTCCTAAATCAAAGTATGATTAAAGTTCATGAAATTAGTATTTTTTCATTCTTTGTTGTCAGCCTGGAGTGCTCTTCACAGCACCCGTAACATGCCCTGTAATGACTCCTCCTGCAATTCATATGAAGTTACATGTATTGGTAACATATCTAAATACGATTGCAGATTCTTTTTAAGACTCAATACTCCTACTACTATTTGAACTGTCGGGGTATCTATCTTCTACATTGCTTTCATTTCTGCCTGCAAATCCTGAAATTTTATGACTTTGTGTGTCTCTGTACACAGACAGTGTAGTCAGTGGGTGTAGTGATTTCAATAATCAGTGCTACTTTTGTCGTCTTTTCATGTACCACTGTATCTGGTTTTCTCGCATCTGTCTTTTGAACTGTTAGTAATGGGTGATCCCATCTGATGTAGACTTCGTTTTCTATGATGCTTTGTGGCGCATGTTTTCACTGTTTTTCAGCTACTTCAGTAGCATAATGTTTGCACAATCCCCAGTGCAACAGTCTTGCCACATTATTGTGCCTTTGTGTACAGTCCTTCTGCCATTAGTATGTCACAACCAGCAACGAGGTTTGCGACTGTTTCCAATTCTGTTTTGCAAAACCTACATTTGTCTGTTTCTCCCACATGTTCAATGAACTTTTTAAACCAACGTGTATGTAGCCCACTATCTTGGGCTGCCAATATTAACCTTTCGTCTTTTGGTTTGAATTTGTTTCTCCTTAACCATTCCTGCATTAGGACTGTGTATGTTCAAGTATGGTAGAGCAAACTTGATTGGAGGTGATTTATATGTGCACAGTATTATGACAGAGGAGGTGGAGCTTCGGAGCATAAGATTCTGAAGTGTTGATATCTAATTCGATAATCAGCATCGGGCCGGGTTGAAATGGATGGGAAAAGACAACAGAAATTTAGCATTATGGTAAGTACATAACTTTAAATCCGGTGTTGTCTTTTCCATCTGGTTTCAACCTGTGGGTTATCGGGAATGACAGCAGCCATTTCCAGAAGACTTCAGCCCTTCGAGCTCTGCCTCTTCTACCCATATTGTGTAGTACTGACAGAATAACCTTGGATCTCTTTTGCTGCCTTCCAAGATAGCAACGTCATGTCAAGCTCTTTTGAGATTGTATCCTTTTCAGAGATTTTGAGCCTAGTTATCACCCTTTTTTCTTCTGTCCTCTTTGTAGTATAGTGAAGGAGGTATTTAAGCATTTGTTTTACTTTGGGGCCAATGGCTCCAGAGTTCCTGGAGACTGTTGCCTTATCACCTGTTGGGTCAGGTTCTAGGGCTTGGCCAGTTTTGTCTCCCACCCCTGCCTAGGCCTTCTTCACCTCCATCGTCTCAGCCCCAAGCAGACCTTGGAGCTGACCTTTCAGGCCCAGAGCTTCTGAGTCGTGTTCGGCACTTCGGGTTTCGGAGTCATCCCTCCCTCTTAGCACTTCGGCTCTTGATAGTTTTGCTATCATCTAGGCATCAGGGCAGGTTAGAGGTTTTCTGGAATCAAGCATGTGTTTGGAGTCTTCAGATCCCAGGGGTCTAGGTTCCTTTTGACCAGCTTCAGCCTTCACCTTTGAGGTTGAAGTGAAATTATTCTCCCACCTAGAGATAGAGTGGTTGTCGCCCCCTTGTTGTCTGTGCCTGTCGATTCGCATCCGCCTGCTTCGGGACAGCCCACTATAACTAGCTTCCAGACCACCTTGCACCAAGGGCCCCTTGCCTCTTCTGATCCCTGCCCCCCCACCCCAAATTCCTCTGGGCAGGAAAGTCAAAAATTCATGGCAAGAGGCAGTGAAAAGGGAAGCACCTGGATTCCCCAGAGGAATCCCTCACAGAGGATACTGACCTTGTGGAAGGAGAATGGTCCCCAAAATCCTGCAGTTGATGCTATTGTGGTGGTAGCTACCACAGAGAACATGTCGGAATAGAGTACATTGGATCACCCCCACCCCACCCCCATAGGGTGCCTACAGCGTTGGACTAGTTAGGGGAAACACACCTACACCTAAACCATGTTTGCACTGAGAGGTTTAAATTACCTGACTCACTTGACGAGACTTCAACTGAACATTGTGTCTGAAGTGTCAGAAGTGATAACCAAATGTACCTTGGTGTTTAGCTGCTGGGTACCACTTCACACACCAACTCCGTAAAAAATTATTTATTAATAATTAATTAATAATCCATTACAATATATATATATTTTTATGGACTTGGCTTGTGAAGTCAAGTCATATTCAGCAGCTATTCACCAAGAGAAGAGATCCTTCATTTGAGCAAAAACGCAACCTCTGCCATCCCATTTGGCCAGCATGTAGATGTTGCTGGCTTATCCTGGATATCCATATTGTTTTGGCCTCAATTTTTCCACAGTTTGCGTGTACGAAGCCTATTTTTGCCCATCATTATCTTGTTGGGCAGTTTCTTAAAAGGTATCGTCTCTCCAGCTGCCTTTAATGAACCCCCACTCTTCCGGAGACTTGAAATTTAGAATTGACAGGCTTGTTGGTCTCTTGTTTGGACACTACTTGTTTCTCTGGGCTTGAAGTTCAGCTGTCAGAAAACAGTTTTCCTGGTGACCATACACTCTGCTTGCAGGATGTTGTTATCTTATGCCATGTCTGGAATTGTACCATGTGTTTCACAAAATCTAAGTTTCCTTTTTGTCCGCGCCATATTTCTTTCCAAAGGTAGTGCTGTAGGTGTCTTTAAACATCAGTCCATTCATCTTACTGCTTTTTGCTGGGACAGAATTCAGGAGGGAAAGAAAAGGCCTGTAACTACCTGGGCATGCATTGCCATCTCGGGTGCTGCAAGAAACAAGTGTATGTGTTCAGGAGGACAGATCTATCATCTTTGCTTCATGAAGAGAAGGACTCAATTACTATGTAGTCTCTTCCCAGTTCTACTGCCAACTACTTTACATGCTGCTCCCTAGTATTGAACCACCCACTGATAAATGCTGCTGTCAGAGGCTGCTCCACTTGGTATTTGGCTACTTAAAGTGCTTACTTCAAGAATATCTTCATTATGGTAGTCCGTGATGCCGTTACACGGTCACTTGTTCACTTCTCTGTCAAGTATTATTGTTTGTTCGTTGACTTCAGAAGTTTTGACTAACTTTGGTAACTTAGTACTTTAGAACTTGACATTCTGACCTTTTGTATTTTGACTGTCCTTTCTGCTACCCAAGAGAGGGCAATTTTTTTTTAGATTATTCCCATTCATAGATTGTTCATGAAGGACCGCTGATGTTAGATGTAACCAGTATGGTGTTACCATTTCAGTTAATCTACAAGGGGACATTTCTCAGTTAGTCACTGGTACCCTCTCACCACTCCACTGTTTGTATTGCTTCTTCGTTCAAGACTGCATTTGCAATTACCTGTAAGTCAGGAAGGTAATTATCTGTGTTTCCATGTGTCATTTAAGTAACAAGTCATCTTTTTTCTGTACTCCTCCTAGTACCTTGTCCAGTGACTTCTCTACCTCTTACCATTTTGGTCCGTTTATTACAGCAGGAAGGGAAATGGGTATTCCCAGTGTAACCAAGTGCCGTATTCCCCATTCATTCCTACCCTGAACACCCTTTAGCCTTCCAGTCCACAGTGAGTGTTGGGCAGGAGAGAGCAGGCCAGTTTGCTGGTCCTGAGGAATGGCCTACTCTCACTGTGGGAGTAGCCCCTTCCACCCCTCGGTGTCCCCGTGGTGATTGCAATTTCTGTCTCCCAAGGAGAAGCATGTCTCTGCAAGCATGTTTCCTTATCATCTGCTTGTGGTATTCTGCCAAAAAAAAAAGTGAGTTGAATGGAATAATTTTAAGGACACTTCCAGCTCTGTGGTAATATGAACTTGTCTGGCTCAGAACTCCACTGGATCATCACTAAGTGTCACCCATATGGCAACCCCGAGCTAGTTGAACTTGGGCCACCTGTGACATACATAGTCCATGTTTTACCCCTTTGTGTCACAGAGTTGGTTAAATCATCTGTTTTTCTTCAATTGCAGGAAGAGGTATTTTGGGATGAACTAAAGGACTTGGGGCTAGGCATGCTTATCTTCTGCAGGATCTAGTATCACAGCATGCATGGTTAGTGGGTGCGTATACACCTGAGTATGAGAGCTTCAGGTAATAATGCCAGAATTGAAGGGAATTGATGAATAATCCCAGTCACAGGCTCACCAAGAAGTGTTCCCTCATGAGTCCACGTATATGGTAAGAAGGTATCTGTTCTTTCCAGTTAGGTGCCAGGTGTACGTATCGTTTTCATTATTTGTAAGATAGGGGATCTTATATTGTTTGAGTGGTCTGTGTATAATTTGCTTGTGTAATATTTAAAAGATTTGTTTTCTTGTTTATATGGTTCTTTAAAGTTCTGCCTCTGCTTTCTTGACAGGAAGTCCTTCACGACTCATCATTGTAGAACAGCCAGAGCTGGACCATGACCCCTACGAATTTCTTCAGTCTCCAGAAGAACCTCCTAATTCTGTCAATAGTTGACCATATGCCAGCCTTCTTAGTGGTCTACAGTTGCAGAGTTTTTGCCACACAGCAGAAACGTCTAATTTGTCCTGTTCTGGACAGTAAACATAACTGACTGGTTTACTGGGTGACAGTACTGCAGTTTATATAAGTATTATGCGGAATGCTATTCTGTGGCTCTCCCTAGAGAGGGGAACGACAGATGGGCACAAAACATTTTGTATTATATGAATAGTAAATGACAGGAATTGTGTTAATTAGTACAGCTTTTATTTTTATTGGGAATATTAATCTAGTTAATTATTTTTTGTAATAATAGTTGAACTGTTGCATGAAATGTAATGGTTTGTTAAGGCCCATTGAGTGTGACAGTTGTGCTGCAACTCATAACGCGGAAAGCAGTCTTAGGGTGCTGTGTGTGCAACAAGGAAGGAAGAGATAATAACTTATAAAACTACTCCTCTATCCAAACAGTACCTTGCATTTCCCATTAAATTTTTAGAAAGACTGGACTCTTGTATTCGGTAAAATCATGATCTGGCAGCATGGAATTCAAGAATATTTGCTAAACTTGTCTTAGGCATTACAGTTTTCTGTACACTACAAAAGCAGTATGTGATCCTGTGATTATCATATTAAAAAAAAATCCCAGTAATATAATGTGACTTGCATATATACTTATAACAGCCTACATAGTTCCTGATCTACCTTAAGATGAGTAGGAGGAGAAGGACAGAAACAGGGGTCTTGTTTTATAGACCCTTGAATGGGTCTGAGCAGCACACTGAATTGTTTCATTATTTTACATGCATCTGGAACCCAGTAAAAAAGGGAGTACTAGATTTGTGTAGCCTTGAGAGGCAAGAGGCAGCTGTTTACTGTGAAGGTAGGACTGATACTGCCTTCTTGTGTTGCCAGAAGATAAGTTTGGTTAAATTTTTATTTTTATTTTTGTATTTGTCAAATATATTTATGTAATTGCATAAGATTGTTTACTGTGAAAAATACATTTTGTTTGATTTGTTACATATTTTCATTATACACAGAAATTTGAAAGTTTCCATCTTGTTTAAAAAGTGTATATGTACATTATTAAATTAATAATGACCAAAGAGCCAGTCTTTACCTGGCAGCATGTATTCTTTTTAAAGTTGCACCTTGGACTGACCCTTACTTGACTGGCCCTTTGAACAGGCAGTATTTAGTCTTAATTGCCTGAGGATTTAATCTTATTGCAGTTTTGAGTCTATCCACAGTCAAGAGTTTTATGTACATAAACTTTTTTTGTGTTGCTACTGTTTTTATATTCATGTCTGCCCACTGGGGCCTGTTGAGTATGCCACATGCATTATGTTGTACACCTGTTGTATTATATTGGCAGTGGTGCTGATGTGGCCTAAAGATTAACTGACTCGAAATGTAACATTAAATGGCATATAGCACATACTGTACTTCAGCACTTGATCATGCAGTTTTGACAAGTTTGTCAGTTAGCAGTCAGTCACTGAGCTGCGTTTGCTCACTACAAGTTCAGTTTAATAAGTAGTAAGTTGACAAGACTAAGATGTCCTTGCAATGCAGTATTTTAGTTCAAAACATGATAATTTGTTTCAGAAGTATTTTTTGAATAATTTGTTAGTATCCCCTTAGCCTTCATCAATCTTTCACTTTGCTTTATTACTGCCGATACCTGTGTTACTTACAGTTTGTGTTGGTAGTGTTTTGCTAAATGTTATTGTTAAATCTTTCTTTACAGTGCAGTGGTGACATATACCGTTTATGTTCCCTCATTTTCCATGTAGTACTTTTATAAATTCTATTTAAAGCCCATTGGCTTTGACACATTGCATGAAACCTTTATATTGTTGTTCATGTTGTAGACCTCTCTTTTATATACTGTAAAATAGCTGTGTTGTATATGTTGTAAAGTCTGTGAAGCCATCATGTTCCATTTTGATCCAAAGCAATAGTGTGTGACCATTTGCTTGTCTTTGCATCTAGACATACATATTGTATTGTTAGGCTCTTTGTCAATTTTGAATGTAATTTTTTTTACAGTAATAATATTTGTTAGTATACAAGGTAATATCTTACATGTTCCATTCTATCCACTTTAACAACAGGACTAGAAGCCTCGAGCAGCAGTCCCACTACATATTTGAGACTCTCCCATGCTCAAAACTTCATGTTGTTCCCACAGTGTACCACTTCTCTCCATCTCTGCAGATCTTGTTTATTGCATTTGCTACTTGTACTGAGAGGTGCCCCCAGACATTGTCTTCTAGTTGCTGGACTAAGTCAAAAGCCAGATTTTTTTATAATCATTAGATCACTGGCCTACTAATTATTGACCAGATTTTCTTCCTGCCATGGTCATGCTCATGTTACCATTTTGTGTAACTGCTTCTTCAGTCACCTTCTTTGAATTCAGTGATTATTTATGCTAACAGATGTGTGCTAGTTGGCGCTTTGTGTCTGCTGGTAGACTTTTCATCTGTCATTGACTTTCTTGGATGCTTCTTATTGACTGTAATATAAAGACAAGGTCATAGGTTTCCAGTGTGTACTACATGTGGACACAAAATTTGCCCGCAGGACGTGCACACCTTATGAGAAGTGTGTTTTGGGGATGAAATATCTGGAGGCTACCAATGACATTTGTGAACATTTTAGAACCTGAACTTTGCAGAAGTGAAAAATTAAGCCTATTTGTAAGGGTTAGTTGCACAGTGATTGTACTTAGGACTAAAAAGAAAGCTTGAGAAATGTGAGATCCATATAGATACTGTCAAATCTTCTCTCTCAGCTCCAGAATTGTTTTCCAAAAAGAAATGTAGTGCCACTAGTTCCCTGTGATACATCTTTGTAGTGGGACTCTTAGTTTGATATTGCTATGGTGCAAGACCAACAAGGAAAAGATAGTTTCTTACCTAAGAAAGAACTTTCTAAGTATTTGGAGTCCAAATATTTTTCTCTCTGTCCATTCCTCCTGGTCTGTCCACAGTCCGGCCACTGCTTTGACTGTGGATTGGCTGAAAACAGTGAGGGCCCTTGTTAAGCTGCATGTTGAGATGGGTTTCTTCACTTCTAACTCTGTTTCAATGGAAGCAAAAGAAGGAACCTTCTGTTTCCAGGGCAGAAAAAGAAGAACATTATCCTTTTCTAGTATGTTTCCTCAAGCCATGTTTTGGTGCTAGTTGCTTCAAAACCGAGGATTCTTTTGCTGACTCCCATTCTGACATCAGTGTCATCTCTGTTGTGCACCATAATTTTTTTCTACTCTGTTGACCTCAGTGCACAGTTTTATGGTTCAGAATGTTACTAGGGTCCCAGGCACTTGACACCAACAGGTCTGTGCCAGTCTCAACTCAGATGACCTTAGAGGTCCTTTTTTGCTGCCAAAATCATTAACAGCTGATTTGAACCTGAGATAGTCCCAAAGGTACCCAACCAACAGCTGCACTACAGCTAGCAGTCCTGTTGTTGATGTGGATGAGTGTAGATCATGAAAATGTAACATTATGGTAAGTACATAGCTTTGATGTTGTGGTTGTTGCTTTATCTCTGCGATGCACTTGAAGATCTGAGTGATTTATTATCCTGTCATTTTTATGGTATTTTCATATCGTCTGAGTTCTCCCATAACTATTACGTGTAAATATTTTTCTATTGTCAGGTGAAGTTAACATATTTTTGTTAATAAAATATTTTGTTTTATTAATATTCATGATGTATGGCTAAAGTGACTGGAGTTGTCTTTTTTTCTGTTTTGTGGAAACTGTGTTTATCACATATTTCCAGTATATAGTAAAGTCTCACTGTTGTTTCTTAAGCAGCTTTCTGAAAGAAAGAAGGAAAGAAAGAAAGGTGACCCTTTCCTGTTAAAGCTTGCAACCAGAAGCAGCAACTTATGTTTGCCGTTTCCTTCACAGCTGCATCAGTAGTTGCCTTGTACTTCCAGACTTGGCTTGTGCTGTTAGCCTTAGCCTTACTGAACCAGTCGACATCTTTAAAAATTCTTCCTACTGTCATACTTCCTAATGTATTGTAGAAGAAAGCCTGTTCAAAACAGTAAGGTATTCAGACTGCATTTATTTTTTATTTTGACTTTATTAACTGGGTAGGTCAGAAGACTCTTTTTAGCCAGGACCACTGGGCATATACATCGTTGCATAAAGTAAATGTGAAAAACACTGGGTCTGGCAGCATACAGTGTATAGGAGCATTAAACATGAAATATTTACTCTAATAAATAGCATTGTTTGCATTCTTTATCATTACAACTTCAGTGAAAATAACTGCTTGAAAAGAATTTGTGAAGAACATGACAATATTGCATGAATAGCCTATACTGAAGAGATGTAATGTAGGAAGTAGCTAAATGCCATCTGCAGTTATTGTAACAATTGCAAGAATATGCAGCCGGATGACTTCAAGTTGTGGGGTGTAGTAAAAGTTACACTGATTTGTCTGTTATCTTGAAAACAAGAACGTTGTTAGATTTATTTTAGCTGGTCAAAAGAGGTTCCTGCAAAAAAATTGAGTAATTCTTGAATCTTTAAGAAGGCAGCTCTAGGCTGTTGGGGCAGCCTTGGAAAGTGCCTTTTAGGCAAGAGCTAGGTTGAAAGTAATTCTGTGCAACTCCTTTGTTTCAGACATGTTCGATCAGAGGGAATAAGGCTGGGTTCTAAAAGTGAGGGCGTTTTTTATTGAAATTGGGCAGTTTTCCTGAATTCGAAAGTTTAACAGAGTTAAGTAGATGGGAGGCTTTTGCTGTAACTGGTATGCATTTAGCATTTAAGACAGGCAGTGGTGCTGTCTGTCATTTGACAGATTAGTCTGGCCTTGTGTTGTTTGATTTGAAATTAATTTATGGTACATAGTGAGTTTAGCATAATTAATATCCATATATTTGATTTGAAAAATCAGAACACACCAGTAGTCAGATGGGCTTACGTAGTGAACAATTTTGAAAGTCTATATAAAACTTGCTTTTGATTAAAGGTCTTTCTGTTGTGCATGTGGTACATTCAGTGAATGAGAGTTGTAGCTTAAGCCAGACAGCTAAATATCTGATTAATTCTACCTGTTGAGTAGGAACACTTTGAAGATAGGTAGTATGAATATGAGATGCATACATTTATACATTATCATGATTAGCACAATGTTTTTGTCAGTGAACCAGTTCCAAAGTAAGGCTAGATCCTTTAGAAGTTGTTGAAAAGAATTCATTTAAGTGAAGGTCAGAGAAGAAAAGGAGGAGTTCATCAGCATTTAAGATATAGTTTAGCTGGACAAATTCAAATGAAATGTTAAACAGCAAACAGAAGTCAGCGAAGGTGACAGCCTTGAGATACCCTGGTGTTAATTAGTCTGGTTTTGTAGACATTTCTTCCCATGCTGGGCCTGAATTATTGTTTCAGAAGAATATCCAGTCTGGTTTTGGAGACATTTCTTCCCATGCTGGGCCTGAATTATTGTTTCAGAAGAATATCCAGTTAACCATATGATGTACCCTTTCCCAACCTTTCCCAAAACCGAATTTAGCTAGAATAGCAAAATGAACACTGTGATCAGCAGTCTGAAAGGCTTTTCTGAGATTTATGAAAAGGACTTGAGATAAGAACCATTTCTGCTTAGTTAGATTTCATCAACTGCAGTGTATAAAGCAATGGTGGTAGTACAAAAGCCAACCCTGAACCCATAGTGACAGAACTGAGTATTCCTCAGTCTGCTCAAGAATTCAGCCAGTTTCTGTAAACTTTTTGTAGGGGAGGGCATAAGTTAGCAGGAGTAGAATGATGTGGGATCTTTGGTAGTAGTACATTTGGCACATGTTTAAAGCTATAATGGGTACCACTAGTAATGAGAGTAGGGTTGAGTATGTGGGTTATTGGTTCATGAATAACCGGGCTGTCTAGCTTAATGATAGTGAGATGGAGAATTTGAAAAAGGGAGTTTTTGGAGAAGGGCAGTTTTTCCCAGAAGGACTAAACTGACTTATAATTCATAGGGGAAACGTGAAACTAGCTGAGGGGTAATGGTAATTCTTGCATTAGAGAATCTCATGCTAAGCAGGGAGGACATGTTAAAGATGAAAAGTTTAGTAATCATTGAGCATTGAGGAATCAAGTTTGTTTGGAGCGCTTTGAAACAATATTACTGGTAAGCTCCAGAGTACTTCAGAATAGTTTAGGCTGGCTTAGATAGGCTTTTGCAGCCTTGGTGGTGATTCAGCATGGTATTGTGTGTGTGTGGGCATGGGGGCACGCGTGTGCTTGCATGTGTGTAAATTTAGATATAGAAAAAAATATAGATACAAAGTCACACATACATTTCCCCGACCTAATATCTGCTATTCGCTCCTCCATTTATTTATTTTTTTGTCTCCCCACAGTTGACTTATCAGCTGCCACAGGTCTAGTGAACACATCTGAGTCTTCCTTAGGCTCTACCCAAACCATGACTGGGCAAATGTGAAGTATGAGGGCACTTGGGGGGGTAATATCATACTGCTGCAGCATAGTATTTTCTTCCCATTTTCCCTATCACCTGCATACGACGAGTTCCACCTCATGGAGGGCATAAAATATGATCTGAAGTAGGAGATTAATTTGTCTGCAACCTGTGGGTTATGGATCCGATATCGGATCCGAACCGGCATGGTTTTCCAGCTATGGATCCAAGCTCTCAGCTCCTCCCCTCACCCATAATGCCCTGCTCTACCCTCATGACCTCAGATCTCGTTTGCCGCGCATGGTGACTGGATTTGTTTCTCAAGCTCTCAAGCTAAGTGCTAGTTTAAGTGTTGAATTTCAGAATTTTAAAGTTTTTATTGAATTTTTGTGTGAAAGTGTAGGTTCCCCCTTTGATATATTTACTTTTTTAGAGTTAATCTAAAAGTTATATCCCTCCCCTCGCTGTTGGCGTAGTGTGTGTGTGTTGGGCCTGTGAGTGTATTTTTGTTGTTTAGTTACTTTTAGTTTGGTAACTACTGTGTTAGATTGGGATGGCTGACCAACCCAAATCTATCTTTTCTAAATGCTTCGAGTGTGGCCATAAGCTTTCCCCAGCTGATGGCCACACTCGGTGTGTTAGATGCCTGGGGGTTGAACACCTCACATCTGGATGTTCCATTTGTGCAGGGTTCAACCCCAGGGCATTGAAGGAGCGGAGGTCCAAGCTTGTTTTGGCGGGCCTTTTACCGCCGGACTCGGCTCCGACCTCCGCTCCTTCGGGAGTAACCGTGCACGGTTATTCCTCTGTGGCACCCCTCCTCCTCCTGGGACTCAACCTCCCGCTTCTGGTTGGAGGAGAGGGATGCTAAGAAAAGGACCGGAGGGAGAAGCACCATAAGCGGCAGGCCGAGACCTCTGTTTCGGCCCCGCCAGCCAAGCGGCTTCTCCCGGCTCCGTCGGCTCCATTGGCTCGGTCTCCTCCTTCTCGGCTCTGGTCTCCAGTGTGTTTTCACGGGACCTGAGGAGGAGGAGACCCGATCTCCGTCGAGGCTATCGAGGAGGCACTCCAGGCCTACCTCGGTAGCCTCGTCGAGATCCACGTATAGCCTTTCGGATGCTGATCTGGACCGGATGATGAGAAGGTTCATCCAGGCCCAGATGCAGATGGGAGTGCTCTTGCCTTTTCCCCTCTGGGGGGGAGCTCAACACCCTTTTTCAAACCGATTGCTCCTTCTCCGACCCGCTATCCGGGTTCGGAGCAGCTGGAGCCGAGCAGCTTCGGAGCCGGGGGTGGGTCGGCGCCGATAGTACTTTGTACTTCGGATCCGACCCTGCCCTCGAGTGCATCGGATCCGACCTCTCGGAGCCTGGATCCGAGCCTCGGATCCGGGGGGATCAGTGCTCCTTCGGCGCCGTCTGTGTCGGAGCGCACTGTCCCTTCGGATCCGAGCGCTTCGGCGCCGGCTCCGATCCACTCTTCGGATCCGAGGGGGAGCCGATTGTCGGATCCTTTGGTCGAGGTCGGCTCCCCTTCGGCGTTTGATGTAGTGGAGAGGGCCCTGTTGAGGTCTCCGGACCCCGGCACTTGTTTCGGCACCGTCCCGCGCCCTCTGCACTGGGCCAGGCTTCCACCATCCGGCCCTTGGGACAGCCCGCTTCTGTGCCCCAAGCTGCTCCAATGGAACAGGTTGCTGCTTGCGAGGAGTCCTCTGACAGCCCCCCAGAGGATGTTCCTCGCAAGCATACGTGCAAAAGGAGGCACATTGACTCCCGAGTCTCTCACGGAAGACACGGACTTGGAGGAAGGGGAAGGCTCCCCACAGTCACCCCCCCGAGGATGTCTCATTTGGAGACATCATGGAAATGCTCCGTATAAGGGGGGGGGTGGTCTGCCCCCAAGTCTTCCTCGGACGAGTCCGTGTTCTTGGAGGCATTTGAACCGGGCCCGTCTACCTCTTGGGTGTCCCCTCCTGCCGACCCCCTGGTGGACCTCATTACCACCAGGGCGTGGAAGGAACCGGACACTGTGGAGCCAATTCCTAAGAGGCCCGATAGGATCCTCAGCCCACCGTCCGACCGTGCCCATTGGGGTAAGGGGCCTCCGGTAGATGCCATGTTGACGGCGGCGGCCACCAAGAGGGAACTTGCTCAGGAGAGTCCCTCAGTCCATCCCCCGAGCAAGGAGTCTCAGATGATGGACCGCTTGGGGAAGCGGATGTTTAGTTCAGCGACCTTCTCGGTAAGGGCGCTGAACTACCTGGCACACGTCATTAGGATGCAGCGAGATCTCATTAAAGAATACGCTGCATCTCCCCCAGAGTCCATGGAGGAGGACAGGGTGCTGCACTCCACCCGCATGGCCACTCTTAGATCAGTTACTAATACCTCTATGCGGCTACTCTCCCACGCTACGGAAGGCGCCGCTAGAGCTGCAGGGGCAGGCCTAGTCACTAGACGTCAGGCCTGGCTCTGTCACTGCGATTTTTCTGAGCCCTTCAAAGCGTCATTTGCGAACGCCCCCTTTGATGGTTCTGCCCTCTTTGGCAAAACCGTTCGCGAAACCTTGACCCAGAGCGAGAAGGACGGGAAGACGCTGTCTGCCGTCGGAATCCGCTTCTCTGCACCCCAGAGGCCCTACTCTAGGAACCAAAAGGGTCAGAAGAAGATGTGGTTCCGGAAGTCGCAGCAGTCCCAGCCTGCTCCGGACAACCAGTCCTTCCGTGGCAGAGGAGGACAGGGAGGACGCCGCCCTAGAGGCAGAGGGGCTCCCAGAAACTTCGGGTCCAGGGAACCTTTCTCTGAACGCATGGCGCAGCAACCCTGAGGGGTTGCCCGGCTGCTCCACTCTGGAGGCAGTCGGGGGACGTTTTTCAGGGCACCTAGCGGCATGGGAGTCCATAACATCAGACCGCTGGGTTCTCCAAATCATATCCAGAGGATACCGCATCCCTTTTCTTCACTTTCCAAAGTTGAAGTCCCTCCCAGACGTTCCACCCGGTCAACGGGAGGCCGCTTTGGCAGAAATTGGCCATCTGCTAAAGAAAAGAGCCATCCAGCCCATCCCCCCAGACCAGATTGGATCAGGGTTCTACTCCAGGTTCTTTTTAGTGCCAAAGAAGACGGGGGAACTAAGACCAATTCTAGACCTTTCTCTCTTGAATCTGGCAGTTCCCAAGGAAAAATTCCGAATGGTCACTCTGCAATCTATTCTCCCCCTTCTGGGAGAAAATCACTGGATGTGCTCGATAGACCTCAAAGATGCGTACTACCACATCCTGATGGACAGGCGCTCCAGGAGGTTCCTCCGCTTCCGGCTGAGAACCAGTCACTTCCAGTTCGGCTCCTTCCCTTTGGTCTCACCACAGCCCCAGGGTGTTCACCAAAGTATTAGCAGTGGTAGCGGCCCACCTGAGGCTTCAGGGGGTGCAGGTCTTTCCCTACCTGGACGACTGGCTTCTTACCGCCACAACAAGGGATCTACTATTATTGGCTGAGACTCCTTTCTCCATCTTGCTCCCTTTCTGGGCATTACAATAAATACAAAGAAATCCAACCTGGCCCACACAGCTCTTAGATTTTATAGGGGCCAGGCTAGACACAAGGAGTTTACGAGCCTTCCTCACTGCGGACAGAGTTCAAAATCTGCAGCTCCAGGTGCGGGCCATTCTCCACTCAAATTCTGTTCCGGCGGAGTTGGTCCTGAGGGCTCTAGGGTCCATGGCGTCTGCTGTAGCACTTCTCCCTCTTGCCAGGCTCAATATGCGCATCCTCCAGTGGACTCTCTTAGTACAGTGGTCATACCTTGCTCTCCCAATGCATCATCCCATTGCGATCAGCAAGGCTTGCAAGCGGTCCCTCCTGTGGTGGCTTCACTCTCCAGATCTCCACGGGGGCCGCCCGTTTTGTGCTTCTCCCCCCCTCGCCACGGTGACCACGGACGCCTCCCGCCTCGGGTGGGGGGGGCATTTTGCGGGCCGGACCGTCCAAGGCATGTGGAATGATACAGAGACCTTACTGCATATCAACGTTCTAGAGATGAGAGCAGTGCTCTTAGCATTGCTAGCACTTCAGGACTTTCTTCCCTTGGGAACAATTGCGATTCAATCGGACAACATGTCTGTGGATCTGGTACATCAACAAGCAAGGGGGAACAAGGTCTTACCCCCTTTGTCGAGAAGCCATGAGAGTTTGGGAATGGGCAATCTCCACCAACCGCTTTCTAATAGCAACGCACATTCCGGGTCGGTCCAACATCCTGGCGGACAAGCTCAGTCGCATCATTCTGACCCCTTACGAGTGGTCTCTCAATTTTCAAGTAGCGGAATGCATATTCGCACGGTGAGGAACTCCTTCATGCGATCTTTTTGCCTCTCCCTCAAACACCAAGTGCGACAGTTTTTTCGCTCTGATACCTCCAGGAGGTTCTCCAAGAGACGCTCTGGTGCATGCTTGGCCACCCGGTCTTCTTTACGCTTATCCACCCTTGCCTCTGATGCTCCAAGTTCTTCAGAAAGCCTCTCGGGTGGGTTGCAGAATGATTCTCATTGCTCCGTTTTGGCCTCGACAGATCTGGTTCCCCTTTCTAAGGTCTCACTCGGTGAATCCTCCTTGGATTCTAGATCCCATTCGGATCTGATATCCCATCCATCCTGCATACCTCCTCGAATCTGGACAACCTGAAGCTGACCGCTTGGCTGCTCCAGTTCCACTCTTGATCAGGACTCCCGGTATTTCGTCACCTGTTAAGGCAATTCTGGTGGCAGCTCATAAACCGTCCACTAGGAAAGTCTACCGCAGCAAGTGAAAACGGTTTTCTTTGTGGGCGGAGCGGCAAGGCCTGAATCCCTTCACGGTTCCTCTCCCCTTAGTGCTTGATTTTCTAACCACTCTTTTTAACGATGGTGCCAGCAGTTCCACAGTCAAAGTACAACTGGCGGCAATTTCTCATTATCACATTGGCCATGACTCTAATGCTCTTATGTCAGCCAAATTGTGTAAAATTTTCCTTAAAGGTACTTTTCTTCTCAGGCCCCCTGTAAAACAAGCGGTTCCTCCTTGGGACCTCTCTTTGGTTCTCCAGGCCTTGACCGCCCCTTCGAACCAGCGGCTACGGTGGATCTCAAATTCTTGTCTTACAAGACAGCCTTTTTGGTAGCCATTACATCGGCCAAGAGAGTTTCAGAGCTTCAAGCATTATCAGCTAAACCTCCGTACTTGGTATTTCATCCGGACCGTGTTTACCTCAGGACCAACCCATCCTTTCTTCCTAAAGTTGCTTCTGAAGCAAACATTAATCAGTCCATTAACCTCCCTGTTTTCTTCCCTAAATATGAAAACAAAGGTGAATACAAGCTTCACTCATTAGATGTCCACAGGCAACTTCGATTTTATCTAAACAGAACGGCTGGTCATAGGCAATCCGACCAGTTGTTTATTTCCTTTGCTAAATTTAATTTGGGCAAGCCAATTTCTAAAGTTTCTCTGTCTCGCTGGATTTCTCAGTGCATCTTATTGGCTTATCAAGCTTCAGGAAGGCCCGCACCGGAGGGTGTACATGCCCATTCAACCCGGTCAGTATCTACCTCGGCAGCCTTCAAGGCTAGGATTCCTCTAGATGATATTTGTGCAGCAGCCACGTGGGCTTCATCTCATACTTTTATTTCCCACTATAAGTTGGATCTTGCATCTAGGGGTAGAGCATCATTTGGCTCCGTGGTGCTCCGGAATATCCTTCCATGATGGCCGCCCAAGATTCAGGTAGCTGGGGACTCTGTCCCACAGGTTGCAGACAAATGAATCTCCTACTTCAGATTTAGAAGTTATGTACTCACCATAACGTTCCATCTGAGTAGGTGTATTCATTTGTCTGCAACCATCCCGCCCTCCTATCCCCCTGGCCTTTCAGTTTCCTGCATATTATCTGTTACCCTTTTCAGGGTGTTTTTGCTGTTGACAAACTCGATCTGAGGTCATGAGGGTAGAGCAGGGCATTATGGGTGAGGGGAGGAGCTGAGAGCTTGGATCCATAGCTGGAAAACCATGCCGGTTCGGATCCGATATCGGATCCATAACCCACAGGTTGCAGACAAATGAATACACCTACTCAGATGGAACGTTATGGTGAGTACATAACTTCTAATTTCAGCACTGAACCAACCCTCATTTCCACAAGGGTCAGGTCAGCAAGATGCCATTCCCACCTTTTGAAAGCACTTCTCTGTTGAGGTCCTGACTGAAGTCACTGTTGCAGCATTCCTGACATGTGGGTTGTCACTAATGATGCCCGGTCTAGGTACCAAAGTTTCAGCTTCCCTAGGTCATATGTCCAATTCATGACTTCAGTTCTTATGTGTTAGTGTATATAGACAGATGTACGAGTGTGGATCCTCAGACTATCTCACCACCATCCCAAACACAGGTTGTTGACCTGAGACTTTTCGCCATTTGGTTGTTGGTACTTTCTGCTTTGATCGTTTATCCAGATAAGCACTGCAGTGGGAAACCTTCCTTTTTTCTTAGGCTATTTTGTTGAAAGTTTTTAGACATCAGCTAGGTGTGGTAACTGCAAGTGTGGTAGATAGATTCCATACAAGGACTTGCATACCAAGTGTCTCTTTTGCCTAGGCCTGGAACATGATCACAAATTTTGCTCAGTCTGTCAGTCTTTCATTCCCACAACTCTTGGGTCATAGCTTTCCACTGCCAGCGCCTTTCTGGAAGCACAGCATCTTAAATGCTTGCCCATTCCAAGATGGCTGACTCTACATCCTCTGACCATCGAAGAAAAAACAAGAGGCCTCAAACAGATATGCAGTCCAACATTTCTGACTTTAATGTAACCACCGAGGTTCCAGAACCAGTGGTTAATCAAGCTACTTCTCATTTGCCCACTACCAAAACTCTGTCGGAGGCCAGTATAACTCCTAAAGCCTTGCAGACTGCTGATGCATCAAAGGAGCCACATCTCAACATTTCCAAGGGACCGCATGGCATTCCTCAAGTTTTAGTTAGGGAGGAGATCTCAGGCTCCCTAATAGAAGACAGACAAGGTTCTGAACCCTCCATATTTTATCTAAGTGGACATTATGCCTAAAAAGA
This sequence comes from Protopterus annectens, assembly GCF_019279795.1. Classification (NCBI taxonomy): domain Eukaryota; kingdom Metazoa; phylum Chordata; order Ceratodontiformes; family Protopteridae; genus Protopterus; species Protopterus annectens. The sequence continues at coordinate 786,613,390 of NC_056731.1, read as the reverse complement.
AAACAGATGACTAGGCATGTGGCTTTTCCCTCCATAGTTAGGGAAAGTGAGTGGGTAGAATTCTCACAGGGGTTGTTGAAAGCTATTATGTCTTTGAAACCTCCCTCCTTTGGGTCTCCACAACCACATCTACTCTTCAAAAACCTACCTTAGTTCCTCTTCTTTTAGTGAAGAACAGGACTACAACTCTTACCTATTCACTAGACTATTCATCTCAGCTGTGTTCTCCAGGACAAATCTCTTCTGATAGAGGCCTCCCTCTCACCGGATTCCCCTGCTGAGGTAGCTTCTTTTGAGAAGACTATTCAGAATGTGGTGAAACACTTTAGATGGCAATCCATGCAGATTTCTGATATTCAAAAGAGGTATTACACCATCTTGGAAATGGGTATCCCTGCCTCTTCTCCCAGTTCTCCTGTCCTTGAGGCTTTCCAGCATGCCTTTCAGTCCATCTTTTCTTCACCCGATTCTCAACCATTAGCTACTAAAAAAACAGGTTTTACAAGGTGTCTGATGACTCAAAATATTTGTATATGAGTCCAGTGGCAGACTTATCTGCAGTATCTCTTCAGATAAGTCCTATAAAGCTCTGCCTTGTGATAATGCTCTACCTACAGACAAAGATAGGCTGTGGATAGATGGAGAAAGAAGGTTTGCACTTCTGCTCTTGCCTTTAGAGCAGTTAACTACCAAACTCAAATGACAAATTACTTGATCTCTGTTCTGCATTCCTTAAAGTTATACTGGACCCTCCTACAGCAGAGTCTAAGCATCAAATGCAGAACTTACTTTCGCAGACCACTCAAATTATCAAACATAGCATTAAGTGCCGTTACAATGCTGTGGATGCTTCTTCTAGGGCAGCTGCCGCTGGATGTGCTATACAAAGGAGTGCATGCCTTCGTAGTCAGCCTATTCCTGAGGGTTTCAAATCAAAAATTTTAGACTCTCAAAGGACAAAGGTTTGCTGTTTGGCCTTCAGACTGGCAACCTGTTCAAAGCTCTCCATGCCCATGAAAGACTGCAGATAAATTCTAGTCTCAAGTTCCTAGATACCACAGGAACTAGCCATCTATAAATCTATCTCTTTCATTAGAAGGGATCATAGGACAGCTCAGAAACAAAGGAAACCCCAAACCATGTCTAGGTGACTGAGAAGCCCGAGGGAATCCCCTAGGAAAATTACTCTGAAAAAAAACTCATAGGGAAACTCCAGCAGTGAGGCCTCCCTTTGGAAGCAAAAGTCTGTGCCTACCTCTGCAGCACCCCTCCTCCTGTTCTCCATCCCACAACTCCTCTTTCCCAAAGACTGTCGCTCTCCCTGGCCAGATGAGAATCTATTCCCACAGACAAGTTGGTCATCAAGGACGGTTACACCACGTCTTGGGAAGATATTTCCCCAATGAAAGGCATGCCACAACTTCTCAAAGCAAAATATCCCTTTTGGCCTCCATTATTCAAGACCTCTTGAATCAGGGCACGATTGAGTAAGTCCCAAAGAACTTCTTGGGAGAAAGGGTTTTATTCCAGGATTTTTTTTAGTCCCAAGGAAAGAAAAGTGGAGAGCCATCCTAGACCCTTCTCTCCTAAACACTTACTTAAATGTACCATACTTAATGCTGAATCTTCACACTCTTCAGCCTTTCATTCTCCCCAAAGCTTTCTTGGTGTCACTAGATCTGAAGGACACCTACTTACATATACCCATTCATCCTTCTTGCAGGATATTCCTTTTTCTCTGGCTCTTCCCATTTTCACTTAACTGCTGTGCCTCTTGGTCTTTCCACAGTCCAAGAGTGTTCACAGTGTCTAGCTACTTCAACTGCAGACAGGTCTGGGTTTCACTATAAACTTAGATTCCACATGATCCCAAAGCAGGATCTGTTTTTCCTGGTCTGCAGGCTGGAAAGAAAGAAAATTCATGCCTTCCTCCTATAGGAGAAAGTTTACAGTCTATCGATTTTTTCCAAAATCTCTCCTCCGCAACCCATTGCTCAGCAGTAGAGACATTAAGGATTTTGGGATTTACGGCAGTCACTATAACTATGCTCCCCTGGGCTAGACTTCACAAGAAAAAATCCAGTGATACCTGAAATGTGTTTGGTTTTATTACCATCATCCCTTGGATACCTTGATTCCCCTACTCCCTTGTCTCAAAAAGGAGTTACTTTGGAGGAAAGGACAGGTCATCCTCATCCCAGGACTGCCATTTACACCACCTTCTCCTCCAACAGGTTCACACAGGTGCCTCAGATGAGGCGTGGACAGGATCACACTGAGTGCAGTTGAAATGGCAACCTCATTTCGTTAAGGAACATATCAATCTGAAACAAATGAGGGTTCTTCTGCAAACTGTTCAGACTTTTGCCCACCTTTTGAAATCCAGGTCACTCCTAATGTATACAGACAATACCACAGTCATCTTCTTCTTCTTCTTTCGGCTTATGGTACATAAATAGGGAGGCACCATGTCTTACCAACTATGCAAGTTAGCACACAAAGCAGGGAATTTGGCAACCCAAGTGAACATCATGCTCACAGTCACATCCCTTTTCAGGACAGTGAGCTAGCAAAATCCCTAAGCTACTCCCTGGAGGACCCTCATGAATGGACCTTGAACAGAGACCTCTTTGCATCACCAACCAGCCATCAGCTCCCACAGCCAGAAGGACAGATGCCTTGTCCTTCCAGTGGAGAGGAAGTTCCTTTATGCTTTTCCTCCTCTGCCTCTTCTAAATATTATTCTCAAGACACACAAGGAAGCACCCAAACTCATTTTACTGGCATCATTTTGCCAAGGCAGCATTGGTTTCCCCTTCTCTTTCACCTGTCAAATGGAAATTACTGTCTGGACTATATGAAGAGAGACAGGACTGAGTTCTCGGACTGTGTGCCTCAGGCAGGTATGTCCCTAGCCTTGAGCAGCATTTTACCTTCACGTAGGATGATGCCTCAATATAAACAGAAAGTGACTGATTTCAATAATTGGCTTAGTTTCTGGTGTCATTCTAAGGGGATCCAGTATCTGTCAGCCTGGGATGACATGATTGACAGACATCAGTGCTTTGCCAGAGATGGTCTTCATCTGTCACCCCTGGTAATGGCAAAGGCTGTTGCCGCACCTATAGTGCTTTTTTAGGCATTGTCACAAGGACAAACTTAATGAAGTAAAAATTTCATTTAAAAACAACTTCAAGGTTATGCGGTTAAATGCTACGAGTCTTAACATGGGACTGCATTCACTGGAAGCAGTCCTCACCTTGGAGGATGCAGACATTTGTGCAGTCACAGAGACCTGGTTCAAGGCTGTGGAGAGCACCCCAGCCATACTGGGTTACACCTCCTTCTACACATTCAGACCACAAACTGAAGGCATGAAAACTAGAGGAGGAGGTGTGTCAATATTCATCAACGATAAATACACCTCCAGATTGGTTAAACAGTACGATTCCCTGGAGATACTTTGGGTGAAATTAACTGTTGGTAGGACACCTATCAAGTCATTGCCAGCTACAGGGCCCCCCTCCATGAATCAGGACACCCACTCTGCCTGTTTGCATCTACTTGAGTCTATCAAGATACATCTGAACACTATGGTTTTCGAAGACTTTTGACTGGGTAAATTGCTTGTGCTGAAACTCACTTGCCCAAAAGTTCCTCAACTTTAACTCCAATGCCCTGGATTAGCTGGTTGACACCACAAGGGGCACCAACATCATGGATCTGGTGTTTACCAATATGGCGTCCTCTGTATCACCCCCACTGTTAGGTCTTCCCTGATGAGATCTGACCACAAATCAGTCTAATTCAAAGTAACTGTCACATCTGACACCCCCCATCCATGCAGCAACTGGACTAAAAAACTTCTCCAAAGCAGATTGTAACCTCTTACAGGATGGTATAAATAGCTTCACTGCACCTCCCTCCTCAGATGAAACTGGCAGTTATGCCGAATTCTACAGCAATGCTTTATACAAACACCTGTATAATTGCATTGACTCAGCTGTACCTGATACCTGCCTGGTGGACAACTGCCATTAACAGACTTTACAATAAGAGGAAGAAATTGCTGTCTAGGAGTAAGAGGGAGTGGGCCGTAAACTGGAAGCACTCCCTCCTCAGCTTAAACAAGCAAATAAGACTTCCTGTGATGTCCTCCAAAGCACCAAAACAAATTTTGAATTCAAATTAGCTTCCTCAACTAAGGACAACCATAAGGCATTCTTTAGTTACGTCCATAACCTAAAAGGAAAGACCCAAATTTGCACCAAACTGGTAGTTAATGATACTACATGTACTGAGTCTGTGGGCATACCTAACCTGGTAGCTGACAGGTTCTGTGAAAACTTCACTCCCCTATCCCCACCTCACGTACCGCATGACAATCCCTACCGCCTGATCCCTACCTTGTATCTCTAAAGAGCAGGTTGCAGATGCCCTTTCTAAGGCAAAAAAACACAGACTTTGTGGGACCTGATAACATCCCAGGCTGCGTCCTACATGGGCTTCAACAAGAATTAGTAACATCATTGGGTACTCTTTTCAATCATAGTCTAAGCACTGGCTTTGTCCCAGCTGAATGGAAAACGCCTACTGTTATCCCCTTGCGCAACAATGGTGCTTCCACTGATCCCGGGAACTATAGATCTATTAGCAGCCTGACTAGCCTTATCGGCAAGCCCATGGGGTGAATCATCATAGAACTTATCAACAAAGGCATAGGTAATCTCCAAACACTTGACCTTACTCAGTTTGGATTTGTCAAAGGGAGATCATGCCTGGTAAACCTAGTAGACTTCTTTGAGCCAGTCACTAAGGCCCTGGACGAGGGGAAATCTATGCATATAGCCTACCTAGACTTAGCCAAGGCTTTTGACACTATCTCCCATTCAGGCATAATTGACAAACTCACCCAGCTAGGTATTAACTCTTTTATCATGGGTGGGTGACTGACTCACTGACAGAATCCATGCATTCAAAATAGGGGAATCCACCTCGAACAGATCTGTAACCAGTGGTCCACAGGGATCAGAATTGGGACCTCTACTGCTCGGAATCTGTTTCTTCGAAGTACAAGCAAAAACTAAAAGTCAGTGGCTTGCAAAGTTTGCTGATGACTACAAACTGGGAGGAGTCATAGAATCTCCAAACTATGTCAACATCCTACAAGAGGGTCTTATGCAAACAAATGATTGGTGCTAAAGTCATGGCCTTAAACTCAATGCAGAAATAAATTATTTTCATTCCTTTTAGTAAGAGTGATGTTCCTGCTAAATGCATCAGTAACAACGCCCTAAGTATGCACTCAGTGGTGAGAGACCTGGGCACACAGGTTGACAGACAGCAACCTTACTTTTGATCACCATATCTCCACAGTGGTAAGAAGGGCATTCTGTACTGATAATCTCATAAGTAAGGGCATTCTCTCCAAAAAAAAAAAGTTAGAACCTCCCTGTACTCTTCCCTCATCAGGCCAATAATGGAGTACAACGCCTCTTTTGGTATGTACCTTTCCAAGCACCTGTAGCAATTGGAGAGACCACAAATGTTCCTCTAAAGGAAAATTCAAGGTCTTCAGCATCTGCCCTATGTGGATTGGATGAAATCACTGTCACTTTATTCTGTGTCATACAGACTACTCAGAGGTAATCTGTGCCTTGCATATAAGGCAATCTGTGACCATGCTGTACTGGAAATGCTGCATATCTGCAAGTTAAATGGTACACAGTTTACTCGCTCTAAGCACTTTAACCTGGTATATGACATTAATAGAATATTAATAGAACTTGGTGGATGGACAGATTTGTCTCCCAGAGGTTACCACAACTATGGAGCAGACTCCCACTTCATGTCAAACAGAGCACCTCATTGGCCCTCTTCAAACTCAATTTGGACGATTGGATGGGTAACTGTAAATTCACCCCGGGGGTTCCACCTGTCTCTCTTGAACAGGGGCAATAGGTGTGCTGATCATAGAAACAAGGTTAGAACTTAGCTAGGTTTGTAAGGCCCCTATGGCCATTAGCCTAGTAACTTCTAATGATCCTACAAGAAAATTTCTCTTCAACTGGACCTGATAACTCAGCAGAAAGGATTATTGCACAACCCAAATCTTCCTTCTCTCAACTTGACCCTATGGATGATAGGATTTTAATTTCACAAAGACACTTCTCTGAAGAGGTTGTTCAAGTCCAACAAGAGACCCATTACTAGAAAATGTTACACTGCTAAATGGAAAATGTTTTCTTATTGGTGCAAACATAGGATTCACTCTTACTGCAAGTTCCTGCTATACTGCAATATCTCTGCAAACTACTTTGAGCAGGTTTGGCCTGCTTTTCTATAAAAGCTCACCTGTCCGCTATCAATGCTTGCCTTCCTCTGAGCCCTACACTTATGGGTCGGGTGGAGTTCAAGCTTTTCCTGAGGAGAGTCTTGCATTTTAAACCAGTAAGGAAACGCATCTCTCCCCCATGTGATCTTAATTTTGTCCTAGAAAAGCTTACACTGCTTCCCTTTGATCCATCATCTGCTTCAAAACTGTCCTTTTGGCTCTCACCTCTCCTAGGAGAGTTTCTTAGTTACAAGCTCTCATTGCCATTTCCCACCCCCTTGTCTTATTTTTCAGAAGGACAGGGTGCCTTTCACGACTATTCCATCCTTCATGCCTTAGTAGTGAATGAGCTGTTCCTCAATCAGGCTTTTCATCTTCCTACTTTCTTTCCCAATCCACAAAATGGAGGGAAAGGATTTTATCTAGACAAAACTAAATCCTTCAGAAAGACTGACTGGCTCTTTGCATTATTTAGGAGATCTAAACTGGTCCAGTCAGTCTCCAAACACACTTTTGCAGCTTGCATTTCTAAGGCTATCTCTTTCTGCTACATTCACTATGCTAATACCTTGCCTTCCTGCCATAAAGCACATTCCACTAGGGCAGTGGCTTCCTCAGGGTTATTTCAGAAAGCATCCACTACAGGTTTATCTTAGAGGCTGCAACTTGGTCCACAGTACACACCTTTACCAAATACTTCAAAATTGATGCTTTCTCCAGGTGCAGGGTAGCCTTTGCTTGGTCAGTTTTGTCTGGACTGCTGGACAGCTCTTCTGCTCAGTAGCTAACCATCCTTCTTTTCTTCTTCAGCTCTCGGGCTCACTACAACAGTGATTTCAGTTAGGACATAGTACAGCTGTGTAAGAACTTTTGTTACAGTATTCCATTTTACCCTCTATCCTCTCTTTTCTACCTCTGTTCAGCCTTCATATTCCTTTCCCTTTATTTTAACCTCTGCTCTGTTAGATGGTAATGTGGGGAGTTTTCTTATTCTATTCAATTTCTATTCAAGCTATACCCTTCCTAGCTGACTAGTCTGCTCTCTCAGTAGTCTTCAGGCTGCTTGTTTAGAGATGGTCTGAGGATCCACACATGTCTATCTGTCCATATACCCAACACATATGAGCTGAGGTCATGCATCAGACAAACAACCTAAGGAAGGTAAAGCTTTGGTACCCTGACTGGACATCAGTGGTGACAACCCATATGTTAGAAATACTGAAACAGTGATTGGTAGGACTTCTACTGATGTTCTTTGTGTTTCACTGTTGCAGTCATCACATTTGGGTTATCTGCCCGCAGGTAGCCCTCAGTCGGCTTGAATACCAGCGTCTTGGGATTTCTGCGTCTGATGCTGCACTGCTTTGCTTATGCTACAGCACCATAGCTCATTGCATATTGAGTGGCATTCACATATTTCTTTACTTGAACAACAGGAGTGATTAAGATGGGTATCTTCTCTTCTGACCAGTCCGGGGTTTCAGATAAATATTCAGAACTCCTCTTTGACCCTGTCACGCAGGATTGTCATTTTAGGGTGTATTTTAGGCATCTTGGGGCAAAAGGCTTTTTAACTCAGGAGAGAGTGGATTGTTATGTGTAATCCCATATGAGTCTCAAACTTCAGCCAGTGAGTATTTCAGGATACTATAAAAATAAAAAAATGAAGGCACTGTTACCCGATGTGTAGGAAAAAAAAAACATAAATCCACTAAACTGTTTTGTGTGTTAGTTTTATCTAATGAAAATCTCAGGAGGTTGGAGTTCATGGCATCTATGATTCTTCTTTACAAATGAGAAAGATTGATTTCCAAAAAAAAATGCATGGACCCAACATTCTCATCCTCTGGAATTTCAAGCTCCAATCTTGGGCGTTCTAAAAAAGGAGCCGCACTGATGGACACTACAAAAAGAGTCAAGTCTATTTTTCTCTACCTCCAAGCCAGTCTGTAACTACTGATGCCTCAGATTTTGATTTTGACTTTGACTGGAGGGCAGTTTTAATGGGAGTCAAGGTGCATGGGCCTGTAAGATTCCTTAAACAGACCAAAGTACATAAATGTCAAAGAGATGGCTGGGATCCATACCTTGAAATCCTTTTGTTGTCTATGGTCCCCAAGACCACTTCAGCTGATCACTGACAACACCACAATGGTGCAATACATCAACACTTGTGGGGATTACCAAGGTCATACCCTCTGTGTAGGTTGGCTGTGATGGCAAGGGAGGTAGCACTTCAACACTCCTTAATTCTCCAAGCATTTTCCGTAACTGTCAAAGCAACACATAGTGGGAGACAAGCTGAGCAGGACTAGGACAGGCCCTCATGAATGGAAGTTGCACAAGGGGGGGGCTTCCATGAATTGATCTGTTGTGGGGGAACATCTGAAGTAGATCTGTTTGCCTCCTTTCAAAACAGACAACTGAACCAATTGTGCTCCAGGGCTCCTTGCAGCAGGCCTGGAAAACAGATACATTTTCATTTCTGTGGAGGGGAGTGTTCCTTTATGCATTTCCATCCTTTCCACTGATATGCATAGTAATTCTGAAGATTAAGAAGGACTTTCCATAAATAATTCTGGTGATGCCTTTTTAGTCCAGCCAACATTGGTTCTCCTTTCTTATGGAGTTGCCCAAGTTCAGTTACTACAGGCTTCCTTGCAAACTGAACCTACTCGCACAAGATTGGGGAGTTTAATGTGCCCCCATCTCAAATAGCTTCCACTAACTGCCTTGGATGATTCATTTCTATTTAATTTTAGGCACATCTTTTCAGAGAATGTGCAGCAAGTATTAAAGAAGGGAAGAAAACCTGTTACTGGAAAATCTTATATTGACAAGTACAAAATATCTCTAATGTTGCCTAGCCAATAACCAGTGCACTATCAGGGATTATGTCCCACTGGGGTACAAATATTTGTGTGAGTTACTAGCATGTGGCCTCTTACTTCTCTATCAGGGTACATCTTGTCATCCATTTCTGCATGTCTGCCAATGGATCCTCCACTATTTGTTTATTGCATTTGTTTACCGGGAAAGTCCGACTGGACATGAAACCCCTTTTCAGCTGAGACTCGGGAAGAAAAGCACCACACAGAATTACAGTGATTACTATTGTTGACAATAACAAGTACAGTACAAGGACAATATGGGAAACAGAAGAAACACTAGTATGAGTTCAACAGTAGTATACAAATGTGACAAAGTAGTGTAGAATAATGTAATATATGAATGCAGATACAATCAGATGATCTGAAGTAGGATATTCATTTGTCTGCAACCTGTGGGTTATGGATCCGATATCGGATCCGAACCGGCATGGTTTTCCAGCTATGGATCCAAGCTCTCAGCTCCTCCCCTCACCCATAATGCCCTGCTCTACCCTCATGACCTCAGATCTCGTTTGCCGCGCATGGTGACTGGATTGGTTTCTATAGCTCTCAGCTAAGTGCTAGTTTTTCTAACTGTTAATATAGAATTTTGAAGTTTTTATTCTTTTTTTGTGTGAAAGTTTAGGTATCCCTCTTTGATATTTTACTTTAGAGTTAATCTAAGTATTTTTTCTCTCCCCTCGCTGTTGGCGTAGTGTGTGTGTGTTGGGCCTGTGTGTGTATTTTGTTTTAGTTACTTTAGTTTAGTAGCTTGTTTATAGATTGGGATGGCTGAACAGCCCAAATCTATATTTTCTAAATGCTCCGAGTGTGGCCATAAGCTTTCCCCAGCTGATGGCCACACTCGGTGTGTTAGGTGCCTGGGGGTTGAACACCTCACATCTGGATGCTCCATTTGTGCAGGGTTCAACCCCAGGGCACTGAAGGAGCGGAGGTCCAAGCTTGTCTTGGCGGGCCTTTACCGCCGGACTCGGCTCCGACCTCCGCTCCTTCGGGAGTAACCGTGGTTTCGGTTCTTCCCTCCGTGGCACCCCCTCCTCCTCCTGGGACTCAACCTCCCGTTTCTGGTTTGGAGGAGAGGGATGCTAGGAAAGGACGGAGGAGAAGCACCACAAGCGGCGGCCGAGACCTCTGTTTCGCCCCGCCAGCCAAGCGGGCTTCTCCCCGGCTCCGTTGTCGGCTCGGTCTCCTCCTTCGGCTCCGGTCCCCAGTGTGTTTTTCACCGGGTCCTGAGGAGGAGGAGACCCGATCTCCGTCGAGGCTATCGAGGAGGCACTCCCGGCCTACCTCGGTAGCCTCGTCGAGATCTACATATAGCCTTTCGGATGCTGATCTGGACCGGATGATGAGAAGATTCATCCAGGCCCAGATGCAGATGGGAGTGCTCTTGCCTCCCCCCCCTCTGGGGGGGAGCTCAACACCCTTTTTCAAACCTATTGCTCCTTCTCCGACCCGCTATCCGGGTTCGGAGCAGCTGGAGCCGAGCAGCTTCGGAGCCGGGGGTGGGTCGGCGCCGATAGTACTTGGTACTTCGGATCCGACCCTGCCCTCGAGTGCATCATATCCGACCTCTCGGAGCCTGGATCCGAGCCTCGGATCCGGGGGGATCAGTGCTCCTTCGGCACCGTCTGTGTCGGAGCGCACTGTCCCTTCGGATCCGAGCGCTTCGGCGCCGGCTCCGATCCACTCTTCGGATCTGAGGGGGAGCCGATTGTCGGATCCTTTGGTCGAGGTCGGCTCCCCTTCGGCGTTTGATGTAGTGGAGAGGGCCCTGTTGAGGGTCTCCGGACCCCCGGCACTTGTTCGGCTCCGTCCCGCTCCCTCTGCACTGGGCCAGGCTTCCACCATCCGGCCCCTGGGACAGCCCGCTTCTGTGCCCCAAGTTGCTCCAATGGAACAAGTTGCTGCTTGCGAGGACTCCTCTGACAGCCCCCCAGAGGATGTGCCTCGCAAGCATACGTGCAAAAGGAGGCACATTGACTCCCCCGAGTCTCTCACAGAAGACACGGACTTGGAGGAAGGAAGGCTCCCCACGGTCACCCCGAGGATGTCTCATTTGGAGACATCATGGAAATACTCGTATAAGGGGTGGTCTGCCCCCAAGTCTTCCTCGGACGAGTCCGTGTTCTTGGAGGCATTTGAAGCGGGCCCGTCTACCTCTTGGGTGTCCCCTCCTGCCGACCCCCTGGTGGACCTCATTACCACCAGGGCATGGAAGGAACCGGACACCGTGGAGCCAATTCCTAAGAGGCCCGATAGGATCCTTAGCCCACCGTCCGACCGTGCCCATTGGAGTAAGGGGCCTCCGGTAGATGCCATGTTGACGGCGGCCACCAAGAGGGAACTGGCTCAGGAGAGTCCCTCAGTCCATCCCCCGAGCAAGGAGTCTCAGATGATGGACCGCTTGGGGAAGCGGATGTTTAGTTCAGCGACCTTCTCGGTAAGGGCGCTGAACTACTTGGCACATGTCATTAGGATGCAGCGAGATCTCATTAAAGAGTATGCTGCATCTCCCCCAGAGTCCATTTCGGAGGAGGACAGGGTTCTGCACTCCACCCGTATGGCCACTCTTAGGTCAGTTACTAATACCTCTATGCGGCTACTCTCCCACGCTACGGAAGGCACCGCTAGAGCTGCGGGGGCAGGCCTAGTCACTAGACGTCAGGCCTGGCTTCGTCACTGCGATTTTTCTGAGCCCTTCAAAGCGTCATTTGCGAACGCCCCCTTTGATGGTTCTGCTCTCTTTGGCAAAACCGTTCGCGAGACGTTGACCCAGAGCGAGAAGGATGGGAAGACGCTGTCTGCCGTCGGAATCCGCTTCTCTGCACCCCAGAGGCCCTACTCTAGGAACCAAAAGGGTCAGAAGAAGATGTGGTTCCGGAAGTCGCAGCAGTCCCAGCCTGCTCCGGACAACCAGTCCTTCCGTGTTAGAGGAGGACAGGGAGGACGCCGCCCTAGAGGCAGAGGGGCTCCCAGAAACTTCGGGTCCAGGGAACCTTTCTCTGAACGGCCCGCGCAGCAACCCTGAGGGGTTGCCCGACTGCTCCACTCTGGAGGCAGTCGGGGGACATTTTTCGGGGCACCTAGCGGCATGGGAGTCCATAACATCAGACCGCTGGGTTCTCCAAATCATATCCAGAGGATATCGCATCCCTTTCCTTCACCTTCCAAAGTTGAAGTCCCTCCCAGACGTCCCACCCGGTCAACGGGAGGCCGCTTTGGCAGAAATTGGCCATCTGCTAAAGAAAAGAGCCATCCAGCCCGTCCCCCCAGACCAGATCGGATCAGGGTTCTACTCCAGGTTCTTTTTAGTGCCAAAGAAGACTGGGGAACTAAGACCAATCCTAGACCTCTCTCTCTTGAATCTGGCAGTCCCCAAAGAAAAATTGCGAATGGTCACTCTGCAATCTATTCTCCCCCTTCTGGGAGAAAATCACTGGATGTGCTCGATAGACCTCAAGGACGCGTACTACCACATCCTGATGGACAGGCGCCCCAGGAGGTTCCTCCGCTTCCGGCTGGGAGCCAGTCACTACCAGTTCCGGGTCCTTCCCTTTGGTCTCACCACAGCCCCCAGGGTGTTCACCAAAGTATTAGCAGTGGTAGCGGCCCACCTGAGGCTTCAGGGGGTGCAGGTGTTTCCCTACCTGGACGACTGGCTTCTTACCGCCCCAACAAGGCATCTACTTTTATTGGCGCGAGACTCCTTTCTCCATCTTGCTCCTTTTCTGGGCATTACAATAAATACAAAGAAATCCAACCTGGCGCCCACACAGCTCTTAGATTTTATAGGGGCCAGGCTAGACACAAGGAGTTTACGAGCCTTCCTCACTGCGAACAGAGTCCAAAATCTGCAGCTCCAGGTGCGGGCCATTCTCCACTCAAGTTCTGTTCCGGCGGAGTTGGTCCTGAGGGCTCTAGGGTCCATGGCATCTGCTATAGCACTTCTTCCTCTTGCCAGGCTCAATATGCGCATTCTACAGTGGACGCTCTTAGTACAGTGGTCATACCTTGCTCTCCCATGCATCATCCCATTGCGATCAGCAAGGCTTGCAAGCGGTCCCTCTTGTGGTGGCTTCACTCCCCGGATCTCCACAGGGGCCGCCCATTTTGTGCTTCTCCCTCTCGCCACGGTGACCACGGACGCCTCCGCCTCGGGTGGGGGCACTTTGGGCCGGACCGTCCAAGGCACGTGGACGATTCAGAGACCTTACTGCATATCAATGTTCTAGAGATGAGAGCAGTGCTCTTAGCGTTGCTAGCACTTCAGGACTTTCTTCCCTTGGGAACAATTGCGATTCAATCGGACAACATGTCTGTGGTCTGGTACATCAACAAGCAAGGGGGAACAAGGTCTTACCCTCTTTGTCGAGAAGCCATGAGAGTTTGGGAATGGGCGATCTCCACCAACCGCTTTCTAATAGCAACGCACATTCCGGGTCGGTCCAACATCCTAGCGGACAAGCTCAGTCGCACCATTCTGACCCCTTACGAGTGGTCTCTCAATTGTCGAGTAGCGGAACGCATATTCGCACGGTGGGGAACTCCTTCATGCGATCTTTTTGCCTCTCCCTCAAACACCAAGTGCGACAGTTTTTCGCTCTGATACCTCCTCCCGGAGGTTCCCAAGAGACGCTCTGGTGCATGCTTGGCCACCCGGTCTTCTGTATGCTTATCCACCCTTGCCTCTGATGCTCCAAGTTCTTCAGAAAGCCTCTCGGGTGGGTTGCAGAATGATTCTCATTGCTCCGTTTGGCCTCGACAGATCTGGTTCCCCTTCCTAAGGTCTCACTCGGTGAATCCTCCTTGGATTCTAGATCCCATTCCGGATCTGATATCCCATCCATCCTGCATACCTCCTCCGAATCTGGACAACCTGAAGCTGACCGCTTGGCTGCTCCAGTTCCACTCTTGATCAGGACTCCCGGTATTTCGTCACCTGTTAAGGCAATTTTGGTGGCAGCTCATAAACCATCCACTAGAAAGGTCTACCGCAGCAAGTGGAAACGGTTTTCTTTGTGGGCGGAGCGGCAAGGCCTGAATCCCTTCACGGTTCCTCTTCCTTTGGTGCTTGACTTTCTAACCACTCTTTTTAACGATGGTGCCAGCAGTTCCACAGTCAAAGTACAACTGGCGGCAATTTCTCATTATCACATTGGCCATGACTCTAATCCTCTTATGTCAGCCAAATTGTGTAAAATTTTTCTTAAAGGTACTTTTCTTCTCAGGCCCCCTGTAAAACAAGCGGTTCCTCCTTGGGACCTTTCTCTGGTTCTACAGGCCTTGACCGCCCCCCCTTTCGAGCCAGCGGCTACGGTGGATCTCAAATTCTTGTCCTGCAAGACAGCCTTTTTGGTAGCCATTACATCAGCCAAGAGAGTTTCTGAGCTTCAAGCATTATCAGCTAAACCTCCTTACTTGGTATTTCATCCGGGCCGTGTCTACCTCAGGACCAACCCGTCCTTTCTTCCTAAAGTCGCTTCTGAAGCAAACATCAATCAATCCATTAACCGCCCTGTTTTCTTCCCTAAATATGAAAACAAAGGTGAATATAAGCTCCACTCATTAGATGTTCACAGGCAACTTAGATTTTATCTAAACAGGACGGCTGGTCATAGGCAATCCGACCAGTTGTTTATTTCCTTTGCAAAATTTAATTTGGGCAAGCCAATTTCTAAAGTTTCTCTGTCCGCTGGATTTCACAGTGCATCTTATTGGCTTATCAAGCTTCAGGAAGGCCCGCACCGGAGGGTGTTCATGCCCATTCAACCCGGTCAGTATCTACCTCGGCAGCCTTCAAGGCTAGGATTCCTCTAGATGATATTTGTGCAGCAGCCACGTGGGCTTCATCTCATACTTTTATTTCCCACTATAAGTTGGATCTTGCATCTAGGGGTAGAGCATCCTTTGGCTCAGCGGTGCTCGGAATATCCTTCCATGATGGCGCCCAAGATTCAGGTAGCTGGGGACTCTGTCCCACAGGTTGCAGACAAATGAATATCCTACTTCAGATTTAGAAGTTATGTACTCACCATAACATTCCATCTGAGTAGGTGTATTCATTTGTCTGCAACCATCCCGCCCTCCTATCCCCTGGCCTTTCAGTTTCCTGCATATTCTATGTTACCCTTTTCAGGGTGTTGTTGCTTTGGCAAACTCGATCTGAGGTCATGAGGGTAGAGCAGGGCATTATGGGTGAAGGGAGGAGCTGAGAGCTTGGATCCATAGCTGGAAAACCATGCCGGTTCGGATCCGATATCGGATCCATAACCCACAGGTTGCAGACAAATGAATACACCTACTCAGATGGAACGTTATGGTGAGTACATAACTTCTAATTATACACACACAAGATTGTTCTTATGTAATATGTCATAGGCAAGTGGAGGATTAGTTGTGCATCATAGAATAATTTAGAAGGTTCCAGAAATGCAGTAACATCACAACAGTAGGTTAGTTGTGAACATGGATTATCCATCCACTATTTACGAAGGTAATTAGAAATGGTTAGTAAGAGAATGTATATTTTAATATGGTAATATAATGGAGTTTAATAATGTCGATTACTGTAGCGAGATAGCTGTGGTAAGAAATGTAGGTTAGTTAGATGTGATGATTAAGTTGTAATATGCGATAGAGATTTTGGCCCAGGTTTAGATGGATTGGTTTTAGCCAAGGATTTTACAGGAGCAGAGTCATAGGTGTACAAGGTGTTTTTTTTCAGCTCAGATTTGAAAGATTTTAAATTCATATTTTGCCTTAGGCAGGGAGGAATATAGCTCGACTTTTGCTAGATGAAGTTGGAGTACGAGTCTTTTGCTGTATTGTTGATTTTAGTTATACTAAGTAACATTTTATGACCAGAATGCATGTATCTGCTGAGGGAATAGAGTACATTAGACTGGATATTGTTAGATTTTGTGGAGTAATTTATGGATATTAAGTAAATAGGCACATGTGAGCACAAGAGCGAGTTCAAGCCAGTGTATTTTTCTTCAGAGCCAGGCAGTGGTGGATTCTGTTTTGTAGGTTAGAGATAAATTTGACTATTTCATTGTAGCATTTTTGCAGTTTTTAACAATACCAAAGAATATTGATATTTCAGAATAGGAGAGGTCAAGGCAATGCTACTTCTAACACTGGTGAGGAAAGGTTTTGCTCTGTAAAGGATACCCAGTTGTTGGTGTGTCTTTACCGCCTGTGTGATATGGCAGTCAGATTTATATTTTTCATCTTTAGCGGTCAAATTTATATTAGTCATCTGTGGTGACTCTTGAGTAATTTAGTATGAGAGACTAATTCTGTTTTTATATTTTTTGATGTAATGGTGAAGAGACATTCTTGTGCAGTATATTTTTTTGTATGAGCAACATTAGTTTTCTTGGGGTTAAGGAGAAGGTGAAAGTAAGCCAGATTTCTATGGAGGAGAATGATTGGATATTTTGCAGTAGTTTGGTCAGGCTTTCTTTTATTTTCTGGTAAAACAGTTTCTTAAAAGGAGGTTTACAAATAAAAAGGTGGGCCTTTCTGGGATCTTAACTTTTTTTTTTACCCCAAAACATCTTAATTATCACATATGACATAGGCAATCATATATTTATGTAAATGAAAAGCATTTTAGTTGCAAACATTATGCATCACAAACCATAGTGACATAATTTTAGTTGCAATCATTATACTTATAATCTCCCCAGTCTTTGTCAGTACAAAGCTCATTCAAATCCTGCCTTCTTTTAAACCTCTTTCCTCTTCTGAATATATTGTTCCCACAAGACCCATTTTTTATGTAATTTGCTGATAGCCTTTTCTAAAGATACCAATTCCAGTTATTTTATCTATTTTACTACATTTAGTACATCCACTACTTCTAGTAAATTTGGTTTAGACTTTGATTTCCATTTTCTAGTAATTGCTTTTCTTGGCAGCCACCATAATTAGACTCAGCAAGGCCTTACTATGTCTAGGCAATTCCAATTTTGTATCATAGCTCAAAAAAAAATGTCCTTAGTTACACCAATTTGCTCACCCAGTATCTCTGACAGAGCAGTCTGCAGGGAATCTGTAAAGTCGACCAACTCATTACACTCCCAGAAAGTATGTTTCCAATTACTTCTTTCTTCCCCATCACACCTCTAACAATTACTGTCTTCCAAGTTAGCCTTGTCTTCATTTGAACCTACATATCAAGTAGACTTAAGAATGTCCTCCCTTAAATCATTGTTGCAGTACTACAATATTTGTGGGTTATTCTGCCAAGGATAACCTGTTATCTTGCTGGGGTATCAAAGCCAAAACTCCTTCCTGATCCTGTATACATCTGGTGCATGATTTCATCCCATGGGCATAGGAGTACATAAGCAAAGGTATGGGCACAGGATCCTCAGACTATCTTACCACCAGTACATATGCAGAAACTTCATTAACGTCAGTCTGAATACCACATCATTATGCGATTACTACTGCCAAGGCCTGGTCAGAAAAATGTCCTGTTGGGGAACCTTCTTTCTTTTTTCATAAAGATTTGTTCGTGTCAGCTAAGAGAGGGAAGTATGATTGTGGAAGGCAAATTTTTTTATAAAGACCTCCATTCAGTGATTGTTTTGTATAGGGACTGAACATTGTTACTATAGCTGTAAATCTATCAGTCATTCATTCATAAATCCCTTAGAACCAGGTTAGTTTTTATGAATACCTATTGAGAGATCCAACATCTGGAGAACCTCATGCGTAGCAAAATTGAGGAACTCTCCACTTAGGATGTCCTAATGGCATACACAATGTAGTACAAAAAATTGAAACTGGACACTTTGGTATATTCCAGCCCCTCTGAGACACCAGGTACTGCAACTCTGCCAGAGGTCAGTATGGCTTCAAAAAAAAAAAAAAAACATGTCTCTCCTCAGTGGGTGTCCCATGAAAAGGAATGGCTAGATTTTTCTCAAAGCCCGTTCTGGTCAGTTAAGAACTTGCTTTATTTTTTTCTGTTACATGAGGAAAATCGTACCAAAGATCAAGGGATGACTTAAACAGTGATAAATTAGTAACACAGCTTATTTATTTTTGCAAATAATTCCATAGTCTACCAGCCCTAAAATGAAAAAAGGAGGGCTTCATTTTAGATCGAATATTAGGTAATTTTCAAGTAAACTGTTGTTTCTAGTATTTAAACTTTGATCTATAATACCAGTTCCCAACAATGCAGCAAACATATAATCTTTTGAACACTTGTACACCAATATTAAGTATGCCTTTGGCAATCTGTAAGCTAAAGAATACAGTAACCCATTTTCAGGAGACTTTTCATATGATAAAAGTTAAAATCCAACTATATATCTAGTAAATATTTTTTGAATACGCTCAAGTTTCTTAATCTGAGAAATCCCCAAAATGCAAAGGGGACCACCATATTCTATTACTGTATGAATATAAGGTGAGAATAATTTAGTCATAACAATTCTGTCCCTTGTTGATAAACTATGGAATATATTTTTCATTAAGCTACAACATGTCCTAACAATATTAGCAATATTTAAATCAAAGGATAAAGATGAATCTACAATAATACCCAAATCTTTAACCTGATTGTGACTTGCAAATATTATTTATCTAATGCATAAAGATAACAATTAGTAACTCCAAAATGAATAACTGAAAATGTTTTATTAAATTTCATATCCATCAATTTTGCCCAGATAGTTAACATATCCAGGTAATTCTGCAATAAAGCTACTCAGGTAACCACTCAGTCCATTAAAATCAGCTAGGAGGCTGCAGAGGTTTCCTCCAGGTCATCCATCCACAGGTTTGTTTGGCTTCGCCTACAGTCCTATCTTGAAAATGTCAAGGCCATGTTTTTGGAGTCCTTTCTTCATATAGATCTCTTTGACCTTTCTGCTGCTTAACTATTCAAAGCGCTGCAGGAAAAAGGCAAAGTCATGCAGGACTTCAAGCAGATTTTTCTTGAATCATTCCATAGATTCCAAAGGAACTATCCATCCAAACCCATTATCTTTGTCCACAGGGAACAAAAGCCTCCTCAGAAGGATAAAAACATACAAAGAAAATATATTATGAGAAACTTCAGAGAGATTCCAAGCCTGTAAAGTCTCTTTTCGAGAGAAACATGCTACTGACCATCTTATGCTTCCTGCCACCCTGGCTCACATATCCCTCTGTCCCAAAAGCTCAGTCTTTTCTCCCCAGCACAGGAATGCATTACTAGAGACAAATGGGTCTTGTCCATCGTATAAAACAGTTGCAGAATGTCTGGAAAGAGCTTCCCTCTCCAAGGGGAATTCATTCCCCATCTGCAAATCAGTGTTGCTTCCCCCTCCCTTGGGTTCAGGACCTGCTTTCCCATTGGATTATAGAACCATTTCCCTCCCAGGTCCAGGGAAAAAGTTTGTACTAAAGATTATTCCTGGTCCCATGGGATACAGGATCTGAATTGCCTATATATACTAAGACATTGTTAAACTGCCAAAAACAATTACTAGAAAATGGAAATCAAGGTCTAAACCAACTGCATTTAAAATACTGAATATTGTAACGGAGTTAAAGAACTGGAAGTGGAATCTTTAGAAAAGGGTAGGGGCAAATTACGTATAAAAAATTAAAATTGTGGGAGCAATACATGCAGAATATGTTTTGGAAGGAGGAGTGAGATTTAAGGAAATGGACTTGATCAATGTATGTAATGCTAGATTAATAATTATGCAAACAATATATGTAATGTATGTTTGCAACTAGAAATAGGTTAATATGGTTTGTTTTCTTCTATATAAATGTATATTTACCTATGTTTCAAGTGATAATTCAAGAAAGGTATTAAAAAATATTATTTCTGATCTCCAGGAAAGGGGGAAAGTGGAAACAATTGATTTGTCATGAGTCAACACCTTTTTAGAAGTTCTATCTTTCAAGATGCTCCATCTTCAAAACCCTACTTATTATTCTTCCTGAGGCTTTCCTTGTCACCCTAAACCTGAAGGATGCATACTTGCACATCCCTACACACCTTTCATGCAGGCAAATTTCTCAGGTTTTCAGTCTCTTCATCACACTTTACCTTTTGGGTTGTTTACAGTTCCCAGAGTCTTCACAAAGTAGTTCCTCTATCACATTCTGCAGAACACAGGGGATACAGTTTTTCCCCTAAATAGGAAACCTCCTAATATAGGCCTCATCCCAAGAAACTCTGCTGTTACATTTCAAATTTATTTTGTCTGTTCTGGAAAGATTGGGATTTACCCTCACCCTCAAGAAGTCTTTTCTAACTGACTCCCAGGATATAATCTTCCTAGGCTGCAAACAGAATACCATGTCAATGTCAACCTTCCTCCCTCAGGAGAAAGCTCTCTCTTAACAGTTACTTCCAGTATCCCCCCATGTAACCTCAGCAAGAGGAATTCTAAAAGCCATAGAGTACATGGCAGCCACAGTTCTGATGATGCCTTATGCCAGGTTACACATGAGGAAGATACAGTGGTACTTGAAGTGTCTCTGGTCTCTACCCTGTCACCCTCTAGATTTCCAATTCCTCTCTTGCTGTTTCTAGAACAGGAACTGCAGTGGTAGATCTCTCAAGTAAAACTCAACAAGGAGTTCCCTTTCTGTCACCCAGAACCTCCACGCAGACTCATCTAACCTGATATAGGGTGCATCAGCAGGCACCAGTACGACTCAGGGACAGTTATTCCCTAGAGAAATCAAGTAACATATAAGTGTGAAATGAAAGCCCTCCAGCAAGCCCTACAGGTGCTCTCTCAGCTTTGGAGACTAGGCCCACTGAAAGTGTTCACAGACAACACATCAGTTGTATGGTACATCAACAAACAGAGGGACACCCAAGTCTTATCAGCTGTGCAGGCTAGTTCTGATAGCAAAGGTCATAGCCAGAGGAGTAAACCTGTCCTTACAAGTATAGTACATCTTTGTAGGATAATATCCTTGCATATTCCCTCCAGAGATCCAGAGCAGACTTCACAAATGGATATTACACAGAGAGATCTTTCTGGACATAGTTCACAAATGGGGTACTCCTCAAATACACCTTTTTTCTACAGTCAGAGCAAATGACTCAGACTGCTCTGCACCAGGTACCCTTGTCATCAGGCCTGGAGGATAGATGCCATGCCTATCAAATGGGGGGAGAAACTCCTCTGATCCCAAAGGATCTTCTCAAGAACCAGAGGGAAAAGCCCAAGATCTTGGTATCGACTCCCTTTTGGCCAAGGCTGCATTGTTTCCTGTTCTACTCCATCTCGCCAGAGGCAACCATTTCAAGATACACCAGAAAGTTGACTTACTCCGACAGAACAAGGGCTTTGTGATTCACCTCCAACCTACATGCTCTTAGGCAGACTCCCTGGGTAATGGAATCTTAATTCTGTTCCGTCACTGATTTTCAGAGGATACATCTCATACTCCAGGAGGTGAGAAAATCTACCACCAGAAAATTATACATCTCTAAGTGGAAAAGATTTTCCATTTGATGTCACAAGAAGAATGAGGACCCCGTCAGGTGGGTATACCTAACTATTCAATCATACATGTGGGAGTTACTTAAAACTGGTCGGTATATTCTTCCATCAAAGCCCACTTGGCTGCTGTCTCTGCCTGTGGCCCATCCATATCTTGGGTGGTTCCCCTCCTGAAGGCACTTATTGACTTGGTGTCTTAGAGGGTTTGGGGAGCCTGATACAGTGGAACCAATTCTCAAGAAGCCAAAACGGTCTGGGCCCCTCCCAGGATTCAGCATTGGAGTAAGGGTCCCGCTGTTGATGTTATTCTGGTGTCAGTGGCCACCAAAAAGGAAATCTCAGAAGAGAATTCATTTGTTCACCTCCATATTAGGGAGTCTAGGGCACTGAACTGGTTAGGGAAGTGTACCTATGCTTTAACCATATTTGCACTGAGAGCTTTAAATTACCTGACTGACTTGACAAGACTTCAATGGGACATCATGTCTGAAGTGTTGAGTGGTAAAGACAACAGACTTCAGAGTCTAAAAAGCCTGTGAAGACTCAGTTGTCCACCTTGCAGTCTATTGCTAATGTGTCCATGCATCTGCTTTCTATTGCAGCCAATTGCACATCCCATGCTGCTGTTGTCTGCATTGCCATGCTTGAATGAGACTGTGAAACTTTACTGATTGCTTCAAGGCATCCCTTATTAATGCTGCCTTCAATGGCTTTTCACTCTTCAGGCATAAAGTTAAAGACACTGATCAGGAGCAAGCAGGATGGAAAGACATTGTCTGTCACTTGAGTGCATTTTGCTACTCCTTGATGGACCTTCTCTAGGAATCAGAAAAGAGGGAAAGTGTAGCAGCTTTTTCAGGATGCTTCTGTGGAAGGCTCCACCTTGGCAGGGGTGGTCTGCAGAATCAGGGCTTCCTTGGAGCTATCTCAAGGAGTCCCTTCCAGCACTCTGAATGGTTGCTTGACTATCCAGCTCTGGAGGCAGTGGAGTCATTTGGTTCTACATCCAGATGGTTGGGCAGCCAAAATCTTTGTCACATGAGTGTTAAGATTCATATCCAGAGGCTATACAATTCATTTTTATTTCTCAAAAGAGAATTGCAAAAACCTTCCAGATGTGCCACCCATTCAGAGAAAGGAATGCAGCTATCAAAATCCAAAAGCTGTTAGAAAATCAGGTCATCCAAGAAGTCCCACCAGATCAACATGGATCCAGGGTTTATTCCACATCACTAATCAGGGCTAGGGACTCCTTACTCCAGATGTGCCATTCCTTGGGAATCACCGTAAACTACCAGAAATTCAATCTTCAACCAGTCCAGACATAAGAGTTCATAGGCTGTCACTTGAACACAGTCTGTCAGATGATTGCAATACCTTCAAATCTGAGTATCTACAGTTCATTCTCATGCCACATCCTTACTGTCTTTTTGGAGATTGCTAACATCTGTGGTTCTCAAACTGTTAGGTCACATGGCTGCAACAATCTGCTTACCACATTAGGATACTGCAGTGGGCGCTAGCAATGCAATGGTTCTTTGTGACTCATCTTATGGATTTTCTCATAATTTTGGCACAAGTTTGTTAAAATCAAATCAAATTGTGGTTGGAGTCTCCCCTGGTGTCAGGTGAGAGACCTTTTGTTTTTCCTCCCCCGTAAGGTATGGTCATGATATATGCCTCCCTTGCAAAGGGGGGGGGGTCATTTTGAATGGAAGACAGTCCAAGGGATCTGGTCAACGATTGAGGCCAATCTTCACATCAGAATCTTAGAGATGAGGACAATCCTCGTGTTGCAGGCCTTTCAGGACTTTCTTCCCAACAGTGTGATTTCTGTGAAGACAGACAATATATCAGTTGTGTAGAATCTAAAGAAACAGGGAGGAACTCAGTCATATCCTCTGTCAGGAGGCCATGGAGGTTTGTCAATGGGTGATTTTATCTCAGTGCATTCTGGTAGCAATGCATATCCCAGGGAAATCCAGCATTTTAACAGACAGTCTGAACAGGAGCATTCTTCTTCCTCATGAGTGTTCCTTAAATGCAAGAGTTGCTGCTCCGATTCTTTGGGACTGGGGCACCCCGTATTGTAATCTGTCTGCTTCTGCATGCAACACCAAGTGCAGCAGTTATTACACCTTAGTTCCTGCACAGGGACAGACACCCAGGGATGCTCTTCTGTATGCTTGGCCTGTAGGTCTCTTGTATGCATACCCACTGAATCTGTTAATAATAAAATTGTTCCACATTGCTCCATCCTGACCCTGACAGGTATGGTTCCCCTTTCTATGGCCTCTTCTGAGGTACCTTCCATGGGTCCTGGATCTCATCTATTTTCCGATAGGCTTCGACCCACATGACATTTGGACACATGTTAATGTCAGGGTTTTTCCAATTTCCCTGATGGGCAGAGAGCCTATGCTTTCAGTCAGAGTGGTCCATATTTTGTTCTATGCTCAGATTTACTCACAAAATGTATGCCAGCAAGTGGAGACGTTTCTCCTTTTGAACTTCTAAAGGCCTGGAACTCATTTCAGCCCCATTAGATGTTCTTTGATTTTTTTGCTGAATTATTTAATTCAGGATCCAGTTATTCCACTATTAAGGTACAACTGGCTGCTATGTCTGACTTTCATATTGGCAGAGATAATATGCCAGTGGAGGTGGCTATGGATGACATTTGTGCTGCTGATACCACTGCAAGTTGGGGTATTCTGTCAAGGTCTAGAGCCTCTTTTGGTTCTACCATATTGTTGAATGTGCTCTTCCTAGGGCCTCCCTAGGGTGTACCATGGCTGGAGAGACTGTCCCACAGTTTGAACCTTGATGGAAAACACAATACGGATATATCATTATGGTAAGTACATAACTTTCATTTTTTGTAATTCAGGTACACACCTTCATAACTTTGGTCAAGAAATTCCTGAAGGTTCTTCACTCTGATTGCTTATTTTCCCTACACAGGGTTGCCAAATCAGCAGTCAGATTAAAAGTGTGGGAGGGAGCCAGAGCTTGAGGAAGCTAGCCATTTGTGTAGTGAACAAGATACAACTCATATAGCCTGAAGACTACTGCAACTGTGAGGAATTCGTCCATCTACTCTTATTGGTAAGTGCAACTTGCATGACTGTACCTTCTTGACCTGTACCATTTCTAGAGGGTAGCATAGCAGGAAGATGTACCCCCCCCCCCCAAAGAAGGGTTAGCTGACATAACCAGTCATTTCCATCTATTCCCTTTTGCTTCTCCAGCACCCAGATTGCTGCTTAATTTTAGATGAGAGTTTTAGTCAGGTCTTTTTAATCCCTGTATGTCTGCCATTGAGTCATAAGTTCCAGGTATTTTTGAAACATAGATTTTTTTGTTTTTCTCTGGTCTTCTTTCCAGGAAGTGAAACCTTTCATAAAATTGTATATTTTAATGTATCATTTATTCAGTAGCCTATATCAGAATATGTGTTACTAACAGATTAGCAAATGTGTTACTCATATATTTGGATGAAGTTTAATTCCACATAAACGCAATTTCTGCATTTTGAGTTATCTGGTTGCATGTTTATTTAAATCTTTCTTCCTTCCTTCTTTATTTTCTACTATTTACAGTTTTTGGGGTAAGCATTTTTACATACATAAGGTGCGTATAATTCAGAGATGTCATGCATACTTTACCAAAAATGACAAGATTTTTTTTTTCTTTCAGGAGTATTTTCATTTGTAAACATATTGCTTGGAAATGGTTGACTGTCACACTTCACTTTGAGAAAATGAAAGGAGTTAAAGAGAAGCTTTCTCTTCAACATAAACACCTTCATTAGTAACACCACTCTGGTCTAGTAAGGTAGACAAAGGTGTACCAGTTAAGAGTGGAAAAAGTATAGTACTCTGTTTTTCCCCAAATTCACTTTTATTACTGCACTGCATGACATACTAAAGTGGCCTATAGTCATTGTGGCATGTTTGAAACAACTGAGCAGCATAAGGGCAGGTAGCATTATGGTTCTCTGTTTAAGGAAGTCTGGTATTCAGACTTGGTCTACTCTTTGCATGTTCTTCCTGTGAGGTTTTCTGTAGGTTTACTTTTCTTTTCCATCTCCTTAAACCTGCTAGATGGCTATTATATTCTCCATATATTGCATTTGCTCATGTCTCTCTAATTTTTATACTGGCCACAAAGAGTCTGCAGTGGATCGCTTGACTTAAATTATGAGAAACAGAAATCACAAGGACTTCTATTTCATGGAGCATAGAACAATAACAATAATGATCCCAAGGAGAATAAATTCAATTTGCAAAATCAGTCAAGTGTTTGCATAGGTCTATATTATCTTTAAATGTAAATGGCCTCACAGATGTATACAAAAAAAAGAAAAAGCGGTGAACTATATTAAAAATGTAGAGTGCAAATAGCTATGCTATAGGAGACTCATTTGAAATGAATTGAGCATGTACATTTGATAAAGAATTTCAGGGTGGTTATTCAGGAAAAGGGAAGTACTTATGTTAATTACAGGAGGAGTAATCGAAGAGGGGAAAAAAAGATAATAATGGTAAATATGTAGTACTAAGGGGTGACTGGCAAGGGAGGAGGGATTATACTGGTATGTATGTCTATTCCACCTGAAACTGCTATAATGGAACTTAAGAAAATTCTGGGAGAAATAATCAGCTTTCAGCAGGGAATATTACTTATAGGTGGGGACTGGATTTGACTTGCAGCAGTGAGAAAGTATCTGGAAGGCCCAGAAGGCAAAATATGATAAAAGAGGGTAGACTTTTGAAGAAATGTATGAAAATATTTGGCATGTAAGATGTCAATTTGGTAGTAGGAGTTCAGAGTGAATTTACATATTATTCTCCAAGGTACAAAAATTATACTAGGTTGAACAAAATTTATATTTCACAGGAACATGTGCATTTAATTGAAAGCTTTGATATGCTTCCAATAACAATTTTGGATCATGTGCCAATAATAACTAAAATGAAAATACAGGGTAATGAAATAAAAATGAAACACTGGCGCTTTCCCACCTATCATGGGTAGTGGAAATTATTCGGGAGTTATTAGGAAAGAGAAAATTCTTCTGAAATTATAGCTAGGGAGTGGGATAAAATTAAAGTGGAATTTAAAAATAGGGTGGAAATAAAAGAAAGAGATATGGTTAAGAAGTAGCAAGAATTATCTAGAGGGACTGACAAAGTTAAAGCTTTGCAGAATACGGGGACTCTCACAGAACAAGAACAGAAGCAATTGCAGAATGCTAAACAGAAAATAAGGGATTATCATGATAATATGCATAAGTTTAGAAAGACTACTATTAAGCAATTTTAGCAAAACAACTCATGCAACAGAAAGTAGAAGGGGTTGTCACCACACTTAGGGAGCCCATAACAAGGAAGATATCCAGAGATCCTTTAGAGTTACTAGAAATATTTCAGAAATGTTATGGAAATCTGCATAAAGTAAAGAAAAGGTACAAAAGGAAATGTTTATGGAAAAATTAAATATGCCAAGGTTAGAGTTACATGAGGCTCAACTGCTAGCAGTTAAGACAGGAGGAGATGAAGTAAAAATGGTGATGTATAACCAATCTACAGGAAAGTCCCCAGGAATAGATGGTATTCTTGTGGAAGTTTGGAAGCTAGGAAAGATCTGGAAGGTTTTGTTTAGCAGCATTTTAAAAAGAGGAGAAGTACCAACATCTTGGAAGAAAGTGGTGGTGGCTGTAATACCTAGAGATGATAAAGACCCATTCGACCCAGCTTCATATAGGCCCATTTCAATTCTAAACTATGATTGTAAAGTGTTTATGTCTATAATAGCTAAAAGAATGGCAAAGGTGATGCCAAAAATTGATAGATATGGATCAGTGTGGTTTTGTGGAGTGGAGGCAAACATTTGACAACATTAATAGAACAATGGTGATTTAGAGGGAAGCAGAATGTAAGAAAATGCCACTGTTGTTGGGCCTTGATGAAGAGAAAGCATTCAACAGAGTAAGCTGGGATTTTATGAACAGGGCAATGGAAGCATTTGCATCCCCTGATAAAATTATAAGGTTGATTAGGAGGATATATGAGGGATCGGAGATGAAAATTAAAATGGGTGGGTTCCTCTGTAATAAGTTCTTCTTGATCAGAGGAAACAGGCAGGGGTATCCTCTTTCCTCTTTATTTTCATTATATTTAGAACCATTGGCAAAAAAACTATGGGATTCAGAAATTCAAGGATATAATTGGTATGGTAGTCAAAAAAAGCTGGATTTATTTGCAGATATGTGCTATACCTGATGAAATGAGAAACGGACAATGTGAAGTTGTTCTATCTCGCCGTTCATTCTTACAGATGGGTTTGGAGCCGATCCTCTGCTCCAAGTCGGCCTACTACAAAGCTCGAAGTCTTCAGACAGCTCGAGGCCTAGTCCCTATCCCATGATGTACCTTGTGTTACCTCAGATTTAATTTGCTGCTGCAACAGATCGGAGGTTTCCTCACAGCTCGGGCCAGTATAACATATTTTTTCTGAAAAAAGTTCCTATTTTCTATCTTTATATCCTTATAATAGGTTCATATATTGGTACTAGGCTATCGGCCCTAGGGCCTATACAAGCCTAGCCATAAAAATTCCCTGGATATTTCTTCCCACAATATTTACTTCCCTGGAACCCTGTCTAGCAGGGTGACTGACATGATCCCTGGGGTGAATTTCCTGTCTCCCATCCAATCGTCAAGGTTCCTTTTGAAGAGGGCCAAGGAGGCACTCTGCTTGACATGTATGGGGAGTTTATTCCAGAGTATGGGGAGTCTCTGGGTTAGGAACCTATCCCTCCAGCATGTTTTGTTCATTGTGATGACAAGGTTTAGATCACTGGAGTGTGCGGCTCTGAGGGATTGGGATTTCTTTAAGTGGAGCATGTCCAACAGCTCAGGGTTTGACATGGCCTTGTATGTTAAGCAGAGATCACCTCTGAATAGACGATATGCCACAGAGTATAGAGTACTATAACTTTAGAACTTTAATAGCTTGTTAGATATTGTTAGCTTAATTGTGATAGTCAATTATACTCCTTTTGGCCGTCGTTTTTTTATAAGCCTTTAGTATCTCCCTTCCCTTTCTTTGGTGTGCCTTTATATAGATATTAGAATAGTTTTAATAGCTTCGTAGTGTGTTTTAGCAAGCATTTATAGGTTTTAGAACTTGTGTGTGTTTATACATTTATAGTTAGGTCATATTTAACCATATAGAGCCCATTTGTTTTTTAAAGAGCTACTTACTGTTTTATATATTATAGTGTAGTTTCCGGTTGTTAAAAACTTGTGTATTTTTTTTGATAATACAAGCCTGCTTGTGTGCAGTTGGATAGTTCTCATGGCTGACCAAGATAAAGAGAAACATCCCAAGTCTGGATTTAAAAAATGTCCAAAGTGTGGACAAAAGATGTCAGTGACTGATAGTCATGTAAATTGTGTTTATTGTCTGGGTGCCTTGCACTTGCAAGAGAGTTGGTCCATCTGCCATTCCTTTTCAAGCCATGTACTACATGAATGGAAAAGAAAATTAATCGATAGAGGACTACTAAAATCTTCCTTTCAAGAAGCTTTGGGTGACCATGATAAAACTAGTCAGTCTCCCAAATCTTCCAAGTCCTCTAAGGCTTCATTAACGGACTTGACAAAATCAAAAAAACCTTTGACATCGGCTCCACAGCCTTCAGAGCCGAGCATCTTGTCTTTTTGGAGCCGATCCCCAGTCCTAGAACCAGTCTCCGCAGTATTGAAATCACCAGTCCTCCAGTTGGTACCACCCTCCATCCATTCATCTCGGTCCTCGATTAGCCTGTCCAATTTGGATGTGGATCATGTGGTACAGAAGTTGTTACAGGCACCTGCGTTTGCAAAATTTTTATCGGTTCTGACCCAAGTGGTTTCGGAACTGAAAGCTGTTCCTCCATCTACTTCTTTTCCTCCTCTGAGCCATACCGGTCGGTCAGAGCAGGAGGAGTTGGACCTCAGGATTGTGGAGTCTTCGGAGCCAAGGCCTGCTTCAGTGCCATTGGTTCCATTTACTCAGACTTCTTTGGTGCCCATCGAAGAGTCTAGGAGCCGACACTCACCAGTCGAGTCTGGGGAGGATAGTCAGACTGACCTGTTGGTTCCAACTTTGCCTCTCGGGGCCTTGGCTCGGATGAGTTCACCTCCTACCTCTGGATCAGAGCCCACTGTTCAAGTGCCAAGGTGATCAGTTGTTTCTTCGGATCCAGCGGTTCCTTCTCATTGGAGCAGAGGTGCTTTGAGCCCATGAGAGTAATGTCCCCCAGGACATCCACAACTTCAGGACCAACTACCTCTTCCCCAAAAGCACCTGTGTCCACTTCTGCCTCACAGATCCCTTTGAAGTGTAGAGACCCTGAGCCTCAGGAAGCCCCACTGGGTGGCCCCTGCTCTTCTGAGACCTCAACAGAAGTTCCCACTGATGAGCTTCCCAAGAAAAGAATTTGCAAGAGGAAGCATCTAGACTCACCGCAGGAGTCTCTCTCATCTGACACTGACTTAGATGAATCAGAAGGGCCCCCCCCCTCTGAAGATATCTCATTTGCAGATATATTGGAAATCCTTAAGAAGAGGGGTGGCTGGAAGCCCACCAACATTACTGAAGATGAGTCGGTCCTCCTGAAAGCTTTCGAGTCTCAACCCTCCACCTCTTGGATGTCTCTGCCCTTCGATGAGCTTATGGAGCTGGTCTCACGAAGGGCGTGGGAGTCTCTGGACACCATGGAGCCTGTCTCTAGGAGGCCCAATAAATTTATTTCTGCCCCTCAGGATAAGTCTTTTCTCACTAAGGGAGTGCCTATTGATGCCATGGTGGTGGTGGTGGCAGCCACCAAAAAGGAGATGTCAGAAACGTCTTCCTCTATCCATCCTCCTAACAGAGACTCTAGAATCATGGATAGGTACGGGAAGTGCATGTATAGTTCAGCGACTTTTGCCATGCATTCACTGAACTATCTTACACATTTCACAGGACTGCAGGGAGACCTCCTAAAAGAGCTTGGAGATACTCTTCAGGGTACAGTAGCTGAAGGAGCATCAGACAAGGTTGCCTCCCAGCTTGCTACCCTTAATTCCATAGTGAACTGGTCTATGTGTCTGATCTCGTTTGCAGCTGATGGAATGAGTAGGGCAGCGGGTACAGGAAATGCTGTCAGGAGACACTCCTGGATGTGCTTATGTTCCTTTGCGGAGCCCTTTAAGTCATCCTTTGTCAAAATCCCTTTTGATGGCTCATCTCTTTTGGCCCCAAAGTTAAAGAAACTTTGACCAGGTGTGAGCAGGAAGGAAAGACTCTGTCTGCCATTGGAGTCTATTTTTGCACCCCTACTAGACCCTACCCCAAGGGTCAAAAGGGAGGAAAGATGTGGTTCCAAAAAGCCTTTCTGGATACACGTGGTGAACCCCCCTCCAGGGTCAGAGGAGGAGGTAATAATGGAAGACGCCACACTTGCGGCAGAGGGTGTCTGCAAAACCAAGGTGACAGAGATCAGTTCTTTGGGAAGCCCTACCAGCACTCCTGAAAGGAGGCCCGACTGTCGTACTCTGGAGGCAGTCAGGGGTCACTTATCTTTGTATCCAGATGCCTGGCTAAAAATAAACAACAACTGGATACAAAGCATAGTTTCCAGAGGATGTTCTATTTCCTTCGCCACCACCCCCCCATTGACAACAAAAATCCCAGACGTTCCACCCAGTTACAGGGAACAAGCAACAGTAGAGGTCCAAACGTTGCTAAGAAAAAGAGTCATCCAACCAGTCCCAGCAGACCAGACAGGATGCAGAACTTACTGAAGATTCTTTTTAGTTCCAAAAAAGACAGGGGACTGGGGACCTATTTTGGACCTCAGCAGACTAAACAGATCTGGCAAGAAGGAGAAATTCTGGATGGCCACGCTTCAGTTGATACTTCCCTTGTTAGGGAAAGATAATTGGATGTATTAGATAGATCTCCAAGATGTGTACTACCAGGTAAAAATGGCCAGACCATCCAGGGACCATATGCACCTCCTGCTCAGAGTCAATCATTACCAGTTTCGAGCTCTGCCCTTTGGTCTCACTACAGCCCCCAGAGTGTTCACCAAATGTATGGCAGTGGTCACGGCTCACCTGAGGCATTTGGAATTCCAGGTGTTTCTGTACTTAGACGATTGGCTCCTCACTGCCACCACCAGGCATCAGCTAATACAAGCTATGGATACCACTCTTACTCTTTGCAATCAACTGGGCATTACCATAAACTCGGAAAAATCTGCCTTGTTGCCATTGCAACATATCGTTTTTTATCGGAGTAGAATTGGACACCACTACCACCACCTTAAAACTTCCATCAGAAAGGATATTAGTACTTTGTCAGCAAATTCAGAATATCATATCCAGAGACAAGGTTCCAGCATCAGAAGTGCTAAAGTTGGGGATGATGGCAGCTGCAATAATACCTTTTATCCTACCCTCACCATTGGCCACAGTGACCATGGACGCTTCCCTGATTGGGTGGGGGGGGGGCATTTTCAGGGAAGACCAGCCCAAGGCACATGGACCAAACAAGAGACACATCTGCATATCAATGTCCTGGAGATGAGAGTGGTACTCTTGGCATTGCAGTACTTTCGAGACTCTCTCCCTCTGGGGAGAATTGCTTTTCAGACGGACATGTTGGTGGTCTGGTACTTGAACAAACAAGGAGGAACCAGGTCCTGTCCCCTTTGTCGAGAGGTCCTAAGAGTATAGCAGTGGGCTACATCCACCCAGCGCTTTCTGATAGCAACACACATCCCTGAGAAATCCAACGTGATTGCAGACAAACTGAGCAGGACAATTTTGTTGCCTCACAAGTGGTCCCTCAAAAAAGATATAGCGGAAAGAATATTCCACACATGGGCCAGTCTTGCTGTGATCTTTTTGCATCCCCCATGAACACAAAGTGCAGAAACTACTTTTCCCTGATTCCCCCTCCTTGAGATTCCCCAAGGGACGCACACGTACAAGATTGGCCTCCGGGTCTCTTCTATGCATTCCCCTGATACCCAAAGCACTACAGAAAGCAAAAGCCCTGGGAGGGACCATCATTCTAATAGCCTCTCATTGGCCTGTTCATATTTGGTTCCCCTTCCTTCAACTTCATCTGTTGGAAGAGCCCTGGATTCTGGACCCAGTTCCAGACCTTCTGACACATTTGTCAGGGGCTCTTCATCCCTCCCTTCAGTCCCTAAAATTGACAGCTTGGCTGCTCCAATTCCCAACATAGCCAGGTTCCATAACCTCTTAAACGAAATGCGGCATATTTTAATATCTTCTCATAATCCTCTACTAGGAAGTTGTACCTTAGCAAATGGAAGAGATTTTCTATATGGGCTTATTAAAATAACAATGATCATTACTAAGCCTCTGTTTCTTCTATATTAGAAATTTTGACTATGCTTTTCAACAAAGGAGTGGCAGCAGCTACAGTTCGGTTACAGCTTGCCACCATCTCTACTTTTCATCTTGGTATTGAAGGATTTAACATAATGTCATACAAGCTATCCAAAGCTTTTCTCAAAGGGACCTTCCACCTCAGACCACCAGTTAAATCCCCTTATACCCCCTGGAACCTAAATTTTATGCTCTCGTGCATTATTCTCCCACCTTTCGAGCCAGCTTCCTCATGTGATTTGAAATTTTTGTCTTGGAAGACTATCATTTTAGTAGCCATCACGTCTGACCGAAGAGTATCGGAACTACAAGCCTTGTCCATAAAACCTCTGTATTTGTTTTTTCATGCTGGCAAGAGTTTCACTGTGAACAAATCCTTCATTTTTACTTAAAAGTTTGTACTGAAGCTAAGCTTAACCACATTATAGATTTACCAGTGTTTTTCCCCAAACACACCAACAATTTAGAGCATATGCTGCACAAGCTTGATGTTCACAGACAGCTCAGATTTTACCTGAATAGAACCAAAGCATTCAGAAGATCAGAACTTTTTGTTTCCTTTTCAGATTCTAAGAAAGGTATGCCTGTGGCAAAAACAACACTATCTAAATTATCTGATTGCTTCACTTTCACTTACTCAGCTGCCAATTTACCTCTACAACACAGAATTAAGGCTCATTCTACCAGAGCTGTGTCCACATCTTCTGCTTTTTCTGCTAGGCTACCTATAGTCAATATTTGTGCAGCAGCCACTTGATCAAAGCCTCATACTTTTATCACTCATTACAATGTCGATAGGACCTCCAGAGACATGGCCTCCTTTGGTTCTACTGTCCTGAAAAACATACTCCCGTGAGCCACCCAAGAAATATGGTGCTTTGGATGCTACCCATCTGTAAGAATGAACGGCGAGATAGAACAACTTCACATAAAGAAGTTATTTACTCACCATAATGTTCCATGTGAGTTGTTCATCTCACCTTCTTTCTTAGTTCCCACCCTCCTACCCCCCAGGGTTTTTCGAGGACCGAGATACTAGTTTTATCATGGTTGCTTTGTCTTTCTATGTTTTTTACCTAAAAAAGTGACAGAATGGCATATGGTATTATTAGAGGCAGAAAACAAGATCTGAGGTACTCAAGGTGCATCATGGGATAGGGACTTGGCCTCAAGCTGTTTGAAGACCTCGAGCTTTGTAGTAGGCTGACTCAGAGCTGAGGATCGACTCCAAACCCATCTGTAAGAATGAAGGGGAGATGAACAACTCACATGGAACGTTATGGTGAGTACATAACTTGTTTTTTCAGGGTTGTGGAACATTTTAATCCAGTTTCAAGTCTTTTCAGGATATAAAATTAATGAAGGTAAAAGAAAGGCAATAGTTGTACACTATGTACCCACACTTGAATTGGTTCAGCAATACCCATATTTATGGGGACATGATAAAATTAAGTATTTCTGAGTATGGATTTAAAAGGATTATGTTATGGGATTAAAGATATGTGGGAAGAGACTCAACAAAAGATAATAAAAAACTGAGAAATTGGAAGCTCTGTTTTATGGATATTGATAGCAAGATGAAAGCTGTGAAAATGTTTTTAGTCCCCTTAGTTTTTTAAACAGGTCAGACATATTTTTATGAATCTGAGGGAACGTTGTGTATAGAAATTAATAGAGAGCTCAAGGATTTTATCTGGGAGAGGAAGATGGCAAAGGCTAAAGTGGGATAGTGGGATAAGCTGATCCTTTAATAGAAAAAGGTGGTTTGGGATTACCTGATTTGAAGGGGTATTTCAGAGCTACACAGTTAAGGCTCCTCTACATAGCACAAGCAGAAAGCTATAATTCAAGTGGAAAGGGATGATGATGAAATGGGGGGAGCTCAAGAAACAAGGAGAGACTGGGATTTTGGATGCAGATCCTTAAGGAGAGTAACAATAACAATACAGAATACTCTATTCATTAAGCAGCAGAAAGTATTCTAAGAACTAAGCCGACATGGGAATGGAGAAAGGAGATTCTGATGATAGGGATGACTGCAATAAGGGATGCAGATAATAGGCAAGAGAGGGTTGGAATTCACTGGAGAAAACTGGCAAAGGAGCCAAGGTATTGGGAGCAAATAATTAGAGAGAGAAAGGTAATAGAATGGGAAGAGGCCAATAATTTATTTGTATTGCAGGCTACAGATTGCCTTCCCTATTAAGGATTGTTGCCAGAGTATAGGCAAAGAGAAAGAAATGGAGAGTCCTAAACGAAACAACAGCACTGGTAGAGATTTTAGGAGAATTTAGAACCAAAGCTGCTGTTATAAAAGGAATAATTAGTAGACCATATAAAACAGTGCATGATAACTATAATAAATCAGAGGAGGTTAGAAAGGATTAGGAAGTGAGAATGGATAAGCAATCCACAAAGAAACAATGGGGGATATATGTATGATTCCCAAATATGCAACAAAGTCTAGAAGATTTAGGATCTTAATTTTATACAAGTACATATAATGAAATAGACTGATATTCCATAGCAGGATTTATTAATAGAGGGCACATCATGTGTATGTTACAAATATGAGTAAGAGAAAGTAGCAAAGACCTGTATTAATAGAGATGCAGTCATACCAGCAGAAAGAGCTGATCCACACAAAATGTGGCATAAAGGAAAAGTATTAAACATTCTGGACAGTAGGGTGTGGGAAATGATAATTCACTGTATACCAGGCAAAAGAGAAAAGCAAGTTTATCCCTGCAATTAGTGGATGGCAAGAGGCAGGTGAAGGATTCAAGTTGCTATATCCAGCTGTCTTCAAAATATTTTTTTCAAGGAAGATTAAAGACATTGTGGATGGAAAACAGGCTAAAGAGGAAACAAAAAAAAAGTTTGGCCAACAGAGAGTGAACCAGCAAGCTGATGGGGACTCTGTTTCTCAGAATTCTGACAATAATAAAGCCCATGGAGAGAACTTACCAGTGAAACTTTTCCATTGCTCTAAATAAAAATGCTTGAGCAACAGAAAAAAAGCCCAGGAGCTGAGTAGAAGCATCTGGAATACTTGGACTTGAACCAGAGACCAGTGTGGGGAGGTTGGGATGATGAGGAAGAAGGCCGGTAAAAATTGGAAATTAGTGAATAAATGGGAGCTATAAAATTTCATTCCCATCATATGCAGTTTAAACACAAGAACTGTAGTTCTGCAAGAAAAAGTAGCTAAAAAACACTGGAAGTTTGTTCATAGGTTCATAAGTTTGTACTAGTGTGGCAACCACTGGGGACTTTTTAAGCCTAGCCATGCATCCCAGATCTCTGACTAGTTTTGGTATCTTTGATAAGTGTAAGAAGTGGCTTGGAAGATGAAACATTTATAAGGAGGAGGCTTGGGAGATTAACCATTTACAGGCTGCTTGTGTCCATTAGAGACATAGGTGCCAAACCAGGGATGAATTCCCTGTTCCCCATCTAATTGTTTAAATTTACACTTGAATTGAGTTAGGGAGGAACTCTGCTTTATGTGGGTGGGGAGTCCATTCCAGAGAAAGGCTAGTCTATGGGATACATACTGGTCTCTCCAGCAGGTCCTATTTATATCATAGACAAGATTTAAGTCCTTAGATTCCATAATTCTGGTGCTTTTTATTTTGCAGATATGCAGGAGGTCCATCAGGGTGGGATCTGATAACGTCTTGTATTCCAGGCATAGATCTCACCTCAACAGCCTGTGGGAGACAGAATACAGTGATAGGGTTTTGAGGTAGTCTGCATAAGACATGTTACATCATGTATTGTTTTAGTGAGGAGCCTCTGCAGATGTTCTAATTATTCAATGTGCTTTGTTAGGTCCATACCAAAGGGAGCATTGTATTCAATGATAGGTCTGATGAATGCTAATTACAGTGGAAAAATGGGTTCCTATTACATGATTGAATGCTAGAAATAGAGAACGCTCATTTGTCAAACCCAAATGCATGAAACCACAGAATATTGAAGAAACAGATATGCAAATTGTTTCCCAGGGGAAAAAAAATTGCTGGGCCATTCTCCGAACTTTGCTGTTTTCTTCACTGTGGTGAGATCTCGGAGTTGGTATATTTAAGGTGGGGGTGTGAGGGGGCACAGCCCCCCTCATTGGGGGTGTGGGGGGTGAAGCCCACCACATTGTTGCCTGCACTTTTTTTTTTTTTTAGATCATCAATTGATCAGATGATCCATTCCTTCGACATTTTGTGGTTTCACGCATTTGGGTTCAATAATAGATAGTTTGCTATTTCTAGCATTCGATCATATAATATGAACCCTGGAAAAATGACCTCATTGGACCTAGATGCCATACCTCTTCTTGTAAGTTGCACAACATAGAATGATTTCCTCACAGTTGTAGATACATGATGGTCAAAGACTTAGGTTATTGTCTGTGTGTGTCCCCAAGTCCCTCCGTACTGAGTTGACTGTTAGGGGTGTATTGTCAATACGACAGTTACCAAGGGGTAAATGACTTCCAGAAGGATACTGCTATATATTTCTTGGTATTTAGTTTTAGTCTGTGGATCTGACATAAGCTGTGTCAAACGATCCTGGTGAACATTATTGTTGGTGGGGCGTTCTACAAGTGCTCCTAATTTGCAATCTTCTACAAATTTGGTCAGCAAGAGGCCCTTGACATTGGCCTTGACTTCAGAGGGGCAGATTCTAAAAAGGGGCAGTCTCAGAGGGACTGCACATG
Organism: Protopterus annectens; assembly: GCF_019279795.1. NCBI lineage: Eukaryota > Metazoa > Chordata > Ceratodontiformes > Protopteridae > Protopterus > Protopterus annectens. The sequence continues at coordinate 786,575,507 of NC_056731.1, read as the reverse complement.
TGACTGGCCTCTTTGTAGAGGTGGACTCCCCAGTTCTAACTTCCTGTGTCCTGTCTGTGATTCAGCTTTCTATTCAACGGGTGACATAAGGGTTTATACTTAACTTCTTGAGTTTGTCAACAATGCCTGAGAGAGAGATTGTGTAAAATGCCTTGGCCTGGTCAATGTAGGCAGTGTGAACCATTTTAGCCTCATCCATTGCTTTGATCAAAGAAGTCCACCAGGTTGAGTAGGCATGACCTGCCCTTAACAAAAACAAAAAGGGTTGGGTCCAGTGTCTGGAGGCTTCTTATGTCATTATTGATTATTTCCATGGCTTTGGATATGAGACTAGTGAGAGTTACAGGTCTGTAGATTGCCCCCCCCCCCTTTGTGCAGGGGAATGATGTTGCTATTCTCCATTTATGAGGTACAAAGCATGTTTGAACTCTTTGGTTAAATAGTGATTCCAGAAGCCCTGATAGATCATGTTTAATGCTATTTAAACGGCATCTTAGGATATTGCATGGGCTCATTCATGCAGAGTTCTTGGCTTCATAGAGAGCATTGAGGACCTGTTCCCTGGTGATAGTAGAGGGAGTTATATTTGATAGTATTACCTGAGGGGAGGCTAAGGGGGAGAGTGGTGTAAAGTTAGAGCTGAATTTGTCTGCCAATAGGTTTACTATATATTTCTGGCTCAGTATAGGTGACTCCATGAACGCCTTATGGTTGCCCTTGGCCTGGGAGGCCAAATTTACCTCACATTTGACTTTGTAGATTTTATTTGTCCTCTGAGTTTTTTGTTTAGTTTGATAAGGGAACTTTTATCCTGCTGGGTGCTACACCTCTAAATTTATGCCATGGTTTTCTTCCTTCTGTTATACAGCCCATCAATGTTGTGAGTCCACCAGGGTGGCTTGTTATTTTTTAATTAGTTCTGTACTTATTCCTGGTGGGTACAGCTGCCTCTCTGTAGCTATTAACATGTTTTTATGGAGTTTCTCTTAACAGTTCATCATAGGCACCATGTTTTCATGGTTTGGGGTTGCTTGACATTTTACCAGGTTATCATTTAATACTTGGATGTTAGCCTTAAAAGTAGTTCCTGAACATTCTAGGGTTAGCTGGGGCTCTGAGTTTTATTTTTATGCCAAAAGAGTGAATTTAGTGATCTGGCTTTACCAGAGAGGACAGTACACTGGAGGTGTGCAGCACTCCACCATATTCAGAAAACCAAAGAAACTGTGTTGGGTAAAACCTTGGTGCAGAAATAAATCCAAATGAAAGGTAAAAAGTAAAAAATGCACCAAGATAACACACAGCAAACGTTTAATCACAGCAAAGTACAAAGTGGTAAGCGCTTTCACAACCAAAGTTGCTTCATCAGACACCACAGTAAAAAATGCACAGGTTTAAATAGAGATTCTAAAATGCCAATTAATCAATAAAAATCACACAACGATTAAGTAGCAGTGAAAAACAATTAAGCCTCATGCTCAAACTAAAAAAAGCATTGCTTAAAAACATTGCTTAAAAACATTGTACAAGAAGGAATCAAATACTATACATGAGAAAGCACTTAAAAAACTTATAAAATCATTATAAAACATGGGAAAATACTAGGCAGGAAAAAGTTAAATAGAATACTTGGAAACTAATAGTTAAATACATTAGACTAATTTTGAAAGAACTGAGCTAATCTTAATGCTTGAGATGTCTAGCCTTGTATTCTGTTTAACTTTTTCCTGCCTAGTATTTTCCCATGTTTTATAATGATTTTATAAGTTTTTTAAGTGCTTTCGCATGGATAGTATTTGATTCCTTCCTTCTTGTACAATGTTTTTAAGCAATGCTTTTTTTAGTTTGAGCATGAGGCTTAATTGTTTTTCACTGCTACTTAATCATTGTGTGATTTTTATTGATTAATTGGCATTTTAGAATCTCTATTTAAACCTGTGCATTTTTTACTGTGGTGTCTGATGAAGCAACTTTGGTTGTGAAAGCGCTTACCACTTTGTACTTTGCTGTGATTAAACGTTTGCTGTGTGTTATCTTGGTGCATTTTTTTACTTTTTACCTTTCATTTGGATTTATTTCTGCACCAAGGTTTTAGCCAACACAGTTTCTTTGGTTTTCTGTTTTTGGTTTTGTTCTGTGAAGGGACACACAGCTCCATGGAAGATACTACAACTGAGCAGTCTGTGAGTGGACAACATCACCGTTTCCTAAGGATTCTAGACATTCCTGTGAATCCGTTGTTGAATACTGTTATACAAGCTGGTATGGATGAAACTTTTTCTAATCAACAACGTTTACCAGAATTTTTTCAGCAATATAAGAATCTAGAAAATATGATGTATAAATACAAGAGACTGCAATGGCAGAGGTTACATCTTCAAGCTTCGTTGGAAGCCAAAATTATTCCACGAGGCTTAAGAATTCTGAATATGCCCACCTATGGTGATACATATCCAGTCCTGCTACGTAAATGGCAAGAATTAAATTTACAATTTAGTTCTCAATATATGGAACTTTTAATAGACTTTTTTTCACCTATTGAAGCTGACTTAAAAGCACAGATTATTGATCTTGAAACAAAAATCACTGACAATTTTTCTTGTGATATTACATTCAACAAAATGAGTCAACTACAGGATAATATAGTTGCTTATGAGAAGAAACTGCAGTCTATTAAGTTATCTAAACTTAATAGAGATAAAACCGACTTTGCAAGAAACAATGTCTTTTCTTGGCTGAAAGAAGTTAAAACTACATCTATTCAAAGTAATGGTCCCTTTAATGCAAATACTGCATCGCAGGGAAACACAACTGGCTCCTCTGGTCCTGTTTCCGGTTCTATGAATGATCGGGGAGTTATGGCGCCTGTATCTACAAATGCTACAGAAGTGGAACCAGGTTTGCAAATTCCTGTTACTGCTACTTCGGCAGTTCCTACTACTACAGACGATCGGGGAGTTGTGGCGCCCGTATCTACGAACGCTATGCAAGCAGAACCAGGTATGCAACCTTCTTTTACTGCTTTTAGCAGTTTGGAGACTTCCTTTACCACTGACAAGTTTATTAATGATGTGCGTCCCACTTACGCATCAGCAGTAATGACTTCAACTTCAAATGTATCTGTAGTTAATAATACTCAAGGGCAAGAACTAAACAAGGAAACGAGTGTTTTTTTAGACAAGACAAAGAAGGGGGACTACTCTTTGAGAACAGCCCTGCCGTACAGAGCTCGGTCGAAGAGCTTTACACGCAACGGCAAGACATTCAAGAGCCAGCACATGGATGTGATAGCTCATCAATCCAAAAAGAGACGCATGTAGTCTCAGACTTAGTTATAAATATTTCTTCTTTTGTGTTAAATAGTGAACAGCTTAGTGTTCTTAATAAAGGTTTATCCTTTATTCCTGCAAGGAGGGCCGACCCAGCAGAAATGTTGAAGGACTTAAGACTACTTGGCAGAAGTCTTTCCCTGAAGTGTTTCTTTCCTACAGATACTACTGCAGGTAATAAAGGACATAATATATACAGAAAACCTAGTACCTTTGTTCCAGCTTTACCAACAGGTATTCAACGATTCATAGATGTATGTGAAATTGCTTTTAGAGAATTAAACAACTTAACTGATACTAGTATGTCATTTTATAACTTGACAGTAGATGAACACAGAGCCCTGCAAGAATTACAAAATATACATTCAATAGTTATTAAGCAGGCAGATAAAGGAGGCGGTATAGTGTTAATGGACAAGGATTTATATGTCACACAAATGGAGAAACTTTTACTTGATACGCATACATATCAATGCATTTCCAAGCCTACTGTTAACGCTATTATAGATAAAGTTTCTTTTTTAATTTTTGATTTACTAATCACGAATTTAATAAGATGATTCACTTTTTAAGTATTTTAATGTGTATAAACCACTTGTTCCCAGGGTATATGGTCTACCAAAAATACACAAAAATTTGTTATCTCCACCCATGCGTCCTATTGTTTCAGGCACTGGGTGGTGTACTGAACCTCTCTCTATTTATGTAGAGGGATGTTTGCATGGTTTGTTGGCAAACTGCCATACAATATTGAAGGATACAAAGATGTTTTTACAAAGGCTTTATGATAGAATGGAAAGTGTTGATGTTAATGAGAATTTTGTCCTTGTTACATTAGACATTGAATCCTTATTCACTAGTATACCTAACACCTGGGGTGTTGACAGCGTTAGGGATTTTCTTTATGTGAGTAAGTGTTTCACCAACACTAAGATACAGTTGATTTGTAGTCTCTTAGAGATTATCCTAGAGAACAATATTGTTATGTTCCAGGAGCAATTCTTTTTGCAGAAAGTTGGCGTGGCCATGGGCACTGCATGTGCAAATAGCTATGCCAACTTGGCTTTGGTCAGCTGGGAAGAGCAAAATGTGTTGTCAAACAATAATCCATTCTTTGGACAAATACTTTGGTACGTCCGCTTTGTAGATGATGTGTTTATGCTGTGGAGAGGCTCTGGTATTGATTTGGCACAGTTTGTGGAATATTTGCATTCAACTACTGATTTTTTAAGGTTCACTTACCATAGTTCCAACACTGACATCAGTTTCCTTGATGTGCAGATTAGTAAATCTGTTTTAAATAGTCTTTGCAGTAATATTTATTTTAAACCCACTAGAAAAAATACTCTTTTGTACAAATCTAGTATGCACCCTAGACACGTTCCTAGGAACGTGCTCAAGGGTCAGGTTTTTAGAACACTGCGACTGCATAGCAGAGATGAAGATGCAGTAATTGCCCTATCTAATTTAAAAACAGAATTTTTACATAGGGGATACTCGCTTGCAGACATTGAACAGACTATCTCTAATGCCTGGAAGCTGAGAAGCACTAGATATAAACCTTATTTTAATGCTGGTGATGCTGTTGACAAGACAAGATATACTAACAGAACTAGTAATGATTTTAGAGTGGTGTTTCAGTTTTCCAGTAACATCAATCAATACTTAGATGTAGTCAAAAAGCATTGGTATTTGCTACAAGAAGTGCCTGGACTGGTAGACAAGGTCGGACATTCTCCTATTTTTAGTTTTAGAAATAATAAATCCCTTAAACAACATCTATGTCATGGTGAATTATCTAGAACTATTATTAGATCCAATCGGCATGGTACTTTTCCATGCAGGAATTGCAGTGCTTGTCAATTTATATATAGCAAAAATAAATATGTACATCCTACTAGGAAATTTTCTTTGTACACTAATCAATACACTGATTGCAGATCTACAGATGTGGTCTATTATTGTTTTTGTGTACAATGTCCTGCTTTTTATGTAGGAAAAACAAATAGAATGCTTAAAGATCGTATTCTAGACCACCTAAGAGATATTAGTAATAATAAACCATCAAATGCTCTAGCCAATCATGTTATGTCCAATGGCCGTTCTCATTTCTTTAAGTTCTTTGTTCTACAACATATTAATAGAAACCCCAGAGGTGGTGACATTGAGAATATCACAGAGGGACGTGAACAGAAGTGGATTTTGAAACTTAATGCTGAAAAGTATCCTGGTTTGAATGCTACTACTTCCTTGGTCCCTTTTTTAAAGGCTAGACATCTCAAGCATTAAGATTAGTTAAGTTCTTTCAAAATTAGTCTAATGTATTTAACTATTAGTTTCCAAGTATTCTATTTAACTTTATCCTGCCTAGTATTTTCCCATGTTTTATAATGATTTTATAATTTTTTAAGTGCTTTCTCATGTATAGTATTTGATTCCTTCTTGTACAATGTTTTTAAGCAATGTTTTTAAGCAATGCTTTTTTTAGTTTGAGCATGAGGCTTAATTGTTTTTCACTGCTACTTAATCATTGTGTGATTTTTATTGATTAATTGGCATTTTAGAATCTCTATTTAAACCTGTGCATTTTTTACTGTGGTGTCTGATGAAGCAACTTTGGTTGTGAAAGCGCTTACCACTTTGTACTTTGCTGTGATTAAACGTTTGCTGTGTGTTATCTTGGTGCATTTTTTACTCCACCATATTAGTGAAGACCAGATTTAGTATGTTGACTGTTAACCTGGTGGGAGGGCTCTAAAGCATAATCCTAGTTTCATCATTAATGTTTGGTGGACAGTGAGGGACCAGAGAAGTGACTTTAAGTAAAGTAAAAATGGTTCCTATTAATATCTGCTCAGTATATTTCCTAATGTAAATTGCATGTTATTTTATAAAACAGTTCTAAATCTTATGCAGAGGTATTTTACATGTGAGGTGTGGGGCAGTTTTATCAGTGACTGTTGTTTATGCTTGTGATGATATGAGGTGTGCCATCTGTGCCAGGAAGAGTAGGGCAGTGCATGTGTAACATATGCCAGCATAGTTTTTGTAAAGATTTTTATGTCATTTGACTATCACACTGATTTGTACAGATGCTTGTGTTAAAATGTATTTGTAAGTTGCCTGTGTTAAAAATGCATTGACTGGATAACTGTATGGGAAACAGAAAATACACCCCTGGGATTCCACCTGTGTCCTTGCTGGACAGGGGCTTTGGGTACTGACTTGCCTAAACATGGGATAAACTCTTGGCTAGGCTTGTAAGGGCCTCAGGGCCAATAGCCTAGTAACTTCCTATGAACATCAGACATCAATACAGTCATGATTTGTGATTCCTTAAAGGCTTAGACTTACGTTAGAATTTTTACTTGGTATAAGAATAAAATTAAAGAATGGGACTCAGAACTACAAAATATTCAATCACAATTCCAAATAGCTAAATCTAAATTTTCCAAAAATAATAATTCAAACTTACAAAATAGAAGAATTAAACAATATCTTGACATTTTATGTGGTGTAGCGGTTAGCATTGTCACCTCACAGCAAGAGGTTCTCCCGTTCGATTCTCTGCTGGAACGCCTTCTGTGTGGAGTCTGCATGTCCTCCCCATGGTTGAGTGACGCATAAAGACATGCAGGTAGGTGCATGCGTGAATGGGTGTGCCTTCTTTGAAGGTTGGGCATTGGGCTGGCAACTCAGCACCATAAAAATCCACTGCAATCATTAGTGGACTGGAGTTCCGCTGTGACGACCCCTAACCGGGAAAAGCAGAAAGACTTAATCTTGAAATTTTATCTCATAAATCAAGCTTGACAATGGAAAAAATAAAAATAAATTCCTATTCTTTAACACCTAAACATGTGCATACTTTATCAATGAGAGTCAAAATGCATTAAAAAACTAACAATATTGTAAACATAAGACATGAAAGTACTAAAGAAAACCTATCGGACATTGGAGACATTATTGATGCTTTTAAATATCATTATACTCTTCATAATAGTCATTAATCCCCCAAAATAAAATTTTGAATCTCTTAATATTAAGAAAATTCCAACTGAATTAAAACTAAACTTCAAATACCAATTTTATATAAAGAAATTGAAGATATGATTAAAAAGCTCCAGGAATGGATGGAATAATAGAAATCTGTAAACTTTTTCCTCCTTCTATCATGTCTCTCCTTCATAAAATATTGAATGAAATTCAATCACAAGGAAAGATTCCTCCTTCTTGGAGATATTAATTAATCACCCCTATTCTAAAAGAGAATAAAAGCCTTCAGTATTGTAGCTCTTACAGACCCATCTCTCTTCTAAGTAATGATTATAAGATTTTCATGTCTATTGTTACTGATAGAATGAAAGGACCCTTGACTCATCTAATCAACCATGATCAAACAGGTTTTATACATAATAGACACAACAATATTAGAAAAAAAACAACCCTTATTGATTTCTTAAGGAAAATGAAGAAGCCTTGCTAATTGGTATAGATATTGAAAAGGTATTTGACTCCATAAACAGATTATTTACTTAAAGTGCTAAATTTATTTGATATACCTCCTTCTTTTGCTTCTCTTTAAAATATCTATAACAACAACTTAGCTTATGCTAAGCTAGGTCCTTTTACCTGGTAATCCATCCACCTAACCAAAGATACTAAATAATGTTGCCCTTTGTCTCCATTCTTATTTGTTCTTCCAACTGAATGTTTTGTTATTCTAATTTGAAATAATATAAAGATTAATGGTTTTAATGTATATAATCAAATCTCTTCCAAAATTATGCTATTTGCAGATGACGTTTGACTAACATTACCTAATTAAAGAGTTAACGCTCTCAGAATTGGAGACATCAATAAAATTGTTTCAATCTACCTCTGGTCTTCAATTTAATTAATCAAAATCTAAATACATGATATTAAACAAAAAAGAAAATACAAATTTGTAAAAATCACATTATTGGGAAACAAATGTTCTTGATTACACTGGTTATAGTGCTTTTCAGTTCAGTAGAACAGACAATAACAGCTAATTATAATAATAATATAAAAATAATAAAAAATATTACTGATAATTGGAATAAACTTTTTATCTTCTTTGAAGATAGACTAAAATTAATAAAAAATATTCTTTTACCCAAAATACTATATATAGCTCAAGCCCTATCCATCTTTCTAGAAATAAATCTTATTAATGACATAAATAAACTCATTAAAATTCATATGGTCTCCTAATAGAAATAGAATAGCTTTTCCTCATCACATCAGACCTTGGGATCGGGGAGGAATTACTTTCCCAGATATTGAAACTTATATCAAGGCTACAATATTCAAAACCATCCTGAACTGGATAGATCCAAACTATATCTCTTACTGGAAAACTGTACATTTAACAATTTTACAAATTGAGAATAATCTTTCAGCTAATTTTTCCTTAAAAGATCAGACCAATATATTCTGGCACTTTGTTATATGATACAATATAATATTTCTGTACCTACAAAGTCTAATTTTATAAACTTTTCTTAACTTTAAAAACGTATCCTTGCTATTGTTAATACTAAAATCTTGTTTGAAATTTTAATTATTTTTATCACCAAATTTATTATTACATTTTTATCATTACCAAATTTATTTTTGACAAAGTTCATAATACATGTATTACTTTGGAAGAAAAAAATTCTCTTGTTGGCAGAATTGTCTTAAAGAACTCAGAGTCAAATGAATTAGAAATATAAATATTATAAAAGATTTTGATTTGGATTCTCATGAATGGTTACTGTTACAAAGTGTGATACATCATTCCCATGATCTTTGTAAAATCCTTAGTAACTCATTCTTTAAAGAAACACCACATTAATAAGTTATTTATATAAAATGGACTACAATAAATCAAAAATTGAAAAATGTAACTACAAAATTGTATATAATGCTCATAAAAAATAAGATTAAATTACAAGATAAATATTGGAATCATATTACTGTGGCTTATATTTCATTGTCTCATGAGAACAAATCTCAAATTTTATCATCTGTCAAACTTGCATCTTGGTCAGAATATTGGTGTATATTTACCTGGAAATTTGTGCACAGAGCATTTCTAACTCCAATAAACTAGTTAAATTTGATAAAAACAATAATGTCTCTTGGAGATGCATACAAGAATGTAAAGGTGATTGGTTTCATATTTGTTATGACTGTCCTCTGTTAAAACAATTTTGGTGTGACTTAGATGTTTATTTAAAAGCTTTGTTTTCTGACTCTTTTTCATTATCAACATCTTTAATTTTATTTAATGTCAGTGATGGTCTCGCCTTGAATAAATATAACCTTTTTCTACTTTGGACTATACGTGCAGTTGCAAGAAAAAAGTATAACTACAAAATGGAAATCCACTGCTCTGCCACTTTTTAAATACTTTTTTTATTTTTTCTAAAGGAAACAGCTCATAAGGAAACCAAAGTTAAAGAACACAGGATCCATTCTAAACCTTTCATTAACAATCCTTGGAAGAAAACATCTCTCACTGACATTTTTCTGCTGAACCCAGACTATCTTCAATGAAAAATTGAAAATGTTTATATATTTTCTTTTATTTACTTATCTAGGAATGTGATATTTATGTTTACTTCAGGCCTTTGCACATATTGTATATAGTTCACCTTTTGTTCAAATCATTTATATTATTACAATGTAGCTATTCATTATCCTGTTACATAAAAAAAATAAAAATTTGTTTGAGTAAAAAAAGAATTGATAGAGCGGGATCAATGTAGTTTTGTGGAGAGCAGGAAAACAACTGACATTACTAGAACAATGAGGATCTAGAGGGAAGCAAATTGTAGGAAAGCACTGCTATTTGTGTGTCTTGAAGCAGGGAAAGAATTTGGTAGACTTAGATGGGATTTTATGAGTAGGAAAACTGTAGCATTTACATTCCTGTGATGAAATAATACAGTTAATAAGGAAGATATATGAAGGGTCAGAGGCATGAATTAAGGTGGGGTGGGGTCCTCTGTGACAAGCTGTGTTTGAAAAGAGGAACCATGCAGAAATATCCTCTTTCCCTTTATTTGCTTTGTATTTACAGCCATAGCAAATAATGTATGAGACTCACAAAATGAAAAATATAACTGGTACTGAAAAGTTATCTTTATTTGAATATGATATTATTTTGTACTTTTTAAACCCAGAAAAGTACATTTCAGTGTTGTGGAATATTTGAGACTGTTTCAGTTGTTTTCATGATATAACATAAAGATAAAACAAAGGCTATAATAATAAACTATGCACTTGCACATGAATTTATTCAACAATACCCATATTTATGGGGACATGATAAGATGATGTATTTAGGTATATGGATTAAAACTGGATTCTGCCATGGCAGCTAAGGATATCTGGAAAGAGACTTAAAAGTTTATACAAAAGCTGAGATACTGGAAGCTCTTGAATATGGATAGTCACATACAAGTAGTGAAAACATTTCTAGTCTCTTTAGTTTTATATACAGGTCAGGTATATTTTTTATTAACCAGAGGAGAAGTTATGTACCATAGTTAGTAAAGTTTGTCTGGGAGAGAAAAGAAGGCAAGAGTTAAGTGGGGTAAGATGATTTTTCCATAGAACAATATGATTTTAAGGGATATTTCAGAGCTATGCAGTTAAGGCTCATATAAATTACACAGTGGAAGACTAGAAGTCAAAGTGGAAAGGGATGCTGATGAAATGGAGGTAGTGCGAGAAGTAAGGCTGGAGTGGGATTTTTGAATGTGGGTCCCTAAGGACAATCTCAACAATGATATAGAGTGCTCTTGGCTAACATCAAAGACTGAAACAATACTAATTTAATGAACAGTAATCGTACCCTGAGTTAAGAATGGTGTCCATTCCTGTCATGGTATTAGAAACCCAAAAAACTTGGAGAAATTAAACTTAGAGAAACTATTATATTATTTAATCAGCAGAATATATTCCAAGAAGTAAGCCTACACAGGAATGAAGATTTTGCCAATAGCAATAAGTTCATGTAGGGGAATAGAAAGCCGGCAAATAATGGGTGGAAATTTACTGGAGAAAATTAGCAAAGGAGCCAACGTTTCAGGATCAAATAAATACAAAGGGAAAGGTAATAGAGTAGGATGAGCCTAAGCAGAAGTTTGGACTCCAGGCTAGAGACTACCTTCTTGACCAGGGACTGATAACATAGTATGGGCAAAGAGAAAGGGACAGGGAATTGCTAAATGAAAGCCCAGTTCTGGTAGTGATTTTGGTCAAGTCTAGAACAGGATTGCTGATAAAAGAGGGTAACTGGGAGGGTATATAAAACATTGCATGATAGCAATAAGAATCAAATAGAGAAGATTGGAAAAGATTGGGTAGAGAATGTAAAGGCACTTTACAAAGGAACAATGGGAAGACATCTATACTACTGTAAAGTATGCATCAAAGTCTAGAAGATTTAGGAATTTTGCTTGGAAGTATTTGCATAGGTATTTTATACCCCACACAGACTTAAGAGATTTTTTCCTTAGGCAGAGAGAAAAAGTGATGAGAAACAGAGTGGTAAATGGGAACATGTTTTTTGAGAATGGAATGAGTTGAAAGATTTTAAAAATTTGCCAAAGAATACTTTGTCAGAAATGTGGGAGCAAATGGTTAGAACTAAGAAAACAATTATTTTGAGTGTACCTCTCAACTGTCCAGATTGTTGGCTAAGATTTTTTGGTCTGTTCCTCATAAAATTTGTAGTTTTCTGGCAAATCACTGGGATGATCTGAGAATTGAAGTCTATCAGTAATGACATACATTTGAGTTTCAGACTTCAAATCCTTCAGAAATGTATGTTAAAATAAATTGTGTTAACTCTAGCAACTTTTAAGTTTATAAGAGCAATATTTAATATATGTCCCTATTTTTGGTCCTTTGCCCCCCACTCACCCCCTTTTATCAGGCTTTGTCCAGATTTCTTGCACTAAATGGTTGAGAAGTATGATTCTGAGCTGTAATTTAAAACTTGAATTGTTCAGACATAGTAAGACCTTACTAAATATTATGCTGTTGGCTGCAAAAAAGCAATTATTTGAAAATGAAAATTAAAAACTAAACTAACTATAACTGAAGTACTGTATATTGTAAAAGAAGATAAGAGACAAAGTGGGATATTTAGAAAATGAAAGGTGAAAATTACATAGAAATAAACTGAATTTGCAGGAACAATTCACACAGAATAGTGTTCAGGAGGATGAGTGAAATTTGAGGGAAGTGAGGAATTGAGCAATTTATATAATGTTTGAGTGAATGAAAATTATTAAAGTGTATACAGCATGAAAATAAGTGAAATGTTAGTGTGGTTTGTTTTCTATTTATGTATATGTCCCTTTGTCACTTTTCAATGGCACATGTAATAAAGAGGTTTAAAAATAGAAAAAAATTGGGGTATCTAAGCTAAATTCCCAGATTCACTAATCTTCCGTGCAGGACTAGTGTAGTCCTGCACAGAAGTGCCCATGCAGGAGGAGGACAGCAGCGCACCATGCATATTAATGAAGGTGCGCTGCCTGACCTCCCAGGCTTACACAGAGCGTGTACGAGTGCAGCGGGTGTGTCTGAGAGCCCCTGCAATGTTGAACAGCAGAAAGTGGAAATAAATGAGTGAGACTGCTCATAGGTGTCCACATATCCCCACCAACAGTCCCACATGTGTACAACAGCAACAGGACATAAAAATCAAAAGAAGAAACCCCTGTATTGTTTTCTAAAACTCCGAGTACAGCTAACCATAGGTGTGTGGATGTGTCCATTGCTTAGCTATGGTTAAAAGCAGCTTAAAAGGCTGAAGAGGATAACAAGGAAGATATATGCAAATGAAGCATCTCAGCAATAGTGTAGTGGGCAGAGCATTCGCCTAATGAGCAGGCATTCCCAGTTCGAGTCCCACTGCAGCGCAGTCTATTTTACATGGCAAAGCATGGTATAAGCAATATTTCTATTGCAAAACCCACTAAATAACATATATTTCTGGACTGGAGTACTGCAGGAAATGCACATGTGAAGAGTCAGTATCATAATGAATAAGGTAGCAGTAAGCAGTAGTAAGCATATGGAAGCACTAGTACGCATGTGTAAGTGCATTTGCACAGGGGTAAGCACTGTCTACACAGATTAAGCAAAGGAGAAGCTAACTGGGTGTAAGAAACTGTGGCCAGAAGTTAGCAGTGCTTACCTCCTCGCAAACCCGCATACAACTGCTTTAAAGTGCCTTAATACCAGCAACAAAGTAAACAGCCTCTGCAAGGCTCGAAACCAGGATCATGCACACCATACACAAAATGATTTACCACTAAGCCTGCCAGATATGCATAAATCTTATGTTTTCAGAAACATAACTCCAGCCCAGTCATGCAACAGTACAGAGAATGTATACCTACATCTTGATGTATGTGTGTGTAAATATATTACTCTCTAAATGGATGCAACATATCTATATATGTAGTTTTATATATACATATATATATCCAGAAATATATACATATACAAATATATGAACATATATACATGCAAATTTCGACATCTACACATATATATGTCAGCACCTATATGTCCACATATATACAGCAAGTTGCATATATGTACGCAGATATATATCTCCGTAGGTATATATGGACATAATTATAAATATGTAAGCAAATATATATATACCCATATAGGTATATATGGCTAGACATCTGTAGATAGCAATGGTAGATTAACAGAAACATATACGTCCACATGCACAGTTAATGGGGTTGAGACGCCCCAAACAATATACGTCTCGTACGAATTGGCATAACCCCCAGCCAAACACGTCCACCCTGCAATACACTACCAAGTTCATTTTATTGTGTTTCATTTAAATAGGGATTTAAATTAGTCTTCTTTTATGTTTCACATGTTTATATCACATTACCCTCTTCCCCCCACCCACTAGGCGGGCCGACCAATATAGGCCCATCCAACCCAGGTTATCCTCGACCCATACATTCATTACCCACAGTTCTGCCCCCCCCCCCCCCCGCTGCACACACACAGCCACCATCCCTTCCTGGTTACCAGCCCATAACTACCACACCACCACACATTGCCCACCCTCCACCCCCCCCCTTGGTACTCATCCTGTACGTTGTCCCGATCCAAGTATCCTAGGTCTGCCACATGCTGTAGTCCATGCACATAGCCATGGGTACCTTTGCAACCATGGTTTTAGAGGAAAGTAGAATACCCAATTTTTGGGTTGTCCCACATGGGACGAATGTTTCCCTGGTACTAACAATAGACTACACGTGTGACTTTATTTACACTAACGGTTTTATTTGTAGGTATCGCAAAGCATACATGACACACAAGGTTACCCGGTATGCACACAAACCATAGTATCCAGCAATACCAGTCAACATTACAGGACATGTAGCTAAATATGTAGATGTGTGTCTGTGTGTGTGTGTATATATATATATCTATCTATCTATATATAAATATATATATATATCTCCATAACTAAATAGATATATACCTCTCCCTCTCTGTAGTACATATGTATACATACATATATAAATACTCACATATAGATATATATACATATGCAGACATACATCCACGTTTTATATATATATATATATATATATATATATATATATATATATGTATGCATACACACACACACACACACACACATATATATATATATATATATATATATATATATATATATATATATGCATGTGTATGTATATACACAGATATATATCTACAACATGATACAGCCCATAAGAATGATATATGATCACAGGCACTGCCAGTGGGGATGAGGGGCCCAATCAACATACAGCCAAACAAGGGAAACATGCAGACAAACACACAAAGTAAACAGTCAACTGCTCCCCAAACCACAGGCAGGATACAACCAGTGGGGGAAACACTGTGGACCCGCTAAGTCTAATCTAGAAACATAGACAGGAATGTCCCTTGCGGGACAACCCAAAAATTACTTGGTGAGTGGAGTCCCATCCGTGCAATGACTTATCAAGGCAGGGCGCATATGTACTCGGACTACAAGGTGTGGAAAGCCTGATGACCCATGGGCCGAGACAACATACGAGATGGGTCCCAAGAAGGGAGAGTGGGCAGCGTGTAGTGGTGTGGTTAGACACGACCTGCACCCAGAGTAAGGATGAGTGCTGTAGAGGAGGGGGCGGGGAGGGGACTATGGGTATGAAATTATGGGTCGATGCATGCAGGTGTTGGCTGGAGTGATTCTATTCAGACCACCTCATGGATGTAAGCAATAGTGTGAATTGGGAAGAGCTGTCAACTAATGAGCAGCCATTCCCTGTATGAGTCCCACTGCAGCACAGTCTATTTTACATGGCAAAGTACAGTGTAACCAGATGTGTTGTTGTAAAACCCACTAAATAACACCAAAGAACACATGGTCGCAACACCCCACTGTAGGCATGTAAGCCGATCTAATTGGCATCACAACTTATTATTGTTGTCCTCACCCCCACCCAGGGGTGTGTGTGTCCAAATCTACCTCCAAATTCAGTGTATATGCACAGCTGTTGCTGTAGTAGAAATGCCCAGCTGTGGACCTTCCCTTCAGCCTTTCTGCACATCCCTGGCTATTTCCCCAACTATCTTTCCCTCTTTGTGCCCCATTAACACCACTTACCTATCAACCCCTTTTTCATTTCTGTTAATGTTTAAAGTTACAAGTAGGTGACATCCTCTTCCTTAAGTATATTGGCAGAATCTGGAACTCCCTATCCACATGTATTGCCTCAGCTGTCCCAAAGGACACATAAATAACAGTTGAAGGAACACTTCAAGCACACTTGGATCAGCACATGCTCACCACCTGGTGAACCCCCCCCCCCCACACCTTACACTCTATACCCTTACATCAACTAGTGAAACTGACACCTCTTGTCCTGCCACGCATACAAATCCCAACATCCTTCAAACCTTCCCTACTGCCCCCTACCAATTATTCCAACAGCCTACTATACAGTTACAATGTCTCCCCCTCTACCTACCCCTTCACTATTCTCTTTAACTCTACCACACAGGTATAGAATAACTAAACCTAACTCAAATATCTTAGTGTAACCTATCCAGACCTGTTAAACTGGAATCTAACTTCACCTTAAACTGACCTTTGTCAATAGTCATACCTGACATGTAAACCTGACCTAAGCATGTATAATACCGACGTTAACGTAAACTAAGCATGAAGAATATGTTATGTAGCTATGTTAAGTCTGTTACTCTCTATGAATGTGAACACCTCTGTATTACTTGTAATGAGTAGCTGGTATTTACAGTGGAGCTCTACTCCCTGGGCCACAGCTGAAAATGGACAAGCATCCAGTTGGATTGTCCCGGTCAACAAATGTAAAATATATAAAGTAGCGCAGGAGTAAGCAGGTTTAAGCCTGTTTGGGTGGTGGTAAGCAATGCCCACACTGGTTAAGCAATGTAGAAGCTAACTCAGTGTAAGACGCAGTAACAATGCTGACCCTCACGCAAACCAGCGCATATAGCTCAAAAGTGCCATAGTCACTCTGTAGCCAACAGCTCTCATTGTGCCCAGTAACAAAATAATCTGCACTCCCAGGTTGCAACCCCCTGACCTTGCACACTATAGTCTAAGTGAGTTACCACTAAGCCATGGCAGATAGACATTCAGCTGCTATCACAAACATATCATCCAGCACAGTCATTCAACAGTATAGGAAATGTATGTAAGTATGTAGATTAATACCAGCAAACATGTACATTGCTCAATCACAGTATTTCGAGCAGACTATGTGTATCAAAGAACAGTGCCTGTCCAATCATACTGTGAGAACAGTAGTTTTGCATAATACTGAAGAGAATAATGAAAAACGCTGCACACCGTGGGGGCGTGTGGGCGTGCTTCATGCACAGAATGTCACACCTGGGGCGTCGGTACCACGGAACTTGCAGATGAGGATGGCCAGGTGTGTGAGCAAACCGCTGCTTCTCAAATCCCTGGCAGAATGCTACCAGTGGGAGAAACAATGTAGACCAGCTAAGTCTAATCTTGACACAACAACAGGTCCGTCCCTGGTGGGATGAACCACAAATTGTGAGTAACATCAATATCTGCACCAGTATCAGAGTACCGTCATGGCAAGGCTCATATGTACGTGGACTAAATGGATGAAGAGTCTGCAGATGCTTGGGTCGAGACAGTATACTGGAGGAGTACTGAGACGTTCAGAGAGGGCAATGTGTGGAAGTATGTTATGGCTGGGCTAGCAACTGGAGAATGGATGCATGCTGTGTACGTGGAGCTTGGGGGCCAGGGGAAGGAAACATGGGTATGACATTATGGTAGAAATATGCAAATGAAGCAGAACAGCAATAGTGTAGTATGCAGAGCATCCACCCAATAAGCAGGCATTCCCAGTTCGAGTCCCACTGTAGCACAGTCTATTTTACATGGCAAAGCACTTTATAACCAATAGTTTTGTTGCAAAACCTGTTAAATATCATATATATATATATAAATAAATGAACTGGAGTACCACAAGAAATGCCCATGTGAAGTATCAGTGTCAGACTAAATAAGGCACTAGTAAGCAGGTGTAAGCACAAATAAGCAATAGTAAGCATATGTACGCAAGTAAGTGGGCTTAAGGCCTTACAACTGCTTTAAAGTGCCTTAATCACTCTGTATCCAATGGGCCTTTGTCAGACCAGCAACAAAATAAACAGCCATGCAGGTCACGAACCCAGGACCCTATACATCATAGTCCCAGTAGCTATCCACCAAGCCATCACAGAAGTGCAGAAGAATGAGGCATTAGTAAACATGTCCTCACCATAGTATAACCAAACTGAACTTGTGAAAGGCATCAGTATACAGTCATATGTGCCATAACTGACTACGGGAACTGGAGTACTGCATTAAGTCCAGATGTGAGGTGTTATTGTAAAGAAGTGTAGAAGTTCCCAGGACCCCATACAGTGTATGTACACATGACTCAAGGATACTAGACACATATATAACATGTAATGAAGGAGGAATCAATGCCAAAAGGCAAATATCATGCAAATCAAATAATAAGCACCACTAAGCGTAGCACAGCACTGCTTCCCAGACTACTGGCAGGATACTACCAGTGGGAGAAAGTGTCAACCCGCTAAGTCTAATCTTAAACAAATGCATGTTCGTCCCTGGTGGGATGACCCCAAAAATTCTGCTAAAAAGAATCTTTGGAGTAACACACCATGCCTCAAAGGTAAGCAAAGAAGGCTACGTATGTTCATGGACTAAATGTGTGGGAAGCCTGAAGATCCATGGGTTGAGACAACTTACGTGATGGGTCCCGAGAAGTGGAGAGGGGGCAATGTGTAGTGGTGTGGTTAGATTCAGCTGGAACTTGTAGGAAGGATGATTGATGTGGAGGAAGAAAGGGGGGGAGGGAATGATGGGTATGACATTATGGACCGAGGCTTGTCGAGGTTGGATGGATTCTTTCTAATGGGACCGGCCTGTGGATGTCAGCAAGAAAGGAGGGGGGGAAACAGGGAAGGAACTGAGACATACCATTTCCCATGGCAAAGCACATTATGAGTAATATGTATGTTGCATAACCCATGGAATAACATATATATATATATATATATATATATATATATATGAACTGGACTACTGCAGGAAATGCACGTGAGGTGTCAGTATCATAATGCATAAAGCAGTAGTTAGGTTAAGCAGTAGTAAGCATATGTCAGCACTAGTAAGCGAATTTAAGGCCGTATGCATGGGGGTGAGCAATGCGCATACAGGTTCAGCAAATCTGACGCAAACTATCTTTAAGCATATGTAATCGGAGGTTTGTCTTTGTGCAATGGTAATCACCCTGTATCCCACCGCCCTTGTTCTACCCAGACAAAATTAACAGCCACTGTAAGGCCTGTCCCAGGACCCTGCATACCCCAATCATAGTGAATTACCACTACACCATGTCGGATATACATAAATCCCAAGTATTCTCAGACATATCATGCAGCATAGTCAATTTGCATAAGGGGAATTGTGCTATCATAACACTCAACCTCTTATTGCAAACATTCTGGACACAGTGTGACAAAATTGGGGTACAAATTGGGATAAATGTGAAATATTGTTCTTATACATGTAAAATGTTGCTAGTTAAACAGTGATTTGTTATACTACACGTAATCTGAACAACATGAATCTGAAACTCTAATGTATCATCATTCCTGACTGACCTCATTGCTGACATCATCCATGTCACTTGGCCAGACAAATGTGGGACAGGCCAAAATTGTGAGCCAAACATGCATGGACATATGGACAGTTCTAGATCTGTAAATGGAGAGAGATACACAGCTACATATAAATGTATGACTCACACATCATATCACAACAATGGTATATAGGTAAATAGATAAATATGTTCACGTATATTTAGAGATATATATAGATATACATATATATATATATATATATACATATATATATATATATATATATATATATATACACCATCCACGGAGGTACAGTGGTAGCGTTGTTGCCTCACAGCAAGAGGTTCTCCCGTTCTATTCTCTGCTGAAGAGGGGATTGCCTTCTGTGTGGCATCTGCATGCCCTCCCCGCAGTTGGATGGACGTTCGAAAGACATGTGTAAATGGGCGTGCCTTCATTGAGCTGGCACCTCGGCGTTCGTGAAAATCTACTGCCAATAATTAGCGGACCGGAGTTCCGCTGTGGCGACCCCTAACCGGGAAAAGCCGAAAGACAAACAACAACAACAAATATATATATATATATATAAATATATATATATATATATATATATATATATATATATATATATATACATATATATATATATACATATATTGTTAAATAAATTTGTTAGAGTCAGACTGTAAAAATCATTGAGTTATTCAAACACAATGTCAATTAATAACAAACAATAATGCAGGAAAGCTTGAGCATCTAGTACTAATGTACATTAGGAGGCAAAAAACCATACACAAAGTTTGTATAGAATTTTGACTGCTTTATTGACCAAAACACATTGGTTATATACATTTCATTATCAGTTTTGCCCACCTCACTGGTGTGGCTAGTGACAGGGTCTTTACATCATAGTAATTCATAAAAAGTGCTGAATTTGTGTTTTTTATAAAGTCCTTTTCCCATGAGAATGTTGCAGCCTTGCAAGCAGCTGGTCAGTCACGATGACCTCCTGAGGATGTAGCCAATTCAAGGTTCTCTGATTAGTTCCAATACAATAGATGTATGTCTTCCTTAAAGCCTCCCTTTGTCTTCCTTGCTCCAGCTGCGCACTATCAGAGATAGTGCGACAAGGCTACTCTCCTGGTGGAGGCAGAAAAGAGGACACACATGCGAACAGATTTATTATTTTCTAACTTTGCAAAATAATCTTTACTTGAAAGACATGAGCCAGACTGCATCTGCAAGCTGCCAAGGTCAAATTTCTGATTACACTGCAGCTTGTGCTTCAAGCAATAATATGCAGGTTTATTTCTACTGTTATTCTAGTAAGACAGAATTAAATGCATTACCTTTATTCTTTATTTTTAAGTACATTTATTCCTAACTAGAGCACACATTTCTCTATATATTTGATCACACAACTTATATATGTTTGAATGTTTAAATACACATCTTCCTAAGCAGCACACATTGTAAATATATTTTTCTAGGCAGCATGTATGTAAATATATTTTCTAAGCAGCATGTATAGATTTTTCTAACATTCTCCCTCCTGTTAATGCATTTTATTCTGTTTAAAACATAAACAATATTATTTCATTCCTCAGCCTTTCCTTTCAAGGGCTTTCAGCTAAGTAAGTCATTGGTTTTATATTTCAGAAAAGCATCATTTGAAATTAATCTTTTAATTTCAACACTTTGGTAAAGAGTTTCAGTAGCAGATATATCAACAAATTTTTGATTAATCTTTTCATGCAGGGAATTTCACAGTAAACACATGTTCCTATTAGGAGTATACCCACACAAATAGCAATTAAATGTTTAATAGGATGGAACCCCACCCCCCCAAACAGATTCTGGAAAAAGTCCGTCAGTGAGTTTGGGCCTGGTTTAGTCATTGCTGATACTTGCTGAATTACCTCTAGGTGGTCATTGATTTCATGTTGGTTGTCTGGAATGTACGCACAGCATTCTTCTTCGTGTACCACCTCTTGCCGCTAGGGTGAAGTAAAGAGCCATTCGATTTTGTAGCACAACAGTTTTTATTGCATTCAGTTCATTAGTCACCAATTCTAGGGTGGAAAAAGTTGCATTGCTCATGACTTTTTGACAGCTTCCTCAGCTCCCAGATCGATTTGACTGCTCCATAGGCTGGTGGCATTCCTGCCCTGGATATAACACTGTTGCTCAAGTTCATATGAGTCAATTTACTTTTGTCTTTCACTGAATTATGGCCTTTTCAACCAGCTTCGATTTTACCAACTGGATTCACAGGGTTTTTTTTTTTCTCACTGGACCTTCAGATTCTCGAGCTGTTTTCCTTACGTTTCGTATTTTACCCAAAGGTAATTCTGCAGTATGTCTTATTGCTGAAACCAGATAACCCAAAAACAACTGCCGGACCAATTCTCAGGTAACCATTTATATGCCTTTTTCCCACAAATAAAATCATTACTTTGGTACTGATACGTGTTATCCCTGCATGAAACATTTTCCTATTCCTAATAGACAATTGCTTAGTTAAGACTAGATTGTCACATACTGCATTTAATGTAGTTTTCATTGAACTCAGATATGAATCATGGTTTGTATTACAAACAGTACCCCCACTTTTGACTTTAATGTAACATTTATAAGACATTGTTATATTACCATTACTCCAGCCCACCTGGAGGGTATTACTCTCATACAATTTCTTTTTGTGTGAACAGGTAAAAATAAAGCAATTTTGTCCTGTGATCTCACAGTGCCTGTGTCAAATAACAGGTTTTCCCAAGTTTCATTTATTCCCAAGGGGACAGCAGACATTAAAAGTCCTCCATATGCTGTGGGTATTGCAGTACAGACCCAGCAATTTGAAACGTTCATAGTCTCTACATAAACTCGTTTCATAGCCAGGTATGTGTTAAAGTTTGGGTGCCAGTCTGTAGCCAGTCCTTCATCACGTTTTATTAATTTTACTTCTGTAGTTATATGCAAGAAAAACCATAACAACAAAAAGGTTACTACAAACATAGTTATTAAGTGTATGATCAGTAGGCCAGTGAACCAATGTCTCTGGGGTTGTTTCACATTTTTATTTATTCTGCCTCTGGCCATCCTGTTCCTGTGGTATGTCCAAACTGAATTTCTTAACAGGTTTGCAGTGGGTTAAATGAACCCAAGATGATCTCTCAGCAATTTTTACTGCAGTGGGTGTTGCCAACAGTACCTGGTACGGACCTTCCCACCTTGGACTCGCCCAGTTCTTTCTCTTTATGACTTTCAGCCAAATCCAGGACCCCGGGGTCAGCACGGCTTCTGGTTTTGTTTCTTGTTTATCTGAAAAAGAGTTCAACTGCAAAACAGTCTTATTTATAACAGTTTCTTTATTTAATTAGCTAGTGAACTGTCAGCCTCCAGCCCTGCAGGCATGAGAGCTTTTACTGAGGCACATAATATGCCTTTCCAAATACTACTTTAAAGGGGATCAAACCCTTTACATTTGTTACTGTTTTTCATGCTCAGCAATGCTAGAGGTAAACAGCAAATCCAATTCTTCTGAGTCTTACTCATCAACTTTCTTAACTTGTTTTTTTTTTTTTTTTTTAAAATCCCATTGTACCTCTCCACCAGTCCTGCTGACTGTGGGTGGTAAGCACAGTGATTCCTTAAGGAAAAGCTTCTACCCATTTTGAAAACATATCTATGATCACTAAACAGTATTTTTCCCTTCACATTTATTTAACTCTATGAAGTCCATACGAATAGTATGGAATGGATATGGTGGTGTAGGGAAACTCCCTTGCTTGTTTTTAAATGCTCCTTGTGCATGGTGCTTTGTTACAAGTATGACAAGCTGCACAAAATTTTATTGTATAATTTATGTATCCATATGTTTGGAATATTTTATTTACTAACTGTACCATCCCCCCTGTTGTGACAGGGCTCTGCCCATGGCTTAACAAAGATGCATTTCTAAATAAATTAAACGGTAATATTGTTTTTTCCTTTGGAAATGTACAGTCCATTTTTAAAAATTGCACCTTGTTTTACCCAGTTTTGTTTTTCTGCTGTTGTAGTAAGCATTTGCATTGTTTTTAACATGTCTAAATGTAAAATCTCAAAGGGCTGTAATTTTTCATTAAAAAAAAGTTCCTGAGTCTGAGGCTGCTTGCTTTGCAGCTGCATCAGCTCGTGCATTACCTTTTGAAATCTTATCCTGTTGTTTTGTATGAGCTACACATTTACAAATAGCTACTTTGGTAGGCAACTGAATAGATTCTAATAGCTCCAAAATAAATTGCGCATGATTAATAGGTTTTTCACTGGATGTAATCATCCCTCTATTTTCTTCATTATTGTGCAAACACATGCACTGTAGAAAAGCATACTGATTATCAGTATATATGTTTACTTTTTTTGCCTTTTACTAAAATACATGCTTCTGTCAAAATTACCAGTTCTGCTGCTTGAGCATACAAGTTGTGTGGCAAAGTTTGTGCTTCTAAATTTTTAGTGTCTGTAACTACTGCATACCCCACCAGATTTTTCCCTGTAGGACCCCTTCTGCATGAGTCATTCACGTAATATGTCACCTCAGCATTATCCAAGGGCATATTTGTAAGATCTTATCTAGGTAAAGCTAACTGTTTATATGAGGTTGACTCAGCAGTATGGTCATACATGAAAGATGTCTAGCAGGAGAAAGGTATGCAACTTTTCTTGTGGCAGAATTATTGCAACTGCATGAGGCATTCTCAATGTGAGAGGGTGGAATAACACCATTGAGGCTGAAGCCTGTACTGCCATTGCTGCTGCAACTACTGCTTGTACACAGTGAGGCAAAGATTGCACCACTGGGTCTAACTGTAATGAATAGTAAGCTATGGGGCATTGCTTATCCCCATGTTGTTGCTTTAATACTGATGTCATGTACCATTGCTTACAATCTATGGTCTAAAAAACGTTTGTGATAACTTGGAAGTCTTAAAACTAATGAAGAAGCTATTAACTGCTTCAACCTGCAGAAAGCCATTTCTGCTTTTGTTTTCATTGTAAAATAATTTGGTACCCAGTTCCAACAAAAATTAGTTGTACCTAGGAAAGACATTATTTCTTTTTAGTTGTTGGTTTGGGTGCTTGCAAAATTGCTGTTTTTTTTTCCCTTCTCTTTCCCACTATTTAGTATTTTACCTTTACTGAATATCACATATTCCAGGTATCTAACCTGTGTTTTTTCCCAAAGTTTGTAACTTACTCTTGTTTACTTTGTGTCCTTGTATTACTAAAAATTTTAACAATGCTACTGTATTCACCCTGCACTGCTGCTGGGTGCTGCTAGCAAGATGTCATTTACATAAAGTAAAATTTGACTACCTTCTGGTGGGGTAGACCCTGCCAGATTGCTAGCCATTTTTGTGCAAATATTATTGGGCTCTCACAATATCCCTGTGGTAGTCGTGTATATGTATACCTTTTACCCTGAAATGTAAATGCAAACCAATATTGACTATCAGGATGTATAGGTATTGAAAAGAAAGCATTGCTTATATCTACCACAGTAAAATACTTTTGTTGTGGCTTTAAATAATTTAACAAGGTATGTGGGTCTGGCACCGTAGGTGCTTTAGGTATTACTGCATTATTCACAGCTTATAAATCTTGTACCATCTGCCATTCCCCGTTTGCCTTTTTTTAACAGGAAATAGGGGTGTATCACATGGTGAATCAGGAGATTCTACCAGTACTCCTTTTGAGTAATGCTGCTTATTATAGGCTTAATTTCTACTTTTGCATTCTTTCCCAAAATGTATTGTTTTTTCTGTGGTCTAAAAGCTGACTTTGGGGTAATTGTAACTGGTCCTGCTGCTTGAATAAGCCCTACATTTGACTTGCCTGTTGACCACAGAGTTGTTGGAATTTTACACAAGGCCTTTTCTTTTCTTTTAATAAAATGCTAATCAGCTGTCCTTACTAGATTGCAAGTGTACAGCTGTATGTGTCTGTGTCAACCAATTCAGTTTTGTTTTCATATCCCTTGTCCTGACATTTTTAAATCAGTCTGTTTTCCCATTTTGTTACCTTTTTTTCTAAGTCTGCCCATTTAAAACTTTTGTTTTTTGTCAAGCTGACATGTGGCAGTCTATTGGACTTATACAATCTCATGAACTCCTGAGGTAATGAACAGCTTACTACACTGTTTCCCTCAGTATCCCAGCATAAAGTTTGTAATATTAATTTGTCAGCAGGATTTTTACTTATATTTTTTATTAGGTCCTGGTGTGCTACAGTAGTATGGAGTACAATGTAATAAGTGCTGCTGATCAGTGTCAAGGAGGGTACCTTACTGATGGCTACGTTTATCAGTTCTTTGGTTACTGCCCCTGGACCAATCATAACTAGGTCCTGGCTGTACCAATAATAGGCTTCACCCTCTGATCACACCACAAGAGCATTCATTTGTCTTTGTGCTTCCATACCCTGCATGGTAGGAACTACTGCTATGCCAAATATCTGCACAAGGTCTTTTCCCAGTAAGTTTACTGGATATTTTTGCAGAAACTACAATTTTACTTTTCTGAGTCATACCTGAAACAGGGTCAGTTATTGCTATATTATGGGAAAGTGGTTCCCTGTATAGCTGTCTATTTGCTGCTTTTACTAATATATAATTAGGTGATTTAGAATGTTTTGGTAACTTGGAGGGGTGTATCAAAGTCCGTGACGCTCCTGAGTCACACAGGAATTTGACCTTTCTTCCCTCCACCAGAAGTGTTACTTCTGGTTTTGTATTTGCTAGGTAGAGCTCCAGGCTCAACAATGCTAAATCTAAAATTTTATTTTCATTTTTATTCTTTACATCTGTTTGTACTTCCTCTATTCCCTCTACTACATTCACATTTTCTTTTTGTTTATTAACCTTTCCTGATGATTTTTGGTTATTATCACTATTATATAGTCAGTCCACATCTCCTTTATCTTCTGTTATTGCTTTCTTATTTTGTTTATAGTCCCTAGCTAGATGCCCTTTTACCTGACTGTAATACAAATACTACAGCTCCGTCTTCAACAGTGAAGACTTGTGCCCTTTTTTTTCTTTTTACTATTAAAGTGTCTTTCAGTACGTCTAGCATACTCAAGTAAGGCTTGCAGCCTGCTTGTTCAGTGATTTATCATATGCCTTGTAATAAAACTACTAACAGAGGCAATGCAACCTTTTAAAATGTATATATATATATATATATTTTTAATTGTTATTTTAAGCATTTTAATAATCTAGCATAATATCCATCTACTGTCTCATTTTCCTGTTGTAGGCATTAATTAATGCAAGTCCAGT
Source organism: Protopterus annectens (assembly GCF_019279795.1). Classification (NCBI taxonomy): domain Eukaryota; kingdom Metazoa; phylum Chordata; order Ceratodontiformes; family Protopteridae; genus Protopterus; species Protopterus annectens. The sequence goes on along the minus strand of NC_056731.1, from coordinate 786,548,573 downwards.
CTACTCTAAGTTTTCATTTTTCAGAGATTCTGTCTGTTAGACCTTTTACTCTGTTGTCTAAAAATGTTTCAGAATTTTTAAGCTTCTGTTTTTCTTTTGCCTGACGCCCTGCATCAGATTAAAACTTGTTTAAGGAGTTTAACTAGTGAAAGTTTATCTAGTTTACTATCAAATTTATAGTTGTTAACACATTTTGCAAAATATCTCACATTATCTGCTCTCTGTAATTGCATATATTTTGCATCTTCTGTTAGGGGCGGGTCACGTGACCCTTTAGTGCATTCGTTTCCCATGTCTCTGAAAGAAAAAAGAAGAGAGAGAGAGAGAGAGAGAGAGAGAGAAAAACAACAACAGAACTGTTACGTAACCCTTTCTCTTGTACCACGTGGTATCTCTATTCCCCGTATTCACAGTAGTGTCTAGAATGACTGTTTACTTTGTTTTGCTTTATTTCCTGATCTATGACTCAAGATACAATACTGACTACCTCTCTCCCTGCTATCACAAACCTTAGCAATAGCACAGTGTAACCTGGTCCCTGATCTAAAACAAAACAAAGAGAGGAATTCTGCTTACCCGAGCCTCCTGCTTATGTTTGATAGGCTTTTAGGACCCAGTTTTCCGCCGCCACAGATCAGATAAGTGGACAGCCTCTTTAGGCACGACAATTCAGTCGGAGGTCTTTCCTTCTTCTGCAGACTTCAATACCACCTATATATTCTGACCTGTAGCTTACCAAGGAATTCCGCACGATTAGGACCAAGATGTTAAATAAATTTGTTAGAGTCAGACTGTAAAAATCATTGAGTTATTCAAACACAATGTCAATTAATAACAAACAATAATGCAGGAAAGCTTGAGCATCTAGTACTAATGTACATTAGAGGCAAAAACCATACACAAAGTTTGTATAGAATTTTGACTGCTTTATTGACCAAAACACATTGGTTATATACATTTCATTATCAGTTTTGCCCACCTCACTGGTGTGGCTAGTGACAGGGTCTTTACATCATAGTAATTCATAAAAGTGCTGAATTTGTGTTTTTCAAAAGTCCTTTTCCCATGAGAATGTTGCAGCCTTGCAAGCAGCTGGTCAGTCACGATGACCTCCTGAGGATGTAGCCAATTCAAGGTTCTCTGATTAGTTCCAATACAATAGATGTATGTCTTCCTTAAAGCCTCCCTTTGTCTTCCTTGCTCCAGCTGCACTATCAGAGATAGTGCGCACAAGGCTACTCTCCTGGTGGAGGCAGAAAAGAGGACACACATGCGAACAGATTTATTATTTTCTAACTTTGCAAAATAATCTTTACTTGAAAGACATGAGCCAGACTGCATCTGCAAGCTGCCAAGGTCAAATTTCTGATTACACTGCAGCTTGTGCTTCAAGCAATAATATGCAGGTTTATTTCTACTGTTATTCTAGTAAGACAGAATTAAATGCATTACCTTTATTCTTTATTTTTAAGTACATTTATTCCTAACTAGAGCACACATTTCTCTATATATTTGATCACACAACTTATATATGTTTGAATGTTTAAATACACATCTTCCTAAGCAGCACACATTGTAAATATATTTTTCTAGGCAGCATGTATGTAAATATATTTTCTAAGCAGCATGTATAGATTTTTCTAACATATATATATATATATATACATATACATGGATAGATATGCGTATTGCATCTCCAAATAGGAAAAACAACCGGAACCTCCATCACAAAATAACTGACCATATGCACTGTTAATGGGGATGGGGGTTCAAATGAGGGATACCTGGTGATTGCTGCTATGTTCCCCCAACCACAGCCGTAACAGATATACTGTGCAATGCAATATCCAGCACATGCAGTTCTTGACCCCAGGACCCTCCACAACACAGCTACAATGGTTTAACAGTAAGCCAATGCAACTGTAAAAAGTCAGGGCAATATCTGAAACATATCATGCCGACAAGTCATTCGACTGTAGGGAATGTCAGTGTGGAAGGACTATACATTACAATGCTGCAGATATGCACACACATGTATGCATATACATGTATAGTCATGTAGACATATATGTACACATATATATAGAGATATATTTATAGATAAATGATATATATATATATATATATATATATATATATGTATATACACACACACATACATACATATATATATATATATATATATATATATATATATATATATATATATATGTATGTGTGTGTGTGTGTGTATACACATATACACAGACAAAACATAGCCACGGTGGTGCAGCGGTAGCATTCGCCTCAAAGCAAGAGGTTCTTCCGTTCGATTCTTGGCTGGAGCACCTTCTGTGTGGAGTCTGCATGTCCTCTCCGTGGTCGAGTGGCATTCGAAAGATATGCGTGAATGGGTGTGCCTTCATTAAAGGTTGGGCATCGAGCTGGCACCTCAGTACCGTAAAAATCTACTGCCAATCATTAGCAGACCAGAGTTCCGCTGTGGTGACACCTAACCTGGAAAAGCCAAAAGAAGAACAACATATATAGAAGTACTGTAGACGTACTGAGTGCACAGTATATCCCAGAAACATAACCCCTGTAAGTGGCACCTGTGAAAAGTGTAGTGTGGCAACCATTCCCACAAATGAGAATACATAACAGTATACCCACTCACAATTCAAAGTTCAGGACACCACACACAGGTTTGCATATTCAGAAAACCTTAAATCTGTGTACTGTACAATAATGTATGCCATCTGTGACAGCACATAGATTTCCAAATACATATTCAATGATGGATGCAAGGCCCATACAAAACAGTAGATGCAAGCACTGTGGATATATAACATACTATACTGTCCAGGCTGAGGCCTGCAATTAGTACAACATTAAAAAAATTAGCATTCAAAATGAGAAACAATCAACAATCACAGATGTAGGTCAGCAGCCTCCATTTGTAGCCTGTAGTCAAGCCCTAGGGGGAAATGTAGTTGTGGTAATGTCACAGTATCTCATACATAACATTGCTTAACCTAACATCTCACTATCACACTGACTCACTGAACTTTGTGTAACACTGTAAGCTGTAGCCCACCACTGTTCCCATGGAGGAATGTATGAAAGTGTACAGCCATACACCTCAATGTGTCTTAACACTTATATCCCTGAAAAGGTGTCACAGCCTAGGTTAATGGCATTGAACACCCCCACCCACATATAAGGGCAAGAAACACTGTGTACCACACATGCTGACCTCTGGAATGTACAAGGGTACATATGCGTTGTCCAGCTGTTGCCCCCATATATATATATATGGACCTTGCCCAACAGTTGTTGTGGGAGTCCATGACATGACTGGGATGATAGCAGTAAATAATGATAGGCCATCACCTAACAACCCCTTACTGTATCACAGCAGAACAAAGACTGGCTTATATGTGGAGGACAGAGGCAGTTACATAGGGCCATATTTACATTATTGCTGTTACACACCCTGGAAATTGCTGGTGTTAAGAGATTTGTTGCAACATATCCTTATGCAGGAATACGACATTGAAATACAAATGGAGATAGCCATGTACTGATAGCACTCAACAGACAGAATGCCACTGATATATCTGGGACAAGACCTTTGTGGTGCACAGACAAAACCTAACAGGCAATCCTCTGGTTATCATATGGATAGGCCCACAGTTGAGAGCTATGCAAACAGACTACATTCCATGATTAACTACCATGTACACAGAAACCCTGTAAGACCAGCAAGATACAATGCACATAACAACACTACTCACGCTGTCTGTAGGTCTGGAACCTTACCCAAATGTGTATTTGGCCTGTGTCTGCAGGTTCTGCTGTAAGAGGTATTGCTACCTGGCATCTGTAATGCTGCTGTCCACACACAGGAAGGATGTCCTCCATACTGGAAAGGTGAAGGGACTGCCCACATAAGTCAGCAATTTATAGTACTGGGTTGCCATGACAGTGATTATCTGAAGTACTACACAGCAGGCTGCATGCAATTAGCAACTGGTGGACACTGAGTGGTACAGAGCCCATCACCTGATTATGTGCAATACCTACAAAAGCATGCTGAAATCTATTCAAACCAGCTCAATCACTCTACTGGAGAGACGGAGACAGAGAGAGAGAGAAAGAAAATTAAAAAAAAAACAAACCATAACAAATTGAAAACAAATAACAAAGCTCAGGGATTTGTTACAGTGGAAAAAAAACTTAAAAGGTATGTGAAACATATATGTATTTAATTGCATGTAGTATTTGGTATAGAATAATAGGATTTATAATTGAAATGATTTATATGTGCCATCAGTAGTTGTTCCTGTAATGATTTTCTGCTCAACATCTTCTCTGGACAATACTGCCTGTCCCTGTGGGCAGTGGGACATACCTGTCAACTGTACAGATCAGCAGTGAATGACAACATATGTGACCCATGATATCTGTGTTCTGTACATTACTGTGGCCAATGGCTGGTGGTGGTATTAATACTGTCATGATAGACACATGGGTGTCAGAGCAAAACACCTGCAGGACAGTCATGTTAATGTGTAGCATAGCATGTCCAACTACCATAGCTGTATAATATGCTTATCTACAATTTGACACCATATATACCCCCTAATGTTAGTCTGTGTTCACATGTGACACCTGTCTGTGTTGCAGCAAGGCAGAACAGTTCAGCTGTGAAGAAAAGTGAGTTACAAGAGTTCGGACCAGATGTTTGTATGCACTCCACATACAGATAAATATATGTGTGATATATATTCACTGCTGTGTATGTCTACAGAACCTCAGACAGTTATACACAGATATATATATATATATATATATATATATCTATAGAAAGAGGTATATAAACAACACAAAATGATATCTACACACACACACACACACACACACACACACACACACACACACACACACACACACACACATATATATATATATAATTATATATATATATATATATATATATATATATATATATATATATATATATACACACACATATCTGTGTGTGTATGTCTGCGTATATACATATATATATATATGTATATATATATATATATATATATATATACACACACACAAACACACACATATGCATAATACTGACACATATAAGTATATATATATATATATATATATATATATATATATATATATCTCAATACACGTCCCCTGCCATGACATGTGTGAGAAAACATCACACATCAATATACAACATATCTACACAGCAGTACATGGCTGCAAAATGGACTGTGGAGTGTGAGGTGTAGCCCATGTTGGGAACATGTCACACTTGTTTGAGAAGGTGGGATTTTTATGTTGGTGAAGGGTAGTAGGTGCATATTGGTATGTGGGTTTGGTTGGATGACAAACAAGACAGCATACACGGCTGGTATATGACAAGTGGTGGGTAAACACTGTGGATGGGTAATTTTATTTGGAATGTGGAGGCCATTGAGCCCCCCATATGTGAACAAAGGGACCAAGATGCCCACCCATGGACAGTCACAACAGCATCTACATGGTCATAAAGGTGCCTGGGCTGTGGGCTGAGCAGGAGGAGCAAGCATGTCTAACCTGTGTATGTGTACTGCATGCCTCCAGATGATGTAGCACATACCCCATGTCTCTGTGGCCCTCCCTATGCACCAGACCCTGGACCTATCTGTGGGTGACAGAAATATGTCTGTGTGTGCTCCTTGGGGAGGACACCATCCCCTGAGGTGGTTCCACATGAAGGTAGTGCAGGAACATTAGATAATGAGGTTCCATGGTGGGTCACAGATGTGATGTGGCCTGGCCTGGTAACATGTCCACATTAGGCGGGAGAGGTGTTCCTGCTGGCAAATATCCCCTACACATACTATTGTGTCACTGTCATGGAACATATGTGGGTTGTAACAGTCCACACAATCCCAGAACATGTCCAACAGCATGCGTAGATATCCCCAATAACACAGAATGGCAGATGTGTAGAAATCACATAGCAAGCATACCACATGCATATGTGGAAACATAGTGGCAGTGACAATGGCATGCAGGTGAAATACTTTGTAACAGGCCAGCAATTCCAGTGTTTTCACAGGGAGCATGTCTACAAACACATAGCAGGAAGTGTGGTACAATACAATATATATCCCAATGGTAGATAAACTGGAGCCATACCACTTGCATTGTGTGAACATTAAGTTGGAGCTGATATGGTGATGGGAGACTGATATGTGTATTGTATTATGGTAACCATGCCATATGAGTTGCTCAGACATATTTCCATCTTTATCTCTTTCAGGGACAATGGCACATCCATGGAATCCAGCCTACAGTGCCGCTGAGGATGACATCATAATCAACAGCCTCATCCAGCACTATCAGCTGCTCTTCTCCAGGACAAGCCATGATCAGCATGAGCGCACTGCCATGTGGAATGATATAGTCCGCAGGGTAAATTATGTCAGCATGCACAGCCGTACTTATGAGCAGGTCCATCATCATTGTAGTGACCTGCTCCGCCATGTACGTCACTGTGCCGCTGCCATGTGGGGCATACCATCTATCCCCCCCCCTCATCAGAGTTGAGGTGCTGCTCATGAGCCTGGTGGCACCTGCCCACCCTCAAGAGCTACAGACCTATACAATCATGGAGGTGGGTGCTACCCACACACCAGACATGGAGCATGCAGGTAAGGTCCCAGGGCATATCAGTAGACCACTGTTGCGTATGCATCTGTACAGGTAGATCATGCATACGTGAGGTTTAGAGTCTGTTGCTGTGTAGTAATGATAATCAGTTGTGCATAATCTGTAGTATTGTGGACTTCAGCTGTTGTTTTACTGTAATATTGCACCCACATGCCATAGCTGTGGCCACTGACATCAACTCTATCTCATCCCAATGTAGGTCCCTCTGCGATACCAGCAAGGCAGTGGCCTGATGGCGGTGAGTATGGTTTAAGGTCATGCTTGGCAATACACTGTGTATGTCATAGCTAAGGTTTAGGCCATGTACACATCTAACACACCTACCCATAATGCATGCTGTACATGTTCACTGACAGAGCACACACCTCACTAATGGGATTACCAGCCTCAAACACATGCAGTACACAGACCATCTCAGACAACTGTGGCTAAACTCCAGTGCACATCGCCCAGGCACAGGTGACATCTGCCTAACATACACAGCTATGTCATACACAGAGCAGTTGAACATGCTACACATAAGGAAATCCCAGTCCCTCTGCAGACACATGCTCCATGGTCCTAAACCTCATCAACACATTAAGCAGAACATACTGGAGGATAAGGTCCTGTCCTGGGAAATTTCCACACTCTGAAACAGACTACCCATTCATGTCAGCCAATGCTACTCATTGGCCCTCTTTACAAAAACACTTGACAACTGGATGGGAAATGGGGAATTCACCCTGGGTAGTATATCTGTGCCACAGCCTGACAGGAGCACATGGGAATAACATTATTGGGTGGTGCATGCCTGGGAACCACTGTGGCTAGGCTTATGTAGGCCTCAGGACCAATAGACTATGGTACTCACCTATGAACCTATGTGTACCACAGGCAACATCAGCCAGGCTCACTACAGATATGATCTGCATAATGGCGGGACATTGCCAAAGCCATGTGTTGCAATGTATTCTGATGTATCAGCATCATGTTGGGGAAGTACAGAAAGTTGCAGTTATGATACATGTGCTGCAGAATCCACACCTCACCCCAACCCAGGAATGACATCCCCATCTGTACATTGCTGGTGCCACTGCACACCTGCATGTTAGCCATGCATTGGCAGGGAATATGCCAGTACACAAGATGTTCCTAGTTTGGGATGCTGCAATATGACACATGTAGGCCACAGATGTTGATCATTTGCAATGTGGCAGGAGATGGTGAGGGTGTGTCATCCTGAAACACAACAGTGCAATGGAGGGGAGAGACAAACCCACTAAGAATGGCTGTATCTGCACACAGTCAAGGTCATGAAGTGTGGCAGACATAACCCTGACTCCACGGCACTAGTGATGGTACTATATGACCTGCAAGGGCTTTGCACATGTTTAGCATGCAAGCATGCTGGTTTGGGGAACATTTGCAGGGCTGACTGACCAACTACTGGCTCATGATGATAGCCCATGCTACTATACCCCTGCCAGGTATTGTGACCGCAGTAGTACACATAGTTGTTGCTACATACCATCATATGTGTGTGCATGCATATCTACCCACAAACGGTATGCATCCCAATCAGAATCTGCACAACTGACACATATGGCTCGTAATGCAATTGACTGCCTAAGTCATATGTCACATATCAGGTATGTGTAGTGTTGACATATGCAGTAGTGTTGCACCATGGCATGTCAGGGAAGAAGGTGTCATGTCAATAATGGTCTGTACACTCACCATAAGTACAGTAAAGTGTGTCTGTTGTCAGTCTAATGGTATTCTATCACTCATACATGCACCACTGATGACATCTGTGAATACACATCAGACATTCACAAACCACATGTGTCCACACATAATCCACAAACATGAGGCGTGAGCAGCAGAGGAAACATAACTGACACGAGATACACATCCTGCAATGGTGTGTACACCTGTGAGGTATGGTGCACAGTGTATGCCAGGGTGCTAAACAGATGCACAGCAATGCTGTGGACATGGGTGCAGTTTGTGTTCCAGGGGGAGGGCCATCACCTACTAACAGAAGCTATGCATCCCAGCCATGTATAATATTGGTAACAGGGATTGACTACAGTTGCACTGCATGCTGTTGAGCACCACATGTCCTGCATGCTGACGTGTGTAATTACATGTCTGTGTGTGATAATGTAGTCTACCATCACCTGCTATTGTGTGTGTTAGGGGGGTGCTGGAGTTGTCTGTAGGTGCTTTCTGGTGGAGTGTATGGGTTGTCATGTATGTCAACTGCATGTGTGTAAGTGTGTGTGTGTGTGTGTGTGTGTGTGTGTGTGTGTGTGTGTGTGTGTGTGTGTGTGGTGTCATTCATACCTGCCAGCTTCCCTTAGGAGTCATGCAGTAGATGGACATGGACAGACATATACACCAGAAATACATGTCTGAACTGCGATTGGAGGACAGCCAATAGTATATGTGTGTCCACAGATGGAAAGATGCATAGGGAGGTAATAACCACATCGCCACAACAGTCAGGAAATCCTTCTATGTGGCACACCTCATCACTAAGAGCTTTTCATCCAGAAAAAAGGAGGTCATTGTCCCACTGTACTCATCCCTCATTAGACCCATTATAGAATACAACTCCCCATTTGGTATATACCTCTCAAGACATCTGCAACAACTGGAAAGGCCGCAGAAATACCTCACTAAAAGAATCACAGGCCTAAAGCAGATGCCCTATGCTGACTGCCTTAAAAAAACTCCAGCTATACTCTGTCGCATATCGTCTACTCAGAGGCAATCTCTGCTTAACATACAAGGCCATGTCAAACCCAGAGCTATTGGACATGCTACACTTAAAGAAATCCCAATCCCTCAGAGCCACATGCTCCAGGGATCTAAACCTTGTCATCACAATAAACAAAACATGCTGGAGGGATAGGTTCCTGAACCAGAGACTCCCCAGACTCTGAAATAGACTGCCCATACTTGTCAAGCACAGCGCCTCCTTGGCCCTCTTCAAAAGGAACCTTGACAATTGGATGGGAGAAAGGAAATTCACCTTGGGGATCATGTCAGTCGCCCTGCTAGACAGGGGTCCAGGGAAGTAAATAGTGTGGGAAGAAATAGCCAGGGAATTGTTATGGCTAGGCTTGTATAAGCCCTAGGGCCAATAGCCTAGTACCAACCTATGAATACTACACATCAGGGATACTGGTTTAACTGCAAACAGCAGAAATGTGAAGGTAAACCCATGTATGCAGCAGTACGGATGCAGTGGGGAATCATTAGACTACACCAGTGTTTCCATATTGTAATGTAGTCCATATAGACAGTAGTTAGTGCAACAGATCATGCAGCTATTGAACAACAGTTACATATGCCACCCCTGTGTGTGACATCACCCCTGTATGTGACATCATTGACTGACTGCAGTAGCTAATAACAAATGGCAGCCATTCTCAATACATGTGGGACACACCAGGGTGTTACCCAGATGACAATAGGGTGTCGTGGACAAAACAAACCTCAAACAAGGGAAAGAGGTAATGCAGTAACAGGTTGTGTGTTGTGATCACATGTCTGAGCTATTAGATGAATTATACCTGAGTGATTGGCAGCAGTTATTGTAATTATTCAATTCTGATGCTGGATGGGGGAGTACAGGCAATTAAGTAGGCAGTTTGTCTATACACAGGTAAAGTCCATTATTGTGTTGCAATTCCAGGGTGTGTGCATGTCTGTGCACGTGTGTGTGTGTGTATGTACTGTTAAGCGGTGATGTACAGGTCTTACAGTCCAGGCTTTTACCAGAAAGGCTCATCCAGACTCTGCTACACTTTGCTGTGAAGGAAAGGTTAGTTTGCTTTTATTCTTTGTATTACTGTATTGCCTTTCTATATTTTGAATACTGTAGTTTGTTTTCTTTACCTTGTGTTTTGCTTGCATTCTGTTTTAACAGCATATTAAAACTTCAAAAGAGACCACAGCTCTCTCTGTTCTGAGTCAGGCAGAATTTTTCCCACCCTCACACCCATTTAAGTTGTCTTGTTAAATACCACTGTCTTTCTAGTTGCCCGCCTCTTATGTTAATCTGACCATATATCTCATTTCTCTCTACTTTCACTGGCTTATGTGAGTAATCACAAAATCATCATTTTGAAATCCCACCCTTCAATTATTTAAATTTATTGGCCATCCTACAGTATTTCATAGTACCAAAATACAAAAGTGACCACCCCTTTCAATCCATCTTGCTGTTTTAAAAATAGTAACTCTCCACTAAACCTTAACTTTTAAACAGGTAAAACTCAAGTTACCTACTTTCACATCTAACTTCTCTAGTGCACACTGCAGAGTGCATTCTTTTCAATCTTACCTTTAAGCATCCCTGTGACTAGCACTTTCTCTAATACCTGCTGGAAAGCACTAGGAAGCCTTAAACTCATACAAACACTGAACTCTCCTTGTTAACAAGGAGAAATTAATAGTAGGCACTAAACAGCCTATAATTGCAAAGTACCTTGCTAAGGAAACAGCTCCTATACTTTACAAAGAAAAAAAAAAAAAAGCCCCAAACCAGGCATGTCCAAGGGTCAGCTTCGGTGATTTCTCCTGTCCACCTGGTGAATCTGGGCATACTGGGGCAATGCAGCAATTGCCTCATGTACACAGACAACCCTCTCCTCCTACCACCCAACACTACAACCTGTGAGAGATGCACTTACATAGCCAAAATGGAAACAAAGCTCTCTCCACCCAAGATTGTGCTAAACAGTCAAGAGGAGAAGGTTAACACCCACACTACACCTCAAGCAACACATAGCCCTTCTAAACCCGCACCACCAACACCCACATATAGCAACACTAAATCCACATATGCAGAGGCCCTTAACTGTAACCTGCCCAAGCAACAAAGACCTCTGAAGCTGAAACGCAAACAAACACCAATCACAACCAATGTGTCACATAGTTCACAACACCAGTGTGCCACCCAGCAACAACCCCTAAGGCAAGACAATGTACCTAACACTTTAGTCATAGGTGACTCTATAGTCCGGCACACTGATGTCCCTCTCACCAGGTTGAATAAGGAGAAAATTACAGTCAGCTGCCTGTCGGGTGCCAGGATCCGCCACATAACGCATGCACTCAAGTCACTCCACAACAAGTACAAATATGACTCTGTCATTGTCCATGTTGGAGTGAATGACTTGAGACATACCTCCCTGGACTACATGAAAAGAGACATGGAAGAGCTCTCGGATCATGTGGCCCAGGCAGGTATGACCCTAGCCCTGAGTAGCATCCTGCCTTTGCCCAGAATGATACCACAATATAAGGATAAAATGATTGACTTCAACAATTGGCTAAGCTTATGGTGTCATTCAAAGGGGATCCAGTATCTGTCTGCCTGGGATGACATGATTGACAGACCACGATGCTTTGCCAGAGATGGTCTGCACCTGTCGTCCCTGGGATTCAGGTTACTGGCTAAGGCTCTTGCCACCCTATAGTGCCTTTTTTAGGCAAACTTCAAAGGACAAAACCACCACCGTAACAGGTACAAGCATGCAAAATCTGAAGGTAATGCTACTCAATGCTAGAAGTCTAAACCTCAAAATGCACTCTCTCGAGGCACTCCTAAAAATGGAGAACATCGATATCTGTGCAGTAACTGAGACCTGGTTCAAGGCTCCAGAGAGCACCCCTGCAATACCAGGCTACAACTCTTACCACACTTTTCGGCCACCAAACTAGGAACGAAACACTAAAGGTGGAGGAGTGTCAATATTCACCAAGGATATTCACACCACCAGGCTAGTTGGCCAACACAATGTGTCTGAAATTCTCCAAGTGCAACTAACACTAGGCAAGACTGAAATCCAAATTGTAGCTTGCTACAGATCCCCCACCATACCCCAAGATTCTCACTACACCTTTCTAAACATACTGGAAAATATTAAGATAGAACCAAACACCCTAATACTGGGTGATTTTAACTACCCTGCCATTAACTGGGAAAACTACTCATGTCCCAACACCTTTGCATAACGGTTCTTGGAATTCATAAATTCCAATGCCCTGGATCAACTAATCCATAGTCCCACCAGGGGCTCCAATATCCTAGACCTGGTCATTACCAACATGGGAAATCAATGCTCCATACCTATGGTCACCCCTCGTTAGTCAGGTCTGACCATAAGCTAATCACCCATAACATCCACATCCCACCCCACCCCCAGTGAAGAAACCACCATAAAAAACTTCTCCAAAGCCAACTTCATGCTACTCAAGTCAGAAGTGACAAACTTCATGACACCCATGCAGACGGGAACTGAAAGTTCAACTGCTGAATCCTACACTAAGGCACTGTACGAGCACATCCACTCATGCATGAATCATGCCATCCCAAATAGAACCAAAATGCTCACATCCAAAAAAAGGAAGCCAATCTGGTGGTCCCCTGCCATAAACAAACTTTACAACAAAAGGAAGAAACATTTGCAGAAGAGAGGAAAATCCCAGGATGCAAAAAACTCCCTTACTAGCCTCAGTAAGAAACTGAGATGCCTCATAAAATCCTCCAAAGCTAGTTACAAAAATAAAATTGCCAAAGATTCCAAAGACAACCACAAAGCATTCTATAACTATGTCAAGAATCTAAATGGCAATGCTCAGATCTGCTCTGAGCTAAAACAGAATGGCATTAAATATACTGATCCGAAGGATATTGCCAATATCCTGGCAGATCGATTCAGTGCCAACTTCACCCCTCTCACCCCTAAATGGCCCATCTCAATACCGAAGATTGCCAAATTCCAGTAATAACGGCCACACAGGTACAAAACGCACTCTCTAAAGCCAAGAATACAGCATCCATGGGACCAGATGACATCCCAGGCTGTGTACTACATGAACTACAATATGAACTGGCACCTCACCTAAGTGTCATGTTTAATCATAGCCTCACCTCAGGTTTCATGCCCACTGAGTGGTGCAGAGCTACAGTTATCCCAATCCACAAGGGGGGATCCACCTTGGATCCCGGAAACTACCGTCCCATCAGTCTGACAAGCCTTATCTGCAAGGCCATGGAGCGTATTATCATGGAACTTATAATCAAAGACATTGGCAACCTTCAAACACTGGACCCCACCCAGTTTGGGTTTGTGAAGGGCCGATCTTGTCTCCTGAAACTGATTGACTTCTTTGAATCAGTCTCCAGAGCCATGGATAAGGGTAAGGTGGTTCACACAGCCTATCTAGACCTTGCCAAGGTCTTTGACACCATCCCCCACTCTGGAATCATAGATAAACTTACTAAGTTGGGCATTAATCCCTTTGTCACCCAATGGGTTGCTAAATGGCTTACTGATAGAACCCACACTGTAAAAGTAGCCGACTCCAAATCCAGCTCCAGACAAGTGACAAGTGGAGTACCTCAGGGTTCAGTCCTGGGGCCGCTCTTATTTGGCATCTACTTCTCTGAAGTACAGGTCAACACTAAGGGACTCTGGCTAACAAAGTTTGCAGATGACTGCAAACTGGGAGCCATTATTGAATCCCCAAATGATGTGGATACTCTACAAAAGGGCCTTACAGAAACAGATGCTTGGTGCCAGAGCCATGGGCTCAAGCTCAATGCCAAGAAATGTATTGTTATCCCCTTTGGGAAAAACATGTATCCATGAATTACCATATAGGTGGCAGTACACTAAACACAGAAAGTGTGATAAGAGACTTAGGGACACAGGTGGACAGTGGTCTCACCTTCGATAACCACATCGCCACAACAGTCAGGAAATCCTTCTATGTGGCACACCTCATCACGAAGGGCTTTTCATCCAGAAAAAGGAGGTCATTGTCCCACTGTACTCATCCCTCATTAGACCCATTATAGAATACAACGCCCCATTTGGTATGTACCTCTCAAGACATCTGCAACAACTGGAAAGGCCTCAGAAATACCTCACTAAAAGAATCACAGGCCTAAAGCAGATGCCCTACGCTGACCGCCTTAAAAAACTCCAGCTATACTCTGTCGCATATCGTCTACTCAGAGGCGATCTCTGCTTAACATACAAGGCCATGTCAAACCCAGAGCTGTTGGACATGCTACACTTAAAGAAATCCCAATCCCTCAGAGCTACATGCTCCAGGGATCTAAACCTTGTCATCACAATAAACCAAACATGCTGGAGGGATAGGTTCCTGACCCAGAGACTCCCCAGACTCTGGAATAGATTGCCCATACATGTCAAGCAGAGTGCCTCTTTGGACCTCTTCAAGAGGAACCTTGACGATTGGATGGGAGAAAGGAAATTCACCCCAGGGATCACGTCAGTCGCCCTGCTAAACAGGGGTCCAGGAAAGTAAATAATGTGGGAAGAAATAGCCAGGGAATTGTTATGGCTAGGCTTGTATAGGCCCTACAGCTGATAGCCTAGTACCAACCTATGAACCTATGAACCTATGAATTTCCTGTTTTCCCCTCGCAGGTGGTGAGGTGGGGCTGGGTCCTGCAGCGAATCTGATGTCACTGATACAGACAGTGACCATGAGGATAGGTGTGTTGAGGCACAGGCAAGATTGCCAGGGGCTGACGCTGGTCCAGCAATTGCCAGCCCACAAGTATCCACCCCATCCACGCACACAGTCACACTGCCTCTACATACCTCATCACTGTTGGCCTTAGCTGAGGGACAGTCTACGGTTGGCATTGGCCAGGACAGTGTGGTATCCATGGCATGTGTGTCAGGACACAGTAGCCATAGCCAGATGTCCAGCGGTGTACCACATAGGCAGATGTTCAGGTGTGCTCGTCGGAGCACTGCTGGTCATCATGCCCCTGGCAGACGTGCAACATGCATATCTACCACATGCATGTTCCAGGCTGTCATGGAGGACATGCATGAATGAAACGGTACACCAGACAGGGTCTAAGGGTGCAGAGAGCTTACCACATCTCTGTAAATGACAGCACCCGTGACCTAGCAGGTGCCATTCATAATTTCACCTAGGTCATGGATAGACGGTGGGGTGAGATATTGGATCTCATCAACAATGTCATGTCCATGCATCAGGACAGGGTGGGAGGGTTGTGACAGCCACATGGATGTATGCCAGCAATATCAGCAGCTGGAGGTCGCCGTGGACGTCCCACCAGTCACAGCCTCTCCCGTACTAGCATTACCAGCCCTAGCACTGCGGGGGGTGCTGTCCACAGACCATCATAGCAGACCACCTGCACGTGGCCCTGGCCAGTCCCAGGAGGGACCTGGATCCAATGGAGGTTTGTCAACCTTGGGGGACAGTACCCTATCTGGCTTTGTACCTGATGGTGCCTGTGGCACCCCTGCCAGGCACAGTTCCCGTGTCTGGAGACAGTGACCTGCAAACCCTGCCATGTACAGTCTGCAGCTGTCTCACAAATCCCCATATAGGGCAGCCACATGGTGGACCTGTGTGCATGCAGACACACACACATCAACAACAAACCTAGGGCAACCACATACCTGCACACACGACATCGCAATTGGCCCATAACAGTACTCAGCCCCCTCACACACACATACATACATACATTGTCACTTGTATGGCTCAGCCTAGGCCTCTGGCAAACCAACAACACACTCTGTGCATATGATAATACCTGTGCCACATCCTGTCATCCATAACATCAATGCAGGGACAGGCTAACATGGTTCTGATGCACAGGGTGGCTGTACAACAGTGTAGTAATGGAATGCTGTATAGCATGTTGTCAGCAAGTAAAGTGATATGCTAACATCCTAGAATGTGTAGCTGTGCAGTCATGATGCATTATAGCTGTTATAACAATGTTGTATTGTTTTCACCATTATCTATTCTGATTGTGTTGTGGTTGTCCATGTGCCACATGGCTGATGGGTGTAGTGGTGTCAGCAGACCTTCTACAGTAGACAGCTGTAAGTGTAATGGATGGTACACATGACATGGCTGCGTACAACACACAGAGTCTTTGGTTTGGATGCAGTACAGATACATGACTGTACACATGGAGGTATGTCCCTGTGCAGGTAACACATCTATTGGTCATGTAATTTCACCAAGACAGGATAGGCACAAACACACATTGATATATATGTGATCTGCCATTTGAATGATATTGAAAATGCTAACAGCAGGGTGCATGTCCTTTTCCCCACTCTACTGCGATCCTCACCTCAGTAACATGGGTGTGCCACTGCTGGTGGCCCTACCCTTAGGAGGGTGTGAGGTGCTCTACTACTGCAAATGGTGTAAACAACAACTACTCAACCTGATAACATACACTGTACAGTATTACAGACAGCTATGTGGGGGGATAGACGTAACAGTAACTGCAATGATGGTGGATGTGTCCACAACAGCCACACCCAGTGAGTTATAGCAACCCCAGTATTACTGCACACCTCTACAGTGTGGAGGAGGGCATTAGCATATCTACAACCTGTGAAGGACTGTATGTCCACGGGATGGCACCTGTGAAATGTTGGCATTTGCCAAACAGTCCTGGAGGAAACATATTCTGTGAACAGAGGCAGATCCCTTAACATCTACACACATTCCTACATGTGGGATGGTGTAGAAAAGCCTGCTATGATCTACATAGGCTGTGTGAACCCCCTAACCCTCATCTACAACTGTCATGACTGCTTCAAGGAGGTATACCAGGTCTAGGTGGCATTCTCTGTCTTTGACAAACCCAACATTGGTGGGGTCCAGGGTTTTAAGATTACCAGTGACATTGGCCATGGGTTCAGTGTTGATATGTTCCATGTTCCTGCAGATCAGGCTCATCAGGCTACTGGGTGGTATTTCCCAGCTGACATGGTGAACACCCTTTGTGGAGTAAGATGACTGTTGCTGTGTGCCATTCAGTAGGAAGAAACCCTGAGTTGAGTCTATGATTGAACATAGTACTTAGGTAGGGTGCCGGTTTGTTCTGTAGTATGTGTAGAACAAAGCCTATGTGGGTTTCTGGTCCCATGGATGCTATGTTACTGGCTTTGGAGAGTGTGGTTCTTACCTGTGCATCCATAATTACAGTAACCTTGCATCAGTCTGGTGTACAGATGGGCCATTTAGGGGGAGACAGGGGGGTCATGTGCAATGAACCCATCTGCCTGGATGTCTGCATTATCTGTTGCCTCTATCTAATACTGCCATTGTGCTGTAACTCAGAGCAGATGTGAGTATTGCCATTGAGATCCCTGATTTAGCTATACCCTGCTTTGTGGGTGTCCTTGGCAACAGTGGTGAATCGATTGTCAGGTGTAGGCCTGTTGGATTGTATGAGGGATCCCAGCTACTTACTAAGCCTGCCTAGGGGATTCCCTCAAGCATGTCACTTCGCTAGATTGTACTGCATGATATGTTATTGATGCCAGCCTAACATCATACAGGTGGGATGGAGTATTCTTAACATGTAGTGCCCTTGTTGTGTAAGTTCCTGGTTATGGAATCTGCAACAGTTGGTAGTGTATTGCAGGCCAGACATTTTGTGCCAGACGTATGTTGTTTGCGCCTCTCAAACCTATTAATGGTGCATGTGAACATATATGTTTTTGTTATGTTCCCAATTTTATCTACAGATGTATGTCTATACATATATATATATATATATATATATGGACATATGGATGTAGACATATATATCTATAGATGTATACATATCTATGTATATATGTTTATATTGATATATATATGTATCTATTTCTATATCCATATCTACACACACACACACACACACACATATATATATATATATATTAAATCCATTTAGATATTAATATATATATATACACACACACACACATACATCTACATATTGAAATACATTTCCCCTCGTGTTGAATACCTGGGCTGGATGATATGTTTGTGAAAACATCATGATTACACATATCTGCCATTGCTTAGTGGTAAATCACTTTGTCTATGGTGTGCAGGGTTC
This sequence comes from Protopterus annectens, assembly GCF_019279795.1. NCBI lineage: Eukaryota > Metazoa > Chordata > Ceratodontiformes > Protopteridae > Protopterus > Protopterus annectens. The sequence continues at coordinate 786,529,921 of NC_056731.1, read as the reverse complement.
TGGGTTCGAGCATTGCAGGAGCAGTTTATTTTGTTGCTGGGCAGAACACGGCCCATTAGATACAGACTGATTAAGGCACTTTTAAGCAGTTTTAAGCGGGGTTGCGAGGAGCTAAGCACTGCTAACTTCCGGTTGCAGTGTCTTACACTTAGTTAGCTTCTAAATTGCTTAACCTGTGTAGGCAGTGCTTACCCCCACGCAAACCAACTTACAACTGCTCAAAAGTGCCTTAATCACTCTGTATCCATTGGGCCGTGTTCTGCCCAGCAACAAAATAAACAGCTCCTGCCAGGCTCGAACCCAGGACCCTGCACACCATAGACAAAGTGATTTACCACTAAGACATGAGAGTTATAAATAAATTGGATGTTTTCAGAAACATATCATCCAGTCCAGTCATGTAACAGTACAGAGAATGTATACTATCATCTAGATGTATCTGTCTGTAAATATATTAATATCTAAACAGATACAACATATCTATATATGTAGATATATATATATATATATATATATATATATAAATTTCTAAACCTATATACATATAAACATATATATTGTCGCCTCACAGTTAGATGTCGCCCGTTCGATTCTCAGCTAGAGCGTCTTCTGTGTGGCGACATGCATGAATGGGCTTTCCTTCATTGAAGGTTGTGCGTTAGGCCCGGCAAGCCAGCACGTAAAAATCTACTGCCAATCATTAGCAGACCGGAGTTCCGCTGTGGCGACCCCTAACCAGGAAAAGCCTAGAGACACAACATTAATATATATAAATATATACATGCAAATGCCTACATCGACACATATATGTGTCTACACCTATATGTCTACATATACACAGCAAGTTATATATGTGTATGCAGATATACATCTATATAGATATATACGGACATAGTTATATATATGTAAGCAGATATATATATCTATATCGGTATATATGGCCATACATCTGTAGATAGCAATGACAGATTAACAAACACACACATGTCCACATGCACCATTAATGGGGTTGAGAGGCCCCACACACTATATGTCTTGTACAAATAAGCACCCCCCCACAGCCAAACATGTCTGCCCTGCAGTACACTACCAAGTGTTGCAGATCCCGTAACCAGGACCTGACACGACATGGGCACAAGATGTTAATAGTACTACATACCACCTGTATGATGTCAGGCTGGTATTGGTGACATATCATGCAGTGCAGTCTGCCTCCCATAGGAAATGTAAAATGTGGAAGCCATCAACATCCCCATGATACAGATTCACAGACACAGATATGAAGATACATATGTACATATGTATGTATATATATATATATATATATATATATATATATATATATATACATACATATGTATGTATATATATATATATATATATATATATATATATATAGCTATACATGTGACTACACACACGCAGATATATGTACAGTAAGATACATATGTAGAAGGTGCACACAATATGGAACAGCCACTATGCCTACAGTTAACACCTGAACAACTGGACACTGTATGGGCCACCCATACAAATGACAATCGTTGCCTGCAACATATACCCACAGAGAGGTCATAGGGAAAACACCACACACAGGTTTGCAGAAATGGAATACCTTTCATTGTGTACTATTACAGTTCTATATGCCATGTCATATAGCTGTTCAGACACTGACATCCATATAAACAGGGGAATGTAACTGTGAAACAGTTATACTAATACAGTGGTCTGGAAAGGTTCACAACTGTTGCTGTCCAGGCCAAGCCCCTCAAATTGTATAATAGTGAGGACAGACTGGGCCACAGGATACCAAACGATCAACAGTATGTAATGCAGGTGTATAGTTCAGCAGCCTCTATCTACACTCTGTACAAAATCAGTAGGTGGCAAAGACGTCATGTGACCAAATGGGTTGTAACTGTTACATAACAAGGCATAACTGACACCATCAAATGCACACTGACAGAACAGTCTGTATGGCAGGAGGCAGTAGGCTTGCATTACCCAGTATATGTAAGTAATGTAAATATAATTGAAGTATATGGTACTTTACATCCAGATACCTTAAGGCAGCTCACTCCTGATACCCCCACATATTTTAACAGCCTAGGTCATTTATGGTGCTCCTCCAGACTCAATAATACAGGGCCATATACCACTGTTACATACACTGGCCTCTGGAGTGCATAAGAGCACACATGTATTGTGTCGGTGACACCCATACATATATGGCCCCAGCCCCACTTTATGTGTGGGGGATACAACAGAAGTGGACTGATGGCAGCAATGGCAGTGTGATATACTAACAGCCCACTATGGAACAACCCCTGACAGCATGTCATATGTGCAAAGCTTCATATGTAGGTGGAGGACAGAGGCTGGAACACAGGCACAAATGTGGAGAACTGTTGCCATACACTAAGCAAGTTGCTGATGTTACAGGATAGTATGCAACATACCCTTAGTCAGGGAATTGCTATTAGAAACAGAAATGGATGTAACCATGTATTGATAGCACTAAACGCTCACACTGCCATTGAAATATCTGACACAGGACCTGTGTGGTGGACAGACAACACATGAGAGGTACACCTCTGGCCACCAAGAGGATAGGCCCACAGTTGAGAGCTAAGCAGACAGACTGCATTCCAAGGTAAAGTAGTATGTACACACACACCCTGTAACACCAGTACTATACAAAGCATAACACAACTCTACTCACACTCTGTCTGCAGTTACTGAACCACCTACAAATATGTGGCTGCCCTGAGTGTGCCGGTTCTCCTGTAAGAGGTATTGCTACCTGCTGTCTGTGACACTGATGCCCACACACAGGAAAGACTGTACAACATCCACAGAATGTCCAGGTTATGTCATCAAATATAACCCATACTGTACATAACATGTGAAGCAGTCTGATATCTCACCGGCTTGTTATCAGATATGATGACACTAATTATGGTGTACAGTACTTATGCACCATTTCATGCACAACATATGTACAGAGGTTGACAGAGCTGTGGCTGGAAGCACATACACAGGGCCAATAATGACATGTTGCTGTGATAACCTCATTAATTTACTGTTGTAACAGGGTTTGTTGTAACATATGTCCCATGAGGGATAAGAAGCCAGTAACTGTCACGGTTTTTACCATTTACAGACTGCAATCCTCACACTGCCTTCTGCAGTCCACAGATAGATGCTCCGTTGGTAGCACATGAAACCAAAGGCACATACACTGCCCTGTCTGCAGATGACCCTGCAGATGGGGATTCCACATAAACATGGAACTGACATGGCAGGTATGGAGACATGTAGGAAAGTCGCATCCACACACTGTTAAACCAACAGTGCTCCACATGCAGTATAGCAGCACTTACAGTATGTAGTCAGGTCAGGCACATCTCTACCCCTGTGTCTTGCCCTGTTTCCACAGTGTATGTTGTTAGAGGTAAATCCTCAATCCATCTGAGATGCTGTTTGCCAAACAACAGATCTAGTTCCTGCTCACAGTGAATGAAAAGGGCCAACACCAACATGATGCTCCTAGATATTGGAGTGTGTTTCCATGCAGTTGGCTATGGGAATGTTACCACAGCTGTTCCATATGCAATCAGCTAGGGGAGGGCTGCAGTTCGTGCAGAGGCCATCAGCTGATCATGAGCATCACTTAAACTACACATGCTGCTGCCACCAAGCAAAGCAGGTGTAAGTCTCCACATCCACCAGAGAGGGAGTGGGAGAGGCAGACACAGGCAAAGACAAGGCAGGGAGTGGTGGGAGAGTAAAACCTAAGCATGTTTGTGTCACACACCTACCAGCACAGGGTATCAAACCCCTGATGACTATGTAGTGCTATCACAGTTCTATTCAGTTATTGGAAGTGCCACATGGGTTACCTGTTGTGGAGGCCTCAGAACATATATGTGATGGTGACTGACATCTGCAACAGGGATACGGTAGCTATACGGTAGGTGACGTACACATGCCTGTCCACATGTACAGGTGCCAGCATCAACCCAGCCACACTCTCACAGGGACGCACACACATTAACACACTTGGCAGGGCCAGGATTACAACTCATCAGTAGTGGGATTGCCACACCACATCACTGTGCAGGTGTCACATGCACCACATGGCTCCTTCTCACAGTCACCCTCTTCCACACATCTATCTACATCTACCTTTGGCTTATTATAGTGTGTTGTCCTGGCATATCTGTCTGTATTCCTATCTACTGTGTGTGTGCAAGGCATGAGTGGTGCATACTGACGAGTGTCTGCACTAACAGCTGCAACTGGCAGATATGTCTGGTCCACTGGTGTTTGCAGTCATGGCCTTCATGTGTTTGTATGTGAGCATGCCCAGTATGACCTTTCAGTATGTTGTTGACTGACATTGCCTTCATTTCTCCAAGTGTGTAAGCGTGCCCAGTATGGCCCACTGTATTGAATGTGTGGATCGTGCCCAGGTAGTTTGTGCTGCAGTGCTGAACTTTGTGTTGTACACTGACAGGTAGCATGATGTCTCTGCAGGGTATCCATCGATCATTTGGCTTTGATTGTTACTACATTTCTGCATAGCGGGGGGGGGGCACACATGACTGTTTCTACATTTCTACACAGGAGTGGTGGGGCACACCTGACTGTTTCTACAATTCTACACAGGAGTGGGGGGCACACCTGCCTGTTATTACATTACTATGTAGGATGGGGGGCACACCTGACTATTTCTACATTTCTACACAGGGTTGGGGGGCACACCTGACTGTTATTACATTACTATGTAGGATGGGGGGGCACACCTGACTATTTCTACATTTTTACACAGGGTTGGGGGCACACCTGACTGTTATTACATTACTATGTAGGATGGGGGACACACCTGACTATTTCTACATTTCTACACAGGGTTGGGGGGCACACCTGACTGTTATTACATTACTATGTAGGATGGGGGGCACACCTGACTATTTCTACATTTCTACACAGAGTTGGGGGGCACGCCTGACTGGGATTACATTACTATGTAGGATGGGGGGGGACACCTGACTATTTCTACATTTCTACACAGGGTTGGGGGGCACACCTGACTGTTATTACATTACTATGTAGGATGGGGGGGGCATACCTGACTGTTATTACATTACTATGTAGGATGGGGGGGCACACCTGACTATTTCTACATATCTACACAGGGTTGGGGGGCACACCTGACTGTTATTACATTACTATGTAGGATGGGGGGGGGCACATGTTCACTTGTACACATTTGCTATCACTGTACGGTATGTCATGTACTTCATTTCATTCTGTATTGCTAACTATCATGCTGACTAGAGGCATACCAGTGTACTACAGATCTTAGCTTTGGTTGCCCTACATATTATTGTCTGACTTCCTACCCTTCAGAACTAACATCCCTCTGCCTGCCCTGCTGTGGTCTGTCTGTGTACGCCTAGGGGTGAGGTTAACCATAGCCATCATTCTGGGGTCATGGCACAGGCTCTGTTTGGGTTTGTCTATATCTGTCCTGCTGGCTGCGACTGTTGTTTGGTATGTGAACCGTCCTGACTGGCATGTGTCGGCCATATGGACACACATGTCACTCAGCAAATTTCCTGCAGTGGGTTTTGTCACCCTGTATAGTACTGGCTACTATGGTGACTCCAGTATGTGTTACAGATGTCAGGGTGCCAATATGGGTGTCTACTGTCTGCTGCCATAACATTCAGCCACCCAATTCCCTTGCATGCTCACATCCATACCATAGCTACATGTAAAAACACATTTTACTCTATTTGGCAATTGGTAGGTTGATTGACTTACCTTGAGGGTGTGCCAGACTTACAGATGGTGCTGGAGGGCTGCCTATGTTGGATGCACATAGTACACTTCCTATACATGGTTGAGCACAGGTAGTGTCATGTTTTGCATCCCTTTTACTGTATGTGCGAGTCAGAGAGAGGTGTCATTCCCTGGGTACCTACTGTGTCAGTGCATGTGCTATGCGTTGCCTCTTTGCCAAGGCCAGGGCATACTGGGCATGCCTCCTTCTGCCTACTGGGGCAGGCTCAGGTTGTTCCTCCTCTGGGTCACTCTGTCCCTGTGCAGGCCTTGGCATTGGTGGGGGGCTGTGTTGCTCTGCCCCATGCTGTTCCTGCTGCAGCTGTTTCCACAGGATCATATTGTGCAGCATAACACATACCATAATAATTTGGGCACATGTAGCGGGTGAATACTGCAAAGCTCCACCGGATTTGTCCAGACTCCGGAATCGTGACCTGAGCATCCCAAACACATGCTCTATTATATATCTGGTCTGTGCGTGTGCCTCATTATGGCGTTCTTGTTCAGGTGTGTGTGCATTTCTGATGGGTGTCATCAGCCATGGCTCCAGTGTGTACCCAGCATCCCTCACTAGATGACCATAGGGGATGTCCCCATTGGCAAATCTCTGGTACAGCTGCGTCAGATGCCATATATGGAAATTGTTATAGCTTCCAGGGCAGCCAGCACACACATTCATTATAATGCCCTGGGCATCACATATGACCTGGCAGTTGATGGAGTGGATGCTCCTGCGGTTGATGTAGGCCCTACCCTGCTCACCGGGTGGTGCATTGATGCATATGTGCATTCAATCTATAGCACCCACTATCCCAGGGTACTCTGCTATTTGGTGGAAGAGACACATATTGCTGGTCAACACCTCACGGATGTTGAGGAAATATACGTACTCACTGGCATGTGCTGACATGGCATCCAGGAACTGGTTGAATACTCTGGATGCTGATGCCTGTGAGATCCCCATGATATCCCCAGTTGTGCTTTTGAGGCACCTGTGGCTAGTATACCTAGGCCTACACATACATTGGTAGCCACTGGGATGAGTTCCCCTCGGCCAGTTTGGTGTATCAGGTGTGACCGGCACAGCTCAACTATTTGCTGTAGGAGGTCTCTGTCCACCCTATAGCGCTCCACCATCTCCAGCTCATGTAGCCCCTGGTAGGTTACCCTGGGTCTTTACACTCTTCGTTTCCTCATTGTGGGTTGTTCGGCAGCATTCACATCCTCACCACCCTCAGCCTCTTGCACATGTTGTTCTATGTTGCCTGCTACAGCCCTTATCATTTTGTAGGTTTGTTTGTTAAAATTCCCTCGCTTGTATATACCAGTGGTGTAGAGTGTGGGAAAAACCAGTGGGGAAGGTGTTTGCTTAGTTTATAGTAGTGTTCTGGGCTGATCTGCTGCCTGTGTAATTGGCTGATTCTGATACATTTCACCAGCCAGCTAAGCTAGTTCTCCTTGGTTACCTTCCTACTGCTGTTTTCCTTTCCCCATTGCCTCCCTGTTTAAGCCCGTGTGTACGCTGCACAAACAGAGTGCTCAAATGCTCACATTGCTGCTATTTCCAGGTTTAACTTCTTTTTTCTTCCTGTAAAATCCAGTGCACGGTGCGCACACCCGCTTACACTTTGTAAAGAGTGCTAGGCAGGTTTAGACACACCCACTAGCTTGGCTGTGCTAAGCTAGGAGCAAACCCGAGCCACAGGGCTCCAATCTGCTTACAGTATGCCTGACACACTCACCCATGATATCACCTACCTCATAGCCTTGCACTCAACTATGCATACTCTTACAATGTTGGGATCTGCCTTACATGCTGGGGGAAAACTGGGATTCACTATCCTTCCCCTCATTTGCATAGGATTACCTGCTAATGCATATTTACATGTGTCACACTGAGCCTCCCCCCTTAGCAACCACTATTCACTGGCCATGTTGTCTTTTGCCTGTCATTGTCTTGCATGGCAGAATACTGATTTTAGTTAGAATGCTTGTTTTAGGTTTATTTTCTTATTTTCCCACTGATCTCATTTCAAGCCGCTACCCAAAGCTTAAACAGCTGAGATCGTCGAAAAAAAAAAAGTTGATTTTTATATTTTTTGTATTGTTTGCAATGCCAGTGGACTTATACTTGACTATTGGCATGCTTCCTCAATGATATGCAACCTTTATTTGGAGTTGTCATGTCTCCATTTTGGATTTTGCAGATATGTACTTGGTTACTAACCGAGTACATTTCTGGAGATTATGCTAGTCCTGCATGGCCTGATTCCAGCTTCCTGGATAGCAAATTTACCTCATTTGCATGGTTTTCACCTGCAAATGGGGCAATTTGCATACAGGAGCTGGGAACGTGCCGGACTAGTGTAAGAGTGCTCGTGCACGTCAAAAGAGTACATACGTGGATTGCTCAGCTGCCATATTGCCAACATTACCTCTTACACTAATCATGCACACCGTGCAGGGCTTATTGAATCCAGGGAAGAGTGTAGTGTAATGTTTGCTTAAATATTTCAAGCACATTTCAAGCTCTGAGATTGAAAGAAGCTGTCACTATCCAGGCATTCAGTGTCACCAGTGAATGCAAAAATAAGTAATTTACAATTCCATTTCAGATAGTTGAAATAGAAGCACTTTCAAAATTGGGCCATTTGACCTTCCAGAAGCTTACTAGGGTGGAATACATTCAGGTTGTGAGTGACAAGTCATGATCTTCTTATATTTATTTACTGGTCTGAAATGTTTTCCAGGGATTTATCATATTCTGCTACATCTTGTAATCTGTGCTTCCAGGAAAGTTCTAAAAGTACTAAGTTATGAAACTAAAAGAGAGTCATACAAGGTACACAGCAAGGGTGTCAGACTGGGTGTACTGACTGGGTGAATACTATGATTACAGTGGTTAACAAGATTCACATATGCATACATTTACAAGACCTTAATGCTCTAAAGAAGGAACATTATCTGCCTCATAGTAGGTAAAAAGTTGTTACTGACATGCCAGATACAAAGTGCTTCTCTTGTATTTGATGTTAATTACAGATTTTAGCAATTTAAGCCGAGTGTGGAAAGTTTCAGGCTATATATTAATTACCTTAAGAGCCTTATTGAAAACCAACGTAATACCTCCATCACTAAGAGACATAGGGGTATGAGGAGGTGTGGTGCCTGTAACTAGTGTGGCTACAGTCTTGAGCAGGAAAACATTACTCTGGAGTCCCCTCCTTTAAGGATTCCCTTGGGAGAGGGGAATTGTGCTTCCAAAGGAGTTGTTTACATTGCTCTGTGCTCGGGATGTTCTAACTTTTATGTAGGTAAAAACCAAGAGGCAATTCAGGAAAAGAATATATGAACACAATTATGCAATCTCCAAAAGCAATGTAAACTTTTTTAAATTGTTTAAGCACACACAAAAGTATTCAACCTACTCTAAATTTATTTTTGGTATACTGGAAGTTGTCCCAAACAACACCCACAGAGGTCCTTGGGAAACTAAGATGGAGCTCAGAGAACTAATCTGGCAATTAAAATGAAAAGCATCTGTTCCACTGGGTTTGAATGAACACATTTCCTTCACTCCAGTCCTTAATCTTACAACTGGCAAACTACAAATTGGTATTTTAACTATTTTATTTATTTTTACTTATGCATTTTCAAGTTTTTATTGTTACTCACAAAACTGATTTCCAAAGTGAAATATTTGATCATTTTTATAACTAATTAGTTGGTCTATCTATTGTTACATAAATGCTTTGTCTTTTTTATGTTTTTTTGCTTTTAATTTTAATTGAATGTGAGTCACATGACTATTCAGATGGATATATAAAAGTTTAATTGAAGAGTTTATGACGGTTCTGAAGAAGTCTTGTACTAAAGGGATTTTTGTACTGACACGTCTTTGGATTTTACCTCTGTTTGTGATTAACCATTGGATTTTCACATTCCTGTGGAATTATTGGCTTCTTTTGGCCACTCTGTGATTCTAACATGAGTTGTTTTTAACTTTACAAGAGTAACTGAGTCACCCGACACTACATGAGCCTTTCTGGTTTGCATTTAAGAAGATACAGGTTTCTAATATTTGTATTTGGTATTGTGTCATCACCTGAAGTGTTTTTGAGAACTGTTATGCAGACAATTAAATGTTTAATGGTGTTGTTAATGATGAAACACTGGCTATGATAAGACAAGAAAAGAATATAATGGAGGACTGATACCATTAATGAATAGATTGAGACAGTACAACCTCAACCTGAACAAGATTTAAATGTAAAATTAATTACATAGTGAAGCGCCACATTTTGACTCCAGAAGTCTTGCATTCAAGTAATGAAAAGTTCAGAATTGTTCAATTATTGCCAGCAGAAAATAAATGAAGAACTTTCTTGAAATTTGGGAGTGTTGCATAATCTCTCAAAGTGTATTCTGAATTTGCAGTGTGCCAATGAAGAAATTAATGGAACAAGATATCATATAACACTAGAGTCTGAAGCTTTGGTTTAGTTTAATTAGTTACCAAAGTATACTGATGTCATTAAGCCAGTTAGATTAAAATTGTTGACAGTCAAACTGGTACTTCTGTAGTGAATTTCTAAGAAAATAAATCATTGTAGTAATTCAGGAGCATTTATATGTTCATATTGCAAAGACATTGTTTAAAGTTGTATATCATTTTAAGAGAGTTTAACAATATACTCAGGGTAAATGAGAATTGAGTTTAGAGTGACCATTAGCCATCATAAAGTATATTCAATAAGTTGTTGCACCATGCACTATAAAGGTTCCAAATAATATTATTACATCTGTGTGTGTGTGTGTGTGTGTGTGTGTGTGTGTGTGTGTGTGTGTATGTATAATGTCATTCTTACTTGCAGTTATCCTAGACAAAGTGAATAATTTCAGAGACATACTGAGGAGTATCCTGTGATGAAAATGCTGAAAGAATAGACTTTTGTCATGGAATTAGTTGTGAGTAGCATGCATTGGTTAGTGCTCTGCTTCATTACAACAATTTGGCAGAAACCACAGCTTTACAAGGATGAAACTGATTTAATATAAAAAACAGGCAGTCCCCGGGTTATGGACATCCTACATCTGGACAACCCATAGATATGATCAGGCTGCTGCAATGTCAGAAATAACGTGAGAAAAATGAAAACAGTTAAAAGCTGCTCTAATATGTGTGTGTGTGTGTGTGTGTGTGTGTGTGTGTGTGTGTGTGTGTGTGTGTGTGTGTGTGAGAGAGAGAGAGAGAGAGAGAGAGAGAGATTGGGAGAGTGAGAGCAATCATGTGTGAGTGAATGCAGGTATGAATAAGGAAGTGACTGTGTGTATGTGAGATTGGGAGAGTGAGAGCGATGTGTGAGTGAATGCAGGTATAAATGAAGACGTGACTGTGTGTTTGTGTGTGTGTGTGTGTGTGTGTGTGTGTGTGTGTGTGTGTGAGAGAGATGGGAGAGTGGGTGCAATGTGTGAGTGAATGCAGGTATGAATGAGGAAGTGGCGGTGTGTGTGTGTGTGTGTGTGTGTGTGTGTATCGGGAGAGTGAGAGTGATGTGTGAGTAAATTCAGGTATGAATGAGGAAGATACTGTGTGCATGAGAGACAGACTGAAGAGTGAAAGCGAGCAAGCGATCCTCTGGCAGCAGTTAACAGGTGGGTAGTTACATAAAGGGAGGGGGTTTGTTATGGAATAGGTAAAGTACGGGTAAGAGTGTGGGTGTGTGTGTCATACCCCTAAACCTCTTAGAGCAAAAAATCTGGACAAAGCCATAAATTAAAGTGGGACAAATTCCCACAAATAGGGACAATTTTTAAATATTGCTGTTACAAACTTAGAAAGTTGATACAGTAGAGAGTTGATTATCCAAACGTTGATTATGCAAACAGTCAGTTATCAGAACTGCCCTTCCATAGCTTTTGGGTAGGAAAAATCATAAAGTCTGAATATGTAAACATTATACGTATTCACTTGAGCATGTTTTTTGAGCTTGTAGTCAGCTCATGTATGAAAAATATTCTTTATTGTCCACTGGAATCAATCGCTGAATGGTTGAAAAGTGTATTCTTGCATGCTGAAAAAAACATGATTTTAGAAGTTTTTTATCTGGTTCATTTATATGTTTGATTATCCGAACTACCCTAGGTCCCAATTAGTTTCGGATAATCAAATCTCTACTGTAGAATAACAGGATATGAAGTCGGGAACTCAAATGTCTGTCATTTTCTAACTGCAATATGTAATTATTTACCACTAATTTGCCAGAAAACCAGAAGTATATGAAAAGCAGGCCAAAAATAGGAGGCAAAAATCTGGACATTCTGTGAAAATCTGTAGAGTTGAGAGGTATGTGTGTCATTATTTTCTAACTTCAGTCTTTAATGATTTGCCACTGCTTTTGCTAAACAACCACAATTTTATGAAAAATGGACCAAAAATATGAGGCAAAAATCTGGACATTCTGTGAAAATCTATAGAGTTGAGAGTTGAGAGGTGTGTGTGTGCGTGTGCGTGTGCGTGTGTGTTTGTGTGCGTGTGTGTGTGTGTGTGTGTGTGTGTGTGTGTGTGTGTGTGTGTGTGTGTGTGTGTGTGTGTGTGTGTGTGTGAAAAAGTCCTCATAAACACTGCATTTAACAAGATGCCTTAAACCAGCTTTGTTGGTAGGAAGTAACGAAGCATAGCTACAGTATACAGTATTATGTTTAAGATTTTTTTTTTTGTTTGGAAGTGTTTTTAAACTGTTTTATATGCATAGAAAAATAAATTAAATACTAGACTGAGGCAAACATTTGACAAAGTGACATTTAACAAGAACCATATGTACGTATTTTGACTTACATACAAATTTGACTTAAGGACAGACCAAAAAAACGGATCTTGTCCTTAACCCGGGGGATGCCTGTAACAGGTACTGATATGTATAGCCATTAAGTTGTGCTGCTGTATTTGGGAAAACATTTATTGCTGAAGCAATGGAAGAACAGAACCTTGGGTCACAGCGGGTATAAGCAAGCACAAGTGGAGTGTTGTTTGGAGATAATGCCTAGTCTTGTGAGGAAACTGAGAAAGAAATGAGAAAATCTAAAGCTATTTTGTTGAGTAATACTGTCTCTCTGGCACAGAGATCTACATTGATCACAAGGATGGGAACAAAGATGGAAAAGTTCATCATAGCCAGCAAGACAGCACACCAGGAAACAGGGAGTTTGTTCTCAGCACTCGGATGACATTCTATTGTTGAAGGGAGGCACAAAAAACTAAAAAAGAAAAAAAAATGTTTTACTAAGTGACGTAATGGAAAGTGATGAGATTAATGACAAAGCCAGGGACAAAAGCTCCATTTCACAGGCCTTTTTGGAAGGAAGAAGACGTGTACATTTTATTCTGTGTAACCTTTCACAGTGGACTAGTATACCAGAAGCAGAATTGTAGACATAAAGAGTTCACAAGGTTTTCTTGCTCCCCACACTAGTTAAAACAAATCAACCAGGATTACAAATTGCTACGTTTGCAATATCCCACTTGAATGATGGAGTACTGTCAGCATTGTGGAAGCCTGGGAAGGACTTAATTTACCAAAAGGAAAGGATTTTTTGTGAGCAAGGAGCTTTTGGGAGGGTAATAAGGAAGAACAATGCTTTCCTTCCAGTGATGCAGCTCTGTAGCTTGCAACAGCTGACATTTGAGTTGCTTTACCCTGCCTGCTTCAAGATTTAACAGAGGTGGTGGAAAGTGGTGCACTGAATTGGATTAAGGAGATGTGTCTACTGACAATGCAGTGTCTTCAGAAGATATCTCAAAAGAGTCTGAGAGTGCTTAGATGAATCAAAGAAAACACAAGGAGCTGCCTTATACACTACAAAGTATGCCTGAAAGAGAAAAGGCTGTGTTGGTAGTGAAACTTGTGGGAATGACACTAGGAATGCCACAACTGATGGAACTAAAAGTATGATGAGGAGATGTGTCCATTATGCAAAACTCTATCCTATGTTCCATTTTTTTTCCAATCATTTTAGTGGCTTGCAAAACTCTAGCCAATGTATCTTTTTTTCTGTCAATCATTTTAGAGGCAAGCAAAATTCTATCCTGTGTATCATATTTCTTTGAATCATTTTAGAGGCAAGTATTTGCAACATTAGCAGAATTTTGATTGAAATATGCAAACTCACCAGGGTTTGAAATTAAATGTTGTAAAATGCAATTTGAGAGGAAGGGGGTGCATCATGGAAAGGTAAACTAAAGTTTTTAGAATCTTAATCTCTATTTTTAAATATTAATGTCAAATATAGTCTGCAGACCTTTGCATTTAACCTCCTCCTTTTGGGGGTTGCCTCTATTTCAGCATATCATCTTGAGTCTTCTTCTTTTGGCTTTTTCCTGGTTAGGGGTCGCCACAGCGGATCACCTGTCTGCTCATGATTGGCAGTGGAGTTTTAAGGTGTCAAGTTGCCAGCCCGGCGCCCAACCTTCCACAGAAGGCACATACACGCACGCACTCACGGCTAGGGCCAATTTAGTGTGTCCAATCCACCTACAGAATGGCATATCATCTTGAGTCTATGGATATTAAAAATATATATATATTAATAATGATTAGGGGAGGGGCTGAAGATGTATCCTTTGTGGGAGAGTAAATTGTTGCTGTGCATTAGAACCTGGTTATATTGAGATATTAAAAAAGTTTGCCTGTGGTAGTGGGGTGCATATAAACAGCCCCCAGAAAAGTGTCATCTTGAAGCAGTTGTCTGCTAAAGTAAACACAGATTTCTGCTTCAATCACTGTGGAATAGTAGTTTCATTTGCTTAATGTCATATCATCCTCAACAGATGATTATTATTCCATGGAAATTAATACTTGTAGTGTCATTAATCTGAGTTACATTTGCATTCAGGTAGTTACTATGAGTTGATTTTACATTACTGGAGCACAGGGGTAAGAGCACTAGGTATTACAAATGAGGTGAACAATAATTATATAGTCAAGTGCTGAGGTGAAAGCTCCTGGTTTGATAGCACTAGCAGAAAGTGAATGGAACTGATTTTCATAGGCATGATAAGTAGTCTTAATACATAATTTTAATAAAGGATTATTATTTTGCAAATAAATATGTTTAGGACACTTCTGGATGTTTCCATGCAAGTATGGACTATTATATGTCCATAGGTTTATACTAGGCTAAAGATCAATAGGGCCTTTATAAGCCTAGCCATGTAACCCAAATATATGCCTTGAGTTGTGCCTTAGATATTTCAAGAGGTGTATGTTAGTAAGAGCATAATTTAATGACTACCTCTGTCCATCAGCGATATAGGTGCCAGACTGGGGGTGAATTTTCAGTTTATCATCCACTGGTCCAGCCAGGTTGCACCTGAATAGGGTTAGGGAAGGGTTCTGCTTCACACAGATGGAAAGCCTTTTGCAGACAATGAGGATTCTCTGACAGACATACCTAACCCTCCAACATATCTTATTTAAGTCACAAGCAAAGTTTAAATCCTTAGATCTAGTAGTTCTGGTGCTGTTCATTCTGTGTATGTGCAAAAGGTCCATCAGAGTGGGATCCGAGGATGCCTTGTATGCCAGGCATAAATCTCTTCTCAGCAGTCTGTTGGAAACAGAGTATAGATATAGGGCTTTGAGACGATCTACATAGGACATTATGTTTATGTCCTGTAATCTTATTGTGAGGAACATCTGTGGACATTCCAGTTGTTGCATGTGCCTGGTCAGCTACATACTGAATGGGGCATTCTACCCAATGTTGCATCTGATGAGGGTTAACTACAGTTGCACAATGACTTCCCTGGATCTAGATGCCATTCTCTTACTTATAAGTTGAGTAGCTTAGAATGATTTTCTTACTACCTTAGACACATGTTGGTCAAAAGTCAGGTTACTATCTACATGAGTCCCCAAATCCCTGACTATCGTGTCTATTTTTAGAGGTGTTTTATCAGTGATGTAGCTCCACTGAGTGTCTAACTTCTCAAAAGGTACTATTATGCATTTCTTGGCATTGAGTTTTAAGCTGTGGATTTGGCACCAGTCATTTGTCTGTGTTAGACCTTCCTGTAAGATGTTAGTATCTTCAGGGGTTTGTTTGATTGCTCCTAGTTTACAAAATTGGAAAGCCATAAGCCCTTGTCATTGGGCTTGTCTTCCAAAAGGTAGATGCTAAAGAAGAGCTGAGCCAACACAGAGCCCTGGGGGACTCCACTGGTGACTGACCTTTTTGTGGAGGTGGTCTCTCCAACCCTAACTTCCTGGATTGTGTCTATGAGCAAGCTGGATATCCAGCAAGTTACACAGGGCTTTATGCATAATTCCATGAGTTTGTTTACAATGCCCAACTGTGGTATTCTATCAAATGCCTTAGCTAGGTCAAGGTAGGCAGTATACACCATTCTGCCCTCATCCATTGCTTTGGTGACCTTCTCAAAGAAGTCTACCAGGTTCATTATGCATGACATGCCTTTGATGAAACCAAACTAGGTTGGGTCCAGTGTCTGAATGTTTCTTATGTCATCATTTTTTTATACAGAAAGCATATTTATTGAATTATCACTTATGACATAGGCAATCATACATTTATATAAATGAAAACAAATCATATTGACATATTTCCAGCTGCAAACATTATACATCATATATAATCTAGACAGTCATTTTCAGTCAAACATTACATAGCTCATTCAATTCCTGTTTTCCTTTAAACCTCAGTCCACCTCCAAAACATTATTCTGTTTGTATTGATCCCACAGTTTCCATTTTTTCTATGTAGTTTGCTGCTACCCTTTTCGAAAGATCCCACTTCCAGTTATTTTATATCTGTTACTATATTCACTATTTGTAGTACAGTTGGTTTAGACTTTGATTTCCATTTTCTAGTAATTTTACTTTTTGGCAACTACCAGAATTTAAAAACTCAGCAAGGCCTTACTATGTCTAGGCAATTCCAATTTTATATCACAGCTCAAAAAAATAATTTCCTTAGATACTCCAATTTGCTCACCCAGTATTTCTGCCAGGGTAGTCTGCAGGGAATCTGTAAAGTCTGCCAACTCATTACACTACCAGAAAATATTTTCCCAATTACCTCTTTCTTCCCCATCACACCTCTGACATTTGCAATCTACCTGAGGAAAAATTCTTTGAAGTCTGCTTGGGGTATGGAAATACCTATGCAAACACTTCCAAGCAAAGATACCAAATCTTCTAGACTTTGTTGCATATTTGGGAGCCATATATATATCCTCCCATTGTTTCTTTGTGACGTGTTTATCTATTCTCATATAAATCTTTTCCAACCCCCTCTGACTGATTCCTATATTTATCATGCAACATTTTATATTTCATACTAATTATCCTTTTTTAACAGCAGCTTATTCTAGATTCTACTAAAAACTCTACCAGTGCTGGTCTTTCACTTACAATCCCCCTATTTTTTTTCTCTTTGTCTATACTCAGTCCTTACACGGAAGGCAATCTCTGGTGTGCAGTCCAAATGAATTATTTTCCTGTTCCCATTCTATTACCTTTCCCTCTTTAATTATTTGCTGTCAATACCTTGGATCCTTTGCCAGTTTTCTAGAGTAACTTCCAGCCCCCTCTTGCCTACTCTGTCTCTACCCCTAGTTGCAATCATCTTTATTGGGTGAATCTCCTTTCTTCATTCCCGTGTTGACTTGGTTCTTAGAATACTTTATTTATGAATATAATATTCTATTTGGTAATGTTACTGCCCTTAAGGATCTGGATCCAAAATCCCATTCTTTACATTTTTTCTTTTTTTTTGAAGCAACTTTATTGAATTATCACTTGTGACACAGGCAAATTTACATTCATATAAAAGTAATCAAACTGTATTAACATAGCAAACATTATACTTCACATATATTGCTATACATCATATAACCTAAGCAATATTACACAAGTTGTTCAATTCCTGCCTTTATTTTTAAACAAGAAACATCTTTATTAAACCATCACTTACTACATTGGCAATCATATATTTATATAAATGAAAACAAACCACACTGACAGAATCCTAGCCACAAGCATTTTACATCACAAACCATACTGACACACTCCCAGTTGCAAACATTATACATCACTTATAATCTAGCCAATCTTTCTACTAAAACATTGCATAGCTCATTTAAGTCCTGCCGCCTTTTAGACCTCATTCATCACTTGTATGCATTGTTCCCACAATTTCCATTTTTTTCCTATGTAGTTTGTTCCTACCCCTTTCTCAGTTCCAGTTGTTTTATCTCTGTTACTATATTCACTACTTCCAGTATAGTTGATTTAAATTTTAATTATCATTTTCTAGTAATTGCTTTTTATGGCAGCCGCCATTATTAGACACAGCAAGGCCTTAACATGTCTAGGCAATTCCGATTCTGTATCATAGCTCAGAAAAATCATCTCCCTCATCAGACCAGTCTGCCCACCCAGCATCTCTACTTTTTTTCTTGAGCTTCCCTCCTGTTTCATCATCATCCCTTCCCACTTTGAATTAAAGCTTTCTATTTGTGTTATGTATAGGACCCTTAACTGTGTAGCTCTGAAATACTCCTTCAAATCAGGTAATCCCAAACCACCTTGTTCTTGTTGAAAGAATCAACTTATCCTACTTGACTCTTGCCATCTTCCCTTCTCAGATAAAATCCTTCAGCTCTTTATTAATTGCTATCCACAACTTCTCCTCTGATTGATAAAAATATGCCTGACCTATTTATGAAACTAAAGGGACTAAAAACATTTTCACTGCTTGTATCCTGCTATCCAAATCCATAACACAGAGCTTCCAATTTCTGTTTTTTATTATCTTCTGTTTAGTCTCGTCCCACATATCCTTTGCTGGCATAACAAAATCCTTTTTAATCCATACTCCTAAGTACTTAATGTTATCATATTCCCATAAATATAGGTATTGCTAAACCAATTTGTATGTGGTTACATAGCTTACAAATATTACCTTTGCTTTATTTTTACTAATTTTGTATCCCAAAATGACATAAAACTGTTGCAGAATGTTTCACAACACTGAAACATCCTACTCTGGTTTTATCAGGTATAAAATAAAATCATCTGTACATAAAGCCAACTATTCTTGATTACCATACCAATTATATCTTGAATTTCCTGAGTCCTTTATTTTCTTTGCCAATGATTCTAAAAATATCACAAATAAAGGGGAAAGGGGGCACCCCTGCCTGGTTCCTCTGCTCAAACAGAACTTATCAGAGAGGAACCCCCAACTTTAATTTTTTTCTCTGATCCCTCATACATCCTCCTAATCAACCTTATAATTTTATCAGAGAATGCAAATGCTTCCATTGCCCTACTCATAAAATCCCAGCTTACTCTGTTGAATGCTTTCTCTGCATCAAAGCCCACCAGTAACAGTGGTACTTTCTTACATTCTGCTTCCCTCTGGGTCATCATTGTTCTATTAATTTTGTCCAATGTTTGCCTCCCCTCAGCAAAACCACATTGATCTATATCTATCAATTGTGGCATCACCTTTGCCATTCATTTAGCCATTATAGACATAAACACTTTATAATCATGGTTTACAATCAAAATGTGCCTATATGAAGCTGGATCTGAAAGGCCTTTACTATAATTAGGTATTACAGCTACCACAGCCTTCTTCCAGAATGTCAGTGTTTCTCCTCCTTTAAAAATACTGTTAGACAAACCCTTCAAGATCTTTATCACTTTCTTCACCCCTAGCTTCCAAACTTCCACAGGAATACCATGTATTCCTGGAGACTTTCCTGTACATTGGTTATACATCACCATTTTTATCTCATCTCCTCCTATCCTAACTGTTAGTAATTGAAAGGTTTCTTATGTCATTGTTAATTATTTCCATGATTATTCTTTTTGTGGCTTTACGTATAGGACCAGTCAGACTAATAGGTCTGTAGTTCTTGCGACCCATTGATGGTCCGGCCTTGTGCAGAGGGATGACCATCACAGTCTTCTTTGGTGTGAGATGAAGCCTGTGCAGAGGCTATGGTTGAATAGTGACACCAGTGGCCCTGACAGGTCATATTTTAGCAATTAAGGAGACATCCTGGGATATTATCTGGGCCCATCAAAGCTATGTTCTTGACCTTAGAGAGCACATCTAAGACCTGTTTCCTGCTTGATAGTTGGAGGGGTTATATTAGATGATATTTCCTGAGGGGGTGGCTGAGGTTGAGATGGGGCAAAGTTAGAGCTGAATTTGTCAGCCAGATTTGCTATGTCTCCTGATTCCATGAATGTGGCTCCATTTACCAGTAGTTGTGTACTGATTTTGAAGTTTCAGACATAGCTAAAGAATGCCTTATGGTTGTCCTTGGCCTAGGATGCTATATTTACTTCAAAGTTTGCTTTGTTGCACTTAGTCCTCTTAGTTGTCTACTCAGTTTGATGAGTTAGTTTTTATCTTTTTTGGTGTTAGACTTCTTAACTTTAGCTACAACTTTTTTCATTTTGTTGTACATCCTGTTTAATTTTGGATTCCACCAGGATGGCTTTTTTTTGAGTTAGTTTTGGGCTTACTTCTGGTAGGCACAGCAGTCTCTATGGAGTCACTGACATGGCTATACAGAGCTTCTGTGAATAATTCCACAAAAACTGCTGTGTTATCTGGGTTTGGAGGGGCTTGAAAGTTTGAAAGGTTATTACTTTATAAAATATAGTTTGCCTTGAAGTAATTTCTAACTGTTACAGGGTTTGTTGGAGTTACAGAGCTAATTCTTATCTTGAAGCAGACTGCTTTGTGGTCTGAACTTACCAGAGAGGACACAACAATATGTTTGAACCTCTAGCAGATGTATGCACTAACTGGTCCAGGGTGTTTGTGTTAACAAAGTCTAGGAATCTCTGTGACTGCAAATTCAGGGTCATGTAGGATTTCTAGTGTATAGATGAGGAATTGAAGTTGCCAATGAGTATGGTATTTGGTTGAAAAGTAATCATCTCCAATAGGTCTAAATATGAGCTATGGGGAGGACTTGCATATTTTGCAAGGGGCTTATGCTCTGTGAGGTTGTCTGCTTAGGGTTTTTTTTTACCCAATACCTTGGAAGGCTGCAATAAATGACATGTAATAATTGGCTAGGGGATTTATTCAAAAGCCTAACATGCTTTTATTCAGTGTTTGTGTATAGCTCATTGCTATTATTTTTATATTGTGTAGCTTTTTGTTATTTTTAAGATTTAGTTTCCCCCCTCCTTACCTCAGTATGATCCTGCCTGATGATGCCACTACTTGCACTCAATTGACTTTTCCCTTCCATCATGTAGAGAAGACAGGCATCCTTGGGGTAGGCATGAACACTACAACCTAGTTATTCTTTCCTGTGAAACTCTATCACTCTATCCATTTCTCCTACTGTGAAAGTTGGGCTGTAGGGAGTGGTCTACCTTTCACTACTCTAGGCAGCTCACAAATTCCATAATAGCTTCCTGTTTGGGAAAGGAGGTATGTATGGGTCTACACATACTTCTTGTTCAGTAGCTCAAAAGGGAAGTCCCTGCCTGACACAGTATGACTCAACATGACCACTGCAGGAATGTGATACACTCTGCCCACCACTAGGTGTGGCCAGTACAGCAAGTTTAGCAGCCTGCCTCTCTCAGGATAAGTAAGCTGGCATCATCTACTTAAGCTTATCCAGTCCTGTGTAGTTCCTTGTATGCCCTTGCTACAGTCAAATGCAAGTCATTTGGGTCATAGGCAGACCTTCATCCCTCTTACACTATACAGGTCAAGCAAGATTGTTTTATTTTGGGGTCTTTGATGATGTCAGATTTTGGGCTTCTCATATATTTTGTAAAATCTGATCTGTGTGAACAGACATTTTTTTACTGGGGAAAACATCGAAGGAGGAATTTGGAACCTCAACTCCTCAATGTTTAATAGAGAAGGGTAGCGTAATAAGATCAACATAAGCAGGATATGGCCCAGACAGTGGAAGAAATTGTGGGCAAACATATAAAGGTATTCTATTTTGGAAAGTAAATGTGCTAACTAACATGATTAAGATATTGTGTGTACTTGCTCATACTAGACAATTTATTTCACAAATAATATGCCTGCAAGAGACTTGTCTCATGCCACAAGATCACCAAAAGCTGATATAGGTTCACTTTTAAGAGTAGCAACTTTTTCAAATGTGAGGAAGTAAGAAAAAGGAGCACAGTCATGTTGTTTAGGAAGGATGTTTCAGTCATAGTCTTACAGCACAGTCAAGTAGGGTGGATTGGTTTGCAGCTGTCAAGCTGAGTTGGACTTTAGAACTCCTAACATTTGCAAATATTTATAACTCACCAGTATCAAGCTTACAATGACTTAAGAGCTATGATGGGAAAATGTGCTGGCATTCCAAAAAGATCTGACTGTATTGTTAGAAGACTAGAACGTGATTTTCTGTAGCATGGGTGTGTGACGATAGGCTTTTCAGGCTGCCTAGAATTAGTAATACCTTATTGCTTATTGTAGAGTGGTGGAACCTGTGACTGTGACAGGGAACGAGGGATGGAAGGTTGTGGACTTATACATTATTCTTCAGTATCTTAACATTGATCTAGAAATGACAAAGATGTTATTTCTGCTGAACATTTATACAGGGTGGAAGACCTTTCTCTCTCCCAATTGCGATATCAAATCATGCCTCAGATTTTAACGCTGGTATCTTTTGCTTACCCTGGACAGGATAGAACGCTTAGTGCATTTATTTTTGAAATGCACAAGGACCTTGTATCTATGTCTATGGAAATTATGTGAAGTAATTATATAAACCTCATGTAGACCCCATCAGCAGAACTTGAATGCACATAAAGAAACTGAAGAATGGTGAGGAAATAAGTGATTCAGAGTACTAAAATTATAGGAAAGTAAAAGAAGCCGACCATTGAGAGGCTGTTTGCTTGTATGTAGGACCTTCAAGATCACAGAAGGAGGCAAGGGTAGAAATTAGAATATTATGAATAAAAAAAAGTATAATTTAGGATGCCTGGTTTACATCTTAGGCGTATTGACAATATATGTACTTCTCAATGGGTTTATCAATTGACCTGCACCAGCTAAGGTGGGACCAAATGGTTTCAAAACTTTGAAATGTAGACAGGGGAGACTAGCACTACTACAGTTGAAGTGCGGGAGACATTAAGGAAATTCTATAAGAAACTTTGTAGTTTGGATTCTTGGGGAATAATGAATAATGAGGTGGAAACTGTTTTAGGTAAGCTTACATTGTCTGACCTGTCCTCAAGCAGAGTCAGATGTCAATGAAGGGCCTGATGGTTTTCCAAAAGATTTATGTTCTAATAAAGAAATCAAATCTTAATGGATTTGTTAATCCTGTAGAATACTGTCTTTGCAACTTGAGATATCTTGGCAGGTTTGTGAGATGCTGTATTTATTTTATTTAGTTTACAGTTTGGTTACCAGGTATGTGGGCTGATCTGTTTATCTTTTTCAGACATGACCTGTTTGCAAGAGTACAAAAAGACCTGTTGAACAGGAGCAAAATATGTAGCATATTTAAAAAAAAACTTTTACAGTATATGAGTGGATGAAGTGTAATACATTTCACATCTAGTGTTTACATTGTTTATAAGAAACTGTCATTGTTACAGGCTGAACTTATGAAGGTTACAAATCACATCAAATGTTTACAATATGCTCAAGACAACCTTCAATTACATGTGAGTATTTGCCATTACAGGCCTGAAAATTAGGCATTGTCTCTAAAGAAGAAACACTTGAGTCAGTTTGCAAGTGTTGTCTTGGGTGCTTATTAAGTGTTGAGAATTCATTGATGTTTAAGTCTGCAGGTAAGGGATTCCATATAGCTGGGCCTACTTCAGAGAAAGTTTTTTTTTCCAGTTTTCTAGTTTGAATCTAGACCTGATCAATGATCTAACCACAGTGAGTGTATTATCTTGACTGTTCCTAAGGGGTTAGCTTTGTTCTCTGATTACGGAAAATAAAGCTACGGATCCACCAATAAGTGCTTCACCACTTGCTCACAAGTGTGAGCAAGTGGTGAAGCACTTATTGGTGGATCCATAGCTTTATTTTCCATTTTGGTTTGTGATCGATTTGGAAGTATTCTGTTGTTCTCTGATTAGGTGTAACCTCTTAAGAGTAGGACAATGGCTGAGATGTAGAATTTTATAAA
This sequence comes from Protopterus annectens, assembly GCF_019279795.1. Lineage (NCBI taxonomy): Eukaryota > Metazoa > Chordata > Ceratodontiformes > Protopteridae > Protopterus > Protopterus annectens. The sequence continues at coordinate 786,505,875 of NC_056731.1, read as the reverse complement.
TCAGAGAATTAAAGAAGAACCACACTTGCAGACTTAAAAAAACATGTTTATTTCATCATGGTTTGGTGTTTTCTATATTTTAACACTACTCTGGGACATTTTACAGGTTTTTAAATATTTTTATACGTAATTCCTGAGTCTGATTACATGGGATCTGACATCTTGAAGTAATTCTGATTGTTTAGTCTGCTTCTAGGTATCCCACAATGCAGCGCTCGTCTGTAAAAAGTTACATTACACAGGCCGCTTTCTTCCTAAAGCTCCTGTCACTGCATTGATTTTATATGTATACACTTCTGTCTTTTAGTCAATTACTTTTAAGTCACATTTTATGCCATCCAATGACTGCTTAAAACACAAACAGTGCAAATGCCACAGAACAGACTTCCAAAGTGCTTTTTACTGCTGCTTCTTTTTAGAATGGCTGAACTGCAGTTTTTTTTGTGAAGCCTGAATTGTATTACTTTGACTCATCTCCCATTCCCCTTCACATCTAACTTCCCTAGCTGTCAAAGTGCTAAGGGTAATTTCAGCTGAAATAAAAATGAGCAGAATTTCAGGAAAATAGTTAGTGAGACAAACTACAAGGTTAGCAATTTGACAAAAGATGAAACAATAATTTTAAAGGAACTGGCAGGTAACCAGAATTACTGGGTAATGAATTCTGATTGGGGGGGGTTGTTATTATGTCTCAAATTGACTACATCTCAAAAATGTATGAAATTTTAAATGACTGTATGACTTATAGTAGGACTTCAGGAAATGAAATAAACAAAGCATATGCTAAGATTGATGCCCTGTTTCAAAACTCTATAGATGTAAATGAAGTTAAGTATTTAACTGTTGGGACACCGAAGATCCCAGTAATATTTGGGATTCCGAAGACACATAAAAATGTGCATAACCCCCCATTTCAACCTATTGTAGCAGCTAGAGGGTCAAAGACTGAGCCTATTGCAGCATATGTAGACTTTTATGCTAACCCAGTAGTTAAGGAGGCACCCCATATCTTAAAAGACTTGTGGCACTGTTTGGAATTGTTGAGACAAGCTAATGTTGGCAACATAGACTATAGTGTCTTGACTGTTGATGTGGTCAACCTGTTCTTGGTAATACCTCACAAGAAGAGCTTGGAATTTTTTCAAGAAAGCCTGTTGGCTAGTAAGGTCATTGACCAATCTAAAATTAATTTATTAGTGGAACTCATGGAGGTGTTTTTGACAAACAATTACATTATGTTTGAAGGTGAATTATTCTATCAGGAAGCCAGAGTGGCTATGGGAGCCAAATGTGCTCCAAGTTATGCCAACTTGGTCCTGTTGGAATGAGAAGAGAGATATGTGTTTTCCTCTGCCTTTATGGCCAATATTGTGTTTTATGTCAGATTTTTGGATGACATGATATTTTGGTAAGGGGAGGAACAACTTGTGAACAGCTTCATTGAATATCTTAATGGCACAACCATCTTCTTTGAGTTCACTTTTAAATTTCATACTAGGGAGATTGATTTTTTTGGATATCAATCTGACTAGAACACTGGTAAGTACTATTCACAGGATAGAAACTTACTCGAATATGTTGCTGCATTTCAACAGTTGCCATCCACTACATCAAAGAAAAAGGATTGTTAAAGGACAAATTATAAGGCTATCTCACCTAATAAGTGACAATGAACTTTTTTCCAAGGAGATTTTTGCAATAATTGGTATGTTTAAAGATAAGGGGTATTCTTTGGGGTTGCGCTTGAAAATTAAGAAAGAGGTTCTGATTAAAAGGGGCACTACATTCAAGGCAATTTTAAAAGCAGGCTTTATGGTCAGTAGAGTGGCTAAGGACAACTTTGATTAACTTGTCCTGTATTGCAATATAATGAAGAGACACCAACATTAGTGGCTAGTATAAAAAGTTTATGGGATGTACATTCCGACAAAGAAATGGAAGAAAAATTAGGGTTCCAACCTAGGATAGTCTATAGTAGGGGTAGGAACCTTAAAATATGTTGGAGAGTGGAATTACAACAAAAGTTACACACAGATCATTAATGTACAAATGTGGTGCATGTAAAGTTTGTAAAAATATTAATGATGGCACCAGTGTGTTGGGGGGGGGGGGTATGAATGTACCATAGGTTGCCCTGGAAGATGTAATTGCAACACCACCATAGTAGTCTATTTAGCCAAGTGCCTATCCTGTTCAGCTTTTTATGTAGGAAAGACCTTCAGGAGATTTCAGGACCATATTGTAAAGCATTTGAGGGATATCAAAAATAAAAACACCCACAATGGCCTATATATTCATACCTTGAAATGTCTACATTTCAAAATATTTGTATTTTTTGTTATTGACAGGGTCTGCGGTGACGTTAGGGGGGTAATTTTAAACTTGACTTGGAAATTAGGGAGGCTAAGTGGCAGTTTAGATTGAATACCTGCTACAAACCTGGTTTGAATGACTTTGCTTCAATAGCCCTCTTTTTGAAACAGAGGGCTACAGAAATATGAGTTGTTTATAATTTAAAACATTTTCTTTATTTTTTTACAATTTTACTGCTGTCTGTTATCACTAATATTTCTGTTCTTTTTCTTTGTGTCTTTACAGCATTTAAATATTTTTTAACCAACACTATACACATTATAGTGTTTTTTAATGTTTGAAATTTAATCAATAGCAAAAGAAATGTAACCAAGCTTAGGGCTATTCTTTGTTTTTGATGTAATTAATTGGATGATTGATTATTACCTTGAGTATATAACTACAATTTAACTTAACTGGTTTGACTCTGAAGAAGCCATTTGAATTTTATGTCGAAAGCGCACAGTCTATTGGTGCTGTATTAAACTGTTCGCTACAACTTTACTGCCTTGGTGGCTCGGTTTTTTTATTTTCCAGTGTTTTTTCTTAGTTTATTAGCCTTGTGGCTGTTGCGTCATTTTTTACTTGGTAGTAATTTCAGCTGTTACCTGCTGTGATTGACAGCTCACAGCAGGAGACTTGCCTCATGCACTGTTTCCTTGTTCTAGCCTTTAGTTTCTGTATGGGTAGGGGAAGGACCAGGGAGCTGTGACATCACAACATGGGTGGGTTTTTAGGACTGTCATGGTGATGTCAGTTTGGGAAGGGAATTGGCCAGAAAACGACCTGTATTCAGTGACCTTGATAACATCAATGAATTGGAGACTTTTCCAGGGTGGGATAAAAGTTTTTTGAAAGTGAAACCACCACAGTACAGTAAGGTACTGTTCTAGTGGAGAGAAACATTCAATTTAAAATATTTTAAATGTTGTGTTGTTTATTCATAGCAGGGACAATAAATAGGGAGAGCATTTAATAATAGAATCCTGTTGTTGTCCTTTAAGGAAGAAAGTGTCTCTCTTGGAAATAGGCAACCAATGGGCTTTTTCATATAGGGTGCTGTGGTGGCTGTTATGATCTGTAAGGGGATCAAATTTAAGTATTTTATTTTCTGTTAATTAAAACTTTTTTTTTTTTGCTGTAGGGAGCACAATCAGAGGAAGGACATATTCCACCATGAATAATAGGATGTTTTTAACTAAGGCCATCTGTGCTAGTGGGGCAAAAAGGTGCTAGAGTCAGTAACATAATTTTAGTTGAGGTAAAACCTTGGAGGTAATATCTGTTTGTATACTGAAGTCGAGTAATTGATCTAATGCTATGCTAGAATAGTTTTGTTGTTTTACATTTAGTAAATTATTCCCTTTTAAGTCTGTTATGGCTAAGGAAGGAAGCAAAGTTAATTTTTTATCTGAAGCATAGATTGTGACAGTCTTTGTGCTATTAATTTGCAGTCTGTTATTGTGAAACCAGTTTTACAATAAGAAGTAAAGAAGTGAAAGATTTAATTACCCCAGCTTCCTGTAAGTGTATCTCTATACTAAACTCTGATTATAAATGTTTAATGGCAATGTTAGGTGAAAGGCCGAAGGCTTTAGTACCAAACTTGATTCATAAAGACAAGTGCTGGTATATTACAAGCTACCAAAATGCAAATTAAAGGTCATGCTGCTAAATGCTAGGAGTCTAAACATGAGACTGCACTCATTGCAAGCATTATTATTAACCCTGCAAGATGCTGACATTTGTGCAGTCCTTGTCTGACACAAGCTGATTGGTAAAGAGAGCAGTGGCATGCAGGATTGGCCAGATTTCTGTGTTACTAGAATCTTCTATTTTTTATGGTATTTAAACCCCCTGTTTGAGCTGGTTTGGGCTTGTTTGAACCAGGCTCTGCTGAGGTGCATCATCTCTAGGACATGTTACAAAATTCCTGAGGCTCCAACACCAACCTAAGTCATTTTTAATTTATTTTCATGTATTTTATTGCATTTGCACTTGCCTGTTGTTTTTATCTGTGCCTTAAAGCTAATTTATTACATTTGCACTGTTTAAAGCAATTTTCTGATTAACTGCATTTCATTGCTATTTACTGCAATTCATTACTGTTTAACTGCATTTCATTACTAACTGTATTTTTTCATACTGTGAGTTGTGTCCTCACCTAGTAGTACTAATCTTAGATCTTTCACCCTTTACCCCTTAGTTCTCTCTGACCTCTATCCCTCAGATTCTGACAAATATGGACGGACAATTTCCTACGGTTTCTCCTGCCAGTCTGGTTGATATAGGCATCCTGAGACAGTGTAGCAAATGCCTCATGTACACAGACAACCCTCTACTACTATCACTTAGGAACAGAATTTGTGAGAGACACAATTACATCAAGAACCTAGAGTCTATGCTCTGACCCTCACAAGCCAGTATATCTGGAATTGAGAAAGTTTTCAACACAAACACCACTCCTCAGACACAACCCACACCTGCACAACACACATCCACATATGCGTAGGTCCTCAACAAAAATATACCCAAAAAAAGAGACCTCAGAGGCAAAAACAGACATGAATTCCACAGCCCACCACACCGCACATAGTCCACACAGCTGGTCTCATAACAACTTAGGGCTAACCATAAAGCCAACATATTATTCATAAAAGACTCTATTGTGAGACACACAGATATGCCCCTCACTAGGCTGGATAAGGAGAAAGTCACGCTTAGTTGTTTGTGAGGTGAAAGAATCTGCCATATTATATATGCACTCAAGTCTCTCAATAACAGGTATTTTATTACTCTGCCATAGTCCATGTTGGTGTGAATGACTTGAGACATACCTATTTGGACTATATGAAGAGAGACAAGATCGCAATCTCTGAATATGTGTCCCAGGCAGGTAGGTCCCTAGCCTTAAGCAGCATAAAAACAGAAAATGATTGACTTTAACAATTGACTTAATTTCTGGTGTCATTCCAAGGGGATCCAGTACCTAACAGCCTGGGAAGACATGATCGATTGACCACGATGCTTTGCCAGAGATGGCCTGCATCTGTCTCCCTTGGGCTTCAGGCTTCTGGCAAAGGCTCTTGCCTTCTTGCCTCTCCCATAGTGCTTTTTTAGGTAATGCTATGAGGTCAAAACTACCAACATGAAAATTTCATCAATTTAATCAAAAAGCAAATTAAAGGTCATGCTGCTAAACACTAGGAGTCTAAACCTGAAACTGCACTCTGCAAGCATTCTTAACCCAGGAAGATGCTGACATTTCATACCTGGTTCAAAGCTGTGGAGAGCACCACAGCCATACCAGGTTACTTATCTTATCATACATTCAGACCCCAAACCATGGGCAGCAAAGTAAAAGGAGGTGGAGTTTCAATATATATTAAAGACATACACACCTCTAGGCTGGTCAAAAAGTATGATGCACAAGAGACACTCCAGGTGCAGTTTACCATTGACAAAGACCCCTATTCAAATCATAGATAGCTATAGGCCCCCAACTTTGACTCAAGATGCCCACTCCACCTATCTGGATCTCTTTGAATCTATCAAGATTCAACCCTTTACCCTGATCCTGGGTGACCTTAACTAGCCCACCATAGATTGGAAGAACTACTCATGCCAAAACACAAATGCCAAGAGATTCCTTGAGTTCGTTAATGCAAATGCCTTGGACCAGCTGGTTGATATCCCCACAAGAGATGATAATATCTTGGACCTGGTATTAACAAACATGAGTAACCACTCAGCATCCCTACAGTGTCATCCTCCTTGGTAAGATCCGACCACAAAGCAGTCACTTTCAAAGTCACCATCTCCCCTGATCCCTCCCCCCACCAGCTAGGGTCAAACAGAAAAACTTCTCCGAAGCTGATTACAACCTCCTGAGTGAAGGTATAAACAGCTTCACAGCCCCCTCCCCATCCATAGGAATTGTCATAAATGTCCAAACCTACACCAACTTACTATATGAGCATCTATATAGCTGCATGGAATCAGAAATACCCAAAAGGGCAAAATCCTCCTCTTCAAGGAAGAGTAAACCTGTCTGGTGGACATCTGCAATAAAATAACTCTATAATAAAAGAAAAAAATTGCTGTCCAGGACCAAAAAGGAGCAGGTGCCTAATTGAAAGCAGTCTGTCCTTAGCCTGAACAAGCAAATAAGAGCACTAGTGAAATGCTCCAAAGTAAACTTCGAGTCCAAACTGGCCGCAACTACTAAAAACAATCACAAGGCCTGCTTCATATACATCTCCAGTCTCAAAGGAAGCACTCTGATCTGCTCAGAACTGGCGGTCAAGGACAACACATACACAAACACCGTAGATACAGCCAACCTGCTGGCAGACAGGTTCAGTGAAAACTTCACCCTTCTGTTCCCGCTATCAGTAAATCAGGACAACCCCAGCACCTGCCCCCATGCCCTTTATTGGGAGGGTGGCCTAATGGTTAAGATGTTTGCCTTACAAACACAAGGTACAGGGTTTGAATCTCCCAGGGGATAATTGGCTAGGCTTAAAATGGCTCGCAAGGGCAGTTAGCCTAGTACTAATCTATCAACTATCAACTTATCTCTAGGGAGCAAGTCATCACTGCCCTCTCAAAGGCAAAAAATACAGCCTCCATGGGACCCAATAATATCCCAGGCTGCATTCTACATGAACTCAGGCAGGAACTTGGAGCACCATTAGGCACCCTATTTAACCAAAGATAGAGTACCAGCTTTGTCCCAGCCAAGTCGAAAACAGCCACTGTTATCACTTTACACAAAGGTGGAAGGTCCAGTGATCCAAGAAATTGTAGACCCATCAGCCTAACTAGCCTGATCTGCAAGGCCATGGAACGGATTATCATGGACCTCATTAACAAGGACATTGGTAACCTTGAAACACTCAAGCCCACACAACTTGGTTTGATCAAGGGGAGGTTATACCTGTTAAATTTGGTTGACTTCTTTGAGACAGTCACCAAAGCCATGGATGAGGGGAAGACTGTGCATACTGCCTAACTTGACCTGGCCAAAGCCTTCAATACTATTCCCCACTCAGGTATAATAGATAAACTCTCTCAACTAGACATCAGTTCATATGTTACCAGATGGCTAGCAAACTGGCTCACTGATAGAACCCACCTAGTCAAAATAGGGGGAGCCACCTCAAGCAGTAGACCCTTAATGAGTGGCGTAACCCAGGGATTGGTCTAACAGCCTCTGTTGTTTGGGATATGCTTTTCTGAGATGCAGGCCAAAACCAGTGGGCCATGGCTGATCAAGTTTGCAGATGACTGCAAGCTGGACACTGTCATCAATTCCCCTAGTGATGTGTACATCCTCTAAGAGAGTCTCACCCAAACAAATGACTGGTGCCAAAAACATGGCCTCGAACTGAATGCAAAAAAAATGCATCATCATCCCCTTTGGGGAGAGTGATGTCCACACAAATGATGACATTAATAAAGTCCTAAGCACGCAATCAGTTGTGAGGAACTTGGGCACCCAGGTTGAGAGCAGCCTGACTTTTGACTACCATATTTCCTCCATTGTATGGAAAGTTTTCTACATGGCCCATTTCATTAGGAAGGGTATCTCATCCAGGGACAAGGAGGTCATAACATCCCCGTGTTCTGCCCTTATAAGACCCATTACTGAGTACAACATCCCTTTCGGCATATGCCTCACAAAGCACATGCAGCAGCTGGAGAGACCACAGAGGTTCCTCACCAGGAGAATCCAGGGCCTCAAACATCTACCCTACACAGTTAGGCTAAAAGCCCTGTCCCTGTACTCAGTCTCATGCAGACTCCTCAGAGGTAACCTCTGTCTGGCATACAAAGCTATCTTAGACCCTGCCTTGAAAGGACTACTGCATATTCGCAAGTCTAGCTCCACTTGAGTAACATGCAAGCATGACCTCAACCTGGTCTGTGACATCAATAGGCCCTGGTGGGGCAGATTTGTGTCCCAGAGACCCCCCCTTCTGGAGAACAGACTCCCTCTCCATGTCAAGCAGAGTACCTCATTATCCCTTTTTAAGTGCAACCTGGATAACTGGAATTTTTGCACACACACCACCATTTTGTAGGTTACTCTGAAACTATGGTATCCTGTAGAACATTTATGATTCACACTGTTTCTGTTACTAGTTCTCTTCTTTCATCCTCTTTCATCCAAGTGGAATTTTTGTTTCTGTCTACCTCTGCTTTTTATGATACACCACACATACACACACGGGCACCTTGTTCATCATTTCTCTGGGATTACTTTTCTCTTATCTGCAACTGCAGCTTATTTCTCTGCCATGCCATTGACCTGGCAACATTCTGCCACGAGTTTTAGAGACTGGAAGCTACCTCACATCACAGTATCTGTTCATTATTTTGTTTGTGCCTGCTTTCATACTGGAAGAGAATGATTATTCCACCGTTCTTTTTATAAATGTATTCAATGGCAAGCAATCATATACCTCACATCAGCAAGAGAGGGAAAAGAAAAAGCAGAAGCCCTGTCAGTCTTCAAACAAAACCTAGTCTTATTTTCTGTGACAGTAACCAGAGCACTAAAAAAAAAAACAAATGGTTAATCCAGCTGCAGTTTTGTGTGTTAAAAGTCCTGTTGAGCACTCAGTAACAGCAGCTGATAACTATGAGAGCATAAACAGCTAACACTGTGACAAGTGGTGTGAAACTACAGTTATTAAAAATACCAGATGAGTTACTAGCGTAACATATGATGGGAAATGTAGTCCACTCCTCTAACAAGACTTGCAGATGCTGCAAGGAACAAGACCCCAAGAAAGAAAGTGCCTTTCACTTTTTATAGTGTCTCTCAGGCAAGTCTCGTGTACTGCATAAGGCATAAGGCATAAAAACCTTATTATAGCCTACTATAGGGCCTTATTGGGCCAAGTAGCTTCAATTGCCCCATGACTGCCACTGCCTGTTGGTAATGCAACAATGGGTGCACTGGAACCAGGGCTAAACAAGAGTAGCAACTTGCAGCTTTTTTTTCTTTCCAAAATGTTTTTATTAATTTTATAACACAATAACAATAGTATAGTAACAAGAAAAAAACAAACTATATACAATGTCCATAACAACTAAAAAGCAATATACGTAAGAAAGAGAACACTTAATATTTCTCTAACAGATAAGACAATTTTGTCCAAGCGATTAAATGATGGGTTGTGTTGCTAGTCCTTGCTGTTATAGTAGCAATCTCATTCTTACAAATGTATTTCACAAGATGAATAAACTCAACTTTAAAAACAGGAGTAGATTGGGATTTTCAATTTTTAGTAACAATTTTCCTTGCTATAGAGAGGATAGACCATAATAAAAATGTTTGTTTTTTTAGGAATGACTTCAGGAACATTGAAAAGGACAAGGGAGTCAGAAATTGTACAGTTGTCATTCCATAGATATTTAAAGTCTAACCAAAATGGGGAAATTATTTTGCAGTTAACAACCATATGTATCCAGTCAGCTTCGGGGTATCCACACCTCCAGCATTTCATTTTATCTTGTACATTATTGTTAGTCTATGTGGAGTAAAAAAAATATCTATGTAAACATTTCCATGTGAATACACGCCAGAGCAGGGAAGATGTGGATTCCTTCACCGACTGTAAAAGTTTTTTTTATCTTTGTCTGAGAATACTTGACTATTAACTTCACTTGAATAATTCTGAAAAGAAATATCTGTTTTGCTAAAATAATTTCTGATAATTTTATAAATAACAGATATATATGAAGTATTCTTGAGTGAGCTATTAATAATTTTTGAGATAAAATCCAAGATTTTCAAGTTACTCTTATTGTATACCTCTAATGAGGGTCCAAGCTCAGTATGTATACAATCCTTACAAGTTTGGATGTCCAGCCAGTTGCAATTTTGCAAACTATATCTGCTGAACAAATAGTCTGCAGAACTTATTTTATTAGCTGAGAGAAATTTATTCCAATATAATAGGGCACCCTTCTTAAATTCTAACATTTTCAGAGTATCAAAATATATCAAACATTCATTTGTGTAAGCAATAAGAAACATAATTATTAACAAGTTTTTGACCTTTCACTTTGAATGTATATTTTTAAAATCCGTATAAAGACGTTTTATGTATTTGAGTATATGGTTCAAGCACTGTCCTATTACTATTAAAAAGTAAGGTTTCATGTATTGATTTCCAATATGATGTATAAGAAGTATTATTCCAAAGCAACACTCTGTTAATAAATGCAGAGTTTAAATAAAAATCAATATTTAGAAACCCTATACCTCCTTCATCCCAGCTTGTGGTGTGCCAGAGAAGAGAAATTCTTAGTTTTTGGGATACCAAAGGAAGCTAAGTAATAAATTATTAATTTTCTGTTTAATTTTGACAGGTGGGTGAATTATTAGAGCTTGGCCAATGAGTAAGATTTTAGGTAACAGTATCATTTTGATTAAAGTTAGTCTGTCTTCAAATGTGAAGAAGAGTCTGTTTCAACTGTCTATTGGGCTAGTAATTGAGTTTATAAGTTGTTGGTAATTAGATGTGAGTGATTTTTTTTTATAATTAGATTCAATAATGATACCTAGATATTTAATATGCGTGTCCTCCCAGTTTATGCATCTTTTTGATCTAAGTTTCATAGTAACATTGCTATTCACTAGAAGTGCCAGAGTTTTGTTGTGATTGAATTTTAGACCAGAGATGTTTGCAAAGAAGTCTAGATTATGTAATAGGTGATGTACTGAATTTTCAATATCATTAGAAGTAATTAGTAGGTCATCAGCAAACAGGTGTATCTTGGGGGATAACTTGTCTGACACTTTATACCCTTTAACACTGTTGTTATTTCTAACATAATTTGCAAGAGGCTCAATAGCCAGGGCAAAGCGTAATGGGGAGAGGAGGCACCTCTGTTTAGGACCCCTTAATATTTCGAGTGGGCTAGATAGATAAGATCCAATCTCTACATAGGCTATGGACTTTTCATATAGTTTTTTAATTAATCCTATAAAGTATGCGGAGAAATTATATTTTTGCAGAGCTTTAAACAGATATAGCCAAATTAGGGAATCGAAAGCTTTATCTATATCAAGGCTTAAAATAGAAAACTATTTTTTTTTCTTGTTTGCTAAGTCTATTAAGGACAGTAATCTAATTACATTGTCTTGTACCTTCCTGGTTTTGATAAACCCAGTTTGGTCTTCATGAATTAATACTGAAAGAATATTATTTAATCTGTCTGCTAAGATAGACATGAATATCTTGTAGTCAATGTTAAGCAAAGAGATTGGCCTGTATAATGTGCAAAGGTTGGGCTCTTTATTTGGTTTTAAGATGGGAGAGATGATAGAATATTTCCATGAGGGAGGGATGTTAGCTGTAGTTTTAACTTTTTGGAATGCACTGAGTAAGATTTTCAAGATGTTATCAGGTAAGAGTTTGTAAAATTCTGGAATTAGACCATCCAGCACTGGTGCCTTTTTTATTTGTTCCTTTAATTCTTTAAAGGAAAAGGGTTTATCTATGTTATTAATATGGTGTTTGGATAGTTTATTTTGAATATTATTAGCAAGAAGGTTGTCTATACTTTTGTTGTCACTTGTAGATGAGTTATTATTATTGTTCTTATAATCACACTTGTAGATGAGTTATTATTATTGTTCTTATAATCATTTTTAAAACATAAGATATATTTTATATCTGTAACATTAATAGTCGGATTACTTCTAGTGTATATTATTTCTTTTATATGACTTTTCTCATTTAAATATTTAGATGTAATGGCAATCCTGTGCATACTCTTGGGATTAATTGAGTAGGATTGTAATCTGATTTTTTCCAGATTTATTAATATTTTATGCTGCATGATATCCTGATATTTCTTGTTCAGTTTACTTTTGTCACCTAATGCAGATTTGTCATTTGATGTAAGTTTTAGTTCATCAATTTATTTTTGTATGTCTACCAGTTTTTTATCCCATTCTTACCTTTTATTTATATACCAACTTTTGACTTTACCATGTAAGACTACCTTTAAAGTGTCCCTTAGGATAATATCTGAAACCTCTCCATTATTATTGACGTCTAGGTAAAATTTTATTTCATCTAGAAACCATTCTTTAAATCCTTGTACTGTTACTAGATAAGCAGGTAGTCTTTGGCAGAAGTTTAAGGGGTCAATATTAAGTGTTACATTGAAGGTGATAACATTGGGGTCAGACATAGGACATGATGTCAGCATTACATTATCAGTTTTGGCCAGTAAAGAACTGGTTACAATGACTTTGTCTGTGTTGGTCTATGTGCCAAATCTGTAAAATAGTGATAATACTTCAGGGAGGATAATATTTTATACTGTCAATGTAAATTAGGTTTCTGTCTTTTATGTAGTTCAAGTGCTTGGCAACAGGGGACATATTGAAGGGCTTAGAGCTTGTGGTATCAATGGAGTACAAGATACAGTTAAAATCACCTGCTAAGACTTTAGACTTTAATGTTATGGTGTCTAAATGTTTTTTCACAGTTTTAGTCCTAATACCTGGTATCCAGTAGGTGTTTGCAAAATTGTACATCTTTTTATCTGGTTTCAGTATAACTAAAGCAAGCATACCATCATTGCTTGAGTATGAGTCAGCTATTTCTGGAATTCTCATTGATTTTCTGTGTAAAATTAGGACACTTTTTCTTTTGTGGTTGTAGTTTGAACTTACCAAAATCTTATAATCCTTGAAGGTTAATTTGTTTAGATCTTCTATTATTTTATTTCTTTATTATTTATTTTATTTCAGTTTGATTACCGGGGAAGTTCACTGGGCCAAGAAGAACCCATTTTCAGTGGAGGCCCGGGGAGAAAAGCTCCAAAGGCAGTACGACCAATACAATGTATGAGAAGAATACAAAAGAATGTAGACACAGCAAGAATACATAGTAAGAACACTGCAAATGCAAATTTACAATAGAATGTACACACAGCAAGAAAAAAAGAACACAGCAAATGCTAAAAAAAAAAAAACAACAACAAAAAATAAAAAAAACAAAATCAGAAGAAAAAATGTACCATTCAGCCTTGCTTATTATTAAGTGGGATTCCTGAATGACTGCAAAATCTGCTTTATGTAGCATTAAGTATTTATTGACACTACTCCTTTTCATGGGGTTGTTCAACCCATTGACATTAATAGATATAATATTAAATATTATCATTTGATGGAGACTGCTATTATAAGTAAAATTGAAAAGTGCTTTCCTTGAGTCATTATGACAAATAGATTTATTAAAACTATTATGGACAATATAAAAACTCTAAATTTGAAAATAAAACTATATGTTTTAATAATCTTCTGCATGGATATACTATATCCAGGCTTACTATATCGCTCATGGAAGCCACAAACTAACCGTCTCATGACTGTTGTTTGTCTTTTCGGCTTTTCCCGATAAGGGGTCACCACCAAACTAACCATCTCATGACATCTAGTGGGAATTCCTAGCTACTGCATGTTAATAGCAAGCAGAAGGGAAACTGCATGTACATTAAAACATACAAAAGGAAAAATTCACTTATAGCTTTGCCGATGGTGTTGTAAAGAAATTTGTTATAATCATGAGGCATAAACAGAATACCCCTTGGCACAGTAGAAGGCATTAATGAAGGTTGATGTTAGGAGTACTTGAAACAGGATCTAAGAATATTACAGAAATAGACTTAAGTCATGAGAAAATGTAGACAGTGGCTTCAATATTTAGATAAACTGGAGTAGTGACAGTTTAATGAAGCTCAGTCAAAAACATTAGAGTGAATAGCAAAGAAGGGTTTCTCATTTGAAATTGGGGTGAGGGTTGATTGCATGATATCAGAAGAAACAATTGGGGTGAGGGTTGATTACATGATATCAGTGGAAAAATTGTATATGGACTGTTCATATATTTAAAGTAAACATTATCTTTGGTTATCTTTTTGTTTAATTCATTTTATAATTTAAAATATTCATATTAAATGTTTTGTGGTGGAGATAAAGTTTATTTAAAAAAAGAGAATGTAGAAATATGTTATCATGAAGTTCTGGACAGAAGAAAAAAATGTACCATTCAGCCTTGCTTTTCATTTAAAGAACAGATTCGCTATATGTAAGATTTGTTGTTCAAAGCAAACAAACTGATAATTCCAAATTGTCTGCGAAATGAAATGTCGAGTAGATATGAGTGTCATTTAGAAGAGTGAAGTGTACATACCAAAAAGCACACAATATATTATTTTGGCAAGAATATCCGTTCAGATAGAAGAAATAGCTCAGAACTGTGCTGTATATAATTAATGTAATAAACATTAATATATTAATGATCTGTAAAAAATGACTGTCCTACTCAGCTCTAGAAAGGCAATAGGCATGGGTTTGTATAGAACTTTTCTGATATTAATAGAGCATCTACGTATTATGTGTGGAATGATAATTAAAGATTCTTGAAGTCATTAAGTTCTGTAGTGCTACAAGTCAAGGTGTTATCAGTTCATTGAAAGTTGCATTTGTGAGATGTAAAATTCCAAATGTTGTGATATCAGACAGTGGTTTGAGAAATGTGAATTCCAGCATTTTACTTCCTCGTCCTAATTACGCACAGTCACATGGTAAGTTGAAAGAACCTCTCATATTATTAAGTCCTGCAGAAGAAGACGAAGTCACAGAACAATAAAAGTGACCTGTGATTATCATTCAGTTTTAGTGGACTACAGGAATACTGAAGTGCATGGTGTAGATCTGTCTCTTGAACAGTTGTTAATGGGTCATGTTCAGACAGGTAAAGTCTTACGTTTTCTACATTTGTTTCTCCTAGAAGTGAAAAAACAGGTACAGGACACAAATAAATTGAATGAGTCAAAACCAAGACTCTCTAATTGGAAGGAAGGCAATAAAGTGAAAATTCACAAGGGCTGTTATAAGAAGAAACCTGAAGAAACTGTTTTGGAAAATGTGAGCAGCCAAGGTAATTTGCTGTGATAATACAGGATAGTTTAATGCAGAGAGAGAAAAAACAACACAAGCAGCATCTTGTCAAAATGGATAAAGAATTTCAAAGTGACTGTCAGGGGCAAAGAGACTTTGTCTATTACATTGGTCAGTGTTAGCACAGAGCTTTCTCACTGGTCAAGAAATATATTTAGTATGTGACTGTTATGTCCTTGTGCAATGAATCATTGCACTGTGCAGGTGCAGAGTTCCTTGCTTGCTCCTGGATTACAAGTCAGTATATATTTTCACGGTTCCCATTCAGAAGCCTGAAACATCATAAGCCTGAAAATCAAAATCCTGAAACCAAAAGCCTGAAAATTCAGAATCCTGAAAACTCAAAATCCTGAAAGCCCAAAATCCTGAAAGACCAAACTCCTGAAACTCAAAATCTTGAAAACACAAAACAGACATACTGATGTCATTGTGGCTTTGCTATTGTTAGCCCTGTGGTGTTAGGTCATGCGTTGGGGTCAGGTAAGTGTGCGGTTGGTTTTATTTTAGGGTTAGGGGCGGTTTAAGTGAGTTAGGGTTAGGGCGCAGGTTAGGCATGTATGCAATAGTGACAGATATTGGGGTTAGGGGCGGTTTAAGTGAGTTAGGGTTAGGGCGCGGGTCAGGTGAGTGTGCGATAGTGACGTACCTTAGGGTTAGGGTTAGGGTCAGGGTCAGTTGGTAGATATTAGTGTCTTTATAGTGACATATTAGCATTATTTGTGTTTTCAGGATTTTGAGTTTCAGGATTTTGGGCTTTCAGGATTTTGAGTTTTCAGGATTCTGAATTTTCAGGCTTTTGGTTTCAGGATTTTGATTTTCAGGCTTATGATGTTTCAAGCTTCTGAATGGGAACCATTTTCACAGTCTCATGAGCCTGACTGCATATTTAGTTGAAATTACTGTCAGGCATAACATAGCCTGCATGAGTTTACAGACCTTTTCTTTGTTATCAGACCCTTGCCTCTACATTCTTACCTGGTAAATGTTCTTATGAGACAGGTGATCTGTTCTTACTGCCTTGTAAGAAACTACTGGTGCTTGGCTGGGGGAGCCTGTCTATATTCATACACAGTCCAGGATACCTGGACTACTTAGAAAAATGCATGGAAATACCTTGGCATTGAAAGTTATTTTATACTCCTATCAGGCATTAGACAGACACCCCTTGCTGAAATTTCTCATCAGGTAGAATAACCTGTTCATATTGTGGTACATAAACAAGCAGTCAGTAAGAAGGTCCTACATCATGTTGAGGGAAGAAGTTAAAATTTAGAAATAAGTAGCTCTACTATTACAAACCTTCTGTAATGGGTAGCAGTTGGGACTTCTTTTGCAGACCTTCAGCTCAGCATAACTTTTCTCTCACATCCCTATGATCATGGTTGCATGCACATCTTGTGGTGCATCTCATAACATAATACTTTGGGCTGCTCATCTTTTTTTTGCCATTAACACCATAGTGTCACCCCCCAACATTCCTCATGAAAAGTTCCTGAGTTTAATGTCTGGAAAAATTATAGTTACCAGATATTCAAATGGCTGCCAGATTATGAGCTAGGACACACACTGGAGCTTCCATCATTAAATCTTCCCACCCAAAGGTAGATGCCAGAGTAATTAGAGGCATTTCTACCTTTTTTAAGATGGCAGGAGATGAGATTACCCAGTTCAGTGCTCTGTAGGAGAGGACCTCCCTTGATCCCAGTTTGGCATCAGAGATTCAGGATAAAGTGAACAAGTCAGCAACCTCTCCTACAGGGAAATCTTCTCTTGGGGCTACATATACAACTAAGGAAAAGGTACAGTTACGGCTGTCATCTGGAGATGATTAAAGGGCTGTGAGATGTCTGTGCCACCTTTCCCACTATCAAGGTAATAGAGCATACCTGTACGTGGTATGCACCCATTGATTTGTTCTAGATTCCCTTAGCACAGACATGGTTTCATCAGGAACAAAGGACTCTTGGCTCCAGGCCAAATCTTAAGACTAGCATGGTTCTCAAGCTCTAATTGAGGATAGTCACTTAGAACTAAATACTGGATGTTCACAAGCTGATTGATTGTCTGGTAGAACCTGTTTTCATTGATGCTGGACTTCATACTCTGGTAGTATGACCTGATGCTAGTGCCAAACACTGCTTAGGTCCCCTGAGATCTAGTGCCACTTCTTTTGAGTACTTTTGGATGCTAGAGTCTCCCTCTCTAAAATTCAGTTACCATATACTCAACCCCACATGCATTAGCTGAACTTATGTCTGGATATCCAGGTGCTATAGGTAGGAGTTCACCCAATTCTGTGCCCCAGGGAAGGGGCTTAAAGAGCTCATAGACTAATAAAGAGAATGTATACTTCCTTCCCTACAGTTTCCTTTAGATGGTTAATCTTTTGGAGATACTATCAGGCTGATGTAGTCCTTGATGGACTGGACTTATGGCCTTTTGTCTTCCCTTCATAAATGTTTGAATAGGTATCTAAGCAAGTAGTAGTAAGAAACATTGGCTCATCCCACCCAGGGAGCCTGTCTTAAATAATACTATTTTTGCAGCCTTTGAGTATCCAGTCTCTGCTGTCTCTAGTTCCAAGAACAGAGATTCCCTCTACAATCACCCAGCGGAGTAGAGTAAGATGCTTATGAAGAGCCCTGTGACAGACTCCTCCTTCGTCTCCTTGATCCAACACAGGTCCTAGAGGTTACAGCAACTTTCAATCTTGCCATTTGATAAGGAGTATTAAGCTTTGGATAGGGTGGTCAAATAGAGTTTCCTTTCCATGGTGGGCTTAGATTCAATTATTTTTCTAACTTGTCCATATTCTAGCTCTGCCTAATGGAACAGACACTGGAGAAGATGTCAGCCCCTCTTATTTTTAGAATCAAGGAAGGGATGGTTAAGATTCTTGCCAAGACTTCCAATGTGGACTTCGTGTAGCCCAGAGTAATTATTTTTGTGGTGATGCTGTGGCTAGAGAAAGGGTATCTGGTATGTACCAATGAAGGATGGTATGGCTAAATCACTACTCATTTACAGATGAGCTTAAGCAGGCAATTATGGATGTTCTTCTTCAGGAAGAGTTCATTTTGGGGCAGGAGTCTATGTATCTGATACATAATATCCAAAGGAGGAAAAGGGCACTGACCACTGTAGAAGGTCATTCTCACATCTACCCTGACTACTACTGCTGCATTTTCTAGGCCATACTAGTTCTTTAGGAAGAAGCTCTTCTTATAGAATAAGGAGGTCCCTTTTCTGCCTCCACTTGCTCTCTTGGCCAGGTGAATAAAGAAAGTGACCCTACCAGCCTAGTACATAGATTCTTAGTTACTGTTCAGGATTTTTTGGAGGATTGTTAAAGTTTTTTTGGCTTTGGGGAGACAATATCAAGACATTTCAATGTTGTTATGAATAGCCATATCTTAAAACTCTCAGATCTATCCACAGAAAAGGATATGCTCAGGGGCCAAGTGATTTATGCAGAGCTGCTAGAACAGGCCACTATTTTGTTTCTCTTAGTGGTCATAGAAATGATCTGTCCTTTGGAAAAGGCCAAGAGTTTTACTCCTGCTTCTTCCTCGTTCTCACAGGAATAGTATTTTTTTGTATCATCCTGAGCGTCAGTAACTTCAGTGAGCTCATCTGGTTCACAACGTTTCAGATGCTAACTCACCAGGGGTCATGCTGCTGCAAGGCATCCATGTTGTGTTGCTGGATATGACAGGCATTTCCTGACATGTCACTGGTGTATGCAGAGGAGGTTTCTTCATTTCATTCTGGGTGAGCATTTCTTCCACTGCAAAGTTCTGCCATTTGGCCTAGCTTCTGCACCCACAATGTTTACCAAGGTGCTAATCATGATAGCAAAAGCTTTGCAGGAGAAGGTCTTCCATGTGTTCCCCTGCCTGGATGTCTGGTTATTGGTAGACTTGTCAGGGGACTCTGTAATAGTATCCTCAGCTTGGATATATCTGTGATTGCAGGCCTTGGAATTGTCCATAGGGTAGGAGAAGGCATCTAAGAGCCTAACTTAGAGGAGTGCATTTATGGTAGTACAAGTAGAAACACTGCATTGTTGATTTTTGCTGCTTACAGAAAGGATCTAGTAAGTCATGCCCGTGGTATTCTTAGAATGTAGTAGATGGTACAGTCTCAGACTCTCATGTTCCTTTTGGATTTCTTGGGATTCATGGCCTTCATTAGTTTTGTTTGCAGAATCCAAGTATTACAGAAGATGGTAAACTTTCTTTATAATTCCTTGAAACTAAAATGCACATGTATAAAATACACAGCAGTAGTAGATCAAGAACATAAGTGATCATGTCCAAAATGGGAGAAAAATAAACCACGTAAAAGGTACCCAAAAACTGTGCTTTTGAAGTGGAGCAAGAACTTCTGATTCCCCATGCCTCTTACTTGTATGTACTAGACTTAAGACTGCGCTGATTCAGATAATAAGCAAAATGCACTCTGGAGTACAGTGTTTTACTGATGTTTCTCCTTGCTAGTGCAATCCCACTCCATAGAGTAGCACTATAGGCAGTTAGGCACCCATAAACATACAACCCAAGCAAAAGATACACATATCAAAGGTTCTGAGCCCTTACTTTATGAGGAAGTAAGGGAAACTGGATGGTAAAGTGTCAGTAACTGTAGAGTCACCAATATCTCCTGGATCTTTTGTTGTCAGATTCTTTTCACCGGATTCTCATTACAGTGTAGCTCTGCCTTCTCTGCAACCAAACCTGTCTCAAATCTTGGTGATGGATGCTTTATGTCTTGCTTGCATTTTAATGCCCCCCAATTTGGATGCCTTCCTGCTACAGGAGACATGATTAGAGCAAAATAAGGCAGAATCACATCCACCATGTGGACCTATAGATATTCTTTCATGCCCTAAAGACTCAGGAAATGGAGTTGAGACCACAGCCTCTACTTCTCTGGTCAGGCAGCCACTCCTTGTAGTTATAAATCACCCAGCAAACAAGAAGGCACAAACCTGTCTACTCTAGAGAAAAAGTAATGCATTTCTAGCAGCAGGCCATAGAGAGACACATCATCCTTACAATTGTTCACTTTTCCAAAGAACTGAATGTGCTCTTGGACTTTCATTCCTCTTCTAGATTTCAGGAGTTCTGTCTGGTCAGGGTCTTCTCATCTGTGGCACCACATAGACCTACCTATTTGGTATGTGGTAGAATGCACTTCTCCCTTTGTTCTACTTAGTTCAGCAAGGCAAGGAGGAGCTAATGGACACATTCTGTCTGCCACTGTGTGCTTCTCTCCCTGACTACTGTCTGTATCCAAAATTACTGGAAAACTGTTATGACATCCTTACTGAAATGTGATAATCCACCAGTCCACATTCCTAGTGATCAACAGCAAAATCCAAATTGTTTTCTAAAATTCTATGGAAGTTAGACTACATGAAGTTAAAAGAATATGACATACTTAACTCTCAGCATGACTGCTGACATGGATTTAACACACTGTTGGTACAGTTAAAAGGCAATCTTTTTATTTCCTTAACCACGTTACAACTGACAGTTTTCAAGAAGGCTGTTTCCCAAACTATTGGCTTATTATTTCCAGTCACTTCCTCAAGCTACTAACCTTTTTGGTTATTTCTCCTCCCTGTTTATTAAGGGAATCTATCTCTAAACTGCTTCCAAGGTAATTATATAAAGTTTTGAAGGTATTTCACTTGGGCACTTACCTTCTTTGATTGGGTTCCTAGCTTCAAAAGTGAGTAGCCATATCTTGAATTTTAATAAAGATGTCATTCTCACATTATTTGTTATGCCACAGTAAGAATAAAATCCCAGTTTTGTACAGAAATACATAGTCATTTTAGGACTGAAGTCATGAAAGAATGTATTTTTGTTTGATCACTTTTATATTTGTTACTCTGATGTGAATTAATAGATATATATTCTATATTATTGCATATATTATTATAAATATATATATTATATATTTTATATATACTTGATCCCTCATGCAAAAGCATGGCAATGCTGGGAAAAACTGGCAAAAATAAATAAAATCCCTTCCAATTATCAGTGCTACAGAGAACTACGTAATCTTACTAAAAAACACATCAACCATGATAAAAAAAACCTTTTACCTCAACCCAAAAGAAAACTCCCACTCTAATCCCAAAAAGTTCTGGAATACTGTCAACAAACTGCTACACACAGGTACGCCCACTACACCAAATCCTGATCCTAATAGCTCTGCCTTGGACACTGCAACACTTTTAAACTCCTTTGTCATTGATTCCATTCAAAAAATAACAAAAAACAGCATAATTACCTGTCCCACTACTCACCCCTTCCTCCCACACACTCTCCTTCTTTCTCAAACCTGTCTCTACTGCTTACATCAGATCTCTTCTGTACAAACTCAAAACTTGTTTACCTTCCGCTGATAACTTGCCACTTTTTTTCCTTAAGTTAGCTGCAAAAGGTATTGCATACCCTGTTTCTATACTAACCAACAGATCAGTTCAAGAAAACATAGTTTTTGATATCTGGGAAAAAATTATGTTATCCCCCTCCATAAAGGAGGAAACTCCACTGACCTCTCTAATTTCAGACCCATTGCAACTCTATCTTCCCTATCAAGGATTCTTGAAAAATGCATCCATAAACAGCCCCTTGTTCATCTGCTTCAGAAAAATCTCCTTACCTCTACACAACACAGCTTTTGCCTTAACCATAGCACTTCTAGAGCACTAATATCTTTCACACAGACTATCTCTAGAGCTCAAGACAACAATAAATTAGTCTCATGTCTATTCCTTGACCTCTCTAAGGCCTTTGATACTGTCTCCCACAATCTACTTCTGTCCAAACTATCTAACCTCAGTCTCGCCAGTTCTGCTATTGCCTGGTTCTCTAGCTACTTCTCCAACCAACTTCAGTCTGTAAGATAGCTCTCTGCATCTTCTCCTTTCCTTCCAGTCTTAACTGGGGTTCCCTAAGGCTCCATCCTTGGGCACTTACTATTTAACATTTTCACTAACAATCTCTATCGTTCTTGTCCTCTCTCCTCTTTAATACAATACACTGATGACTCTATAATAATTGTCACCTCTGACAATCTTCCCCACCTGATCTCCTTTACCCAAGAAGCACTGCAATCAGTTGAAAAATGGCTAATAGCCAACCAGCTCCTTCTTAACCCGAACAAAACCAAACTCCTACTTTTACTTTCTAAACCTCTCTAACACCTTAAATCTGCCTTCTCCTTAAACAACACACCTATCAAGGTTGAACCCCATACTAAACTATTAGATGTCATTATAGATGATCAGCTCAAATTCAATCTTCACATCCAAAACTGCATCAAAAAGACCAATCAAAAATTAGGCCTTCTTTATAGAAACAAAAAATTCCTCACAAAAGATTCTAAACTTACACTAGCACAAGCCTACCTACTTCCCACCCTAATATATGCTGCCTCAGTGCTTACAAACCTTCAAACAAGTCTTTTCTCTAAACTTGAACAAACATACAACAAAATTGATAGATTTGCCACTAATCTACCCTACCGCTCTCACCATTGCCTATCCTTAAAAAAACTACAATGGCTAGAACTACACCATCAACTCCTTTTGCCTCAACTTCACTTGACCCACACCATTTTAAACCAACCCCAATCCTGTCATGCTGTCACAACACTCATCACCCCTTACACCCCTAACCATACACTCTGCAGCTCAGAACAACTTCTCCTTCAAATCTACAAACCCAATAAAACAATTGGCAAACTTTTCTATAATTACTCAGTAGCCAATGCATGGAATAAACTGCCTCTATTTTTAAGAGAAATCTTTAACTTAAACTATTTCAAAAAAAACTTTAAGAGACTACTTATTAAACTCTTGGACCTGTTCCTGCACTGACCCAACTTAGTCCACTTCTACTCTTCCCTAACCCATCCTTTCTCATACTCTGTCTCTTATCCTCCACTGTACCCCAAAACTGATTTTACTAATCTGCAACCTTCTCTTTACTCCATTTTCCTACCTGCTGCTTCATGACTTCAAAAACTGTACTTGAGCTTAATTGCTGGATGAAACTGTTTTGTTATTATTGTTACACTGTCTGTTTATACTTCCTCTGTTACTATGTCTTCAGCTGACACTGTTAGTAGTTGTTGTTAAACTGTTTGTTAGCATCATGTTGATTATCTGCTTCTTATATATAACTTGAAATTATTTTCTTGGAGCTTTTTGGGTTTCCGCTGAAAATGGACATCTGCCCAGTCGGACTAACGTGGTTAACAAATGTCAAATAAATAAATAATAAATAAATAAATAAATATACTTACATTTTAAACCGCGGTGGTGGTGCTGCGGTAACATTGTCGCCTCACAATAAGATGTTGTCCTGTTCGATTCTCAGCTAAAGCATCTTCTGTATGGAGACATGCGTGAATGGGCGTACCTCCATTAAAGGTTGTACGTCAGGGGTGGCAACTCGGTACGTAAAAATCTACTGCCAATCATTAGTGGACCGGAGTTCCACTGGGGCGACCCCTAACCGGGAAAAGCCGAAAGATACAACAACAACAACTTACATTTTAAACCGAATGCTTTGCAAATGTTGCACTTTATCAGTTCTTTTCCAATGGTTTGCCTGACCTTAATTTCACATTACCTACAAATTCTATTATCTTTGTATTACTTTAAGATTTTCTTACACAATTTTCAGGAAATGAGTTGCTTTGCACACTGCAGTGTATCGGCGAATCACCCTAAAGGGAAGGTAACAACATCTCAAGCATATGTGTGTGTGTGTGTGTGTGTGTTTATGCACACCAGTAAGAACCATATACTTGTTATTGACTAACATGACAGAAAATATCATTTTCTGAAAAATAAGTATTGTTTTTAGTTCTGATGGCACATATCCCAATAATGAGCTTGTCACCCAGAACTAATGTCATGTGTGTTTGCTGTGATTCATAGGTGAAAAAAAAATGTTTACTTCATCTGAGTGTAATCAACTTACTGATATCTGATTCTATGACAGTACTCAACCAATTTCTATACTCCTTCCCACCAGCCCAAATGACCACCATCCAGTTTCCTGCAGCAAAAGCCACAGCACTGGGCATGTTATTCTATTTCTTTTCCCCAATGCATGTCCAGCAGTGCTGTGAGTGGTAATTATTTTCATCTATGCAGCAGAGTGAATGTTACAGTATTATCATCAGCACCATCTCATAGTTTCTGGACAGTGGTATTTGCACTTTGTGAACGGAAGGGTCCCTGACAGTGCATCAGTCAAATGCATTCATTTGGATATTTTCCACTATGTTTGGAGCTATTCTTGATTTGGTACTTTTTTCTACACAAGTTGAGGTAAATAGCTTTAGCATATGACTCAGTATGATGTGAGTTGGAGTTTCTGTGGAAAACTACAACAGCATTATACCCAACAGAGGTATCAATGCAGAATGGTCTGAAATTAAATGGATAGAAGACTGTAAACACATTTCAGAAAGTCAAAAGAATGGATTATGTCAAACAAGGTTTTAACTCACTTTGGTCTCTCATTTGCCTTTTAGTTCGGAATAAGATGCTTCTTATACAACCGGAACTGTTCAACTGCACACATTCCAGGAAGGGGTAGAGAGATCCATGGCATTTGTTTCACTGTTTCTGATATGCCTATGTAGAAATAAAACCTTTAGCCTGGTCTACAAAGAAAGGGAATTCAAGCAGCATGTATCTAGAAGAAGGGTTATGCTAGTTACAGATCACCAGATGTTGCTAAATATTCTTAACCTAAGAAAAGGAGTTACTATGCTGGTCCCTTTTCAGGGGGGGGGGGGGATAATATGACACTGAATATAGCAAACAAACCAATATGGCATTGCTATATTAGTTCTGCCAAAGGAGGAGTCAGAAAAGTCAAGCAGAGGGAACCACATACTGCTTGTTGTACAATTACCCATGATAGTGTTCCTATAAAAACGGAGATGAAAAATGCACTGTCAAAAGTGTATGATGGAAAGGGATAATCTATTGTATCTGGATTTTGCTGTTGTTGCTGCTACTACTTTAGAAAAGCAGATCTGCCAAGATGTGAATGAATCTTACTATGTGAATGCTGACCACTGACCAGTAATCCGAGCTATATTAGATACCAGAGTGTTCATTGCTAGACAAGAATGGCACCTGAAAATCAGCTCAAATTAAGTTCTTTGCCCCAAGTTTCATGCAGTGTTGTAACACTAAAACATAATTCGAAAGGTTAGCAAGAAGCTGTGTTAGATACAAAATAGTAAAAAAATGTACCCTTGCATTTCTGTGAATGGCATTCTGATCTAAGACAGCATATTTATATTGAGTCTGTGGGTCCTCTCAGAGCTTTCGTGTTCCTAATCATACTGGCTGCAGACTCAGACATGGCCTGCATAGCATCAGAGATGTCTGAAAGATAATATCAGTCAGTGATGATATTTGCAAGAAATAGCTTGCCTGGGCAAATTGTCATTGGTGACTACTTGCAATTCAGAATAGAGAAATTTGAGGCACTGTTGAAGTAAAATAACATTACATATCTCTGGCCATAGCAAGCTAACTCACAGATGAACTGGATGGAAAAGTTTGGAAAGATTTGAGAAAACTGTTAAAAAACCTCTATGGGAAGCCCCTACAACTCAAGGTCGATAATGTTTTTTTTTTTTTGCTTATGGTAATGTCATACAGCTGTAAATGCTGCAGCTGCAGGAAGCTTCTTGAACAACAAAATGCATTTCAGATGGGACTTAATGAAGCATATTTGCTGAGAAAGCAGTGTAGCATGTAGTTTCAGTGTTTGAATGTGAGACAGAGAAAACATCAGAACTTGCTAACCAGAGACTGTAAGAACAGCAAATGATAAGTAGTAGGCCATATCATTTCTAGGATACTGTTAATGTAAGACACGATACGTAAACCATTTTAAATGTTTAAAAATGTATGGCATACAGCAGAGACAGATAAATGTATAATCACTTGATGTGCAAGACAATAACATGCAAGTAATGACAGCTGCCACAATTACATGATTTGAATTTTCAAGATTGATGACTCAAGGGAGACGCAAGGAAATATTACTTCAAATAAAGCTCATACGATAATTGTAACAGCTTTCCTGGAGAAGCAGTAAGATAAAACAACAACAAAAAATTCAACATGCTTACAACAAACACAACAGTTGTTATGAGGTCTGTGAGTATAGTAAATAAGCTTTAAGATACATGCAGTCATACTTTCTGCTTCTCTGCATGTTCATTTGGTAGTTGGTACAGAGGGTTAAGGCTGTGAGCTATAGGTCGTGTGGTACAGCGTTTGATTCCCTCACCCATCACTTACCCTAAGGTCTGACCTTGATCAAGTCACAGTTGGTACAGAGGGTTAAGGCTGTAAGCTATAGGTCGTGTGGTACAGCGTTTGATTCCCTCACCCATCATTTACCCTAAGGTCTGACCTTGATCAAGTCACATTGCTGCCAGCTTGCCCCTGAAAAAGAACTGTGCATCCAGTTGGCCCAATTGGGTGGCAGTATTATTAAAGATAGTCCGATGCACATGCTGTCTCCATAATCCTGCTTTCTCTCACTGTTCCCTTCTCTGAAGAGCCTCATTTTATATTCCACATACTGCAGCTCTTCTGTTCTTCTCTTATCTTCCTTTTTTTTTCTAAATTCCTTTTATTTATTTATTTGTTGCATACATCACCTCTTCTTTCCTTTGGTATATTTATATTTCTTCAGCTTTGTTTTATTTTCGCTCATTTATCTTCTGTCTCACCCAATCACTCACTATCTGCCTGTCATTTCCATTCTCTGTGATATCTGTACTAACCTTGTCCACTCCCACTTGTTCTCCTGTTGACATGCTGTTGTCTCCCTGCTTCATTTGTTAGCCCTCATGCTATCTGTAAAATGACCATTACAGGCTACCTTTATTATGCAGTTTCTACCCGGATTTAATATGTAATTTGCATTTCTAGATTATTTACCTTTGCCTGTCTACGTGTACAACGTGTTCATTTATCCCATTTACTTTCTTGTTTTATGCATAGTACTTACCCTTTTATGCTTAATCCGGTGCCCCTTTCTCATAGCACAGATAAAGGTTAAGTATACAGTTTCAGCAAGCTCATTATGATTATTATGTGAATGATCGATCCTACAAAAGCTTTGCAAAGCCCATTTATTCTAGTTGAGTATCACAAGAAAGTTCTGCACCTGAATTTATATTGTTTGAAACTGCGCAGTATGTTGTAAGATTGTTTTGAAAGTGAATTGTTAAAATTAAGTTGCTTTTGGTTTTTCTTACAGTCCACTAAGTTAAGCAGACTGATGCAAGCAAAAGGCCTGTCAGAACAGGGGAGCTCAATGAAGACATAATTTTTCCATAATTAACTGCATCCTTTCTCAGCTTCCTTTGTGACTCATGGCTGTAATCTATTATTGTGTACTGTGATTTGGGAATTGTATGCGTGAACCACAGCAAGTAATTTGATATGGCCTTCCGCTCAAAAACACTGTCCCTTTTCCTCTTATAATTGTATCTAAAATGAGAGCACATTACCTGCTACTTGAGATCGTCACTAAGATTCTTTCTATAGATGTATCTGAGTCTTTCTCTTCTGGGAATTTGTCAGTTTCCCTTTTGCAATGAGAATAGCAACTTCCAAGTCTGATACAATATTTCATTTACAGAAGCAACTGTAGTAAGTTACCACTGGGATAGCATAGTTATTTTATGAAGACACTGGAAAAAAAAACAAATATTGCTTAAGGAGATGTAACTTTTGAGAACTGAGATGTGTTATAGTTTACCATATAAAGCACTGATAAAAGGATTTTTAAAGAGTTTTAAAATGTAACTGTTTATGGCTGACGTATACATTTTAAATCATTATAGTACATAAAAACATAAGAAAACAAGGTTCCAAAATGGACCAGAAATTTAGTAACAAAATGATTTATGTTGTGTAAACCTTTCTTTATGTGTTCAGTTTTTGTCAAAACGGGAACTTGACAGAGGTGTTCTGATCTTAGATTTTGCAGTATGCTGTAGACGGCCTCTGATCAAGTCAGGATTTCACACTTTCCTGAAAAATGACATTTTATTAATCCTTACCTTTAAATTGCAGATGAATTCTTTTCAGATGATAGTTGATGTTGCAATAACATTTAGTTTTGCACTGTCTAAAATTAAAAACCTATTGGAACTGCACCTAAAATGAGCAGTAACATGGTGGAATATGTTCTGCAACTTTGCTGTTTTCCATTATGTTAAAATCATATTTGTGCTCTATCACTACCATATTTTGTGCCTTATCGTTACCAAATGCAAATAGATAGCATGAAGTAAAATCTTATTGAAAGCCAGCATAAATCAATAGATGGCTTATTAGTCATTTCTAAAAATAAGCCATAAAATATTTTCTGCAGACATTCTGGGCCAGATTCATGATGGCTTGCACGGAGTCTAAGAGTAGAGTAAGACTCCATGCAGCCATCATGTCCGACGAGCGATCAAGGAACAGCCTGTAGGGGCATGTAAGAGAGCACCTAAAACGTCTCTTACACGGACACGGCTGGGATATGCAAATTACCTCACTTGCAGCTGAAAGGCATGCAAATGAGGTAAATTTGCAATCCAGGAAACACAAACCTGTCCGAGTTGGAGCCGTATTAGTTGCAGAAATGTACTCAGTTGACAACTGAGTACCATTCTGCAAATAGCACAATGGAACCTTGTCAGCTCCAAATAAAGGTTGCATATGGTTGAGGAAGCATGCCAATGGCCAAATATATGGCCATTGGAAATGTTCCCAGATGCAAAATTAAAATAAAAATACTTTTTTTTTCAGCAATTTCCGATGTTTAAGCGTAGCACAGTGCCGCGCAAATGGGCTACACCACAAAAACCAGAAAAATAAAAATGAAAACCCACAAATGTGGAATTTATGAAAAACTGTTAAATTACAATGTAAGGGAATAGCAGGCTGAAGACAACATGGCCACCGAGTAGGGGTTGCTAAGGGGAGAAGCCCAGTTTAAGACATGTAACCAAGCATTAGTAGGCAATCCTATGTAAATGAGTGTTAGGATAGTGAATCACACTTTTACATAGCAAATGAGCACAGTCAGTGGAGTGTAGGAGTAGGATATGGGGAGTAACAGAGTAGGAGATAGGTGACATCACAAGGGGGGTATGTATGAAAGTAGTGAAGCTCATTGGAGCAGAGAGTCATGTGTTAGCTGTCAGTTAGACATCATGGAAAGAGGTGTGTCAACAGGTAGGCCAGGGAAAGCCAAGAAATGGAAGGTGTATACTGTGGATAACACCAAAGTTTCTTGCTGAACGGGTATGCGCGCATGTGCGCGCCCGTAAACCCAAGTAAGACAGAGTGCGCGCGTGGAAGTGTGAGTGCGCGCGTTTAACCTGGAGTAAGCATGTATAGGGCTGTTTAAAGACCTGTAAGTGCGTATGCACTGGTGTGCACATGTTTTCACCCAAACAAGTAAGTTTTAGTCCATCTAAGCATGTGTGCGTACGTGTGAGCTGGTGTGCACGTTTTTGCGCTTGTGTGCGCAGTGCTGTCCCCAAGGGAACAGAAAGGAAAAAGGAAGCACAACAAATAGTAGGAAGCTACCAGGGTGTACTAGCAAAGCTAGCAGGTGAAAACAATCAGAATCAGGCAATTACACAGGCAGAACACTAGCCCAGCCCAGCACTTAAAACTCTGCAAACAACAGTGCAGTGTGTTTCTCTCAAGAGACACTGCAACACTGGAGTAAGCTACTAGAAGTGAAAACTGAAAAAGCTTCACTCAGACAAAAAATGCTAGGGGCTGCCATTGCTGTTATAAGGCGACATATGCAACATGCTGAGGGTGGTGACAATGCAAATGCTGCCGGACAACCCACAGTGAGGAGACAGAGAAGAGTGTACAGGCCCAGGATCACCTACCAGGGGTTACATGAGCTGGAGATAGTGGAGCGCTATAGAGTGGACAGAGACCTCCTGCAGCAAATTGTTGAGCTGTGCAGGCCACGCCTCACACATAGAATCAACAGAGGGGAACCCATCCCAGTGGAAACCAAGGTATGTGTTGGCCTAAGAATACTAGCAACAGGTACCTTCCAGAGACCAACTGGTGATATGATGGGGATATCACAGGCATCAGCATCCAGGGTACTGCACCAGTTCCTGGATGCCATGTCAGCACATGTCGGTGATCATGTATATGTCCCCAATTCCCATGAGGTATTGGCCAGCAATATGTTTCTCTTCCAGCAAATAGCAGAATACCCTGAGATAGTGGGTGCAATAGACTGCACGCATATACGCATCAAAGCACCAGCCGGTGAGCGGGGTAGGGCCTACATTAACCACACGGGCTTCCCCTCCATCAACTGCCAGATTGTGTGTGATGCCCAGGGCATAATAATGAATGTCTGTGCTGGCTGCCCTGGAAGCTACCATGATTCCCATATCTGGCATCTGATGCAGCTGTACCAGACATTTGCCAATGGGGACATCCCACATGGTCACCTAGTGGGGGATTCTGGCTATGCACTGGAGCCGTGGCGGATGACACCCATCAGAAACACACACACACCTGAACAGGAACGCCATAATGAGGCACACGCACAAACACAAAATGTAATCGAGCATGTGTTTGGGCTGCTCAAGTCACGGTTCTGGTGCCTGGACACATCTGGTGGAGCCTTGCAATACTCGCCAACTACATGTACCCAGATTGTCATGGTATGTGCTATGCTACATAATATGATTCTGCGAAAACAGCTGCAGCAGGACCAGCATAGGCCTGGGCCAAACAGCCCCCCACCATTGCCAAGGCCATCACAGGCAGAGTGTGACTCGGAGGAGGAACAACCTGAGCCTGCCCCAGTAGGCAGAAGGAGGTGTGCCCAGTATGCCTTGGCCTTGGCAAAGAGGCAACACATAGCACATACACTGGCTCAGTAGGAACCCTGGAAATGATACCTCTCTCTGACTCCCACATATAGTGAAAGGGATGCCTAAGTTGACACAACTTGCTTTCAAACATGTACAGGGAGTGTAGTATGTGCATCCAACATAGGCAGCCCTGCAGCACCACCTGAGGCATGATTGCCATGTGTTAAGCAATGTAAGGTAGTGCTAAACAGCATTTACCACCATGTAGTATATGCAAACTTGATGACCTTGAGTATCATCCTACCCTCACCAAGCATGATGCCACAATATGAAGACAAGATGATCAATTGCAACAATTGGCTAAAGTATTGGTGTCAGTCAAAGGGGATCCAATGCCTGTCAGCCTGGGATGACATGCTCGACAAAACATGATGCTTTGCTAGGGACGGCTTTCACCTGTCACCCCTGACCTTTCCTCCATAGGTATCACAAGGGATAAGAAACTAGAAGTAATGCTACTCAACGCCAGAAGTCTAAACCGCAAGATGCACGCACTCCAAACTCTCCTCAGCATGGAGAATGTTGATATCTGTTCAGTAACAGAAACCTGGTTTAAGGCTCCCAAGAGCACCCTAGCACTAACAGGTTACACCTCATACCATGCTTTACAGCCCCAAAACATGGAACAAGCTACAAAAGGAGAGTGAGTATCAATATTTGTCAAAGATACCCACACCCCCAGGTTGGTGGCACAGCATGAAGCATCAGAGACTATCCATGTGCCACTAACAGTGGGTAAAACCACCTTCCAGTTCATAGCCTGCTACAGACCACCCTCCTAAACCCAGGAACCACACTTGGCCGACTGGAGAACACATGAAAATATGAAGGTCTCCCCAAACACCATTACATTGGGCGACTTCAACTATGCCCAAGACCAGAAGTGTATCCCTCACTGGTAAGATCAGACCATACAGTAATCTCACTGAATATTCATATCCCGACCCCAGCCCATGCCCAGAAAACCACAGTGGAAAACTTTTCTCTAAAGCAAATTTCACACTCCTCAAAACCGAGGTGGAATCCTTCACAGCCCCTGTGCATGTGGAAAATACAGCCCAGACCTCAGAATCCTTTATAAATGCATTCTATGAACACCTTCAGGAATGCATGGATCATGCAATCCCAAATAAAACCAAGACCCAATCCTCCAAAGGCAGGCATCCTGTCTGGTGGACCCCAGTCATAAACAAACCATACAATACAAGGATGAAGCTACTATATGATAGAGCAAAATCCCAAAAAGGGAAGGCATCTCCGATCAGTATTAGTAAAAAACTATGGCCACACATAAAATCGTCTAAGGCCAGCTTTGAGATAAAAATTGTACAGGACACTAAGGATAATCACAAGGCTTTCTTTAGTTATGGTAGGAACCTGGGTGGGAATTCCCAGGTATGCTCAGAATTAGCCCAAAATGACAAACAATACACCAAACCCACAGACATTGCCAACATCTGAACTGACAGGTTCAGTGCAAACTCCCCCCCCTCCCCACCAAAAGGGCAAATATCTATCCCAACAGAGTGCTGGCCCCCTGACATCTCAGATGCTCAGTTAACAGCCAGCCTCTCCAAAGCAAAACACATAGCATCAATGGGACCAGACGGTGTCCTGGGCTGTGTCCAACATGAACCCCAAGAAGAATTGAACACAAACATAAAACCACTGTTCAATCTCAGCCTTACCACAGGTTATGTACCTAAAGAGCAGTGTACAGCAACAGTGGTCCCTCTCCACAAAGGTGGTGCCTCAATGGATACTGCAAACTATCACCCCAGAAGCCTGACTAGCTTGGTCTGCAAAGCTATGGAAAGGATCATCATGGACCTCAGAAATAAAGATACTGGGGGCCTACAGACACTGGATCCTACCCAGTTTGGCTTTGTTAAGGGCAGATCCTGCCTCTTAAACCTGGTTGAGTCATTTGAAACAGTCACCAAGGCCATTGACGAGGGGAAGGTGGTCCACACAGCCTACCTGGACCTCTCAAAAGCCTTCCATACAATACCCCACTTGGTCATTATAGATAAGCTCACCAGCTTCAATATAAACCCCTATGTCAATAGATGGGTTGCAAACTGGCTCAAGGACAGAACCCACATGGTCAGAAATGCTGGAGCTATGTCAGACTCCAAACCAGCTACAAGTGGCATCCCACAAGGCTCAGTCCTGGGACCTCCCTTGTTTGGTATATATTTCTCGGAGGTACAGGCCAACACAGAAGGACTGTGGCTGAACAAGTTTGCAGATGACTGCAAACTGGGTGCCATAATTGACCCTCCAGTTGACACAAGCATCCTACAAAAGGGCCTCATAGAAACAGACAGCTGGTACCAGAACCATGTCCTCAAGCTAAACGCAAAAAAGTGTATAGTCATCCCCTTTGGCAAAAACTAAGTGCCCACAAATTACCACATAGGTGGTAACCCATTAAGTACTTTAGAAGTAATAAGGGACCTGGGGACCTAAGTTGATAGCAATCTCTTATTCAACAACCACGTGGCCAAAGTGGTTAGAAAAACATTTCATATAGCCCACCTAATCATGAAGGTATTCACATCTAGATCAGCGGAGGTCATCGTGCCTCTTGACTCATCCCTCATCAGGCCCATAATTGAGTACAATGCCCCTTGTGGGTGTACCTTAGACACCTGCAGCAACTGGAAAGACCCCAAAAGTACCTCACCAGGAGGATCAAAGAGCTCAAACAGATGCCATTTGCTGCCCAGTTAAAGAAACTGCAGCTCCACTCAGTGGCATACTGCCTGCCCAGAGGCGATCTGTGCCTGATGTATAAAGCCATGTCCAACCTGGAATCAATGGACATGCTGCACCTCGGTAAATCCGAATCCCATCAAGCTACACGCTCAAGAGACCTGAACTTCAGGACTGAAATAAATAGGACATGCTGGAGTGACAGATTCATAACCCAGAGGCTCCCTCCACTCTTGAGTAAACTCCCACTCCAGGTTAGCCAGAGTCCCTCATTGACTCACTTCAAGAGGAATCTTGATGAGTGGATGGGAGATTGTAGGTTTACCCTGGGTATCACTTCTATGTCACTGTTAGACAGAGGCACAGTATACTAACCTTGAAAAATGTCATGGCAAACTCCAGGTAAAATGTGTGTTGAAAGCCAAACACACTCTGGCTAGGATTATAAATGCCCTAGGGCAGATAGCCTAGTATGAACCTATGAACAGAATCACACACACCAACTAGTACAACTGTGGTCAATGTGGAGTAATGTTTGGCAATGTCCACCCAAGTTGGTGAATACACAGCAATGTTGGACAAGCCTGGTTTAAGTAGGCCATAGCTGAACAAAATGCAACATGCGCATATTTGCCCAACTGGCCCTTAACTAGTCTTGTCTGCTCAGTATGAATATTTAAAGCAGTGATGGGACTCAGACCGAGGATACTGTGCACCATAGTGAAAGTACTGAACCACTACACCATTGCAGTATTCAGCCAGATGAAAGAATGTTGACAAGTCTTTGCAAACTATCCCATGGAAACCCTGCAGGCACAGCATAATCCCTGTTGAGTTATGACACAAAGGAGTCTGGCAGTAAGAACACAACATGACTTCCAACACACACAGTATAAATATCAATACTGGTCATGTTCACACACAACTACAAATGTAGTGGACTTCAGATCACAACATATGGAAAGGTCACACTGGGCATGCTCACACACTTGGATAAATGAGACATATGTCAGGCAACAAACCATGGAAAGCCTGAACTGGGCATGCTCACACACTCAGGCCATGTCTGAGTATAGCAGTCGGCCACACATATCTGGCAGTTGTATGTGTTAAGCCAGGAACCTCCCACGATCCAGCAATCCGCCCTGTGCACACAGTTAAGTGACAACAGACACATATATTAATATACTGGAACCCTGTCATGATGAAACATGTTCCGCAGATACACAAGTTGTTCATAGAACCTGGGAAAGCTACGGCAATAAAGACCTGCAAACAATATCAGCAACAAATATTGTGCATCCCGAACATAAACATGGGTGCAGAGGTCGATACTAGGCTGTCTGCCCTAGGGAATTCATAAGCCTAGCCAGAGTGTATTTGGCATTCGCCTCCCCAGTAGAGTAGCCTACTGTGCCTCTGTAAAGTAGGTCACAGAAGGCACCCTTTAAGGCTAGTTTGCTGTGCCTCTGTCAAGCAGGGACACAGTGGAGATCCCAGGGGTGAATTTGCAATTTCCCATCCATGCGGCTGGATTTTGCTGGAAGATGGTTGGCGAGGGGCTATGTCTAACTTTAACTGGGATTCAATTCCAGAGTGAGGGGAGCCTCTGGGTAATGAATCTGTCCCTGCAGCATGTCCTATTTAGTTTTGTGCTGAGGTTTAATTCCCTGGAGTGTGTAGCTCTAAGGGTCTTGGATGTTATGAGGTGGAGCATGTCCATTACTTCTGGGTTTGACATGGCTGTGTACAGCAGGCATAGATTACCTCTGAGTAAGCGTTAAGCAACTGAGTAGAGCTGGAGATCCTTTAGTTGAGCTGCATAGGACATCTGTGTGTAGCCCATGATCCTCTTGGGGAGGTACTGTTGTGGTCTCTGTAGTTGCTGCAGGTGTTGGGTAAGGTACACCCCAAAAGGGGCATTGTACTCAAACATGGGCCTGATGAGTGACTAGCAGAGGGCCACAATGACCTCCCATGATCTACATGCAAACCCCCATGTGATAAGGAGGGCTATATAAAGGTCTTTGCAATGACTCTGTCAATGTGATTAGCAAAGGAGAGGTTACGATCTATGTTGGTCCCCAAATCTGTAAATATGTCTTCTGTACTTAATGGATTACCACTTATGTAGTAATTTGTGTGCACCTTGTTTTCCCCAAAGGGGATGACTATGCATGTCTTAGCATGTAGCACGAGGCCATGGCTCTGGCAACAAGCATCCATCTCTGTGAGACCCTTATGGAAGAAGCATGTGTCAGCTGCAGTGTCACTTATGGCCCCCAGTTAGCAGTCATCTGTGAAGTTTGTTAGACATAATCCCCCCGTGTTAGTCTGAACCTCAGAGAAGTAGATACCGAACAAGACAGGTCCAAGAACTGAGCCCAGTGGGACACCAGTTGTAACTGGTCTGGAATTGGACATGGCACCTGCAATTCTGACCAAGTGGGTTCCATCCCTGAGGCAGATAGCAACACATCTAGTGATATAGGGGTTGATATTTAAGCTGGTAAGCATATGTATGATGCCTGAGTGGGGTATTGTGTTGCAGGCTTCTGCAAGGTACAGGTAGACTGTGTGAACTACCTTGCCCTCATCCATGGCTTCAGTAACCATTTCAAAGATATGAACTATGTGTAAGAGGCAAGATCTGCCCTTAACAAAGCCGAATTGTGTATGATCCACTGTCTGGAGGCTCACAATGTTTTTGATTATGACTTCCATGATAATACGCTCCATAGCTTTTTCTACCACACTAGTCAGGCTTATGGGGAGATAGTTCCTGTGGTCCATTATGGCACCACCTTTGTGGAGTGGGACCATGGTATCTGTATGCCATCCTTAGGGTACATATCCTGTAGTAAGGCTAAGTTGGAACAGTGACTTAATGTGAGTGTTCAGTTCTACTCAGAGCTCGTGTAGGACACAGCCTGGGACACCATCCGGTCCCATACATATGCTGTGTTATTTGCTGTGGAGAGGGTACCTTTCATCTGTGCATCTGTGATGTCAGGGAGGATACATTCATTTGGGATGGGCATCTGTACCTTTGGGGGGTAAGGGGGGGGACATTTGTGCAGAATCTGTCTGCCAGGGTGTTGGCTATGTCTGTAGGCTTGGCATATTTTGTGCTGTTATGCAACAATTCAGAGCATATCTGGGGGTTTCCACACATATTCCTGACATAACTAAAGAAGGCCTTGTGATTATCTGTAGTGTCTGGTTAAGTTCACTGTCAAAATTTGCAAGTGATGATTATATGAGGGATTAAAGTGTCTTGCCAATACTGTTCAGAGATGTTCTCCCTCTGTGGGATATTGCTCTGTTATGTAGTAGCTTCCTCCTGCTGTTGTACAGCTTATATATGGCCGGGGTCAACCAGACAGGTCTCCTGTTTTGGAGGAGTCTTGGTTTTATTTGGGATAGCATGAGCAATGCATACCTGCAGGTGCTCATAGAATGCATTTGTAAAGGATTCTACAGATTGGGCTGTATTATCCTCCAGCACGGGGCCTTTGAAGTATTCCACCCCAGTCTTCACAAGTGCAAAGTCTGCTTTTGAGAAATTCTTTACAGTGATTTCCTTGGCTGGGGGTGAGGACAGGATATGGATGTCCAGGGAAAGTTGTTTATGGTCTGATCTTAACAATGAGGGGTCTACCTCTGGTGTGGAACATAGAGTCCCCATGTTGGTGATGATCAGGTCCAATATGTATTCCCCCTTGTGGCTGTGGTGACTGGTTGTTCCATAGCACATGGATTCACAAATTGTAGTGGCTGTAGGGTGATGTTGTTGAGGCCTGAGTAGTATCCCCAGTCAATATTTATGTACCTGAAGTCAACCACTAGAATGGTGTGTGTGAAGACCTTCATATCCTACACTGTTCCCAGGAAAGCCAAGTGCAGTTCCTGGGTATGGGGGGGGGGGTGGTCTGAACAACACACCAAACCAAAAGGCAGTTTTGCACAATGGTAGTTGTATATGTATGGCCTGTCATGCTTAGTGCAGTGGTACCAACCCAGAGGTGTGTGTATCTGTGATGTATATGGATACACCCCCTAGTTGTGTTGTGTGTTACAAGTCCTGTGGTCATGAAGCATGGTATAAAACATAACCTGGCAGTGCCAATGTGCATAGGTGACCCTGAACTAGGTGTCTGTTAATGCAGAGATATTGTTATCCCCCATACTGAGGGATAGTAAAAGATGTACATTCCTCTTTGGAAAGACTGATGACGTCAGCACCCTATAAATACAGCAGGAGAAGGGAAATCATCCAGTAATGCGAATAGCGTGCTGCGCTAATGCGTCTCTCTCTCAAGTATCATAACATAGTTAGGTAGGGGTTTGAATCCTGCAAACGTTGTGTGTGTGGGAGGGGTGTGTGTATGTATGCAATTCTCTTTGAAAGGAATGGCCTTTTTGAAGACTGGGATAACACACTAAAAGATGTACATTCCTCTTTGGAAAGACTGATGATGTCAGCACCCTATAAAGACAGCAGGAGAAGGGAAATCATCCAGTAATGCGAATAGTGTGCTGTGCTAGTGTGTCTCTCTCAAGTATCCTAACATAGTTAGGTAGGGGTTTGAATCCTACAAATGCCATGTGTGTGTTTGTCACACAGTTTATCAATGTGTTGTGTGTTTTGCTTTTATTATTGCATGACATATTATCATAACAGTAATTTCAATGCACACATCAGGTATGTGTGTGCCACATACAGATATGTACCTGTGACCTCTAATAGTTCCTATGTGTGAAGCCTGCCTCATATGAATACAGTTGTTACCTTTGCCAGCATGTGCCGCAGCTTCCCAGACCTTAAGCCATACATGTATGTTGGTGACAATGCAGGCTACTGCAGTGATCTGTGTCCTAGGCCAGCTATGTGACACACACCCATGAAAGCTTTGATAGATGAATGCGGGTGAGGGTTCATGTCTGGAGTATATGTCAGACATGTTAAAACACAGCAAAGTCTGTGAGTGATGGACATCCAGTGTAGGTGTATGGCAACTGTTGCCGATATGCATACAGACACCTTCTTGCTTAGGTGATACACCGAGGGACTGCAGAATACCTTTGGAAATGTGAATATCACAGGATAGACAAGATAACACTTGTCCACATGTACACACCATTACCCGTTCTACATGATGGGTGCTACCACCTACATGGTACTGTTAGAATACTATGTTAAGTACATGCTGATGACAATGCTACAGTTGCATTACAGCAATACAGTATGGATTGGACAACAGGTATCTGTCTGTATGATACCCTTGTGGTGGTTAGGTGTGTCATGTGTAGAATGCATTGTAGGCCACTGTATGCATTTGCAGTTGTGGATGGACATATCCATAGTGTGTTGGCATGTACGTGAGACTGCTATATGCCAAAGAGTATTGTTCCCAGGGATGTGTGGGGCTCAGTAAGAATGGCTACTGGTATAGTGTAGTACTGCAGGGATATCACTGACACCGGGTTTCCTACATCTGTGTATCAGTTGAGGAGACACCATGTAATGACCACTGAATGTCAGGCAATGCAGGTTGTGTATACCACCAGAATGCAGACCATTGACATTTGGAAACCGTATCACCCACAGCATACTGTCAAACCATGTCATACATACATGTGACCCCAGGTGAAACATGTGTAGTACAATGCAAAGTGCCCACCAATAAGAACTACAATGTATGCATACTGTGTCACATGGTGCATGTCACCCTTCCCATGTGTGCACTAAGCATCTACATGCAGAGAATGCAACTCCACCTTGTTCACAAATGTACACCTGCAACTCTGTGCTACAAACAGCACACATGTACTGTCCACTCCCCAACACATGCAGGCACAGGTACACACAACAGCCATGTGGCACATGTGCAGACAGTACACTTTGGGAATTAACACTGGTGTATACAAAACTACAATGACAATCATAGTGTTAATGATTCATGCATGCTTGGATATACCCACAACGATATCATTGCACTGTACTGTTAACAACATAATAATATTACTACAATGCTATGTAGTCACCATGTGCATCAGCACCATGCTATCCTGTTCCTGCATCAATGTTACAGATGGCAGGAGGTGGCACAGTTTCATCATATGCACAGGGTGTGTACTTGGTTTACCAGAGTCTGCCATTGACACATCCAATCAACCTGTATGTGTGTGTGTTAGTGAGGGACAACAGTACAACATGGGGCAATGCTGATGCGATGTGTCTGTGCATGTGTTAGCCCTAGGTGTTAGCATTATGTGTGTGTGCATGCATGCACACCGTTCCACCATGTGGCTGCCATATATGGGTGTTTGTGGACAGCCACAGACTGTACCTGCCAGGTCATACAGATCACTGTCTCTGGCCACGGATACGGTACCTGTGCCTGGCAGGGGTGCTATGGACAGTATCAGGTACTAAGCCAGACTGGGTACTGTCATCAGAGGCAGTGGGTTGTTGACTGGACACATGTCCCTACTGGGACTGTCCAGAGCCAAGTGCATGTGGTCTTCTAGGATGGTCCATTGACAGCACAGACCCAGCCTTGCTGGGGGTGGTACTGGCACTATGGGAGCGGCTGTGAGTTTGTTGTCGTCCGTGATGACTGCCAGCTGATGATGTTGCTGGCATATGTCCACATTGACGCCTCAACCGTCCTGGCTCATGGACATGTAGTTGTGGAAGAGATCTAATGTGTCCCCCTAATGTCTATCAATGACCTCGCTGATATTACGGATGGCAGCCGCAACGTCACGCATAGTGTCATTCATAGCGGTGCAATGTGCTCTAAGCTCCCTCAGACCCTGTCTGGTGTACTGTTCCATACGTGCCTGTGCCTGCATTACAGCCCGGAACATAGCTGAGGTTGAAAGACCTCTGTGGGCACATCTCACAGGGGCAGTACGACCACGGATGCTCCCACGAGAACCCCTGGACATCTGCCTGTGTGGTACCATGTCAGTAACCTGGCCATGGCTACTGTGAGGGGATGCATGTGCCAATGATACCACACTACCCTGGTCAATGTCCACTGTATGCTGTCCCTCAGCTAAGGACATTGGTGACACTGGATGTATCGGCAGGATGACTGTGCGCATTGATGGGGTTGACTGCTGTGTAGTGTCAACTGGCTGACCAACAACAGACCCTGTCACACCTCCCTGTGCTATTACACATGTATCATCATTATCACTATCCCCAGCAGTGGCTTCAGGTTCCCTGCTGCACTCCACCAGAGCAACATCAGAACCTGTGAGAGGAAGACAGGAAACACGGTTTACAAATGTGTACATGATGTTAGCACACATGCACACAGGCACAGAGGCACACAGGCACACATGCACACTCCTCAGTCCAGCAGATACAAACACACACACACCTGCAATCCAACACATACACAATACTGTTTGAGGGTGGGTGACAGTATCACAAGGAAAAACATCACTGCACACATGTCAGCATGCAGATTATGTGTTGCACAGGAACATGCAGTGCAAGTGTAGACAGCCCTTGTTAATAACAGTATATGTGTACTTGATGCTTGTGTGTAGTTGTTCAGTTATTGTCTCCACCCTGGGACACAATGTGTACAAGGACAGAACAATGTTGTGCAAGTGTTACAAGCTGTGGGTGCATATATTTGCACATACTCTCTCTCACACACACACACACACACACACACACACACACACACACACACACACACACACACACAAAACACATGACAGTGCTACACAATAACTGCTATGTGTACTTTTGTGATCAGTGGAACTGGATGTGGTGTAGTAACATGAGTCATGATCAAAATGCATCTTTTGGTCAGTCAACAATAA
The DNA here is from genome assembly GCF_019279795.1 of Protopterus annectens. Lineage (NCBI taxonomy): Eukaryota > Metazoa > Chordata > Ceratodontiformes > Protopteridae > Protopterus > Protopterus annectens. The sequence goes on along the minus strand of NC_056731.1, from coordinate 786,463,961 downwards.
TAATGTGTGCCACACAGGCAGCTAGCATGCTGTACCTGAAGTGCAGTAACATGACTACATCCACAATTACACAGCCACTTGTTACATGGGTGTGTAAGGTGACCAATAGTGAGCATTGCCTAACATGAATGTATTATTTGTTCAAGACTGTTACACAAAGACATGATAGGCCTCTACCCCTCAGGTATATTATGTTTTCTGCGTAGATGATAAGTGGGATACTGAAGGGTGGGCATACAGCAGGTGTCATAATTGGACATGTGTAGCAGGCTAAGGTGTAGTGTCTATGCCAAACATGTGTGTGTTGTGTACATGTGTATCAGGTATGCCTATCCAATGTCTGGTACTGTGTTGCCACATGTGTGTGTGATGCTCTGTGTATTGCATGTGAGTGAGGCAGCTACTGAGAACAATGGGATATGCATAGTCTCACAGCAAACATGCACAGCATGCATTATGTGTAGGTGTGTTACATGTGCACAGACTACACCTCCATATGACATGCACATGTCATTCACAATAGTATTGTTATTACACACTCACCAGCATGGACTGGCTGCCTTGCTGTCACTCCAGAGGGACCTGCAAAAATATGACAGTGATTGCCAGTGGCCACAACTGTGCCATTGATACTGTGAGTATGATAAAGTACAGTAGTACAACAGTTGGCTTTCACAGGTGTACATTTTATAAGTAGAATATCAATCTTGCACAAGAATAGGCAGGTTAACAGCTACACACACAGTACACATCTCACACATGCATAAACTACCAGTACAGTGAACAGTCAACTACAGATATGGCATGTTACCTGCACACTCCATTTCAACATGCTGGGTGGCTCCAGCCTCCATGATGGCACATGTTTGTGGATGTTGTTGTTGTTGGCCTGGAGCCACGACACTTAGGAGGAGCTCCTCCACACTGGTGAGGGGGGGGGGTGGATAGGTACCCCACCAACTGTGGCAAGCTGTTGTCTGTGGATATCAGATGCACGCTGCCGGACATGTCTAATTAAATCACTGCAGTGATGGCGTACCTGCTCATATGTCCGGTTATGCATGCCTATGTCATTTACCCGATGGACAAGATCTTGCCACAGTGCAGCCCTCTCATGCTGGTTCTGGCTGGTCCTGGAAAACAGCACAGAGAAATTCTGCACCAGGCTCTGGTGGATCTCCTGTTCCTCTGCTGCTGTATAAGGTGGGTTACACTGATGCACCATCACCCTGGAAGGAAAAGAAAAATATGTGAGCAAGTCATGTGGCACACTTAATATTCTAATGTACTGATAACACTTAACTGCCATATATAGCATCTGTCTGTCTATCAGGGGATACACATGTTCAATACCACATATCAGTGCTCAATCCACAACTGTCTGACAGTGCCTGCCACACTCCATACATCAAAGTCGTATACACCAGCACTCGGCACACTGTTTGGGATACAATGCACAACCTCACACTGGGGGTATGTATCAAGCTAATGGATGAAGAATATTGTCATCCCATGCAATGAATGCAATGCACATTTACAGTTTCATCGGTAATACACCCTAGTCTTTGATGCCATACCCCAACCTGACATATGTGCACAGTTGTTAATATAGCCAGCATACTGCTGTCACAGAGTATACATGCTGCCAGGTACACACACATACCCTGTAACACACATGTGATTGCAGCCATGGTACAGGCATCATTACACACACATTACACATACATACAACACACAAATGTATGACGACACAGATGAGCATTAACTGTGTACCTTATAGTACTATGTGCCCCTACTTACAGATACCTATGCATGAGGTATGTAATCTGTGCAGACTACAGGAAACTCACCAGACAGTGTTACCAGGGAATGTGAACATACACCATACTGTAGTGTTTAGACCTACAACTTCAGGTAGTACAACGGTTCATATGTGAGCTGGAGTCAACAGCAGTACCACTTACTGAGCATACATGTATTGCTTCTGCCTACAATGGGACACCACAGTCGTACACAGGGAACTACGGCACAACATATGCCAATCTACTATGTTTGCATCCCGATAACTGACACATCTTTCTCTGGCCTCACACCTAGGACACAAACTACCATGACAGACACAAACTCACGCTAAGCTATCACACCTTTACAGACCTTGCACACAGTGAGTGTCACACTCATTCAACCTCACATGGCTTGTATTGCACTGAGTACATGTGTGTGTGCATTGTGTCATAGGTAGGTACTATGCTATTGGCCCTGAGCCTAGGGCAGCCTAGCCATATGCTACCCTGCCCTTTGGGACACATGTAATGTGATTTTACTTGCTCCTGTCAAACGGTTACACAGAGGTGACTCACAGGGCATATTACCTATCTCCATAACATTCATTAGGGGTATGTATGACATCTACTAATAAGGAGCCTTGTTTGTTAATGCTGGGTGGTTTAGTCCAAGGTATGGCATATTTGTGTATAGGAACCTGTACCTCCAGCATGTGCTGTTTAGTGCGGTGACAAGGATTAGGGCCCTAGGTCATGTAGGCTGGACGGATTGTGAGGTGTTGCCATGGTGGTTGGCCGACTGGTATGGGTGTAACATAACTCTGTATGTCCAGCAGTGGTAACCTCTGTGTAGGAAGTATGCAAGGCACTCTAGCTGTGGTTCTGTGAGTCAGTCTGCATAGGGAATGTGTTTGAGGGCATTATCAGTCTTTGTTAGGTATGTCTGTGGCCTTTCCACTTGCTGTAGTTCTCATGGGAGGTACATACTGCATAGGACATTGTGA